>NC_068349.1:26378474-27012696 GCF_014633365.1 Diospyros lotus
GCATCCATACTCTCCTAGAGAACAACCAGGCCAAACTTCTAATTCTAGTATTCCTTTAGAAGATATTGTTAAGTCTCTTGCAACTAATACTTTGCAATTTCAATAGGAGATGAAACAATTTCAACAAGAGGCGAGGGCCAGTGTTCAAAGTTTGGACAATCAAATAAGCTAGATGGAAACCGCAATTAGTCGGCTGGAGGTGCAAAGTTCAGGGAAATTGCCCTCTTAAATGGTGGTAAATCCAAAAGAAAATGTAACTGCAATCGTTTTGAGAATTGGTAAAGAGGTTGAGATTCCAGTAAAGACAATCCCTGCATCATCGAAGCAAGAAAAAGAGAAAAACATCATTGCAGACAAGAACATTCCTAATGACGTTGACGTACCTAAGTGTAAGTTTTCGTCTCTTTCTAATTATAAACCAGTACCTCATTTTCCTGAGGCCTTAGTAGAATCGAGAAAAGATGAGCAAAATAAATATTTTTATGAGACTTTTCGTAGATGAGAGGTAAATATTCCACTTTTGGATGCTATTAAACAAGTACCTCGTTATGCTAAATTCCTAAAAGAACTGTGTACAATTAAGAGGAAATAGAAACTTAAAAGATGCGAGAAGGTGAGAGTAGGGGAGAATGTTTTTGCAATTATTCAAAGAAAACTCCTTGTGAAGTGCATGAAAGTAAAGCAAGATCGCTACGGGGCAAAGAGTATAGTTCAAAATTTTTTTTGAACTTACCCCGATCCCAGCGATTGGATCAACGTTGAAATCAAATCATTCACATACAAATAAAATAAATCTAAACTTTAGATTTTTGAGTTGTTTGCGGATTCAAGTCATGGGTCAAACCCACGGGTCGCGCGCGGGTTACTGGGCGTGCCCGCGCCTGGCTGCGCCTTGTGCGCATGCGACCCTACCTGGCCGCGCCAGCGCTCGCGCGGCCTTGCCTGGGCACGCCATGCGCTCGCACCGCTGCGCCTGGCTGGGCCATGCACGCGCCCAGGCCGCCCTATGCCGTGCCTAGCGCACGCGGGCCCTGCTTAGTCGCGTCTTTCGACTCCCAGATGCATCTGTATGCACCCCGAACCCAGTTTTTTTTCTTTTTCGTGTCATAAACGATTTTTGCCCTTTCACAAAAGAATGTTTTGCAATCCAAAAAAAAATACAAACACAACAATTATTTAATTATTTCACAAATAACAACATAATCGAACCCGCACATAAGGAATTGAAAAATCTCGACGATGGCTCTGATACCACTGAAAGTAAAGCAAGATCGTTACAGGGCAAACAACGCAGTTCAAATTTTTTTTTGAACTTACCCCGATCTTAGAGATTGAATCAACTTTGAAATCAAATCATTCACATACAAATAAAATAAATCTAACCTTTAGATTTTCGAGTCGTTTCTTGGATTTGAGCCGTCTAAGCATCCGGCCTTTAACTCGTGATACGCGGCACGCGTCCATTGGCAAGGAGAGTGAAATAGGAGTGCTAGCTCCTTCTCTTTTTCATGGCTTGTGTATGGACAAAAAAGAACTCCCACGTTTCAAATTGATGCCAAAAAGAAACGGGAAAGAGTGAATGGCAATACGTTTTTCAACTCTTGAGAAACTACACCAAAAACTCTCTACCATTTTGGGCAACCCATAAAGGGATATTGATAGAGAAATATCCTAGGGTTTCTCAAACCCTAATGGATTGGGCTAGCCCATTAATTCTAATTCAATTAGAATCTTAAGTGGGCTTATCCTAGTCCAACTAGAAATATAATTAAATGGTCCAAATTCTTTTATAGGTTTAAATAAAACATTTTGGCCCAAATCTAATTCAAGCCCAAATATAATATTTAATATTTGGCCCAAATCCAATTTAGTCTAAATATTAATTAAAGCCCAAATATATTTTATTTCCTATTTGCCACTCCAACAAATAGAAAATTATTAAATTAGAAACTCCTTCCTAATTTAATCAATTGCCATTTTAGGAAACTCTTTCCATTATGACGACTCCTCGTGATATCGACGTCATTACATCTATTTGTTCTTTTTCCATGAGAACCTACGATGACATAACTTCTTGCCGAAGTGTCCCACTTAACCATACGTCCACTCTCCTGGTTTAAGCCAGGGATTGTGCCTATTGCGCATGACTCATTAGGCTTCCGAATATATTGGCAATGTGTCGGTACGAACAGATAAGACAAGATTGGCCTCTAGCAAGGCATCATGTCAATCCAATTATTCAGAAGGATTCATAATCCGCAAATAACCTTTCACGAGCATGGTTACCATGTAATTCGATCCTCTCGTCAATGTATCCTATGTGATCTCAAGTTGGCGATGTGTTGCTTGATTACGATCACATAAGTTTTTTCTTCGGTCATTCGGATATCTTCACTTAATAGAAAGTGAATCAATAACTCCTTATTGATCTCTTTCACCATGGCCATGGATTTAAAGTGAATATCCACTGAAGGCGCCTTAGATACATCATCCTCTATCAAGGGATAGACGAGTCCGATCTTTGCTATGCACCCATCTCCATAAGCCTCACGATATACCCAACGATCGCCCGCATGCAGCCTTTGTCTAAGCCCATCGAAGCGATGTCAAAGTATACCGATCTTCTTATGAGATGACCGTGACAACCTCAGGTCCAAGGATTAGTTACACCCATCTCGTATGAGAATACCATCAACATATAACCAAAATGGATTCTCATGGCGAGTCATGTCCAGTGACACGTTCTCCAACATTGATCACCTATGTACTTGTCTAGGCATCCCCATGCCTATGGGTGTGAGATCCCCATTGCTATCACATAGCAAAAACATAGAACATACAAGTTTTACTGCAATTTTCAATGTCCATTCTTGACATTGCTACGACTTTGGACGTTTAATGATGTCTTGAAACTGTGATGCATCATCTCACATCTTTATAGATTAATCACAACATGCATCATATGGACTTCTATCTAGTTTCATTCGGTTATTACAATAATAACAAGAAACTAATAGAATGACTTCTTGTGAATTTGAATGACTCCTTATTCAAATAATAAACATGATTACAATTGTCAGTGTACAACATGCCCAATCTGATTAGGTCTAGAGCACCTACACTAATAGTTCAAAGATCTAGGTATGTTTACTATCCCTTGTATGATAGGTAACACTAGTTTTGAGAAGGTCAAGTTAGATTTAGGAGCTTCTATTAATGTCATGCCATATTTTATATATGCTTCTTTAAAACTTGGACCTTTGAATAAAAATGGTGTTGTGATTCAATTGTCTGATAAATCTAATTCCTATCCTAAGGGTGTACTTGAGGATGTCCTTGTGCAAGTTAATGATTTGGTTTTCCCTGTTGATTTCTATGTGCTTGATATGGAGAATGGTGATTAAACTACTCCTATTTTGTTAGGAAGACCATTTCTAAAGACATCCAAGACTAAGATAGATGTTCATAGTGGCACACTTACCATGGAATTTGATGGTGAAATTGTAAAGTTTAATATTTATGATGCCATGAAATATCCTTGTGATGATAATCTTGTTTATTCTATTGATGCGATGGATGAAAGTGGAGAACATAAGAAGTTGCAACTACAAGAGTTAGAGGAAATTCATAATGATGCCTATGATAGTGCAAGGATTTACAAGGAAAAGATGAAGGCTTTTCATGCCAAGATGATCTCTAGGAAGGATTTTAAAGTTGGTAAAAAAGTCCGTCTATAACCATTCTCGGATTCGTTTGTTTCTAGGTAAGTTGCATTCTCGTTGGATCGGTCCTTTTGTTGTTACTAATGTTTTTCCTCATGATGCAGTTGAAATTCAAAGTTTGATAACTTCCAAAGTGTTCAAGATGAATGACCATAGACTTAAGCCTTTCTATGAAGGTTTCCAATAAGAGAATGTGGCACAATTGGACTTTGAGGATCCGATTTATGCTGATTAAAGATGAAAGCATTGAGTCAAGCTAACGACAATAAACAAGGGGAGTTAGTTTTTCCTTTTCTTCTTATTTTTGCATTTATATTTTGGATATTTTTTTCCTTTTCCTTGCATTACACCTTACATTGGGGACAATGTAAGTTTTAAGTATGGGGAGGGGATTTAGGTTGTGTTTTAATTCGAGTGACAAAAAAGAGTTTTGCTATTTGTCTTTGTGGTTTTCAACGATTTTTGGTTACCTATGTCGTGAACAAGATTCAATTAAGCTTGAAAAATTCATAACATGATTGAATAAGTAATCTTTCAACTTAGAATTAATTAGTCTAGTTATTTTACTTGAGGATGGTAGTGACTAAATTTAGTAGACAAAAGTTGGTGAGATTTTGAGCCTTTAGACTAACACATCCATATCAGTCTTACTATTTTCTTTCGTGTGAGATATTCTTCCATGGATTTGTTTCTCTATAACTTGCCTTGATTCTCTTTAAGGTCACATTGTCACATGACGTATGAACATGATTGAGGCCCTCTTTGTTATAAGCTACATTAGCCAAATAGCCTACCTTGTAATTAAATTTTTTTCCCCTTTGTTGAACCCCTTTGAGCTTTATAAGCCTTTGTCTTATTGTGAACCCACATTACAAGCTTAAAACCCAAAAAAATAATGTCTTTACCCAAGCCGTAGAACTAATGGAGCATTATTCATCATTATGATATGTATGGGTGTGTAAGAAATAAGTGTGGAGGAATCTGGATTTGTGGTATGGCTGGTGAAATGGAACATGTTTTCAATCTCATTCTGTAACACCCCCTCTCTTGGAACTGCCCGAGAAGAGGTGCTATGGAAAATAAAATAAAACTAACTGATAAACTGAAATCTAATACCATAAATGAGTACCTCAATCAATCGAAATAAAAACTCTGAGTCAACATCAACTGAAAACCATAAACTACATCTAAGGGAAAATCCCTTAATTGAAATATAAAGTAAACCTAAACTGATAAGACACCAACTAATCCCATACATCTTTTGTCTTGAGCGGCTCAATGTACACATACTACTGAACATTGCTGTTAGGCCCCATATCTGGTACTCCCCACTAGGACCTGTAATGGTGAAGAGTACAAGGTGAGCTACAAAGCTCAGCAAGTAATAAGTTGGAAAGAATAACTGAAGCTGAATCGAAGAATATCGATACTGATAAAATACTTACTAAACTTGTACCGAGAGATATAATAATCACTGGATTGCATTTACAAGATGTAATGCACATAAACTGTAAACTAAATGCAGGTATGCAATTTTGGCTCATAGGCCCACATAACTGTAATACATACTTGACTGATCTGAATCCTGCAAACATAAAAACTGTAAGCAAATATTGTGGGTAATATGCCCCTAGCCCCCTGGTCGACATCACGCGAGCAAAAACATAAACTGAAATTGAAATTGGTGGGATCCCCACGGACTAGCTGCCTGGTGCGCATAATGCAATGCTCACATACATGCTAGCACATGATATGTAGTGCTCCATAGAAGGTCGTGCTTAATGCTCATACCAAGATGTATGCACATAATCTCATAAAATAATGCTGATCATGTCATAATACATACTAATCATGAAATCTGATCTTCAGTATATTGGAATACAGGGATTCTATGAATTATGAATTATGGTATGGCATGTTTAACTTGTCATATTCTGGTATATGAATTCAATATTGGAAGGTATTGAATACATTAATTGAATTAAACTTGAATTATGACTCACTGGAAAGCATATTTAATATTTTGGAAAGACCATCCGGATATGAGAGAAGGTATCCGGATATGAGAGAAGCCATCCGAATATGATTCAAGTCATCCGGACACTTTGAAATCACAAAGGACAACTATTAGAATATACTAGCATGTATTTGGATATAAGCTAGGACATTCGGATAGGATTTTGGACATCTAGATGTCTCACGGGTCATTCGGATATTACTGGAGCTTATTCGGATACAAAAATTTCAACTTCTGAGAGGGGCATCCGGATATGAAACAAGATATCCGGATATCATCTTGACTAATCCGGATGTATGAGAAAGGCATCCGGATATGACTCTGCACAAATCCAAATACGACACAAGGTATCTGAATATCACTTATAATAGACATATTTGGATACGGCCCGATGTATCCAGATATCAATCACAAAATAAACACTGGCATATCCGGATACGAGAACAAAGCATCCGGATATCACTAAGACCATCCGGATATGAATAAGGACCATCCTGATGTCACTCACATAAATCTTTTTGACACATCCAGATAGCCTCTAGCCCATCCGGATGTCACTCACATACTCTGAAAAATCCATTCGGATATGAGGGAACCTATCCGGATGTCTGCAACTTTTAAACCCAGAAACGAACACTTACAGAGACTCTGTTCTTGACTCAAACTTAAATAAACTACACCATTCCGAAAGGAATCTTGGGAAATCGAATCCCAATTGATTTGAAACAAACTTATGAATGATTCGACAACAATATGGATAAGAATCGCTAGAAGAAATCATGCATGATTGATATTGTGACACCCGTAACTTACTTACATGCTTAATGATAATAATATTCATATGAACTTCAAGGTTTAGCGTAGAAAAACTTGAGAAACAAGACTTTTATAAACTTAAGTAATGTTTCAAAACATAATAAAATTCAAAGCAGGTTTAGTGTATGTATAAAGTTTGACACATAAAACATGGTTTCAACAGAAGCAAGAAAGAATTCGCGAATATGCTTTGTAGCGATAACATCCATATAAAAATATCCAGAGCTTAAAACCAAAATCATACTTCCTTTAAATCAAATAAAATTCCAAAACATGCTTTATGGCATACATATAGGAAAAGATCAGAGTTCAACCCTAAAAACATTGTTTCAAAAGGAAACTAAACTTAAATTCTTGAAAATTCTTTTTAAACAAGCCACCACGCTCCACGTCTATATCCCGATCTCCTCATTTATGCTCACCTAGGGGAGGAAACATAAGGGGTGAGATTATGCAAATCTCAGTAAGTATAAGAGAACCATCATATGTATTTAAACAAGTCATGACATAACATAACATATCATATGGAGACACGAGAGGTTCCACCAACTTGTAGGGGTAAGAACCCTCGTGCGTAGCACTACCGAGCTCCGGTCCCGAAACTTGCGTGAATATAACATAACATGAGGGACCACATAACATAGTTCATGGTCAGGCTTAAACGTCATAAATAGTTCATAATGTACTTACCTCAACTTGGTTTGATGAGATTTGAATGTTTAAGGCTTCACCTTTACACCTCTCAATATGGCATAAACTTAGCTTCGATTGATTTGGAATACCCAAAACTCACCCAAAGGTCCTATTTATAGAATTACCCAACAAATCATAACCTGCCACGTGTTATGTAATTATTTGGGACTCATCATGACTCCCAAGTGTTCACATTGCCAAATATCCTATATAATCATTTCTATCCATGTGTTCTTATCAAATGGTGCCATATGTCCCATATAATCATTTATATCCATGTGTTCTTATCTTATCTTTCTAATGACCAATGGAAGCTTGCCATGTGTCCTTGATATTTTGAGCCTCACATGCTTAATTACATTTTCAATACTTCCATCATTACATCTCACACAATTTAATTCATTTTTCTACATTTCCCATCATTACTCCACATGGTTATTTGATTTTCTACATTTCCCATCATTACTCCCACATGGTTAATTGATTTTCTACATATCCCATCATTACACCCACATGGTTAATTGATTTTCTCCATATCCCATCATTACACCTTTAACTAGTTAGCTATATTTGGTTACTTTAACTACTTAGTTTGAAATATTTTGATGAGATATTTTAAGGTTTCAAGAACTACACCTTGGCCCAAACTTTTCGGATAATTTGCACTTAGGCCCTTGCAACTTAGTCACCGGGCTATTTTTTAATTTCATTTTAGCCCCTGAAGAAAGGATAAATTACGCTAATACCCCAAGATTTTAGGTAAATTACACTTTTACCTGAACTTCAATATTTACGATTTTGCCACTGGCTAAAAAATTGAACCTTTGTCTCAAGGCTTCTATAATCCCTTGAAAGGACATATTTCCTCAAGTATTAGAAGCTAAAAATCCCGAGTATTACATTATATTTCAGTTTAAAAATCTTGGGCATTACAGATATAAGCTCATTGTAACGCATATATATATACATGCACTATAACTGATATAACTCAAGAATCTGGTATCAAAACTCAATCAAGACCTGTAAGGAAGGTTTATAGGGGAAGGATACTTGCCTTAATCTCCTTAATCGACTCAATGATCTCACGAGAGCCTCCTACGCAAAGCCTTGAACTCACTATGACTGCTTCTTGACTTTCTGCTTCTTCTTCTATGCGTCGTGAGAAGAGCAAAGCTTATAATCTCTCTCTCTCTATATATATACATACTAAGAAGCCCCAAAGCCCATCTCCATCTCTTATTCAAACTTGGAGATTCTTAAACCCTCTCTTATTAGGACTAAGAGACTTCAAACCCAAAGCTATCTCACGTTTGGACTCCTCAAAACATAATATCTCTTAATAACTTTTATTAATAAATAAATTCTAATAACACATCCTTAAATGACCCTCATGTCCTTGCATTTAATTTTCACACTAAATAAATAGAATTAAATGCTATGCTCTTAATTAAAATCTCTAAATTGCCACATTAAATAATTAATTAGCCAAATCTATTAAGCAAAAACTTAAATAAGAAATTAAATAAATTCTAGACCTTCTAATGGGTCGTTACACATTCCACGAGTTCCATTGTTGATGTTTTATTATTCAAACAAAAAAAGACAAAAAAGAAGAAGAAGTAGAAAAAAAAAAAGCAGAAAAAAAGAAAGTAGAAAATTAAGAAGAAAGGTAATGATGGAGGAAATTGCTTTTAATGTTACAAATTGTCCATGTTCATAATTCCTCCTAAAATTCCAAGAAAGGGGTTTGTTTATACGTGATATATAAAAAGGTGAAAGCTATTGTGAAGAATTGTTCCCTGTTGAAAACAAAAAGTGTTCCTTTGAACGATCCTTTTTTCCACGCATGAGTGTTATATGGTTTAAATGCTTTAAAGCCAAATTGAAGAAGGAGATAAATGGAGTAATTGGTTTTGCATGTTTTATATGTTCAAGCCTGAGTAGATTCATCTTTGCTCCACTAGTTTTGATGGCTTTTGAGCTACATTCCCAAATATTTCTCACTTTGATCCTAAACCCCGTTACAACTCTTGAAAAGTCCTTATGATTCGTGTTATCTATGTGAGCCTAGTGGTGGAGAATGAGAAGATATGAAAGCCTATGGTAGATTATTTCCATTGGAATGAATTTGAGTGAAACACATACCCCTTCAAACACATGAGAGTCTGAGTGTTTATTTCTGTTAGGGTCTACGTATTTAGTTTATTCCATTTTTGAGTGAAAATGCTTACTAAGTAATTGTAAGTTGTTTAAGAATGTTTGTTCATGATGTGTTATGAGTTCTGAAGAGCTTGGTTGTTCTCTGCTGATGGCATTGCAACCTTGTTTTTTTTTTTTTAAGAGAGTGAATTTGAGTTTTGCCCAAGGACGAGCAAAAGTTAAGTGTGGGGGAATTTGATGAGAATGTAAAATGTCATATTTTACCCCTTTAATGTTTAGCATTTTATAATTATTTGGTACCTAAATGTATTCATTATTCTTATATTTTGACTGAGGAAGCAAAATGAGGCATTAAATGAAAAATGAAGCTAATTAGACGATTCTGGACAGTTTTGACATCACTTCGTAGTCTAGGCATAACTCTCTCGTTTGAGCTCTAATTGAGATGATTCAAGATGCTATGGAATAAAAATAAAAATATCTACAACTTTCATGTTTTGAGTTTTGAGAGATTTTGGATGAATCAAGGTCGAAATTGGGCTTGAAGTTACTGTAATTGCACAATTGGGAAAGAAATTAGTGAAGAATGGGCCATGGCAACATAGAAAGAAATATATAATATAATAATAATGCAAAGGTGAAGTAGTGAGAGCCCAATTTGAAATTGGACTTGGATTGGAAGTGAGGAATTAAGCTCATGCATTTGCACCATATATATATAATAATATAATATTATGGAGGCCCATGGAGCAATTATTGGAGATTGAAGCCATGAGAACTTGAAGTCCAATTGCAATTGACATGGGGTCATGGAAATTGGAGATGGGCTAGGGTGTGTGATTAATGTTTGAAAATGTTAGATTTTCTTTCATATTTTTATCCCTTTCTTGTCAATTTAATGTGATAAATTGTCAATTATTCATGATTGTAGGTGTTATCCAGATACATGGATGCCATATTTGAATATGAGGAAAACCCATACGAATAACAGGGAGTCCATCCAGATATCAGTAGAAGCACCAGCCCATTCGGATAAGAAGACATGCATCCAGATGTGAAGACTAAGCATCATTCGGATATGAAAGAATCCATTCAGATGAAAGGAAGAAGAGTAGAGTATTCGGACACCGTGATGGAAATCATTCGGATGAAGCAATTGTAGCATCTGGATATCAGACACAAGCCCAAGGTGTCTGCTAAATTCATTCGGATAACGGTGGACTCATCCGGATAGCATCACTAAAAGAGAGAAGAATTAAGGCTGCATATTCGGATAGGGAGCTAGCCATCCAGATATCTTGTATCGCATTAGAATATAAGACCAAATATTCAGATGGTTCTCCAAGGCCAATTTAGATGGACCTCAATCATCGAGGGAGAGGGAGAATTAACAACAACTTTCTAAATTAGGGTTTTTTTTTTTTTGTATCTCATTTTTCGTTTTGTTCTTGTTTTGTTAAGCTTCTACATTAGCTTAGAGCTAAAAATTTCAATACATAACTCTATTATGTTCGCGTTCCATATCCCACTATTCTATTAAACTAAGTTAGCATTTACATTTCTTTACATCTCTGTATTTGCTTTACTATTCCATTAATGCAATCGCTTTATTGCTTTAGCATTCACTTTACTCTCGGTTCTCTGTAGTTAGTCATTTATAGTTTCTTTTTACTTTGTTTTCGTTAAGTCATTTTGAAGATGTGTGGCTAAGTTCATATTTGGTCTAAGACAAGGATTGTGTCCAACGCCATTGATCCCCAAGAAAGCCAAACCTCAACTATTGAAAATAAAAAACCTGATTTAGCTTGAGAAAATATCCTTATATTAGATCTTTGAGTTTGGATTGGGGCATAAACCTAACTTAGAATCCTCATATCACGTATGGAGATTGCTAAACCTGGAAATGTCATCATACCCAAGCTCAAATGAATGATTCATCCAGTTGTTTTGTGTTATTTATACTTCCATTTATGGTAGCTGCTTAACATAGAATCTCTCATATCATGTATGTGGATTGCTAAACCCAGAGTTATCACCATCTTGAAGTGTATTTAATGACAAAAGCTCAAGCTATTTCAAAGTTGATCTTATCATTTAGATGTCTGATTGGGAATTAGTTGTGCTTGGCACTAAAATTGTCTTGACCCAAGATTCACCATAAACAGTAAACAGTTAAACTTAATTATTCACAACAACCAAATCAATTCTTCATCTATTAGAACCAATTAATATGGTGTAATTATTTCTTTCCATAGATAATCTCCCAGTGAATTGACTCGGACTCATCAGAAAAATTAAATTTCCTGCTACGTGTTCACTTGTGCACTGGCGAGTATAAATGCCTCACCCAATTGTGATGAATGAATATCTAATTGAATTAAATTTTTGTTGTAGGGTGAATGGTGAGCAATTAGTGTGGTATGCTTACAACATATATATATATATAATATATATGGGAAATTAAGGATGAAGCAGCTCACGGAGGAAAGTAGCGGCACATTAAGGCAAGAGGCAGACGAAATTAAGAGGGCAGCAGCCGATTGAGAATTTTCTCTTCCCTTTTTCTAATTTCGTTTAAGTTTTCATGATGGCTCTGCATGGCTAGTTTTTTATACTTGGTTTAAGGAAATGGAAGCCTCGGAATCAATAAAACCGTGAGATCTAATTTGTTTTTATCATTCAATTTATGCTTTGAGTATCGGATGTTCTTCTGTACCTATCTTTATGATTGTCTTGTTTAATTACTAGGAGGTCTACTAGTTTATTATTCGTTGCAATCTACTACTGAGTTAGATATCAAATCCATAATTGTTTGATCCCTCTAATTTGTGAAATAACTAAGATTTAATGATTTGCTGCGTAAAAAATTATTAGATCTTAGGAAGAGCGCTCGACTAAATTAAATACAACCGTTTGTGCTTGGGTTGTTTAGTTTCATCGATCTCTCTAACTCTTAAGGTTGCTACTAGATTAAACCTTTAGCGCTTATCTTGGGTTATTTAGTAGTTAGGGTTGATTAGATCGCTTGTTTTCTAATTAACTATGGCTAAGGAGAGATAGAAAAATAGTTTTAATAATGAATATTCAGAGTGTGAATTGATATATATATATTTGTATCGATGATTAGTTGCAAGATTTTGATGGTGGATGTTGACTTAGACCAATGTTTGTTCTTTTGATTGATTTTGATATTTCAATTTGAATTGTTGCTTAGTCGTTTTTCTTAAAATTGTTTTCATTATACTCAACCCTCCCTTCATTGTTCATGTAGCATAAAACTAGGCTAGATACTCTCCATGGGAACGATCCTTACTCGCACTACTACATATATTTTTAGGAGTATAGGTTTTATTTTTGGTTTCTTGTGACAACACACCAGCTAGACAGAGAGAGTTAGGGAGATTAAAGGCAGAAATGAATTTGGGTTACAAATCAAAATGGGCTTCTCAAACTTGATAGTCTTACTATCAAGACCAATGAGTTGCAATGTCTATGAGAGAAGCAAAAGGAGCAATGGGAGTTAGGGTTTCTTGATTGGGAGAAGAACAATAAGGATGGTCGAGAGAAAAAATGAGCCAATAAGCACTTTAGTTGTTTTTTCTTTCTCTCGGCACAAACACAAACATATATACTCCCAAAAATGGAAACCCTAAGGCACACAAAAGGAGGAATACGACAAGGAGATCATGAGGGGACAAGGGAGAGAGAAAAAGGCATGCCAAGGATGTATGTCATCCTCCCCCGTCTTCCTATCATTTGTTGTTGCCACGCGTCCACCTTTTCATTGCAGAAGACAACAAACGGTCTTGCAATCTACGAGCATCATCGACATAAATGGTTGATAGTTCGCAAGAACCTATCGACAGTTTTGCTCGATCAATCCATAGTTTCCAAAAAGTTATCAACCGATTTTGACCCCTTTATACAAACTTCTGAAAATTGCATCTAGGCCCCACCACAAACACTTAATGACACTTTCACCATCTCATAATGAAACCGAGGCTCCCGTTAACTCTTAACGGCGTGCCTGCCAACTCTTGAGGATTAATCTTTATTAATTGATCATTTTAATCCCTACTCGTTAACTCTTAACGGTAAACGTTATTAACTCTTAATGATGATTTCAGCCTTAATCACTTAGCTAACCATCACACTCAGATATGCATGTGACCTTTTAGGTTCACTACTAAGTAGCAATTAGGAAACGTCAACCACCTTGGTGTTAACCAAATACCTTTAGTCTACAACGAGGATCTCTCCATCTCCTCGAAGTACCTTGAAAGACCCTGAGTGACAACTAACATTATGTCAACCTGATCATATCAGTAATGAAATCTTACTTCAGAATAGAACCTATTTGGGCTTTCAATTCTTGTGTATTATAATCCCTCCATCAATTATTATCTCGATCGAATTAGAATTATGGACTGATTAAACTCACTAACTTGATGATTATGCCAAAATCAGTGTGGTGAGATTGAGTTGATACATTGGAATTCCTTCCAACATTGGAACACTTTCCAATCAAGTGTACCCTGGCCAGGGGTTTCTTCAATCAAGACCACCACTGATCACATAGGATGTTCACCTCACGCCGGACGTCGATGGATCCCACTAGCAATCACCTGTCTCCATACACCACTACATAGGGACCACATAGTACATCTCGCTCCCGGTAATTGGATGGTTCTTAGCAACGATAAATCCCTAACACTAACATACAAGACAATTGTGTTGGCTCCGATCTAAGGACCAATAACACAATCGAAGCCTGTGATAGATTATAGATCCTTTTAGCCATGTGATTTATCACGAGCATCACATTTAGTAGATGTTCCTGTTAGTGTTAATGCCCTAATGCTAGATTTAGATGACATCTGGCATTTATATTTATGGGACTAATGATGTAATACTTGCAATATATAATAAAATATGTTTTCATATTTAAGGTCATATCTTCATTCATAGCTCTCTAATCATTAATATGAATGAGTCCTTAGATTTCCTGTTAAAGGTCTTATTCTTAAGTGTTGAGAATATGTGACAATTGACCTTTGTAATAAGGATGTCTTAATGGTTATTCACTATCCTTAGACTTCTCATATGAGGACTATGATTAGTCGAGTACGGACTGGCACATGAGATACTACCTTTGATTAGTATGAGATACTAATGATAAAGAATGGTGAGTCGCATGCCATAATCCATAAGATGGATATAGTATACATGTGGGTAGGTGTTAATGAAATGCTTATTGAATGTGACGCACGTGATAGATCACATGGCTCGGAGGATCTATGATCTATCACAGGCTTCGATCGTGTTACTGGTCCTTAGACCAGAAGCAACACAGTTGTCTTATATATCGATGTCAGGAATTTTCCATTGCTAAATATCATTCAGTTACCGAGTGGGAGATGCATTGCGTGGTTCCTGTACAGTGGCGTATGGAGATAGGTGATTGCTAATGGAATCCGTCGACCTCCGGCGTGAGGTGAATAACCTATGCGATCAGTGGTGGTTATGGTTGCATAAATCCCTGGCCAGGGTACACATGATTGAAAAGGTGTTTCTAATGTCGGAAGGTGTTTCGATGTGTCATCTCAATCACACCACACTAGATCTTGGCATAGCTATTGTGACACCCGTAACTTACTTACATGCTTAATGATAATAATATTCATATAAAAATATCCGGAGCTTAAAACCAAAATCATACTTCCTTTAAATCAAATAAAATTCTAAAACATGCTTTATGGCATACATATAGGAAAAGATCAGAGTTCAACCCTAAAAACATTGTTTCAAAAGGAAACTAAACTTAAATTCTTGAAAATCCTTTTTAAACAAGCCACCACGCTCCACGTCCATGTCCCGATATCCTCATTCATACTTACCTGGGGAGGGGGAAACATAAGGGGGGTGAGATTATGCAAATCTCAGTAAGTACAAGAGAACCATCATATGTATTTAAACAAGTCATGGCATAACATAACATATCATATGGAGACACGAGAGGTTCCACCAACTTGCAGAGGTAAGAACCCTCGTGCGTAGCGCTACTGAGCTCCAGTCCCGAAACTTGCGTGAACATAACATAATATGAGGGACCACATAACATAGTTCATAGTCTTGCTTAAACATCATAAATAGTTCATAATGTACTTACCTTAACTTGGTTTGATGAGATTTGAATCTTGAAGGCTTCACCTTTACAAAAGCTTGAATCACTCCCATCTAGCACGAATTTATCCCAACTTAGAATGAGGAAACCCTTGGCCATGAGCCTTATTTATAGGCTTGAAAACTTGGCCACCAAGTAAGTCACAATCATTTCAAATCTTTTCTAAATCTTTCAAGATATTCCAATCATTTCAAATCTTCTAAAATATTCTCTAATCATTCCAAATCTTCTAAGATTTTCTGCAATCATTCTTATCCGAATCAAATCTTATCTAAATCTTATCCAAATAAGATCTTATCCAAATCAAACCAAATCTTATCCTTAAAGTCATCATGAGGCTTAATCTTTATCTCTAAAGTCATCATGAACCTTTATCTTATCTCTAAAGTCATCATAAGGCTTCATCCTTATCTCTAAAAATCATTTATGAGGCTTTTCTTGAATCTCCCAAATGCCCTCAGTAAAAAGGTTTCAATAATTACACTTTGGCCCAAACTTTTCCGATAATTTCACTTAGACCCTTTTCAACTTGGTCCCTAGGCCAATTTTTAATTGCATTTTAGTCCCCAAAGAAATGACTAATTACGCTAATACCCCTAATTTTTAGGTAAATTACACTTTTACCCTAACCTTAATATTTACGATTTTGCCCCTAGCTCAAAAACTAAACTTCTCTTTAAAGACTTTCATAACCCTTTGAAATATACTAAAACATTCCATTGAAAATTCCGAAAAAATATTGTTTCGACCTCCCTCTGTCAATTTCGAAAAAAACTGCACTTAGGCCCGAATCTTCGTTTTGGCTACAAACCTTTTTGTTTCTTCCAAAAACTACTAAAGGGTTGCTCTACATACCAAATATGAACTTTCTCAGGGTTCCGTTGACTTCTCGGATGCCCCGTACGATAATTCGATATTTCAGCCTAAATCACTATTGCCTTTTTAACTGTACCGGAAACCATTCCTGATCCAATTTCTTTCGGTGCCATAAATCATACCTCGAGATGCTTGATGATGCATCTAGACTCTAGGGCACTCCCTGCAGTTGATTCAACAACTAATTGCCTTTTCAAGCCCATTTTTCGGTATTTTAAACTACCTTAACATACGGGGCAACCTTACGAAAATATGGGGTATGACAGCTATCAAGTTAGTGAGTTTAATCAATCCATGACTCTCACTCGATCGGGTTGTTAATCGATGGAAGGATTATAGTACACGGGAATTGGAAGCCCAAATAGGTTCTCAAGAAGTATGACTTCATTACTGGTAGGATCGCCCTGACATAATGCTAGTTGTTACTCAGGGTCTTTCGAGTTACATCGGGGAAATGGAGAGATCCTCATTGTAGACTAAAATATTTGGTTGACGTCAAAGGGTTTGACGTGTCTCGATTGCTACTTAGTGGTGAACCTAGAAGGTCACACGTATCCAAGTGTAGTGGTTAATTAAGTGATGAAAGTTATAATATTCATTAAGGCTTAATGATTTTTACCGGGATATTAATAATGAGAGTGGTTCTCATTAGATAATTAATTCTTATATAATATTTTATGTATAATAGTTATACATATATTATATTATATTGAGAGAATTAATTTAAATTAAATATATGAAAATTTCCATTATCTATATAATATATATGATATATTATATAGATATTAATAGAGAATTTCCATTCTATATAATATATATGATATATTATATAGAAAAGACAAGAGTACTCCCAATATATAATATATATGATATATTATATGGAAAAGAAAATGGCACTTTCAATATATAATATATGAGATATATTATATGATAAAAGAAAATAGCACTTCAAATAATATATATGATATATTATTGAAAAGAAAATATGCACTTCCATTATATTTAATATATAATATATTTTATTGAAATGGGAAGTGCACTTCAAATAATATATATGATATATTATTGAAAAGAAATATGCACTCCTATTATATATAATATATAATATATTTTATTGAAATGGAAAGAGCACCTGAAATAATATATATGATATATTATTGAAAAGAAAAATGCACTTTCATTTTATATAATATATAATATATTTTATTAAAAATGGAAAGAGCACTTCAAATAATATATGATATATTATATTAAAAAGAAAAATTCACTTTCATTATATATAATATATGTGATATATTATATTGAAAATAATATGGCCATCTCCTCCTATAAATAGGTGATCATGGAGAGAAATGAATGTATGAGAAATTATTTGGCCATAAGCTCTTATGCTTCTTATTCTTGTTGAAATTCTCTTAGCCATTACTCCCAATTTTTCTCTTGATTCCATTGTTGCTAGTGTAGCAAGTCCAACCTAACAGAAAGTCTATTAGTTTTTGGAATCTATTTATCTTTCATCTCCTACACTTAGCTTGGCTAGCACATAAGTTAAGTTGTAGGATTCATTCTCTACTTGGAGCATGGACTAACTAGGACCCTCGTGCTTTCGAGGGACAGTTCGATCTAACTGGTTAACTGTTTGGAAGCTGTTGGTGTGCAACCGTTGCTATCTTGGAAAAGTTCCAACCTCTACACCGGACTTCAAACCATCGTAAGGTATATTTGGCATGGTTTAATTTTTGTATTGCATATGGTCATAGGAAACCAAGTCTTGCAAGGTGGTCTTGAATTTATTTCCGTTGCGTTACTATTTATGTTTTTTAAAAAGTTTTAAAAACAATAAAACCCTTGCACCGATACACCAAGAGTTGGGGTTTCCCTTCAGTTCCACTAGCATCTACCCACATGTATACTATATCCATCTTATGGATTATGATATGTGACTCACCATCCTTTATCATTAGTATCTCATACTAATCAAAGGTAATATCCCATGTGCGACTCCATACTCGACTAATCATAGTTCCCTTCTGAGAAGTCTAAGGACTGAGAATTATCATTAAGATGTCTTTAATACAAAGGTCCTTAGCCACATGTTCTTAACACTTAAGAATAAGACCTTTAACAAGAAATCTAAGGACTCATTCATATATAATGATCGAAGAGCTATGAATGAAGATGTGATCTCAAAATATGAAAACATATTTTTGTTATATTTATTTGTGCAAGAATTACATCTTTAATCCCATAATCATAATTGTTAGCTGCCATCTAAATATAGCATTAGGGCACTAATACTAACAAGAACTCCCTAAGAGAATAAGCTAATCGGGTAAAAGATGAGCTGAAGAGGCAGTAAGAAATTGAGGTAGCACTTTAGGAGGCCAATGCCTCAGTAATAGAGGAGCATCGCCATACCTTGGATGAGCAAAATGATTTGCTAATCTAGCTTTAGTAGGAGAAGACAAAGGATGAAGAAATGACCCACCAATTCAAAAATGTAGACATTGAGGGTTTTCGCGCCATGGTAATAAAGGAATATCAGCTCTTGGGTATACCATGAAGACAAGGAGAGCTATGTCTCAGGCTTTATGAAGTATGGTTTCTATTCGGCCCGAGGGTACTTGGAGAGGGCACATGTAATACCCAAAAATTTTGGGTTGTTTTGGGAATAAGTATTTTGATAGAAATACAAAATTTCATGGAAATTGGTATCAAAATAGCCTAAAAAAGTGATCAAATCAACTGTAGGGAATGTCTTGGAGCTTAGATACCTACGAAAAAGGGTATTGGATTGAGGAACATCTCGAGGTATGACTTTTAGCATTAAAAGAAATTGGATCAAAGACAGTTTTCAGTATATCTATGGTTCAAGCTAAAAAATTGAATTATTGTAAGGAACTTCCAAAAAGTCAACAAAACCCTATAAGGATTCAAGTTTTCATAAGGAACAATCCTGAAGTGGTTTTGGGATGAAACAAGAGGGTTTCGCGATCAAAGCATACTTTCAAGCCTAAGTGTAATTTTCTAAAACTTGGCTGTGTGTGATAAAATGAAACTTGGAGGGTAAAATGTGAATAAGAAAAGTTAAGGGTTCATATGGAATTTTTGGAAACTCAAGGGGTTGCTTAGAATGGCCCAAAATGCAATTTTTAAACTTGAGGGAGTGAAAGTGCAATTTTTGAAAGTTTGGCAGTGTGAACATTACCAGCCGTCGGTCACCTCTCCCATTGCCGATTGTGGCCGGTGGGGGCTTCAAGGAAGGGCTTAGAGGGTTCAGGGCTAGGGGTTGTTTCATTGGGACCTGTCCACGGCCAAGGATAGACTACTTCAACGGTAGATGTGATCCAAATTTTGGCCGTGTCTTGGCTGGAAAATCAAAGCTTTGAAAGGTCAGTTTGGGGTCTAATGATGATCATTTTGGGTTGATCTGAGGCAGGCTAGGGCATTAAAGACCTTGGATGGAATGACCAAGGGCATCTCGATTTTGGGTATAAATAGAGGTCGAAGGGTCGAGATTTTTCATAAGTTCAGGCTCAAATTGAAGGCTTTAAAGGGTGAATTGAGGGCTAAGGATAAGGGGCTTTTGTTTTTTGAATTTGGTGGAGTGTTTATAGAGAGTTTGGTGAGCATTCATATAGGTTTGAGTGGGTTTCGAGGGGTTCCCAGAAAGCTAGGCGGTAAACGGTCGGTTGGGCCACCTCTAATGTTTGTTTCATGCCAAAGTTGGTACCTCTGTGATTGACTAAGGGTGTAGAGCAAGGTGGGAGCAAAATCCAGTGATCGTCAATGGTTGGAGCCAGAGAAGATGACCAGTGCGTGAGGTACACACGTCAATCCTCACTCACAGTACACGAGCATAGTGCGTGAGGGCATGTGGCCAATAGGTAATTTTTGGAATTTTTTTAATATTTTTAAGAAATTATTTTATGAATTATGGTGTTGAAAAATTTGAAAAAATGTTTGAGGAGATATTTATTTTGAATTTATCGAGGTAAAAATAAGAAAAAAAAAGAAAAAAAATGAAGAAATTATGAAAAAATAGGTGTTGATATTTCTTTGAATAAATATAATGGTCAGTAGACGAAAATTGAGGTCAGGCATGATATTCTAGAAATTTCAAGTTTGTGTTAAAGGTCAGTGATTTTTTCCCAAAAACTTATACATATTATGTCTTGTCTATATTGTGCATGATATTCATGAATGTTGCTAAATCATATGTAATTTATGAACATTTTTGTCATATTTGTACATATATTATTGCATCGATAGTCATCATTTTTCACATGGCATGATATTATTGGCATATTGATACTTATGGATGGGATGGGATGGGATGTTGCCTTGATAGTGTAGTTGTAATTCTCCAAGGGAGTTGTTGGAACAACGTATAGGAGTACCCCGTTGCCTTATGTGCATGCTGGAATGACTATTTAGGGTTCTGTGCGGGGCTGGATTGCCAGGGAAGTTACACTAGGGTATCATTTTATACATGTCTATGCATCATTCATTCATGTTGTTTTAACCCTTTCTTAGAAGATTCATATTCTAATGTTGGACATTTGTCCCTAGAATATTCCACGTTCCAGGCGAGACGAGCGGACAGAAGGGTAAGAGGGTGATTGAGGCATGAGCAAGGTGGAGGTTGTGATGGGTCCTAAGCCAAGACTAGGACAAGTTATCTAGTTAAATTGATTTATTTTCATTTTAGGTTATTGTAATATTATGATGGACGAACAATATATACGAACTTATTTATGTTATGATTTATGAGATTACTTACGGTTCTGATTCTGCTTCCGCTTATGAATAAGGTTACTGTTCCTTAGTTCTGTTTTGGGAATGTTATCATTATATGAGTATGTTGAGGATTTTAGTGTGAACTGTGAATGTATGTGAGAAAAAAAATCCTAGCATAATTAATGCCCTAAAAAGGAGGGGTGTTACAACATGCCTGGGAGATAATTATTCGAACTCATTTACTCGATAAAAATAGTTAAAGGTGGCGCTTGCGATTGGAGAGAGTCCGAGGACCCATATTCGAAGGCACTAGAGGAATACCTGAATGCTAGAGTGGGGGATTTACCTAACCCAAAGGGTTCGTGGAGCCCGTATGTGCCAGAGCAGGACATAGATTCTCTAACGCCAGCAAGTCTTACAGCTTCATAGGGGACAAAGGTGATTGATGCCCTGGCTGACATTGACTTCACGACCTTGGACTTTACAAAAGGGGTTTCCACTTCTCTACCTAAGAATAATTTCCCTGGGACACCAATTTAACCTAGATTTCCCTCGCTTGTTTTGATATTTTTTTTTTAGCTCATCTCACTTTTTCGTATTTCAGGATTACACATGTCAATAGAATGGGTATTATTTTGAGGGGATGGATAGACACTTGGATTGCTAAGTGCATGGACCTAGCGCATGTATGAATCTTATGCATGTATGCAGCATGAACATGAATGATGCAGGAACATAAAATGATTAAATATTAAAAATAATATCTAGTTACCATCAATGACGGACCATCACCTTAAACAAGTACTATACACTTCGCTAGCACTTGTGTTCCTGTGCACACACATGGGCACACAAAGAAAACTGGGCTCCCTGGTGTAACTATGGATGTTGGCCTATCCCATCCTGTAGGGGTGAAGCAGTTATATGTATAAAATTATGAAAAGAATGAAACAATTTTAACGGTGTAGGTATACCTACCAAGGCACTATGAAATACCTAATCCTGATATACATAATATAGAATTTCAATGAGCATCCAAAACAAGATGTATAAGTCATCCCACATTTGAAATCAACATGGGGTACCACTGTTGCCACTTATGACTAAGGGTAATGAATATGCCAGAGTCCTCGAAAACCTTAAATTGGTTGGTCTCTTCTGTAGCCTGGTCATTGCCTATTACCTCGAGGCCATATGAGAGGGAGGACGCTGAAGCCATAGAGTCCTTTTGTGGAAAGGTCTGGTAGCGGAGAGCGGACGCACGAAAGGGACACCCTATGCATTGGAGGGGGTGAGTGCCAGTAGATGTAACACCCCACTTTCCCAGGGCATTAGATAACGTAAGATTTTAGGGATATATTTTTTTCTAATATAAACTCAACACATAAACCGTTCCCTGACAAATCCCATTACACCTTCTCAATATATCAACTTAGAATCATTAATAAACTAAGACAAGTAATTCATCTCAAATGCGGAAGCTAGATCATAACCTGAAACGGTATATAACTGAAACCATCTTATTCATAACTTTTACGTCAAACCATCGTTTTACAGGACGTTATCAAAATATACAACATAATCGAAAATGACATACTATCATCTATCCACTAATTGTCGTCACTCATTGGCAATCCCTTTCCCTTTTGCACCGCTGCTTTCACTTGAAACATTTGAATATTCCAGGGACATAGTTCAAATTAGATGATGAATCATCTAAATGAGAGTTCAAAACACGTTTTCATGAATGTATGCAAGACATGAAATAAACCGACACCACCCGACAAGACTTAGCCCAAGAGAATCCCTCACAGAGCTTAACCCTTACCTTGAGGAAAGAGCAATCTCTCTAAAGGCCACATCATCGTACCGACACATTGACACAACACAGTCCTAGCTTAAGACGGGAAAAGTCAACGCATCTTCTCGATATCTCGGGAACAATCTCTACCACTCCCGGTCCAGGAGGGTCAACATCAATGCAGGAACCCGGCTCACCACAATTACGTCGGGGATTACGTTCCCACTCAGAAGCATTCCAGAACATTACCCATTCCCAATCACATCCCATATGGACAACCAGTCGTCCTAGTGCAACTTCCTTGGCTATACAACCCGACACAAAACCTTTGGCGGCTATCCTGGCATGCACACCAGCATAAGATACCCCTATACATTATTCCAGCAACACCCTTGGGGAATTACAGCTACACTATCCAGATAACATTCCCTGTTGGCTTCCCATATGAACAACACAAAACGTATGACAATGCTACAAATCACAACTCAATGCATCATATAAACAACATTTCATGGACATCATTTATTGCATAAAATACGATGCACATGTATAAAACGTTTTGGGATGAACCTCCCACATGAAACCAACCGTCACCGGTTACCATTCGCATGCAACAAAATCATTCTGCATGAAATCATAACACATTTAGGTAGAACAAATACCAAGATTTTAGGGTAGGAACACTCACCTTGAACGTATTTAGAATGCCTTGATTCTTGTGCACAACCTTGATTTATGTGTAAAACCTCAAACACTTGTACTTATACCCAACCTCGATCCACGATACTCCCTAAACGTCATATTTATTTAAAGGAGCATCAAAATTCATTTTTCCTTAATTTTTCATAATTTCCTCTATTTTTCTCCTAGTTTTCACCTCGGTAATTCCAAAATAATTATCTCTTCAAACATTTTCCCAAATTTTTCAACATGATAATTCCTAAAATAAATTTAGAAAATATTGAAATTAATTTTAGAAAATATCCTTGGGCCACGCGCCCAGCGTGTGTCTGTGCGTGCTACTGAGGCACCGATTTTCTTCCTCACTTTCGGTTGTCGGCGACTGCTCCGATGGCTGATCTGAGCACACCCCCTTGAAGATCTCCCTCAGTTAATCCCAGTGGCACCCTTAGTTGCCCAAAAGCTCACCAAAAAAGGCCAGTTGCAGGTCCGCCCCCGGCGTCCGTGTAACGACTGATTAGAGGGCCCAATATTTATTCAAGAATTATTTAAGTAATTGCTGAAGTATTTGATTAACAGATTTTGTCAATTAATTGTTTAATGTGGCAATTTAGAGATTTTGAAGGAAAAGAATAGCATTTATTTCTTTTTAATGTTGGAGTTAAAGGAATTTGCCAAGGTGACAATTTAAATTTTTAATTGAGATAATAGTATTTACATAGCATTTAATGGCATTTATTTTGTGCAAATTAAATGCAAGGGCATGAAGGTAATTTTGGAGTTTTATTATTATTTAAGAGTTTTAATAATAATTTATTATTATTATTAATTAAGTGAGATTACATATTTAAAGGAGAATGAGAATCCATGTATGAGATGGATTTGGATTGAGAGTCTCTTAGTTAGATTTGGAGAAGGAATCCAAGTTGTAGAAGAAGTGTGATCTAGGGCTTTATGTCTATATATAGAGCCCATTAGCTTAGTTTTTCTTCACGCCGTGTGAAGAACAGAAAGGCCAAGAGTAGAGGCTTGCTAGAGTCTTCAGGATCGTTCCAGGGTTCGATCAGAGAGTTCTATCAGGCAAGTATTCTTCTTGTAATCCCTTCCATTACAGGTTCATATCAGTTATGATTTCATAATATTCCAGTTCTTCATTATAGTCTTCAGATTTATATCAGTAAGCAGAGACGTATATATATAGATATGCGTGAAGTTATGAGCAAGTTCTATTAATCCTTATCCATTTTGCATTGCAAGTTCCATTAATCCTTATCCATTTTGGATTGCAAGTTCAATTAATCCTCATCCATTTTGTATTGCAAGTTCCATTAATCCTTATCCATTTTGGATTGCAAGTTCCATTAATCCTTATCTATTTTGGATTGCAAGTTCAATTAATCTTCATCCATTTTGGATTGCAAGTTCCATTAATCCTTATCCATTTTGAATTGCAAGTTCTATTAATCCTTATCTATTTTGGATTGCAAGTTCTATTACTCTAAGTTCTATTACTCCTTTTCCCATTTGGAGTGCAAATCCTATTATTTCTTCTTTCTTTTGAGTTGCAAGTTCCTTCCTCCTTTTATTTCTTTTAGAGGCAAGTTCTCATATATGCATGATCTTTATAGCGATTCAATCAAATATTATCTTAGAATCATCCTTAAAGTTGTTTCATATCGATTGGGATTCGTTTTCCCAAGATTTTATTCAGAATGGTGTAGAACCATTAAGTTTTGTTTCAGATTTCAGTCTTTGTTAGCATTCATGTTCGTCAAATTTAATTGTAGATATTCGAATGGGTCTTCCCATATTCGAATGAGTTCCAAGTTCCTTGCGTATGATATCCGGATAGCTCATATCCTGATGCCCTTTTTTTTATCCAGATAGGTCTAGCATATCCGGATGCCTCTTTCCGTATCCGGATACCTCTCTCCAAAGTTGAATTTTATATTCAAATAAGTCTCCTGATATATATATATATATATATCTGAGTGCCTTGTGAGATATCCGGATGTCCAGAATCATATCCGGATGTCCTAGTTTCTATCTGAATATATCCCAGCATATCTGAATAGCTTCTTATTTGAGGGCCAGTGTATCCGGATGAGCCTTCTTCCTATCCAAATGTCTTTCCTCATATCCGGATATCCTCCCTAATACCCGGATGGCTTTTCCAAAACTCCAAGTAAACTTCTAGAGATTGTTTAATTCAAGTTTTATTCAAATAAAGATATTCAGTACCTCCAAATATTGAATTTTATGCCAGAATATAAAAAGTTAATCATGCCCATACTATAATACATAATTCATAGAATCTTTGTATTCCAATATATTGAAGATGAGATTACATGTTTAGTGTTTATTATGGCATGTTCAGCATTATTTCGTGAGATTATGTGCATACATCTTGGTATGAGCATTGAGCATGACTTTATATGGAGCACTACATGTCGTGTGCCAGCATTTATATGAGCATTGCATTATGAGCACCAGGCGGCTTAGTCCGCGGGGATCCCACCAGTATCAGTTTTAGTTATAACTCAGTTTATGAGTTGCTCGCCTGGTGACGACCAGGGGGCTAAGGGCTTATTGCCCACAGTATGTGCTTACAGTTTTTTCTATTTACAGGATTCAGATCAGTCAGGTATGTTTTATTAGATTATGTGGGCCTATAAGCCAAAGTTACATACCTGCATTTAGTTTACAGTTTACATGCATTACATTTTTATGAATGCAATCAGACAGTGATTATTCAGTACAAGTTCAGTGAGTTATTTATCAGTATCGATATTCTTTGATTCAGCTTTAGTATTCTTTCCAGCTTATTACTTGCTGAGATTTGTAGCTCATCTTGTACTCTTCACCCCTCTAGGTTCTAGTGGGGGAGTACCAGACGTGGGGCCTAGTATCAATGGTCTATAATGTGTGTACGTGGAGCCGCTCAAGATAAAAGATGTTTGGGAGTCTGTTGAGTTTTATAGTATTTTGTCAGTTTAGATCTATTTTATATTTAAGTTGAGGGATTGTCCCTTAGTCAGAGTTTATGCTTTTCAGTTTGTAATGACTCAGAGTTTTATTCCAGTTGACTGAGATGTTCAGTTATGGTATCAGATTTCAGTTTATTAGTTAGTTTTATTTTATATTTCCCGTAGCACCTCTTCTCGGGCAGTTCTAGGAGAGGGGGTGTTATAGTCCGCCTTGCATTTTTCGGCCAAGCTCGAACCAACTTCAATACAACGCCAAATGCTCCCAAATGCTCTAGAAATGATGCCCATGACTCCAAGAACAAAAGCCTTCTATTGGTTTTCCTCGATTCACCCTCTAACTCGGCCAATTTCTGTGCCAAAAATTTGAAACCTTTGGCCCTTATTTATAGCAAAAAATTGGCCACCCCTCAGCCAAGACTTGGCCTCCAAGCATTCCTATGCCGTATACAACCTTCCCCAGCCCTCTCTCGACAGTCATATCGCCAGGTTTCACATTTGATTTTGGTTAATTTCACTTTAGCCCCCTAGTTTCTTCCAAATGCCATTTCGACCATTTCCTAAAAACCCCTGATCTTTCCAATACTACCATTAAGGCCCACAAGTTTTGTATTCTTCATTTCATCCTTGAAATTTCTGAAAAATTATCATTTTGACCTCCATTGGGAAAAATTAGGAAATTACACTTTGGGCTGGTTGATTAATTTGACCCTAAGTCCTTTCGTTTCAACCCGAAATCGCTTAAGGGTTGTTCTACATATAAAATATTGGTCCTCAATACACTCCATTGACTTTTCAGGAGTCTCCTATGTTGATTCGATTTTTCAACCTAATCCATAATTGTACCGAAAACCATTCCTAATCCAATTTCTTTTGACACCTAAAATCATGCCTCGATTCACTCGTTAATAATATACCAATTTACTTAAGCATCTAGTGTCTAGGGTACTCCCTGCGGTTGAGTAAGTCACTCAAAACTGTGATAGTGTACCCTATAGCCTCATTCTTTCAAAAATTTCACTTATACCCTTCATAGAATCCCTTTTATAACCTCAAGAATTTCTCGGGTATTATAGTGGACCTGCATAAAAAAATGTTTACTAAACCCTGTTCCCTCCACTGATTGGTGCACGATTGTGGAGGGAAAGAGATGCAATCATTAGAGGGTGCAATCCTCGTCTTTGTGTCTTAAGACAAATGAAACTATCTCACAGGTTGTATCTTGTACCCCCAATGAAAACAAATACCGGGTGGAAAGGACATAGGCCTTACCTAATGGTATTGGGCATGTATTTGGGCACTCTATTTTGTTTTTACGGTTCGACCTCATGTCTACATTCGTGAATCTATTTTGTTTTAGTGGTTCGATAGTTTAGTGCAATGCCTATGTCCGCAATCATAAAGAATATCAATGAATAAAGACATATTTTTGTTTTTTCAGTTTAGCTCAATGCTTACATCCGTGATCAATATATCAATGTTTTTGTTTTCGCGGTTCATCTCTTCACCTACATTTGTGATCAATATATCAATGTTTTTATTTATGTAGTTCGGCTCTTCACTAACATATGCGATCAATATATCAATGTTTTTGTTTTCGCAGTTCATCTCTTCACCTACATCTGTGATAAATATATCAATGTTTTTATTTATGTAGTTTAGCTCTTCACTAACATCCGTGATCAATATATCAATGTTTTTGTTTTCGCGGTTCGGATCTTTACCTACATATGCGATTAATATATCAATAGGAATAAGTTTTTTTGTTTTGGTGGTTCGGCGAAATGCCTACATCCGTGATAAAGATAGATGTCGAAGACAACATCCGATCCCAGTGGCATCATTACCTCAAGGTGTGTATCAAGTCCTCTTTTGCATGGTTATTGGGGCCATGATAGTGCTATAGTAAGTTAATTTATGAATCAATGGAGTGCTTGTGTGTAACATAATCCAACTATGTATTTCGAATAATGATCAATAATGGTTCTGATGCTTTCACTAGAATGTCATTTTTTATTCATAGGTAATTCCCTAGCCGAGTCTTGGTTCCACATATAGAAGATTAAACTAAGTCCTTGGGGCTCCATCCCCTTAGCTCCCCAGCGTGAGCTAAGTCAGACTCCTTAGTCTCTTATTGAGTTGCTACAAGACAAATAAAGGTGCACATATAGGCATATATAATACACACCTGCTATCACTACTATAATCTTTTCATACAAATGTATTTTTGTTTATGTGGTTCAATACATGCATCTACATATGCGTATTACAATGAGTTAGTTTTCAGTTAGTATTGTCTTCACACAAATGTTGTTGCCTTTACTTGTAGATCGGTGGCTTCCAACTTTTAATCTTGAGTAATTTGTCTCGAGCTCTTCAAGGATGGTGCTCGTGAAGCAATCAACATAATGATGTCGTCATCTCTAGTAGTTTTTTAGCAAAGATTTATCAAAAACTCTTGTTGCAGTTGATTGCATTGTCTCGCCTGCGCAGGGCTTGAGGGGACTCATGATGAACGCCAAACGTCTTCCGACAAAGGGGGAAAATGTAGTGATAAAGAAATATGAGTGGTTGCAAAAATAAGTTGTTGCAAAGAGTGATGATAATTAATCTCCTCTCGTCAGCACTTCATGTAGCTCACCAACTCCTACTTCATCTACTTATGAATAAATAGGCACCCCTTGGCTTCAGAGTATGCTCAGGACCGGAAAAACCATGTCTATGAAATTGATAAGCCCGAGGTACTGCCCTTGGTTCATAAATCCTTCTTGTAGACATACCTCCAAGGGGACTTTACCAGAGGAAGAGGCCGCTTTTCTTTTGAAATACTTCAAAGCTACGCTCTTCCGCGGGGGCCCTCATCATCAAGTTCCAGCTTAGGAAGGGCATGCATGAGAGGCACGTCTCCTAATTCTTCCCATGTTCTCTGACTGGTTCTCAGTTAGCATGATCTGAGAACTCTCAAGAAGTGCGGTGGGAAGGTTTGCCTTCCCCCTGAGGGCTGACGTAATAGTGGGGGAAAAGCCTTGGTAAGCCCATAATAGTAGGATAAAAGCCTGGCAAAAGCTCCCTCGTACCTCCCAGGAGGATTTAAAGACTGAGAAACTGGGAGGTGTTACAAGCTGAGGCGTGAGCATTGCAGAGGATAGCCTAACTAGTCAAATAAGTTTATGCGTGCAATACTTATAAGCTTTATCGGGGTAGATGGCCTTCTGCTCCTTTCCCATAGATGGTGCCAAATTGTTGTTGCCAAAATACAATAGTTTAATTGGTTTATCTTGTAAACAACCAAAGTAGAGTCCTTCGAGGAAACAGTAAGGTCATGGTTGCCACTTAAAGGATGAATAGAGGCTGGGGAGTGTCGAGGCTTCAAGAGTCCCCAAATGGATGGTTGAAATCTCTTAGGAAGATGCCCCAAGAGAGTCTTCGAGATGCTATGCTCAGGGATGTTGTAGAGAGTCTTCGGGAGACTGGCTCCAGATGGATTGGGAAAGTCTTCGAGGACACAACACTGGCAGGGTCTACAACATAGAGATAATTAGAAGGCATGCGAGGATCTTTCCCACACATACCCTTAGATGCTTAAGTCAGACACTTATGTTTGGAAATAGAATGTAGATGTATGCAAATGAATATATGCATGGTGTATCCAATATGGGTCTTCGAGAGAGTAGGCTCTCGATGGCTTGTATATGGTTTAGAGTCTAAGTCTCTGAGTCTATGGTGTAACGACTCGATAATGGGTCTAGAGTATTTTTGGTAATTTTGTATTATTTTATGTGTTAAATTTTGCTTCAAAAAGGATATAAATGCTAAGGCATGGAAAAGTCCATAATTTTGGGCTTGAAATGGGCTTAAGTTGGAAAGGAAGATGGACTTTCATTTGGGCTTTAAGTGTGCATGAATATATATGCAATTTTTTATTTAAATTTATGATTGAAAATGAAGACAGGACATGAGGGGAATTTATTTGTTTGTGGATGGGCAAAATGGGAAATGAGGGCTCCTATATAAGCATGCCTTAGTGTTATTTTCTTCATTTCTTCTTCCTTCCTCTCCCATTCGTCTCTCTCTTTCCTTCTTCAACTCTCGTTTCCATCTTCTTAATTTGGAGCTTCAAGAAGGATTTGGTGGCTGATTGTAGAGGGATTCTGATTGATCTAGGTGGTTGGTGGCTTCTCTTCTTTTCTCAAATCATCCATTAGCACAAAGGCAAGTTCCTACCGTATCTTTTTAAAATGACAAGTTTCCATTTAGGACTCTGGTTGGTGTGAATCATGGTCTTTTCCTTCCATTGGAATCCTTGAAATATATATCCACTTTTGGATGAAAATTAGAAAAACCCTACCCTTTGGAAGAGGGTTTGTTTTTATGTAAATCTGGTTGATTACGCCTCGTGTTGTTTTGCAAAATTTTTGGGTTAACCATGTGTATCATCTAAACGAGGACTTATTTCACCTCATATTTGTAAAAGGAATGGTGTGTTTATTGATAGGATGTAGTTGCGTGCAAGAGTTTGGTGTATCTTGCATGTATTTTTGGTATTTGTATGTTAAATGTCGTGTTTGGGGGTTCATTTGTTGACTAAATTAGTCGAGTTAGTCGAAAAAAGGCTTTTGAGCATTCTGTTAGTCGACTAATGCCTTGATTAGTTGACAAATTGGGTGAAAAAGCCTCTGTCTATCGACAGTTGTCCCCTCATTTGTCGACTATTCATGGCCTTGACATGCTGTGCATGTTCCACTCTTTTAGGCATAACTTTTTGTATAAATATTAGATTTATGAACCATTTGTTACGTTGTAAACTAAACTCGATAGGATTCATTTTGGTATAGATTTCAACCTATTTGGACAAGATTTGTGTGGTCTAATATTGTTTCCAAAATAGGTCTAGTTGTTTTTAACCAACGCTTGGGCATTTGTTGATGTGTTTATGCATGGGGAACTTTAAGGTGCATTGAACATATCAAAGCATGTTAGAGGGGGATTCTATCATGGAAATATCCTTGGCTAAAATGGGGATTAATAACATTTTTGAGAATGCATTATTCCATGTGGTCGATAATAAGGATACATAGTACATGGTGGCATACATGTGTGCACTCTGAATTATTTTGTATGGCATTGATTGTGCATGTGAAGAAAGGATATCGTAGTAATGTCGGTAGGCTTGTGCCTGACTGTGGGGGCTTTGGCCCATAATGCTGCCTGGTGTTAACCACCATGTGGGTGGATGACGATCCACAAGAATATGGAATGTCGTCTGGTACGAACCAAAACATGGGTGGACGAAGATCCACATCATTTATGCATCTTGCATGGGCTTACGTATACATTGACATTGGACATGGCATTGGCATGATGATTAATAATTATCCATGGTGGAAACTTCTCAACCTAATCTTGTTTATCTTGTTTCCATTGTTAGTCCCTCATGGTAAGAGAGTCTCTTATGCTTACGGTTGTGATATCATGTTTTACATGTCTTGCTTTATTCATTATGCCTTTATTTGCTATATGAACTTGCTGAGCCTTGTGGCTCATATTGCTTCTTTGTGTCATTCCAGGTAAAGACAAGGGAAAAACAAAGGAGGGTGGTGAGTCTAGCCGCGCTTGAGTCAGGTTAGAGTGGTGTACAGAGTCATCCCCAAACTGGGAAGATTTTTTGGGGTTATTTTGAGAGCAAGTAATGATAGTTATTTTGATGTAACTTGTCTTACTTTTGTAGCTTGTACTGTATGGGTGAATAAGCCCAAGACAGAGAAAATGTATGTAATGATGTTTGTGTATATATATAAGTTGTCGAGGTTTAATTTGTTGAATTTTGTTTGTGTATCTCTTTTGTGATGACTTTTTCACTGATCATCTATACTAGTAGATGCTCCGGGAGGCGGGCTGTTATATATGGTCTTAGAGAAAGAATGTGAGCAGTGAAAGGTCCCAAAAAGATTCATTTGTCATGCATATATTTATAGACATTTGATGGTGGGGTCCATAACACGTGGTATGAAAGTCTCCCGACTCTTCGAGGAAGATACACTGGGTGAGGCCAAAGGGCCTCTAAGTATCATCGGGGAAAAAGTGCCCTGATGAGTATATTCTGAGTGGTCCAAAGAACCTTCGAAGCCATTGGGTGACTTGGGCCCAGAAGACTCTAAGTGAGTTTTCAGGCTATGCAATCCTGAAGCTTGACTGTCTCGAAGACTCTTTGGAGGCTACGGGGTAACTCTCATCCAGGGAGACTCTTTGAGGTCATCCAGACTTATCATGATACTTCTATGATTTGTTAGGGTTTTGGGATTTTCCTAGGGCACCCTACAACTGTAACACCCCCTCTCCTAGAACTGTCCGAGGAGAGGTGCTATAGATAAAATAAGAAAAACTCTCTGATGAACTAAAATCTAATACCATAAATGAACATCTCAATCAACTGGACAATTGGAATAAAACTCTGAGTCAATATAAACTGGAACCATAAACTCTATCTTAGGGAAAATCCCTTAACTAAAGTATAAAATAAAGTTAGACTGACAAGACACAATGAACTACAACTAACTAAACTAACAAAACTAACACATCTAACAAAATTCCCAGACAATCTTTGGTCTTGAGAAGCTCCACATACACACACTATAAACCACTTCTGCTAGGCCCCACATCTGGTACTCTCCCACTAGGACCTGGAATGGTGAAGAGTACAAGGTGAGTTACAAAGCTCAATAAGTATAAGCTGGAAAGAATAACTGAAGCTAAATCGAGAAATATCGATATTCATAAAAATACTAACTGTCCTTGCACTGAGAGATATAATAATCACTGTAAGGTTTCATTTACGAGATGTAATGCACATAAACTATAAAATAAATGCAGGTATGCAACTTTGGCTCATAGACCCACGTAACCGTAATACATACCTGACTGATCTGAATCCTGCAAACATAAAAGCTATGCTACATACTGTGGGTAATATGCCCCTAGCCCCCTGGTGGCCACTAGGCAGGCAACTCATAAACTGAACTGAACTGAAACTGGTGGGATCCCCGCGGACAAGCCGCCTGGCCCGCATAATGCAATGTTATGCTCATATACATGTTGTCACACAATATGTAGTGCTCCATAAGAAGTCATGCTCAATGCTTATACCAAGATGTATGCACATAATCCCACAAAATAATATTGAATATGACATAGTAAAAACTAAAGATGAAATCTGATCTTCATCATTTATATTGTAATACAAAGATTTTTATGGTTTATGATATAGGCGTATTAAACTTATCATATTTGGCATGATAATTCAAGATTATAAAGTGCTGAGTATTTTAGGTTGAATAAAAATTGGAATTGAACGATCTAGCGGGTTATACAACACTTGAAGTCCACTGGCGGCTGTTCAGCACTTGTAGTCTGCTGGCGGGCTACATTGGACTTAAATTCTACTGGCAGGCTTTTCAACACTTGCAGTCCGCTGGCGGGCTACATGGGTCTTAAGGTCAGCTTGCTGGGACTTAAAGTTAGCTCACTGGGATTTAAAAAACAGCTTGCAAAGAACAGTAAGCAATGTTTAGAACGACGCCTTACACCAATCCAAATAAAATATTGGGAAAATAAATCCCAATTGACATAAAATAATTTCAGGGATGATTCAACGATCATATTGAAAAGAAATGCTATAAGAAACCATGCATCACTGTCAAGATCATCACTGAACTCTGAAACAATACTTTGTACGTGCATATATATAAATACACATATCTGCAACTAATAAACTATGAGAACCAGAATCTTGATTTAATGAAATCACTGCTAAAACATGAATCTCAAAATAAGGATTTCAAGGATAAACTCGCATATGAAACCCACTAATACGCTAATATGAACATGCATACAGATAAATATATGCATACTGACTAGTAAACTAATATTCCAAAAAGAGAGTCTTGGAAATCTAAAAACGAACTACAATAAGCCTGTAATGAAAGGAGTTACAGGAGGGATACTTGCTATAATAATTCTGATCGACTCGAACGATTGCAACCAGAAATCTCCTAAGCAAAACTTGAACCCACTGTTACTGCTCTTGCTCTCTGTTCTTGCTACGTGAAGAACATATGGCCAATGGGATTATATATATTTACAAAGAGAGAGTGGCTGCACTCCTCACCCTACAATTTAAATAGCCTTAATCAGTTTGGATGTTCAGTGTTGAAATGGTGAGGAGGTTTAAACTCACCAGTGTGTGAGTGTAGTTGTAGCACAAATATAAATTCCGGACAAGTCCGGGTCGATTCACTGGGAGGTTTATTTAACAAAAGAATGGTTCATTCGGGTTGATTTATCCAAAGAGAGCTAAGTTTTCCTGATTGTGAAAAGGTTTTTTTTTTTTTGAATATTAAAAAGGTCTTGGGTTGAGGCGAGTTCAGAACCAATGCCTTATAAATCTCTTATAGTAATTTAAACAGCAATATTAATCTGAAATAAACAGAGGATCGTTTCGTAGTTATAATTCAAGATACGAATGATTCTTAGCTAAGCAACCCTCATACATGATATGATGGTTCTGGGTTAAGATATCACTGTAAATTTTATTATACTAGAGACTATGATTTGATCGTCTGAGCTTGGGTATATCTCATCTCCAATTCTAGCAACTTTCATACATGGCATGAGAGTTCTAAGTTAGGATGATGACCCAATCCAAACTCACAAAATCATTTATACACTCAACTCGAGTTTAACTCAGATAAATCTTGCATTCATCGAGGTTTGGCTTATCTTGAGATTCAAGAACATTGGACACTGTCCTCGCCTTAACCCAAGATTAGATTTAGCTACTCATTTCCATTTTTAAAATAAATTGGCAGGAATTTAAATGACGGGAATTAAAAGACAGTATTTAAAAGACTATTTTTTTAACCGACCATATAGGCGGTATATAATTTAAAGACAATAATTGAAAGACTATTTTGACCGACCATATAGGCGGTATATAATTGAAAGATAATAATTGAAATTGCAAGAATTTAAAGGCAGAAATTAACCGACCATTTAGGCGGTGGATAATGAAGTAACAATAAATGACATAAGAATTTAAATAAGAAAGAGAAGAAGTAAGATTTGCAAGAGAAAATAAAAGAGAACAAGAGTAATTAAAACAACTAAAATTTCATTCAAGAATAATCCCCTCTTACAAGTGCACCTAAGTGCTCTATTTATAGGCTAAAAGATGTAATGGAAACCACTTAATTATATAATTTAATAATACAAAATATCTAATTGATGATGTAAGCAATGATGTCATTTTAACCATGATGTAAGCAATGATGTCATCTTATCCCATGATGTAAGCGATGATGTCATCCTATCCCATGATGTAAGCGATGATGTCATCATATCCCATGATGTAAGCGATGATGTCATCCTATCCCATGATGTAAGCGATGATGTCATCATATCCCATGATGTAAGCGATGATGTCATCCTATTTGTGGGACTTGGGCTTTTCATGTTTTTGGGCTTTGGGCCTTCTTTGTGTTGGGCTTGAGCTTGGGCTTGAGCTTGGGCCTTCCTTGTGTTGGGCTTGAGCTTGGGCTTGGGCTTGTCTTATGTTGGATTCTATTTGATTGTTGGGCCAAGTGCACATGAAACATCCTCTAGACTCCATAGTTGGCCCATGATTTTGAGCAACAATAATGGGTAATCCAACGTCTCGATTTATGCCCCTAATTAATTGTAGAAGACAGCTTTCTTGCTTCATCCTGTAATAATATATAATGCAAATAATTATTTATTTTAAGCATAATTATAAAGCCAAAATAGGGATATAATTCATTAGGATATAGGAAATATTGACCCTTATCAGAGAGCAACCCTAAAAGCCCTCACAACCTCCTTATACAACTAGGAGTCTTTCAATCCAAATCCACCTTACGTATGGATATCTCAATCCCTTACTCATAATAATTCTCACTGACTATTTAAATTCTAATAAAAACTTATTAAATGACCCTCATGTCCTTGGATTAATTTTCACAATAAATAACTAGAATTAAATGCTATTATCTTAATTAAAAATCTAAATTGCCATATTAAATAATTAATTGGCAAAATCACTTAAACAAAAACTTAAATAAATTATTAAATAATACTAAATAAATTCTGGGCCCTCTAACAGGTCGTTACAACAACACTAGCATTCAGGGCACTATCACTAACAATAATAAGTAGCTCACTATCATAAACACTTTTGATTTCCTCTATATCGCATTCACTCTTGGGACTTTATCAAACAAGCATACAAATATGTATTAGAGAAGGCTCATTGATAAAAAAAAAAAAATGCCACATTAGAATTTGAATTGCATAAATAAAATAGTATTTTTTTACATTGACTTCCCTATGGCTCTAGATAAAAACACTAACACATCTTGAATGTGATTAAAACATTCCCTTTTTATCTTGTACAATAGAAGTGCATTGCTTAGCCCATACCATTTTTAGAGCTCAACCAAGCTTTCACTATTGCATTATTTTTCTTCCAATGGTGAAAGTTTGAGTGAGGTTAAATCGTGCAATGGAAAACTATTGTCAATGAAGCTGCCCTTACGTACTTTTCATGTATGGGGTTGTTTCGTGGAGCATTCCATCTTGCAAAATTTTCTCTAGTGAATGGTATACTAACAAACACCAATCCTGGGTGACCTAAAGTGTGGAGGCCATATGGTGACTCCTCACCATTGACCATGGTCCTGTCTCCCCTTGTCGCTAAACCTCTTGGAGTTGATCCATGTTTTTTGGTGACATCATGTTTTCTGTCAATGAAGGAATAAAATGGTTGACAAGAACTTGGTGGTAGGATTTAATTTGCTAGAGCTCTAATAGCATATGACAAAATTGATGTTGGAAAAATCATCCTACTTGCTTCTATTGATCTATGATTGTTGTATATCTATATAATAAAACAGAACGGTTTTTGAAAATGTCTTTGATATATTTTCATCCAATGGCTGAGATGAATTCTCAGTGTACATGAATGGCTGAGATGGATTTCATTTTTAAGTTCCTGCCCATTCCCACTACCCTCTATCTTATCTCTCTTTCCCTCTCTCACATAAACTCACAACCTGTCTCTCTCCCTCTCTCTCATAGACCCAACCCTTCCCTCCATCGTTCGCTGTTGTAGCCAGATCTCAGAGGTAGGTGATGTTTGCTATGTATATGTATCTGTGTGTTGTGTGTTTATGATGTTTGTTGTGTATATGTATGTCTGTATATATCTATATATATATGGGTGTGTGCGACGACCACATTGTGTGTGTGTTCTGTGTGTGTATATATCTATATAAAATCCAAAATATGCTTAGCATTCTAGGGTTCCAAAATGGCGATAAGATTCGGAGATCTGGGGATTCGCGGAGGTTGTTGCCCCTCTTCATAGATGCTGATCTGTCTTCTCAAATCGATTGGCTTCGTCTGACAGTCGATGTTTCAGTTCTCAAACTCAACAACCCCTTTCGGTAAGATATCTTATAAGTGGTCTAATCGCTAAGCCAAATACCCTCTTAGCAATAACAATAATATGCACGTACAAATTGGTCGTGCATATTATAGGCTGTTGCCCCTCTTCGTAAGAACTAGTTTCTGAATCAGAAAATAGATCGGTCGTTGCTTTCTGTTCTATTTCTTTTCTTTCCATGAATCCATTCTATTTCTTAGTAATGGAAAAGAACAGAAAAGAATAGAATGGAAGTATTACTATTCCATGCTTTCAATCCTCAAGATCTTAAATCCATCGAACACCTACAAAACATTCATTAATTCTAACGGTAAATCAAAATGTCTTCAAAATCCGATTAGTCTCACAGAATTCCATCTAAAGGTTTCTTTTCCCTAGATACTTACAAGTCTTATTCCATAAAACAAATCAAACATCTCCCAACTTATATGTAGGAATTCCATGAATTGGGTACCTACTAGATTTTACTAGATTTGGAAATCTCGATTCAATTGACTCCCAAAATTCCTACAAAAATAATCATATAGCAAAATGGTCTCCCGGACAATGGCCCTCTAAAATCCTCTAAACTTTGGATCCACCAATTTCTTGTAATACAAGTAGTCTGCCAAATGATTACCTAGTATCCTCGAAACTCCAAGTTTATCAAATCCCTATAATTCAAATAAGCTTTATCTAAAATATCCCAAAGTAATTTTCAAGTAAAGAAGATGTCTCCCAAAATCTCGCAAATCATTCAAGATTTTCTTTTTGCCGGGGTTTAATTTCACCAAGTGACTAGAATACTTACTCGTACCAAGTCCTATCCTGTAAAACAATTAGGCATCTCCGAAACGATTATTACCTAGAATCCTCGAGATTCCAAATTTATCAACTCCTGCCACCTAACTGTTAGTACAAGACTCTAATGAACCATATATGAGAATACTTCCAAAATCCAATTAGTCCCCCGAGACCTCAAATCCATCAATTTCCTATAAAAAGTTGTTGATAAGAAATTCTAACAATCCTCAAATCAAAGTACTTACTCGTTGGACTTTACCATAGTCATTGAAACAACATCAAATGCCATGTAACCCATCCTGTGACTAAAGCCCCAAAACCCCAAAGATTAGTAACACCAATTAAAACATCTCATTTTACTATTTTACCTTCTAGGATCCTCAAAATAACCATATAATCAATCCTATCATCAAGGAACCTCAAAGTTAATAGCACTGCATAGACATGATATCTCACTATCTTATCCCTTTTGTACACATACGTACATGTATATAGACTTCTCATATCACTATTTTGTCCATCTGGGTACATCTACATACAATCCTTTGTCTCGCAAAACAAAAAAAACATTTTTCCTTGGTTTCGGATCTATTCCTTCCATAAGTCAAAACATCCTTAAAGTTAGTTAACTCACATCTAAATCAAAACCACAAAGCCACCACAACCTAAATATCCTCAAAATTAATCAATCGCACTTAAATAAGAACCATATATTCTAGCTCTGATAGCAACTGTAACACCCCATTTTTCAATTACACAATGAAGCAATAAGATATTCATTATATGCTAATAATGACCTCGGGTATTATTGGAAATCCTTTATCAACAAAAGCAAGGATCGAACCTGAGTACCTAAATATCTAAGATTTCCATAATGTCACATTAAGTCAAGTTCATAGAATAAACACACACACACACGTCCTCATAACAGCTGTCCTGTCTCTCACAAATTCCAAATATACATCTCACACCCTTATAGAGTTACAAAAGCTTCATACATTCATCCATACATTTTGTAATCTAAGTATCGTAACCGCTATTTACAATACAACAGTCATGCTAGAACATCATATAAAATGTTTCAAGAAGGCTTAAACAAAACATCCAGCACCTCCTCGCCACTTGCTCTAGCTTGCACCTATAGCACCTAGCACTTCTGTTAGACCTGGGATGTTGAATATCCCAGGGGTATGAAACACCTGAGTTAGATAATTACATCTAAGTGAGTGGTACTGTAATACCCGGGAATGGTTTGAGGTTATAAATGATATTTAATGAAGGGCATAAATGGAATTTGCAAAAAAATGAGGCTATAGGGTACACTAACGCAGCTTTAGGTGACCGAATTAGACAAAGGGAGTACCCTAGACCCTAGATAGCCAAGGAAAGTGGTATAGTATCGACGAGTGATTCGAGTTATGATTTTAGGTGGTAAAAGAAATGGGATCGGGAACAGTTTTCGGTACAGCTATCTACCAGGTTGAGAAAACTGAATGATCGAAAGGGATGTAATACTCAAGATTCTTAGATTCAAATACTTGAGGAAATATGATGTTTTAAGGGATTGCGGATGTTTGGAGACAAAAGTTCAATTTCTGAGCTAGGGGCAAAATCATAATTTTTAAGGTTCGGGTAAAAATGTAATTTACCTAAAAATTAAGGGCATTAGCATAATTAGTCCATTTTTCAGGGACTAAAATGCAAATAAAAATTAGCCCAAGGGCCATGTTGAAAAGGGTCTAAGTGCAATTACTCAAAAGTTCAGGCCAAAGTATAATTCTTGAAACCTTTTTATTAGGGGCATTTGGGAGATTCAAGAAAATCCTCATAAATGACTTTAGAGATAAGGATGAAGTGTCATGATGATATTAGAGATAAGATGAAGCCTCATGATGACGTTAGAGATAAGATGAAGGCTCATGATGACTTTAAGGATAAGATTTGGACAAGATTTGATAAGATTTGATTGGATAAGATTTTGTTGGATATGATTTGATTTGGATAAAATTTAATTCGGATAACAATGATTGCAGAAAATCTTAGAAGATTTAGAATGATTGCAGAATATCTTAAAATATTTGGTAATGATTATATAATATCTTGGAAGACTTGGTAATGATTATATAAAATCTTAGAAGATTTGAAATGATTGTAGAATATCTTAGAAGATTTGGTAATGATTATATAATATCTTGGAAGATTTACAATGATTGCAGAAGATCTTTAGAAGATTTGGAATGATTGTAAAAGATTTTGGAAGATTTAAAATGATTGCAGAATATATGTTTCTTAGTGGCTAAGTTTTCCAAAACCTATAAATAGGGGTTCATAGCCAAAGGTTTCTCATTCGAAATTCTGAGAAGTTAGTGCTAAACAAAAGTGCTTCGCGTTTAGTAGATAGAGGGATTTTTAATCATACACAAAGCATCACACGCGGAGAGCACTTGGGCAGCGTGTGAGGGTGTGTAAGAAGGTGGTTTGATCAAAATACTTGAGGAGTTACACAAAAATCGAGGTTGGGCACACGATTCAAGGTGTTCAGAGTTTCGTTCGAGGTGAGTGTTCTACCTGAAAACTTGGTTTTAAGTTGGGAGTGTTCGCCCCTAAAACTTGATTTATTGTGCTTGTTCTATCTGAACATGTGTGTGATTTCATGCAAAATGGTTTTTGTTGCTTGCAAACGGTAACCGGTGACGGTTGGATTTATGAGGGAGGTCCGTCCCTAAATGTTTTGAAATTGGCATTGCATTTTATAAAACTGTTGTTTATATGATGCATTGAATTGTGAAATGTGGCATTGTCTTGAGTTTTATGTGTACGTATGGAATGTCAGCCTCAGATGTTGTCTGGATAGTGTAGCCATAATTCTCCAAGGGCATGACAGAATAATAGGGGTATCTGATGTTGGTGTCCATACTGTGTTGTTCATGTGAGATGTTAGCCTAGGATGTTGTCTGGATAGTGTAGCCGTAATTCTCCAAGGGCGTGACAGAATAATAGGGGTATCTGATGCTGGTGTGCATGTCAGGATAGCTGCCTTGATTTCCGTGCCAGGCCGTTTAGCTAGGGAAGTTGCACTAGGATGACTAGGTGGTCCATGTGAAATTTTGGAGTTGGGATTGTATGGTGGTTCCTGGATGCTTAAGGTGGGAACGTATTCTGGTGAGATGCGTTGGCAGCCCCATTTAAGCTAGAATCGCGTCGTGTCGTCGAGTTGGTATGGTGTCATAGCTTTTAGAGAGATTGCTCTTTTCCCGTGGTAGGGTTAAGAGCTAGGGATTCTCTTGGGCTAGGGCTTACCGGGTGTATTAGTTTATTTCATGTCTTGCATTCATTCATGAAAAATGTGATTTTGAACTCTCACTTAGATGATTCAGCATCTAATTTGGACTATGTCCTTGGAATATTCAAACGTTCCAGGTGAGGGCAGCGGTGCGAAGGGAAAGCGAATTGCCGAGGAGTGACGGCGATTAGAGGATGTTTTTATATTATGTCATTTCGGTTATGTTGTTTATTTTGAGAACGTCATGTAAACGTTGGTTCGAATTTATGTTATAAATAAAGTGGTTTCGGTTATGACTCGTTAAGATTTCGATCTAGCTTCTGCATTTATGTTAGTGAACCTGTCTTAGTTTATTGATGGTTCATAGTTGATATACTGAGAAGGTGTAACGAGATCTTCGGGGAACGGTTTTGTGATGGGTTTGTATTTGGAAAAAAGTTTATATCCCTGAAATCTTACATTACGTAACGCCCTCCCGGGAATTGGGGTGTTATAGGTACAATAAATGAAACTATGCATGCAAGAGCAATATGCAATTATGCCAGGAAATATGAAGAGATAAGTACAAATCTCCCAAGAACATGTCACTATAAAACTTCCCATGTGGTAACAAGGTCAGGGGGTTGTAGTCACCCTCGTAGTTATCATGGTAGCTCACTGCAAGAGCACGATATCTCCCGTGATGTCCCGCAATCATCATGGTAACTCACCGTAAGAGCATGAGATCATGGCTCACCGCAAGAGCATGAGATCCTCCGTGATGTCTCAACAACCAACCACAGATACAAACACCGAGATGAGTATAAAATAGGCCAGATATGCTCAAAAGTAATAAAACATGAGATGTAAGCCACCAACCATGACATGTTGTATGAAAAAATGGAAGGAATATGATATGCAAGCTACAAGCCATGCACAAAAGCTGTCATAGTCAAACTGATGCAACAAAATAGAAAGGATATGCTCAAAACAAATGGAACATAAGACGTAAGCAACAAACCATCCACAATGAACCCAAGAGTGATCAAGAGGAAGCAATGAGCATTCATAAACCACTCACCTTAAAGGTTTACCCTAAGAAGCACTGTTTACGACTTGCGGGAATGGTTTTCTCGTGGTTTATACTTTGTTTGGCATGACCTACAGTGGAAGCCCAAACTTTCCGATGAGGCCTTTTCTCCCTCATTCTTAGCGAACTTTTCTTCCTTCTTTTGGCAGTATTCTTTGCTAGACTGGGAAGTGCTATGGCACACCCCAAGAGGGGGGGAGAATTGGATAATTTAAAAACTTAATTGAACTTGAAAAACTTTTTGATACAAATTAAGGTTTTAGTGATTTAAAAACGTAAAGCATATAAAATGAAAAATATAAGTTTGCAAAGATAAATAAGTGAACTAAGAGAGGAAAAATGAAATTGCTTAGAAAGATAAATAAACAAATAGCGCAAGCAAGAGATGGACACAAGGATTTATAGTGGTTCGGCTTAACCCAAGCCTAATCCACTACCTTAGCTTCTCACTAAGGATTTTGCAAACAATCCACTAAAACCTCATATCACTTCGGATAGGCCTTCTAGCACCAAGCTAGGCAATACAACCTCTTGCTTTCAAGCAAGCCCTTTAGCAATACAAGCTAGGAAAACCAACCTCTTGCTTTCAACCAAGCCCTCTAGCAATACAAGCTAGGAAAAATAAGAAAGATACAAAAGAGAGTTTCTAAGAGTATATCTTCTTAGTTACAATGACTCTCAATAGATATACAAGGCTTGAATCAAATGAAACAAATTTAGTACAAAGCCTTTTGAGAGAAAAGTTAAAGCACAAATGTAAATCGAGAAGTATGAAATAATCCTTAAGCTCACTTCACTTCATTCCCATCCATTAGCCTCTTCTTGGTCATCAATGAGTTGTATATATAGGCATCCAAAAAGATTGAAGAGGAAACTAGCCGTTTGTGACCGTTGGGATTTGAAAAAGTAGCCGTTGGAGGCTTTCTGCAAAGAAACTTAGTCGACAGATGAAAATGGTTAATCGATAGAGAAAATAGGATGGTCGACCAAGTTATAAAGAAAACAAGGCACTTAGTCGACCAAGACAAAAATACACATGACAGTTAGTCGACCAAGGGTACCCATCTGTCGACAAACTCAAAGAGTTAGTTGACCAAGTCATATCAAAAGCACTGTTAGTCGACCAAGACCATAACATATATACTGTTAGTCGACCAATGCTTATAGTTACTCGACCAAGGCACAAACAAACACACTGTTAGTCGACCGATCCTATAACTTAGTCGACCAAGACAATATGCTAGTTGACAAAATGAAAGCATGTAGTCGACAGAATGAAGGCATGAAGATACAAAACATATTTACATAATTTATATTTTACCTTCCATTTACTTTAATACATAAATGTAAATAACAAAGTACCCCCCATTTGGATTCAATAAAAATATCAAAAAAATCAAAATCCATAAGAATAATAAAGTAGAATTTGGGTTTTAGTACAAACTTATGATTTTGTAATTTTACCATCTCCAAGATATATACTTTCTATTTCTTGAAAAATTCGTTAAAAATCATTTTATCACTAATGAATGTTAGCTATTGAATTACCGGGAATTAGTTTTCTAGAAAGAAAACATTTTCATATATGTCTCCTTATAAGGTGCTAACTTTTCAGACTTAGAAAAATGACTTTGAAATCTCGATACTTGAAATTCATTTGGTTTTCATTCTCACAAAGTAATACTTAATATTGAAATTGATTTATGTTGAAAACCATAACCTTGACTCATGACTTAGGGATTAAACAAAATATATTTTTCATCATCAAAACTAATATACAAAAAAGTACAACAACATTCTCCCATTTCTCCCAAGAACAAGATCCTCCCCTTTGATTCCCTCAATTTGGCATAAATTCACCTCAAACTTACTTCGAATGGTTTGTGATTAACCTAGCCCCTATTTATAGAATTTTCTAACCAACCACATGTCGCCACCTTAAGGGTCATCATGAGGCTTCAAATCCTATCTCCAAGTGGCCAATGAACGCTTGCCACATGCCCTTAAGGATAAGGTTTGGAGACTTTAGCAAACTTGGAGGCCAAGTAAGCTTTGCTGGCCAATCACGCGATGCCACCTCAGGGGGGGTCATTATGAACCATCATGTGACCTTATCTTATCTTTCAAGTGCCCAATGATTTCTTGCCATGTGTCCTTGAGGATAAGGTTTGGAGATATTGGAGGCTAAGTAATCTTGGAGGCTAAGCAAAAGACTTGGAGAAGACTTAGGGAAGACTTGGACTTTAAGCAAAGACTTGGACTTGGACTTGGACTTTAAAACGATCCAAAACTAAATTTGATTAAAGTTTGAAATCCAAAGATATTTTAAAATTCATATCTTTTACACTAATGCCCAAGATTTTTGGTCAATTGCACTTATACTCGAACTTCCATAATTACGAATCTGCCCCATAATTACGACTCTCTGACGACATTACAGTAAAAGCCCCCCAATGGAAAAGAGTTGTTTCACTCCGCAAGACTGACAATCCCTCTGAGGGAAGTCCTTTCCGCAACTCCTTTCCGAGAGCGATTTCTTTCTCCCAGAGAGGGTTACTCTCCTAAAGATTCTTCCTCTCTGGAAGGACCACCCTATTATCCAATTCTTTGGGTATCGAAGCGACAGTTTCTCCCAACTTGAACAAATTCTATTATCGTAGTTTTCTGGCTACAACAATTGGCACCGTCTATGGGAACCCAGATAAAAATCCAAAATGACAAGGAATAGCCGATCAACTGGCCTAGGAAGTCTGTCACACCCAATGCGGAGGAACACTCATTCCCGTACATTAGCTACTGTGGAGGCTAACTTGGCTCCAACACTACAACCAACACCTACTAGATACTCTCAGGATCAGGAAGTTCATTCTAGACGTATACCCTAGTTGAGGGATGATCGGACCAGTGGGCAAGGAGGCAATCAGGTTGCCCAGATAGGTCTTGTAATCGATGTTGGGGGCCGTGGGTAGTCAAGACATGGGGAAGTGTGCATTGCCGACTCGGGTGCCAGATTGGCAAGGTAACGGAGGCCAGCCATGCCCCCACCCCGTGCGATCCCCAGGCCAGATTCTCAGGGGGAGTCATCAACCCCACGAGCAAGCCCAACACTATCTCGAAGGGGAGTTTCTTGACATTCTGGGATATCATCTCCTGTGGTGCCCCTTGTTGATTATGAAAGACTTCAGAAAAACTATGAAGAACAGAGGTATTAGAATGAGGAGCTATAGAGAAGCAATGAAGAAAATGTGAGAAGAATGTAGGGAATTACTGCCCTTTTGCAAGAATTGATGCCTGACATACATATTCCCCGTACTGAGCACAATGAGATAAGAGGAAGTAGATCTAAAGCAAGAGGCCAGACCCTGAGGGTAAGACCACCAGGGATGAGGACTGAGGCGCAAAGGTAAGATAACCGCGCCCTTAGACTATTAGGACTGCCAAAAGAAAGTGGCAGGCGAGCCGAAAAAGCTCCAATGTATGAGGAGACAGCTGAGAGTACCCATTCCAAGGCTTTCTACCTCTCTCCTCTTCAAAAGAAAGAGGGAAAACGTGAAGCACTAGATGCATCAGGTGTTAAGAGGCTCATAGAAGAAGTGTTAGAGCAGAACCAGGAGACGATGACACCCATAGAAGCCTCTACCGAAGGATTTCCTCTATCGGACCAACAGCAGCCCATCCAATTGGGGTTCAAGCTGCCGCAGCTCCTTGTTTATTTCGGAAAAGAAGACCATGAGAGGCACCTCCAACATTTTGTGGCTGTAGCTGTACTCCACGGCTGGAACTGGGCAACTAAATGTCGGGCTTTTCTTCTCTCCTTGGCAAGGCAAACACAATGGTGGTTCACAGATCTGCCAGCCGGGCACATACGATCGTTTGGGTAGTTGGAGAAGGAATTCTTAGAAGCATTCTCGACCAACATGCCAAAGAAAAAGAGCGCGATGTACTTGATGAGCTTACAGCAAAGATAGGGTGAACAGTTGAAGCAATAAATGGAACAATTCCGGGCAGCCATGCAGGAAGTATTGGACCTCCCGATTGGGCTGACAACATCAGCTTTACTCCATGGGACTACCTATGCACCGCTCAGAAGGTTCCTATCCTTCTCAGATCCCAGCTCCATGACCGATTTGTTTGCCCGGGTAGAGCAATATATAGTTTAGATGGAAATTATGGAAGCATGGCAATCAAAAGGGAGAGGAAGACCGAAAGAATCGGAGATCGATCGATCGGTGAAACCGCGGAGAAGGGAAAAGCCCACTAAGATGCAATTTCGAAGTTTCACTCCCCTCAGAGAGCCTAGAGCCGTGATCCTCTCATCCATTGCATATACAAGTCTTATCAATTTTCCTCCTCCTTCTAGAGAGCCTATGGAAAGAAATAAGGAAGCCTTCTGTAAGTTTCACGAGTCCTCAAGCCATGACACAGAGCAATGCAGGGAGTTACGTAACCAGATCCACCAGTTGATTCAAGACGAGAAACTTGATCGCTTCATATTGGACAAGCCCAAAAATCAGTAGAACAGGGAAGGGGGGAAGAAAAGAGATAATCAAAGAAGGCCCCCTCATCCAAGGGATCACTCCTGCGACAGGGGAGATAATCGGCAATGCTAGGAAAGAGAAAGAGAAAGGAGTCCCTTGAGAGAACGAGCATGACCAAGCACTGAGGCAGTAGATAATGATCCCACCATGGATAAAATTAATATGATCTCGAGGGGAGAGAACCTAGCAGGAGATTCTAATGCGGCACGAAAGACCTACGCATGACAGGAATTACATGTGGACTTAGTGGCGAAAGTATTAAAGGACGAAGACCCCATTGTTTTTACGCCGGGAGACCAAGGGGAGGTGCTCTTACCCCACGATGACCCCCTAGTGATCTCAGCAGTTATTGCAAAACATCCGGTGGAATGCATTCTGGTGGATAATGGAAGTTCCGTAAATTTGTTGCTTTGGAATTGTTTTCAAAAAATGCACATCGCGCATGATCGATTAAAGACAGTTGCATCACCATTATACAGCTTTATAGGAGAAGCAATTTCAGTAATAGAGGCGATCCAGCTTCCTTTCACTCTAGGGAGCTACCCACAGGTGGTTACTAAACAGGTAAGATTTATGGTGGTAAAAACCTTCTCCCCCGCCTACAATGTGATTTTAGGGCGATCCCTACTGAATGCCATGAGGGTGGTCATCTCGCCCGGATATCTCTTGATGAAATTTCCCATACCCCAAGGCACGAGCCAAGTAACAGGTAACCAGAAGCAGGCTAGGGTATGCTATGTTAGCTCAACGAAGAGCGGCAAGGGAAAAGAAAAGTTGACAACAGGAGAGACCCTAATGATCAACAAGAAATCCCTTGAAGACAAAAATCCCCAACTAGTTGAAACGCTTGAAGCAATCCCTTTACACCCCGGTGCTGCATCACTCACCCTGCATTTGTTACTTTTTGTATTTTTCTTTCACTAATTCAGCTGATTTAGCAACTAATTATGTTCACAGATAGGATGAGGCATTTAGACTCGCCAGTGCACGAGTGTGATTGTAGCAGGAAATTTATATGTAATTTTTCCGGGCAAGACCGGGTCGACTCACAGGGAGATTACTCATGGAAGGAGATAACCACACCAGTTCTTTTGATTAACGAAATAATGAAATGAGATCAAACTAAATGTGATATAACTGTAATCTGGAAATGGATAGATCTTGGGTCAAGACAAATCTGGTGCCAAACCCAACTGATTCACCATATAGCTTTCTGTGATGTAACTAGCAGCTCAAATAGCTTGGGTTTTCAACCATTAAATGTACTACTGAGATGATGATAACTCTTTGTTCAAGCAACCTCCATACATGACATGGAGACTCTATGGTAAGAAGCTATCATAAATCAGTGTATAAATAATGTTTTGACAAAATAATTGCTCGGGGCTTGGGTATGAGAACGTTTCCAGGTCAAGCAGCCTCCATACATGGCATGGAGACTCTAAGTTAGGCGTACGAACCAATCCAAGCCTGAGATTTTCGTTAATAATATTTCCCAAACTGCTTTTGCTTTTGTTACTTTGACATATGGAGTTCTGTTATATTGATTCATCAGTGGCTTTGGGCACCATCTTTGCCTTTACCCAAGAATCGAATTAGCCACACATCTTCATAGGAAGTGCACGACTAAAACTAATCTCTACAGATGAATACACGATTCGTAAAGGAAATAACTGAGACAACAGATAAGAGCTTGGTAAACTACTGCTGTATTGATTGCTGAAACGAACTACCACATGAAGCAGAAATTAAAATGAACTTGTAATACAGAGCTCAAAATTAGCAAGAACAACTAGTGTAACTGAAGTGCTATTCGCAAAGAAAGAGATACAGACAAGAACAAAAATAGGAGAAACAGACAAAAGGAAGGAAAATAAATCTGCGCTTCCAAAATGATCTTCTTCTTTCTTGTATTGTTTTTCTTAGTATCTTCTGCACTCGCCAACCTCTGATTCCAAAGAATGTTGGTCCCTTTTTAAGCTTATGGCGCATGGAAGTGGGGACCATTTGTTGAAAAGTTGTTCAAAAAGTTGGTTGAATTTACCTTAGAGCCACCGCGTGTATTTGCGCATGTCAGAATTTTGTTCGGCTGCTCATTCGAATGACTAGCAGAGACATTCGAATGCTTGCTGAGTTTCTTTTGGCTAATCGGCTCATTCGAATGAATTTTAGTCCTATTCGAATGAATTTCATGCTTTACTGTTCCTTACACGGCGATTTTCTCGGTCATTCGAATGCAACAGTACTTTCATTCAAATGAATTTCTAATTTTTCTTTTGACTTCTTCATTGCATTCGGATGACCTGGAGAGCATTCGAATATGGAGTTCCTTGGGTTGCTTCTCATTCGAATTACTCAGCCTTCATTCGAATAGATTTCCTTTCTTCTTCAACTTTATTCGAATGACTTGGATTTCATTCGAATATGTCTTCACTGCTTCCAACGATGTGCTCATCCGAATTTCTTCTTATGCTCGGCTCATTCGAATGACTTGGATTTCATTCGAATATGCACAATCTGGAGATCTTGATTTTTGTTACTTCTTATTCGAATTAGGCCAAGCTCATCTGAATACATACCCGATATCTTGCATATTCGAATGTCTGAATGATTTATTCGAATGTTTGAGCAGCTTTCTTCTGTTTTGCTCCATATTTGAATACCTTTGAAGACTTATTCGAATGGCTTTGACTTTCATTAGGACACTTTTATTTCTTGACTTTTTATTCCTCTTTCAATCATGCTTTTGGAGAGTATGAGTCATTCTTTCATCTCTTTTCCTTCTTTTGGGCTGTAACAAGCAATTCTGGAGATTTTAAGTCGATCAAATGGATTAGGAGGTAATAAAAACATAACAAATATTGCATTTTTTTACATCAATCACACCCCCCAACTTAAACATTGCTAGTCCCTTAGCAATCAAATTAAATGCATGAATGCTTCAACATTCACAAATTCATTGATAGTGCAAATCTCGTATGTGAAGCAAAAATGTATGGTCAGTAGCATAGGGACTTCGGACAATCAAAGGAATGTTTATTATTTGAACTTTTGTCTCAGGCATATTAAGTTAAATCAATCAGCATATTGCATTCAATTCTCTAAGCTTTGATTGCAAGTTTCACTGGATATGTTTCTCTTCAATAAAATGTTCACTCAAAGTTGCTCTCAAGGATGTACCTCAATTTGGAGTGGATGTAAATCAAGTTCGAAGAGGTATCATCAATCATCAAAAATGCTATTAAGGAAGGAAAGGACCTGACATAGCTTCATGATTAGAATAGCATCTCAATGAATAGCATTTAAAATTAACTAAGTCTCCTTACTCTTGAAATTATATCCTGAAATTGCATGATTGATAAAACAAAGAGGGATCTTTCTGGGAAGAAATGGGGCCATATGGTAATGTGGTATAGCAAAGGGGATGATGGAAATCAAGAGAGTTATTAGGTCCCGGGAATTTTCTACTAAGAACTGAAGATTTTTATTTTATTTTATTTTTTTTTATTTATTTTTTTTTTTTTGGTACAGAGAAAATAAACTGTACATGTGATGCATTCATGCATCAATAGCTGAAATCATATCAGAGCACCTAAATCCAGTTGGTCGTATCCGAACCTGAATCTAACTGTTATTCCAACTGATAGTGAACAAGCTTCCATTGCTTCACCCTCAATGGCTACGAGGGGTGTTTTTAATGTCCCAGACCTAGAGACAACCATTTATCTTAAATGGTAAAGTGGTCTTTTAACGTCAGATTCCCAGACGATTTTTTTTTTTTTTGGTAAACTACTGAGTAATTCCTGAGACCTAATCAATGGATAAGAAAATGTCAAGGCTATGACTTGGACAGAGGGAATGATGCAACTGGTCATGAAGAGTTTTAATGGGCTATAAGTGGAAACTGATCAAAACAATAGGTTGATTGGCTCAAGTAATAGGAAAATGATCCCTCTATGATATTTCATAAATCAGCCTTATTCATTCAACTGGTTTCAAGCTTAGAGTCAGTTAAAATTAGCCGCGATCATTAAAGACACTCAAAGCAAAATGTTGTTTTGAAGCTATTGAAAGACAAGAGAATCAACAAAATATTTTATTGCATGAATAGATGTTATTTCACTCAGAATAAAATGTCATGAAGCTCTAACACTTACTTTGGTAACAAATCTCCACTTAATTTGAGAATTTGGGCAATTTGCTGATTATTTCACATGTTTTGTATGCCATTCAAACAAATGAACAGAAATAAAGCACCCTAAGTAGTCCTGGTCCTGGTTCTAAAGCTCATACAGTTCTGTTTTCAATTAAAAGATTATCATTCAAGTAACCAGTTGTGAATCTAAAGCATCGAGCACAATAATTTGAAACATAGAGTAAGCAAAGTCATTTTTATTGACAAATGAAAATGTGGTTAAACTTTGTAGTTCATAGGTACAAAAATTAAATATGAAGCATCAAATCCTATGACTACTCAGTGCCATCTGTGGCATCGTCAGAAGTAGAGTTCTCCTCAGTGGAGTTTCCAGAGGGGGTCTTTGATGAAGGATCAGCAGGAGGAATAGAGGTAGAAGATGGAATGGTAGGGTGAGAAGGTGCTGCATGCTCCGGCTGCGGCTGTGCCCCTGATGTAGAAGGTGCATCCTCTTCCTCTCGCCACATGTCAATGGTCTTCTGTATGCAAGTCTCAGCATCGGCCAACTTGTCCTTTGAAGACTTTTGAGGAAGCTCTTCTATGGGTGTGCTCAGAAATTGACCTACTCTCTTGTCCATCGCAGTGTAACGTTCATTCATGGTCATTATTCCTGAATAGATGACCCTCTGCCTCCAATGTAGATCTTCATAAATGGCCTCCTGTCTCTCTTGGATCTTCTTCAGTGATTGCTCTACTAGGGCTTCATGTTTTACTTGCCTATCGTGCATTTCCTTGACTATCTCATATAAGCCTCTGATAGTGTGACCCTCCTCTTGTCTCTCTTCCTGGTCTTCATGTAGTGGCAGTTCTTGAGTTGGTTCTTCTTGTGCTTCAGCCTGCCTGCCTGATGCCTCTCCCTTCTCAGGTGTTGTTGCTTCAAGCCTCTTTAACTGCCCACTGCTCCTTCGTGTAGATGCTGGGCTGATCCTTTCCATTGGCTTGATGACTTCAAAAGTTGCCTTTTCTTTTACCCCGTGCCTTAGTACAAAATAGGTAATCAACCCTCCAAAGGGTAGTCCTCCGCCCCCTTATGCATGCTTGGCCACTAAGTCGATGGTGTCAAAAATGTGCTTGGCCAAGTCTATGTGTACTCCCAGGATCATCTTTCCCATGAATGTGGCTTGCTTAACCGAGACACTGCCAGTGAATGCGTGGGGCATGAAATGAGAACAAAGAAGCCTATGTAAGATGATGCATTTAGGGGACAAATTCTTCTTTGGGAGGGTAGGCGCTAACCACAAAACATCATCTGCTTCTGTCAACAACCTAGCCAAGTTTTCTTTTCCTAAGTCTGCACTTGCCTCCTCAATGTCTCTTGGTGGTGCCTCTCTTGGGATTTGGAATGTTTCAGCAATATCAGAGGGCTTCAACTCTATTTTCACCTTTCTTACTTCAGTGATCAAGCACCTATTCCCCGAGTCATCTCTGTCACTGGTTATATTTGAGTAAAATTCTTTGACTAAGGGAACTATGGCCTTGTGTTGAAACTTAACCCAAGTTTGCCATCCTTTGGCAGTAATCAATGACAACAAATCACATGGTGGTTCTTCAAATCGTTCAAGCATAATTCCCCTCTCACAAAGTACTGGCCTCTTAGCATACCCCTCAACATAGTTCTTTTCAGCCGCGGGGCTAATGAACCTGATATTGGAATAGGGAGGGTTCAAATCAATGGTTGGGATGGTAGCGGGTTCTTTTCCTTTCTGCCTCTTCGAGGCCCTAGAGCTTTCTCCTACGACCTTGGGGCGTTTTTGCTTTGGAGACATGTTGATTTGAGGAGTGTTTGGTCTAGGGAGTTGGTTCGGGGATTTTATCGAACAGTTGGTAGGCACAAACAGGTTCCTCTCTTTTCTTCTTCTTTCAACTTCCCAACCAATCCTCTCTTTGACACACTGAACTCCTTTACCCCCTCTTCACAACAACTCCTTCATCCAATCAATTGAATTCGAATTTAAACAATGGGAACAACTCTTACCTCTCGGCTGTTCTCTTCCCAGAATATTCGAATCAAGCGGCCCCCTATTCGAATGCGAGCAGACTGTTCTTCCTTGTACGAAACCGGATTGATCTTCGGGTGGATGAAATGGATGATGAATAAGGGTGGTTAGAACAAGGTAACAAGATTTATAGGAAGGGTTCGGGTGGATGAATGAATAATCGCACCGCTTAAGGAGGGGTTTCGATCTTTAAAGGGGGGCGTCGATTCGGATTTCAGGGACGGTTATGCAGTTAAGAGGAGCATCATTCGAATGATACTGGGGTTATACGAATGATAGAGGAAGATTCGAATGGAGGTTAAGCAATTCGAATGATAGATCCGGTCTTAGAACAATGGGTAGAAGAGGATTCGAATGAGAGAGAGAGAATGCGAATGTTCGCTGAAAGTTTTTAAAGGGTCAGACGCCTCATTCGAATGTGGAAAAATTCATTCGAATGAATTTTAAACAGTAACTTGGCTTATCGAAGGATTTGAGCCACTCATTCGAATGCAACAGTACTTTCATTCGAATGGATTTCTTGTTCATTCGAATGACTATGAGTGTCATTCGAATGAATCTGGCATCACACTCTCAAAGAGGGTATTGAATAGAATGATCATTCGAATGCAAAAATCTTCATTCGAATAACCTTGAACACACTCTTTTTTATTATTATTATTATTATTATTATTATTATTATTATTATTTTATTTTTATTTTTATTTTTATTTTTTTATTATTTTCTTATTTTATTATTATTATTTTTTTACGCAAATTAACTAATTGAAACTATATTCGGATGTTAGAAATGGATTCGGATGAAGGGTAGGTTATTCGAATGAACTTGAGGATATTCGAATGCTGGCTTCAATTTTTTTAAGAAATAGCAGATTCATTCGAATGACTTTTGAGTATGGAGAAATTCATTCGAATGAATTTTAAACAGTAATTTCATTTGTGAAGGAAATTGGCCGGTCATTCGAATGCAACAGTACTTTCATTCGAATGAATTTTGAACATATTCGAATATAACAGAGGTTATTCGAATGCTTTCTTGCTTTCTTTTAACAGCTCACCGGTCATTCGAATGGTTTACAACTCATTCGAATGACTAAGCTCCATCCGGATACAGAATTCGAATAACAGCAAAGAAATTTTTTTTTTTTTTTTACATTTCCAAACACCTAAACACAAAATTCAAACCCACACAGAATGTCATTAAATGAGCAAGGATCAACACAACAGTTCAGGCATACCTTTATCCCACCCAACTTGCTTTGAACAATTCTTAAAAACGAGGATATAAGGAATACCTGGAGATCTCCAGAAATGACTTTGAACACAAAGGTCCAATTGCTTACTTGGATGTTGCTGGTAGCCTTCATTGCATGGGTGGATCCGTGAGCTTGCTTCAGTACTTTAAATCAAAATAAAGGGTGATAACAGTTTATGAAAGCAGAACACTAATTAAATTATTATATATATATATATTTTCTTTTTCTCTTTTTTTTTTTTATTATTATTACTGACCACTACCCAATGGGTGGATTTGTAAGATCCATGCTCTCTTCCTGTTTATTCAAAAATTCATAGTATGGTTTCAGGCGTTGTCCATTCACTTTAAGAATTTGACCAGATTGAAGATTTTCAATATCACATACACCATGAGCTGAGATGGAACGAATTTTGAAAGGCCCTGTCCACCTTGACTTGAGTTTTCCAGGAAACAGATGGAGCCTTGAATCGTAAAGTAACACATGTTGACCTATACAAAGAATTTTCCTGTTAATATGCTGGTCATGTAATTTCTTCATGTGCATCTTAGAAAACTTGGCATTCTCAAATGCCTCGTTTCTAAGTTCCTCAAGCTCATTCAGTTGCAACTTTCTGTTGAGTTCCACCTCTTCTAAACTTTCATTCATCTTCCTGATGGCCCAGTAAGCTTTGTGCTCAACCTCTACTGGCAGATGACATGGTTTTCCATAAACCAGTCGATAGGGAGACATGCCCAATATGGTTTTATGTGCAGTCCTATAGGCCTAAAGAGCATCAATCAACCTCAAAGACCAATCCTTTCGGTTGGAATTGACAGTTTTTTCTAAAATGCGCTTGATCTCCCTGTTTGCCAATTCTGCCTGGCCATTTGTCTGAGGGTGGTATGGGGTTGAGACTTTATGAACTACCCCATATTTTTTCATTAGTTCTGCCACTGGTTTGTTATAGAAATGAGAACCCCCATCACTGATGATGGCACGAGGCATTCCAAACCTACTGAAAATGTTTTCTTTGAAAAATTTTACCACTATCCTGTGATCATTTGTCCTTGTTGGAATTGCCTCAACCCACTTGGAAACATAGTCTACAGCAAGAAGGATGTATTCATGACCAAGCGAGTTAACAAAAGGGCCCATAAAATCTATTCCCCAACAATCGAAAATTTCAAGAACCAGAATGGGCTGCAAAGGCATCATACTCTTTTTTGTCAGGCTTCCTAACCTCTGGCATCTATCACATGACAAGCAAAACTGGTGTACTTCTCTAAACATGGTAGGCCAGTAAAATCCACTTTGTAGGATTTTTGCTATGGTTTTCCGGGTAGAGAAATGACCTCCACAAGCAAGGGTGTGACAGAAGTTCATAACACTATGTTGCTCATATTCTGGAATGCATCTTCTCACAATTTGATCAGCACAATATTTAAACAGATATGGTTCATCCCAGAAAAATGTTCTGACCTTCCTGAAAAACTTTTGTCTATCTGGCTTAGTCCAATGACTGGGAACTGTACCTACAGCTAAATAATTAGCTATGTCAGCGTACCAAGGGGCAGAAGTCAATGTACTCACATGGAGAAGATGTTCATCAGGAAAGTTATCAGGAATGGAACCCTCAGTAAGATCCTGACCTGGGATTCTAGACAGATGGTCAGCTACAACATTTTCTACTCCTTTTTTATCCTTAATTTCTATGTGGAACTCTTGGAGGAGCAGAATCCACCTAATGAGGCGTGGCTTGGTGTTTTGCTTAGTGAGCAGGTATTTCAAAGCAGCGTGATCTGTGTACACAATCACCTTTGAACCTATCAGGTATGACCTAAATTTATCCAATGCAAACACCACAGCCAACAATTCTTTTTCTGTGGTAGTGTAATTTCTCTGGGCTTCATTTAAGGTTCTGCTAGCATAGTAATTGACATGGGGCTTCTTCTCTTTGCTTTGTCCTAACACAGCCCCTATGGCATAATCACTCGCATCACACATTAGTTCAAAAGGTAAAGTCCAATCAGGAGGTTGTATGATGGGTGCAGTGATGAGTGCATGTTTCAGCTTCTCAAAGGCACTTTGACAATTTGGGGTCCACTCGAATGGAACGTCCTGAGACAACAGACAACACAAAGGTCTTGCTATTGTGCTAAATGAGGCAATAAATCTCCTGTAAAAGCCAGCGTGACCAAGAAAAGATCTAATGTCCTTGACATTTCTAGGGGCTGGAAGCTTCTGAATGGCTTCAACTTTGGCCTTGTCTACTTCTAGACCCCTAGATGAGACTATGTGTCCTAGGACAATGCCTTGGTTAACCATAAAGTGGCATTTTTCCCAATTGAGCACAAGATGAGTCTCCTCACAACGAATCAAAACCTTCTCCAGATTCTTTAAACACAAGTCAAAACTACTTCCATAAACTGAGAAGTCATCCATAAACACCTCCACAATATGTTCAGCCATTTCACTGAAGATACTCATCATACACCTTTGAAAGGTGGCAGGAGCATTACACAACCCAAATGGCATACGTTTATATGCAAATGTCCCAAAAGGACAGGTGAAGGTTGTTTTCTCTTGATCTTCTAGTGTTACATCAATCTGATTATATCCTGAATATCCATCCAAAAAGTAGTAGAATGCTTGACCTGCTATCCTTTCAAGTGTTTGATCTAGAAACGGGAGGGGAAAATGGTCCTTTCTAGTCATGGAGTTGAGTTTTCTATAGTCTATGCACACACGCCAACCTGTTTGGAGGCGGATTGGGACTAACTCATTCTTCTCATTTTTCACCACAGTAACTCCGGACCGTTTAGGAATGACCTGAGTTGGACTAACCCATTTTGAATCAGATATTGGATAAATAATACCTGCATCCAGCAATTTGAGCACCTCTTTTCGAACCACTTCTTTCATATTGGGATTTAGCCTTCTCTGCATTTGCCTCACTGGTTTTGAATTTTCTTCTAAGAAGATCCTATGGGTGCAAATTAGAGGGCTAATTCCATGTAAGTCTGATATGGTCCATCCTAAAGCCTTCTTGTGTGCTCTCAGTACTTCCATCAACTGCACTTCTTGTTGGGTAGTTAGGCTGGAAGAAATGACTACTGGGTATGTCTCTCCTTCTCCTAGAAAAGCATACTTCAACTCATTCGGCAGTGGCTTCTTTTCAGGAATGAGTGGATGACTCACAGAGGTTGATGGTTTATGCAAAGGTTCTACAGGTTCTAGCTTAGGAATCCATTGAGTCAAAGGCATCTCACTTTCCTTTTTGATATCTTCCAAACAATTATCTCCTTTCACAGTTTGAGTGACAAACTCTTTCTCAAAATACTCTTCAGACAGAGTTTGAATCAAATCCACCTCTTCTATCTCACTTTCAGTGTTTTGTTGTTTGGAAATTCTGAAGATATTCATCTCCACAGTCATATTTCCAAACGACAGTTTCAAAACTCCATTCCTACAGTTAATGATTGCATTGGAAGTTGCTAGGAATGGTCTTCCCAAGATGACTGGAACTGGTGGTTGTGGACCATGATGGGGTTGAGTGTCTAGAACTATGAAGTCTACTGGGAAGTAGAATTTATCCACCTGAACTAAGACATCTTCCACAATACCCCTAGGAACCTTGACTAATCTGTCTGCCAGCTGCAGAGTGACTCTGGTAGGCTTAAGTTCTCCCAAACCCAACTGTTGATAGACACTATAAGGCAATAGGTTGACACTTGCTCCTAAATCTAAGAGCGCCTGGTCAACCTTCTGGCTTCCTATTATGCATGAGATGGTTGGACAACCTGGGTCCTTGTATTTGGGAGGAGTCTTAAATTGCAAAATGGAGCTCACTTGCTCAGTCAGAAATGCTTTTCCATGCACGTTCACTTTTCTCTTTACAGTGCAAAGATCTTTTAGGAATTTTGCATATGAGGGTGTTTGTTTGATCGCATCTAAGAGTGGAATATTGATCCTTACTTGTTTAAACACCTCATATATGTCAGCATTTTGTTGTTCTTTTTTTGTAACACTCAGTCTTTGAGGAAAAGGAGGTTTAGGATGATATTGAATTTCTCTTTCAATGTTCTTACCTTTTCCATCTTCTTTTTGTTTTTGCTTGTTTTTTTCTTCATTGTTTTCATTTTTTTCTAAGATTGGCTCCTGTCCTTCTGCTTTCTCTTTCTCAACAACAGTTTGGCTTATCCTAAGATCATTTGGTTTTTCAATCACCTTTCCACTTCTTAGGATAGTTACAGATTGGACTTGTTCATGTGCATTGCTTTCACCACTAGAAGATTCCACCTGATTTGTTTGCCTAACTGGGTTAGGGTTGGTTTGTGAAGGGAATCTTCCAGGTTCTCTCACACTTAGTGTTTGGGTCAACTTTGTTATTTGGCTTCTCATATCCTCCACGGCTCTATTTGTTTGCTCTTGATTCTTTGTAAGCTGGGCAACCTGATTGTTGATGCCCGTTTGATTTTGAATGAACTGATGCAAGGTGTCTTCAAAAGATCTCCTATGAGGAGGTTGGTAGGTATTGGATGAAGAACCTTGATTCTGTTGGAAGGATTGTTGATGTGCAGGGAAGGAGTTTTGAGAATGACTCCCAGCATCATGTCTCCATGAAAAATTGGGGTGATTCCTATTATTGGGATGGTAGGAGTTGTAGTTTTGATTGTTCCCGTAATAGGTTCCACTTTGATTTTGATTCTGTCTTCCCTCAAAATTGTGTGAATTATTGTTGTTAGTCTGCCCATACAATACCTCCTTGAAAGCAGGTAGAGTAGGGCATTCTTCAGTTGCATGATCCATTGTTTCACACACAGCACATTTCACTTCCACTTGTTTAACAGATTGTACCTTTTTAGGCTCCATATTTTCAACTTTTTTTGTTAAGGCAGTTAGTCTTGCATTTAGATCATCATTCTCACTCAACTGGTATCTACCTCTCAGTTGTGGATTTTCCCTTAGATCAAATGAAGATGTAGGGCCAGCTTCCCAATTTCTTATATTTTCAGCCAATGTGTCAAAGAAGTGAAACGCTTCTTCTGGAGTTTTCTCATAGAATTCTCCATTACACATTGTAGAAACCAACATTTTTAATTGGGGCGTGAGTGAGTCATAAAAGAAACTGACCACTCGCCATTGCTCAAAGGCATGGTGCGGACAAGTGTGGAGAAGATCTTTGAATCTTTCCCATGCTTGGGCAAAATTTTCAGTTGATTTACAGGCGAAGTTCATGATTTGTCTTTGAAGAGTAGCGGTTCTGTTGGCAGGAAAATATTTTTTCAAAAAAGTTGCTTGCATTTCTCTCCAAGTTCCTATAGATCTAGGTAGGAGAGTGCCTAACCACATTTTTGCCTTATCTTTTAGTGAGAATGGGAAAAGTTTTAACCTTACAACATCCTCATTTACTGTATGATCCATGCAAGTGCTACACACTTCCTCGAATTCCTTCATATGAGTGTATGGATTTTCAGAATCCATACCATGAAATGTAGGCAACAATTGGATTGTGCCAGGTTTAAAATTGAACCTATGGTGATTTATGGGAAGGATGATACACGAGGGTGTTGTCTGCCTTGGAGGGTGAAGGTACTCTCTAAGAGGTCTAATCAATTCCTGATCAACAGGATCAGGATCGCCATGGTCACTCCCATGTTCAGACATGTTGTTTGGTTGAGCCATAAATGAGTGTGGCAATGAAAACTCAAAATCAGGTGGAGTACTTTCTGAATGTAACACTTGTTCAACCACTCTACCGGATCTAAGTCTCATACACCAGACCAAACAGACAGAGAAGAGAAATCAAAGAACAGAAGTAAAAAGAAAAAGGACTAGGGATGATTATTTGGCTTACCTTAATCTCCCCGGCAACGGCGCCAAAATTTGCTGCATCACTCACCCTGCATTTGTTACTTTTTGTATTTTTCTTTCACTAATTCAGCTGATTTAGCAACTAATTATGTTCACAGATAGGATGAGGCGTTTAGACTCGCCAGTGCACGAGTGTGATTGTAGCAGGAAATTTATATGTAATTTTTCCGGGCAAGACCGGGTCGACTCACAGGGAGATTACTCATGGAAGGAGATAACCACACCAGTTCTTTTGATTAACGGAATAATGAAATGAGATCAAACTAAATGTGATATAACTGTAATCTGGAAATGGATAGATCTTGGGTCAAGACAAATCTGGTGCCAAACCCAACTGATTCACCATATAGCTTTCTGTGATGTAACTAGCAGCTCAAATAGCTTGGGTTTTCAACCATTAAATGTACTACTGAGATGATGATAACTCTTTGTTCAAGCAACCTCCATACATGACATGGAGACTCTATGGTAAGAAGCTATCATAAATCAGTGTATAAATAATGTTTTGACAAAATAATTGCTCGGGGCTTGGGTACGAGAACGTTTCCAGGTCAAGCAGCCTCCATACATGGCATGGAGACTCTAAGTTAGGCGTACGAACCAATCCAAGCCTGAGGTTTTCGTTAATAATATTTCCCAAACTGCTTTTGCTTTTGTTACTTTGACATATGGAGTTCTGTTATATTGATTCATCAGTGGCTTTGGGCACCATCTTTGCCTTTACCCAAGAATCGAATTAGCCACACATCTTCATAGGAAGTGCACGACTAAAACTAATCTCTACAGATGAATACACGATTCGTAAAGGAAATAACTGAGACAACAAATAAGAGCTTGGTAAACTACTGCTGTATTGATTGCTGAAACGAACTACCACATGAAGCAGAAATTAAAATGAACTTGTAATACAGAGCTCAAAATTAGCAAGAACAACTAGTGTAACTGAAGTGCTATTTGCAAAGAAAGAGATACAGATAAGAACAAAAATAGGAGAAACAGACAAAAGGAAGGAAAATAAATCTGCGCTTCCAAAATGATCTTCTTCTTTCTTGTATTGTTTTTCTTAGTATCTTCTGCACTCGCCAACCTCTGATTCCAAAGAATGTTGGTCCCTTTTTAAGCTTATGGCGCATGGAAGTGGGGACCATTTGTTGAAAAGTTGTTCAAAAAGTTGGTTGAATTTACCTTAGAGCCACCGCGTGTATTTGCGCATGTCAGAATTTTGTTCGGCTGCTCATTCGAATGACTAGCAGAGACATTCGAATGCTTGCTGAGTTTCTTTTGGCTGATCGGCTCATTCGAATGAATTTTAGTCCTATTCGAATGAATTTCATGCTTTACTGTTCCTTACACGGCGATTTTCTCGGTCATTCGAATGCAACAGTACTTTCATTCGAATGAATTTCTAATTTTTCTTTTGACTTCTTCATTGCATTCGGATGACCTGGAGAGCATTCGAATATGGAGTTCCTTGGGTTGCTTCTCATTCGAATTACTCAGCCTTCATTCGAATATGTCTTCACTGCTTCCAACGATGTGCTCATCCGAATTTCTTCTTATGCTCGACTCATTCGAATGACTTGGATTTCATTCGAATATGCACAATCTGGAGATCTTGATTTTTGTTACTTCTTATTCGAATTAGGCCAAGCTCATCTGAATACATACCCGATATCTTGCATATTCGAATGTCTGAATGATTTATTCGAATGTTTGAGCAGCTTTCTTCTGTTTTGCTCCATATTTGAATACCTTTGAAGACTTATTCGAATGGCTTTGACTTTCATTAGGACACTTTTATTTCTTGACTTTTTATTCCTCTTTCAATCATGCTTTTGGAGAGTATGAGTCATTCTTTCATCTCTTTTCCTTCTTTTGGGCTGCAACAAGCAATTCTGGAGATTTTAAGTCGATCAAATGGATTAGGAGGTAATAAAAACATAACAAATATTGCATTTTTTTACATCAATCACCCGGCAATAGTAGTAGGCAAGTGCACGTAGGAAGCCAATTGGGGGATTTAGAGAAAGAAGAAGTCATCAGATGCCTACGATCTTACGCCGAAGTATTCGCTTGGACCCCAGTCGATATGCTTGGGATCAGCCTAGCAATCATATCTCATCAACTGAACGTACAACTAGGAGCCCGACCAGTTAAACAGAAAGAGGCATATTGGCCCAAAGAGGTTGAAACATATGGAAGAAGAAGTAGATAAACTCTTGGAGGCCGGATTCATCAAGGAGGTCCAGTACCCCGACTGGTTGGCGAATGTTGTAATGGTGCCGAAAACCAATGGAAAGTGGAGGATGTGTTAGTGTAGGTGCTCTAGACCCAATCAGATTGGGCATGTTGTACACTGACAATTGTAATCATGTTTATTATTTGAATAAGGAGTTGTTCAAATTTACAAGAAGTCATTCTATTAGTTTCTTGTTATTATTGTAATAACCGAATGAAACTAGATAGAAGTCCTTATGATGTATACTGTGAATAATCTATAAAGATGTGAGATGATGCATCACAGTTTCTAGACATCATTAAATGCCCCAAGTCGTAGCAATGTCAAGAATGGACATTGACAATTGCAGGTAAGAATTGTATGTGCTATGTTTTTGCTATGTGATAGCAATGGGGGTCTCACACCCATAGGCATGGGGATACCTAGACAAGTACATAGGTGACCAATGTTGTAGAACGTGTCACTGAACACGACTTTCCATGAGAATCTATTTTGGTTATATGTTGATGGCATTCTCATACGAGATGGGTGTAACTAATCCGTGGACCTGAGGTTATCACGGTCATCTCATAAGAAGACCGATATGCTTTGACATCGTTTCGATGGTCCTAGACAAAGGTTGCACGTGGACGATCGTTGGGTATATCGTGAGGCTTATGGAGATGAGTGCATAGCCAAGATGGGACTCGTCTATCCCTTGATAAAGGATGATATATCTAAGGCACCTTCGGTGGATATTCACTTTAAATCCATGGCCATGGTGAAATAAATCAATAAGGAGTTATTGATTTACTTTCTAATTAAGTGAAGATATTCGGAAGACCGAAGAAAACTCATGTGATCGTTATCAAGCAACACATCGCCATACTTGAGATCACATAAGATACATTAACGAGAGGATCGAATTACATGGTAACCATGCTCATGAAAGGTTATTTGCGGATTATGAATCCTTCTGAATAATTGAGTAGGCATGATGCCTTGCTAGAGGCCAATCTTGTCTTATGTGTTTGTACCGATACATTGCTAACATATTCAGAAGCCTAATGAGTCATACGCAATAGGCACGGTCCTTGGCTTAAACCAGGAGAGTGGACGTATGGTTAAGTGGGACACTTCGGCAAGAAGTTGTGCCGTCGTAGGTTCTCACGGAAAAAGAACAAATAGACGTAATGACGTCGATATGACGAGGAGTCGTCAAAATGGAAAGAGTTTCCTAAAATGACAATTGATTAAATTAGGAAGGAGTTTCTAATTTAATAATTTTCTATTTGTTGAAGTGCCAAATAGGAAATAAAATATATTTGGGCTTAAGTTAATATTTGGACTAAATTAGATTTGGGCCAAATATTAAATTAAATATTATATTTGGACTAAATTGGATTTGGGCCAAATATTAAAATAAATATTATATTTGGACTAAATTAGATTTGGGCCAAATATTAAATATTATATTTGAAAAAAATTAGATTTGGGCTAAATATTAAATATTATATTTGGGCTTGAATTAGATTTGAGCCAAAATATTTTATTTAAACCTATAAAAGGATTTGGGCCATTTAATTATATTTCTAGTTGGACTAGAATAAGCCCACTTAATATTCTAATTAAATTAGAATTAATGGACTAGCCCAATCCATTAGGATTTTAGAAACCCTAGGATATTTCACTATAAATATCCCTTTATGGGTTGCCCAAAATTAAGGGATTTTTGGTGTCATTTTTCAAGAGTTGAAAAACGTATTGCCACTCACTCTTCCCCGTTTCTTTTGGCATCAATACGAAACGAGGGCGTTCTTTTTCCGTCCATACACAAACCGCGTAAAAGAACGCCCTCGTTTCATATTGATGCCAAAAGAAATGGGGAAGAGTGAACGGCAATGCGTTTTTCAGCTCTTGAAAAATGACACCAAAAATCCCTTAATTTTGGGCAACCCATAAAGGGATATTTATAATGAAATATCCTAGGGTTTCTAAAACCCTAATGGATTGGGCTAGCCCATTAATTCTAATTTAATTAGAATATTAAGTAGGCTTATTCTAGTCCAACTAGAAATATAATTAAATGGCCCAAATCCTTTTATAGGTTTAAATAAAATATTTTGGCCCAAATCTAATTCAAGCCCAAATCTAATATTTAATATTTAGTCCAAATCTAATTTGGTCCAAATATAATATTTATTTTAATATTTGGCCCAAATCCAATTTAGTCCAAATATTAACTTAAGCCCAAATATATTTTATTTCCTATTTTCCACTCCAACAAATAGAAAATTATTAAATTAGAAACTCCTTCCTAATTTAATCAATTGTCATTTTAGGAAACTCTTTTCATTTTAACGACTTCTCGTCATATCGATGTCATTACGTCTATTTGTTCTTTTTCCGTGAGAACCTACGACGGCACAACTTCTTGTCGAGGTGTCCCACTTAACCATATGTCCACTCTCTTGATTTAAGCCAGGGACTGTGCCTATTGCGTATGACTCATTAGGCTTTCGAATATGTTGGCAATGTGTTAGTACAAACACATAAGACAAGATTGGCCTCTAGCAAGTCATCATGCCTACCCAATTATTCAGAAGGATTCATAATCCGCAAATAACCTTTCACGAGCATGGTTACCGTGTAATTTGATTCTCTCGTCAATGTATCTTATGTGATCTCAAGTATGGCGATGTGTTGCTTGATAACGATCACGTGAGTTTTCTTTGGTCTTTTGGATATCTTCACTTAATAGAAAGTAAATCAATAACTCCTTATTGATCTCTTTTACCATGGCCATGGATTTAAAGTGAATATCCACCGAAGACGCCTTAGATACATCATCCTTTATCAAGGGATAGACAAGTCCCATCTTGGTTATACACCCATCTCCATAAGCCTCACGATATACCTAACAATCGCCCACGTGCAACCTTTGTCTAGGCCCATCGAAACGATGTCAAAGCATACCGGTCTTCTTATGAGATGACCGTGACAACCTCAGGTCCAAGGATTAGTTACACCCATCTCGTATGAGAATACCATCAACATATAACCAAAATGGATTCCCATGGCGAGTCATGTCCAGTGACACGTTCTCCAACATTGGTCACCTATGTACTTGTCTAGGCATCCCCATGCCTATGGGTGTGAGACCCCCATTGCTATCACATAGCAAAAACATAGCACATACAAGTCTTACCGTAATTGTCAATGTCCATTCTTGACATTGCTATGACTTGGGACGTTTAATGATGTCTAGAAACTGTGATGCATCATCTCACATCTTTATAGATTATTCACAGTATACATCATATGGACTTCTATCTAGTTTCATTCGGTTATTACAATAATAACAAGAAACTAATAGAATGACTTCTTATAAATTTGAACAACTCCTTATTCAAATAATAAACATGATTACAATTGTCAGTGTACAATATGCCCAATCTGATTGGGTTTAGAGCACCTACACTAACATCCCTTTCATCAATGCAGGAGATCCAAAGGTTAACGGGTCGACTGACAACCCTGAGTAGGTTCCTCGTGAAGTATGCTGTAACATCTTAGATTTTCAACTCAAATATGATGTAATACTTTGGAAAATAAAGCATTTCCTTGGAAGTTAAAGAATATGGTAGACAAGCGTGTAATTCTCGAGTAGGATACTCAAGGTTGTAAGAAGTGTGTGGGTGGGTGTCCTGCAATTGTACCTTCAGTGATGTATTATCCTTTGGAGTATTGGAGGTCGTGAGCATTTCTCATACTTGTAAAGGAATTTTAATGAAAACCCCCTTTATTTAGCTTTGGTTAAACTTTCAGGTTCGATCTAATGCTTTCACTGGCAAAGGTTTCCATAACGCTCGTGGTGATATTAGCTTATATTTTGCATCATTGTGTATTTGAAAAAGTGGGGCGTTACATATGATGAGCGCAGCCTCCCATTTTTCACAGCTTTAAGGGGAGGAAAGAACTTTCGGTGGACGACTGACTGCGAAAAGGCCTTTCAAGAGTTAAAAGAATACCTAAGAGAGATTCCCCTACTAACTCAACCTGAAATGGGAGATAGGCTATGCTTATACTTGGGGGCCAGTCATTACGTGGTGAGCACAGTTCTTGTCAAGAAAAGAGAACAAGTGGACAACCCAATCTACTATGTGAGTAAAGTGCTGCAAGGAGCTGAGACCCGATATCCCTACACTGAGAAAGTCGCTTTGGCACTGGTAATGGTAGCAAGGAAACTGAGACCTTACTTTCAAGCACACGCCGTGATAGTGTTAACCGATCAGCCGTTAAGGCAAATCCTGTAAAAGCCCGAATGTTCAGGGAGGTTAACCAAGTGGGCAATCAAGCTTAGTGAGTACAACCTTAGCTTCGAGCCTAGGAGGGCAATGAAAGGGAAAACATTAGTAGATTTCATAGTGGAATGTACAAACTCACCCACAGCCGAGGAAATTCAAAAGAATGAGTGGATGTTATTCATAGATGGAGCGTCCAATACCAAAGGGAGTGGAGAGGGAGTAGTACTAATCTCCCCCAACAAAGAAGTGTTGGAGTACTCCCTACGCTTCACCTTCCCCAATTCTAATAATGTGGATGAATATGAAGCACTACTGGCGGGGATGAAGCTAGCTGAAAAATTGGAGGTAAGCGATCTGGTAGCTCACCATGACTCTTAACTGGTGGTACAACAGTTTCAGGGTACCTATGAGGTGAGAGAGCCAGTATTGACCCAATATCTATAGAAAGTGAAAGAGTTGGCACACAAATTCAGCCGCTTTGAGCTAATTCAAATCAACAGATCGCTTAATCACCACGCTAACGCGTTATCTAAACTAGCTTCGGCTCGAGATATCTCAGGACGACTAATCCACATGGAAGTCTTGCAACAACCTAGTGTAAAAGAAAGGGAAAGAGAGGTAAACTGTGTTGATACAACTGAAGATTGGAGGACTCCCATACTAAAGTACCTGCTTAATTAAGAACTCCCACGACGCCCGCCGAAGCCAAAAGATTGATGACTACCGAGTCATGCTTTGCAGTTATCAGTCGCAAATTGTATAAAATGGGGTATTCTACACCATTGTTAAAATGCTTAGGGCCCCTAGAAGCAGAGCGGGCCTTGGACGAAGTACATGAAGGAGATTGTGGAGAACACCTTGGGGGACGAGCTTTAGCTTGGAAGATCCTATGAGCTAGCTTTTTTCGGATAACCCTGAAACAAGACACAGCTCGAAAAGTTCGGATGTATAATAAGTGCCAAAGGCATGCACCTCTAGTGATCCATCCTTCCTTAGCAATGCAGCCAATTTTTTAGCCCTTCCCGTTCGTGCAATGGGGATTAGATATTGTGGGCCCATTCCCAATGGCGTCGACATAGAGGAAATTTCTGTTGGTGGCTATTGATTACTTTACGAAATGGATTGAGGTCCCCCTAGCAACCATAACTGAGAAGAAGATAGAGGGAATGGTGTGGAAAGACATAATCTGTCGGTTTGGCGTCCCTCAAATTCTCAACACTGACCACGGAACACAATTTGACTCTGAAGCTTTCAGGACCTTCTGCCAAAAGTGGGGAATAAGTCTGAGGATGTCATTTGTGGCATACCCCCAAGCCAATGGGAAGGCAGAAGCAAGAAACAAAACCATCTTACATAGGCTAAAGACCCGATTAGAGAAGGTAAAAGGCAGATGGGCCAACAAATTACCTAGCATTTTATGGGCTTATCGCACAACTAGTCGCATACCTACAGGGGAGACACCATTCAACCTGGTGTATGTCACTGCCGCACTCATCCCAGTGGAGGTAGACCTCACCTCGCCAAGAGTTATGGCTTTCGATGAAGAAGGGAATGTAGACCGCTTGAAGGAGAACTTAGACCTACTCGACGAGCTAAGGGAGAATGCAGCTGTGCAGCCAGCAGCTTACTAGAGAAGAATTTCCCACTACTATAATGAAAGGGTTCATCCCAGAAGATTCTACGAGGGGGATTTGGTGCTCCGAAAAATAGCTATCACCAAGGCCCTCAAGGAGGAAGGAAAGCTTAAGCCAAATTGGGGAGGACCATACAAGATCACGAAGATGCTAGGACCAAATACAAGTGTGTTGGAAACATTACAAGGTGAAGTGTTAGATAAGACGTCGAACACCATGCATCTCAAAAGATACCTCCCAACCGCGTCGGTCATAGTAGGCAATAAGGAGGGCAACCAGCGAGGCGATAGAAGTCATATGCTGCAAGAGATGTTCCCTGGTTGTATTATGGATCAGGATCCTTTTTCCTGTTTTGATTTCCATATGTATTGTAATTTCCCTTTTTTGTTGAATAAAAGAAAACGACCCTTGTACTTTTGTGGAAGTTGGCAGTGTTATTGACTTATCCCCGTTAATGTACCCGGGAAGGAGAAATGGATCTATGATCAAGTGTGGGCCCCAATAGGAGATAAATCAAAGTCGAGGGCCAAGGAAGACCCACTCGGCCGGGCCGAGTGGTTTCCCCCCCCCCCCCCCCACTCGGCCCAACCGAGTGGGGGCCCACTCGGCATGACCGAGTGGAGTGTCACTCGGTCATGCCGAGTAGTCCCTCCCCCAAACTCGGCCTAACCGAGTGGAGGTCACTCGGCATGACCGAGTGACCCTTCGGGATTGTCAATCCAGCCGATCCCCCCCCCCTCTCTCTAGTTGATCAGCATTGCAAAATTTTCGTAATGGGCGGCGAGATTTCTGCCGAGAAAACTGCGAGGCCTCTCTCTCTCCTCCACTATAAATATGAGACCCCACCTTCATTTCAAGGTACGCAATTTTGAGTAATCGAAGCATAATTTTCTCATTTTCTCTCGAGATCTGACTCAAGCATTGGAGGGTTTGCGTGGGGATCCCCACCCGCGTCCTAACGGTGCTTTCGTTTTGTAGGCCACTCGGTCACCAAGGCCACTCGGTTATCCAGGGCACTCGTCATCAAGGCCACTCATCGCCCTCAGGTCACTCGGTCACGGCCACTCGACACCCTCAGGTCACTCGTCATCCGAGGCCACTCATCATCCTCAGGTCACTTGTTCATCCAAGGCCACTCGTCATCCTCAGGTCACTCGTTCATCTTGGGCCACCTGATCATCAGCCCACCAGATCCACCAGACCATCAGATCTATCAAACCCTCCACTCTGTAAGATCACCAGATCTAGACCTCTATCAGATCTAGTTACTCATCAAGATTCTCATCAGTGAAGGCACGACTCCCAAGGCTCTTGCGTCTCTTCTCAATTAAAAATAGATTGTTGTATTTTGGCTACAACAATTAGCGCCGTCTGTGGGAAACGCAAGACAAAAAGTCAACTTAAGAATGGCAAACACCCGCGGACATCGACGAACTCTCTCTCAAGGCGTAGAGACACGCCTGCGACCACGAAACTCTCAGCAACAGGGAGCGCCTCCCACTATTCATGATTCTCAACAACATCCTCCTCCCCCTCATAATGCTCAAAGGCAAGGAGGTGATCGCTCTGTTTCTCCAAACCGACAAATGGGGAATCAACCAATCCCACCTCCACCTAACATCGGCTCAGGATCACTCCCTACTGATCAAGCTGGGACCTCATGAAAGCCACCACGTACGGTCTTGTGGGAAGAGTATGAGGCATTGAGACAACAACATGTTGAAGGCATGCAAGCACTACGAGACATGGCTGGTGTACTCCAAAATATGATACCTGGAGGGACGTTGCCGGATACTCTGAAAAAGTTTATGCCACCTCTTGAACCTCAACCCAAGGCGGGAGCTGATTCTTATCAAGAGGCTACTCCCGATTCACATTCCCGATCTACGCCTCCATGGGAGGGTAGACCCAGATCTCCACCACCAAGAAGGATCCCTCATTCCGTGCCTCGGAACAATGAAAACCCAAGAATGGAAAACAAGACCAGAAGCCCTCAACGGCAGAGGTATCATGAAACAGTGGCCAATACACCAACAAGACATGACAACCAGACAACAGCTAGTATGCGTGATGACATGAAAAGAGTAGTATAAGAGGTGCTTGAGAAGAAAAAATTAATCCCTGCAACAGAAGAACACCAGCGTAGAAAATGTCCTTTTACTGCAGATATATTGGAAAGACCTCTGCCTCGAAAATTCAAGATGCCTCAAATCACCCCCTATTCCGGCAAGGATGACCCATATGATCATGTTCAGAATTACGAGTCGCTGATGATATTGCACGGATGGGACGACGAACTGATGTGCCGAGCATTTTCCTTAACACTATCAGGACATGCTCGAACATGGTTTAACAGCCTTCTAAAAGCCTCTATTTCATCATTTGGGCAGCTTAGAACAGAATTTACCAAGGCTTTTGTGATTAACAGTCGAAGAAAAAAGGATGCCACATATTTACTCAGCATACGAAAGGGGAATAAGGAATCCTTGCATCAATTTGTGAATAGATTTCGCAATGCTACTCTTGAAGTCCCAAACTTGCCGGCTCAAGTGGCAGTATCTGCTATGCTCCAAGGGTCATGTCTCGCCTCTCTTCAAGAATCACTTTCTTTAAACCCTCCAGCATCCCTGGCTGATCTATTTGTCAGAGCAAACCGATATATCCTTCACATTGAAATTATGAGGAACGTGGCGGGGAAAGAAGACAAAGAAAGGAAGAGAAAGAAACGTGAAGGGGAAGAAGAGTCTATTCGACGACAAGAAAGAAATAGAAGACCGAATGTACCAAAACCTTATTTTAATCATTATACTCGGCTTTTACAACCCCGATCAACTATATTAGCCACAGTAGAGGGAGAAGGACTCCTTAAACTACCCCACAGAGTTGACCGACCCATGGGAAAAAATCAGGGAGAGTATTGCAGATACCATCGAACCAGAGGGCATTCCACTTATCACTGTAGAGAATTGAAGAATCAGATTGAGATGCTCATTCATGAGGGGCACTTGCAAAGATATGTGAGACACGAGGAAGAAGAAAATAGGGAACCCCGGCAAAGGATAGATAGGCGCGATGGGCATGAAAGGCCAAACCCGAGACAACAAGAGAGACAAGGAGATCGTCGGCAAGATACTCATGTAGACAATGAGCCGACTCAACAGGCCATTCACGTTATTTCAGGTGGGGAAACCTTAGGTGGGGACATATCAGCCTCCCGAAAAGCATACGCCCGTCAAGCCTACCAAGTTAACTCAGTAATGGAGGTAAGAGATGATGAAGAGCCAATCACTTTCGCCCCAACCGATCGGGGTGATATAATACTCCCACATGATGATCCCATGGTTATTTCAGCAGTCGTGGCCAAGCACCCCATCAGCAGAATTTTGGTAGATAGTGGCATTTCTGTCAACCTGATCTATTGGAACTGTTTTGAACAAATGCATTTATCTCACGATTGGCTGAAGAAAGTATCCTCACCTCTATATAGCTTCACTGGAGAAGCAGTTCCAGTTGCAGGATCAGTTCAACTGCCTATCACATTAGGTGTGGACCCCCAACTCGTAATTCGACAAGCAAATTTCATGGTGGTTAAAACCTCCTCGGCGGCATATAATATGATCTTGGGACGCCCGTTACTCAATGACCTAAGGGCCGTGGTATCCTCATGCTATTTATTGATGAAATTCCCCACACCCGCCGGAGTAGGATAAGTTCGAGGAGATCAGAAGAAAGCCCGAACTTGCTATATGTCATCTACAAAAGGGAAAAGAGCTGAAGAAACCTTATCCATAGCCGAGAAAGCCATACATAAATCCTTGGAAGAAGGAGCCGCATGTAAACCTCAACCTGTTGAGGAATTGGAAACAGTACATCTAAGTGAATCAGATTCAAAGAAAGTAGCGTATGTGGGGTCCCAGCTTCCAGAGCATACGAAAAAAGAAATTGCAAGATGCCTGCGAGAAAATTCAGACGTATTTGCTTGGAAACCAAAAGATATGTCAGGAATCAGTCCAGAAGTAATATGTCACCACTTGAATGTGGACCCCCAATTCAAGCCGGTCCGACAAAAGAAGCGAAACATTGCCCCTGATAGACTACACGCATTAGAAGAGGAAGTTGACAAATTGCTAAAAGCGGGCTTCATTCGAGAGGTATTATATCCAGAGTTGTTGGCCAATGTTGTTATGGTCCCAAAACCTAATGGAAAATGGCGTGTCTGTGTGGATTTCACCAATCTCAATAAGGTATGCCCCAAAGACTCATACCCGCTACCACGGATCGACCGTCTTGTGGACGAAACGTCTGGATACCAGTTTCTGAGCTTTCTGGATGCTTTCTCAGAGTACCACCAAATAATGATGTACCCCCCAGACCAGGAGAAGACGTCATTCATCACTGAAAATGGGACATATTGCTACCAAGTCATGCCTTTTGGACTCAAGAACGCCGGAGCCACTTATCAGCGCATGGTGAATAAAGTCTTTAAAAAACTATTGGGCGACACAATGGAAGCATATGTTGACGACATGATTGTGAAAAGTCGAAAGGATGAATCCCATGTAGAAAAACTAGCGCAAGTGCTGGGAGTCTTTAGACAGTACAAGATGCGGTTAAATCCAACAAAGTGTGCCTTTGGCGTACAGTCTGGAAAATTCTTGGGATACATGATCACGCAAAGAGGAATCGAGGCAAACCCTGAGAAAATACAAGCAATATTGGACATAGAACCACCAGCATCAACTAAGGAAGTTCAGCGATTGACAGGGCGAATGGCAACTCTTTGACGTTTTCTCTCCAAGTCAGCAAAAAGAAAGTTACCCTTCTTGCGAACATTAAGAGCAGGAAAAAAGTTTGAGTGGACAGAGTAATGCCAAAAGTCATTTGAAGCGTTAAAGGAGTATTTGAAAGAAGTTCCCCTATTAACACGACCAGAAACTGGAGAGACATTATACTTATACTTGGGGATAAGTGATGAAGCCATAAGTGCAGTATTAATCAGGAAAGAAGGACCGGTGGATCGACCAATATATTATGCTAGTAAAGTATTACAGGGCCCCGAGACACGTTATCCAGTGGCAGAAAAAATGGCATTAGCACTGGTAAACGCATCCAGAAAGTTGAGGCCATACTTCCAAGCTCATTCGATCATCGTACTTATAGATCAGCCCTTGCGAAGTATTTTACAAAAGCCCGAATGTTCCGGTCGCCTTCCCAAATGGTCCATTGAGTTAAGTGAATATGATATCCAGTATCAACCTCGACAAGCTATAAAAGGACAAGCGCTGGCTAAATTTATTGTGGAATGTACACACTCCAGGAAGGCAGCAGAAAATAGGCAGGCAGAATAGTTGTTGTTTGTTGATAGAGCATCTGGTTCACAAGGGAGTGGCATTGGGATAGTACTCGTATCCCCTGAGGGAGAAACGTTTGAGTATTGCCTACGATTTGCTTTTCCAAGTACCAACAATGTAGCTGAATATGAAGCATTAATCGCTGGAATGAGGATAGCGAGAAAATTGGAAGTAGCACGATTGGTTGCTCATAGTGATTCTCAATTGATTGTGCAGCAGTTTCAGGGACAATATGAAACCAGAGAGTAGATAATGGCCCAATACTTGTGCAAAGTAAAAGACCTAGCACAAACATTTCAGAGTTTTCAGTTAACACAAATAAACAGATCACTTAATTGACATGCTGATGCTTTATCTAAACTAGCGTCCACTAAAGAAACAACCGGAAGAGCAGTATTTGTTGAAATGCTTCATCAACCAAGCATCGAAGAAAAATAGGTATCATGTGTGAAGGCAGGAGTGGATTGGAGATCGTCCTTCTATCGTTATCTCACTAATAATGAATTACCAGATGATCCACAAGAAGCAAGAAGACTTAAGATGTGGGCTTCAAGGTTTATCATCATAGACGGGATATTATATAAGCGAGCTTACACTACACCTCTTCTCAAATGTTTAGGCCCTCAAGAGGCCAAATATGTCTTGGCAGAAGCTCATAGTGGAGTATGTGGAGAGCACTTGGGAGCAAGAGCCCTAGCAACCAAAATCTTGAGAGTCGGTTTCTTTTGGCCCACATTAAGGTCAGACGCGTTAAAGAAAGTCAAATCATGTGACAAATGTCAACGACACGCTCCAGTCCAATCTGCCCCGATATCTCAGTTGCAACCTGCGTTCCAGCCTATACCATTCGCTCAGTGAGGTTTAGATATTCTGGGACCTTTTCCTTAAGCGCCCGGGCAAAGAAAATTTTTAATAGTGGCCACTGACTATTTCACCAAATGGATTGAAGCTGAGGCATTGGCTACCATTACGGCACGAAAAGTGGAGGCAATGGTATGGAAAGACATTATGTGCCGATTTGGGATACCAAGAATTATCGTCATGGATCATGGCAAGCAATTTGACTGTGACTCCTTTAGAAAATTCTATGACGACCTAGGAATTCAACCAAGATTCGCTTCAATGGCATATCTCCAAGCTAATAGACAAGCTGAGGTCAGTAACCGAACCATATTACATGGCCTAAAAACACAACTTGAAGGAGCCAGAGGCACATGGGCTGACGAGCTACCCACCATTTTGTGGGCTTATCGAACAACTAGTCGAGTCGCTACTGGAGAAACTCCGTTCAATCTAGTATATGAAACAGAGGCTTTAATTCCCATTGAAATTTCAGCTAAGTCCCCAAGACTGATGGCATATGAAGAAGAGGATGACGCAAGGAATTCTGAAGCGTTGCGAGAAAATTTGGATCTGATTGAAAAGCATAGGGATAACACTGCCATGAAGATAGCTGCATATCAAAGAAGAGTAGCCAGTTATTTCAATTCTCGGGTGAAGAACAGACCCATGAAAGAAGGAGATTTAGTACTTCGAAGATCCGTTGTAACCAATGCGCTAAGGGATGATGGAAAGTTACGAGCAAATTGGGAAGGGCCGTACTGCATTCTAAAACTGATTGGCCCCAACACTTGCATTTTACAGACTCTTTCAGGAGACACTATGGGGAAAACATGGAATTTGAACTATCTGAAGTTGTATACGAACAATGTATCTGAGAAAATATCTGCAATAACATAAGTCTTAAATGGGACCGTGGACGTAGGCGCATTTGGCCGAACCACCTAAAAATGCTTGGGTACGCATGGTTGTCATTTTATTTTCGAAAAGAAAACGATCGAGCCCGTTGTCCCGCCTATGGCCCGGCAACGAGGTAAACTACGATCGAGCTCGTTGTCCCGCCTATGGCCCGGCAACGAGGTAAACTACGATTGAGCCCGTTGTCCCGCCTATGGCCCGGCAACAAGAAAAACTACGATCGAATCCGTTGTCCCGCCTATGGCCCGGCAACGAGGTAAAACTACGATCGAGCCCATTGTCCCGCCTATGGCCCGGCAAAGAGGTAAACTACGATCGAGCCCGTTGTCCCGCCTATGGCCCGGCAACGAGGTAAACTACGATCGAGCCCGTTGTCCCGCCTATGGCCCGGCAACGAGGTAAACTACGATCGAGCCCGTTGTTCCGCTTATGGCCCGGCAACAAGGTAAAACTATGATCGAGCCCGTTGTCCCGCATATGGCCCGGCAACGAGGTAAAACTATGATCGAGCCCGTTGTTCTGCCTATGGCCCGGCAACGAGGTAAACTACGATCGAGCCCGTTGTCCCGCCTATGGCCCGGCAAAGAGGTAAACTACGATCGAGCCCGTTGTCCCGCCTATGGCCCGGCAACGAGGTAAAACTATGATCGAGCCTGTTGTCCCGCATATGGCCCGGCAACGAGGTAAAACTACGATCGAGCCCGTTATCCCGCCTATGGCCCGGCAACGAGGTAAACTACGATCTAGCCCGTTGTCCCGCCTATGGCCCGGCAACGAGGTAAACTACGATCGAGCCCGTTGTCCCGCCTATGGCCCGGCAACGAGGTAAACTAAGATCTAGCCCGTTGTCCCGCCTATGGCCCGACAACAAGGTAAGCTACAGTCGAGCCCGTTGTCCCGCATATGGCCCGGCAACGAGGTAAAACTACGATCGAGCCCGTCGTCCCGCCTATGGCCCAACAACGAGGTAAAACTAAGATCGAACCCGTTGCCCTGCTCACAGCCTGGTAACGAGAAAAAATACGCCCAAGCTCGCCACATCGTGCATGATTCAATAGCGAAAGAAAAGTCTTGGTCTTATATCACTAAAGACAGCAATAAAAGAATAAATCAAGCAATAAAGAGACGAGCACATTGGGTAAGACAAAGAAAAAACATTCATTGATAAAACAAGCAAACTACAATGAGTGGAGCACATTGACCCGGCAACAGCGGAAAGCATACTACAATGATAGTCTACTCGCGGGAGCGGGACTTGCGAGAGGAACGCTTGGAAGATCCCAACGACACAACAAGAATCTCAGGAGGCCCCGTGGGAAATTCTCCTTCTTCAACCTCGACCGTGTGAGGGATATCTTCATCGGCCATGCCAGGATCTTCTCCAACGGCTCCGGGATCGACCGTCATGCCTTCTTCCCCATGATTGAAAGGAAATGGATTCCAAGGACCCGTTAAATTTTCCAAATCATCCACTAAGTAAGAATCCAGATAAGAAGAAGGACTCATAGGCTGATTCGGCTCATATTGATGCCAATCTACTTGATGAGACTCCTCAACTTCGCGAGTAAGAAAAAGTTCAGGAAAAGTCTCTCTCGGACGCTGAGATTCTAGATGTGCACGAGCCAAATAAAATCCATATTTCAGGAAGCCGAAAGCATACTTTCCCTTCCTATCTTGACAGTCGGTTGAGAGACGATATTCCTTCACTGCTTCAGCCCGAATAGCCCGAGCATCTTTCTGACTTATCTTCAATTCTGACAGGCGTAGAGAATGTTCCTGCAAAAGTGCCTCATGTTGCGCCATCAAACCAACATTCTTATGCTCTTCAGCTTCTAGCTGAGAGTGTAAGTCTTTAATTTCCCCGTGAAGACCCGAGGTACCAACAGAAGCCTTGGACAGTCGATCCTACATGCGCCCAATCTCTACCTCTGCATTCTTCTTCCTGAGCTCCGCCCGACGAGCACGACCCTTTTACTCTTGACGCTCATCATTCTAGAAGATTGGTGTTTCCTCCAGTCTGACATTTGGGTCTCTACTTGTTCACGATAGGCCCTATCCCTAGCATTGGAAGCAACGATTCCTTGGATACCTTGCACCAGGAGCTACTCTGCTTCGTCTCTAGTCTGGGCATAATTACCACCAATAAATCGTCGTTCCTCTCGAGGGAGAATGGTGGAATAAATGAGGCGAGCACCAATCCCTGGTTCAGTAACCGAGTCTGTCTCTAATACCCCTGGGGAAACTTCAAAGTCTCGACCACTAAGTTTCGTACCGTCTCCAAGAATCATGGTATGTCTCACATTGCCTGGAATGGGAAGTATAGGAGGGGGCCTCAATGCTTTCTCGCCTTCAAAATGGCGACAATCCTTCCTATTTGGAACCACAGGATGGCGACATTCTTCTTCCACCTGTGCCATGTCACCAATAAACCGAGAAGACGAGCTTCGCCCCCCTTGAGAATTGGGAGCAGGAGAGGGGATGTCTACAGCCTTTTCATGAGAAAGAGGAATTGATGGACTTTCCGTATGAGTAGAAGCTTCAGCACTAGAGTGGTCGCTTCTTGGACGACGCCGCCTTTCCACCCTAGTGGGAGAAACGCCGGCAGGTATACGCGACCGAGGAGGGCGGGAGCTTGTAGATCCCTCAGCCCCATGTGTAGAAACCCTGGCCGCTGTCGCAGCACATGCCTCCTCCTCGCGATGGCGTCTACGCAACTCCATCAGTCTACCCAATCCAGCCATTTCTGCAAAAATCAATACAAAGCATTTAGCATGGAGAAATAATGCGACAATAGAAAAAAGAAAGATAATGGCGAAAGATATTCTACCCCCAGGAGTGTTTTCCTCCTGAGGATTAAAAGGAGGAAGGGAAGATGATCTAGGCATTTCCATCTCTTCTTCCTCGACTCCTTCCATTTCTTCGTTGGATAGCGTGGAAGAGTGAGGAGGAACAGTTGGTGTCACGACCCCCCAACCCGCGATTCTGAGATTCTCCAAAGTCAGGAGGCTCCTCAACTCAACGGGGCCCTGCGCCATTAACATTTCTACTAGATGACGATACACGCCCCGAACTTCCTTGCAGGGAGAAAACCCTTGGCTGGCGTCTTGATGGTTCCAGTATAAAGGAGCATCCCAATTAGGTGGAGGTTTTATCACTACCCACCGTTCTTCAAATCGATTAATCTTGTTTGGAAGAGCGATGAACAGCTCTAAACCCGACACCTTCTATAGTGTGTAAAGGGCACGATCCTTGTTGGCTTTTCGCAATCGATAGAAACAACTGAAGAGTCTCAAAGAAGGGACGACGTCCCTCAGACGACAAAGTATAGAGAAGCTGACCATCTGAGCCCAACCATTAGGATGAAGTTGAGCGGGAATGATCTTATAGTGACGCAACCACGCCATTGCAAAGGGCAGAAGAGGAAAGCGGAGTCCCACCTCAAATGAAGCAAAGTGAAGACCAAGGGAGCCCTCATCTACCCGAGAGGGGTCCGGCTCATCGAGGCGAGGGTACCTCACTATAAATCCAGAAGGCGTGGCATCATAAACTTGCTCAAAGGCCCCGTATCGAAGATGAGAGCTCGAAGTGGTAGGAATGTGCGCAGGGTCGGGAGGTGATGCCGATCTTCTCCTCGACATATTAAAAAGTTCAAAGCCGTTACCTTGTTACGTTAGGAAAAGCGGATGATCACAACGAGCAAAATACCTGCACATAAACAAAAAGAAAATCAGTACAAGGCAAAGAAGGAGCAACCGAAGGCCGAGATAAGCATTTCAAGCTGTTTAAGGGCATTGGGGCACTAGGACCACTCGGTCATGACCGAGTGGCCTCGACCAAAATTAAGGCCACTCGGTCATGACCGAGTGGCCCAAGTCGCATGTCATGGCCACTCAATCATGACCAAGTGGCCCAGTGGGAGCTCCCCCAAGTGCTGAAAATGAAGATGTGGCCCAGAAAATGCACCGAGACCTGAGAGAATTTGAGTTTTGGAGCACCTCGACTGATCCTTGTGAGAATTAAATGAAGAGTTGAAGCCCTATTTATAGGGGCTCAAAAGGCAAAAAAGTCGAAAGCTGTGGAGCAAATACAGAAAATGAAGAGCAAATGCGCAAAAATGATCTCCCGAAAGATAAGCAAAATGCGACAAAAGCGACGCCAATATTTCTCGGGAACTTATGCTCTTTTACCCGACTCCTCGGCTAAAAAAGCAGGGAGCAATTGATGTACCCGGGAAGGTGAAAGGGATTAATGATCAAGTGTGGGCCCCAATAGGAGATAAATCAAAGTCGAGGGCCAAGGAAGACCCACTCGGCTGGGCAGAGTGGTTTCCCCCCCCCCCCCCCCACTCAGCATGACCGAGTGGAGTGTCACTCGGTCATGCCGAGTAGTCCCTCCCCCAAACTCGGCCTAACCGAGTGGAGGTCACTCGGCATGACCGAGTGACCCTTCGGGATTGTCAATCCAGCCGAATCCCCCCCTCTCGCCAGTCGATCAGCATTGCGAAATTTCCGTAATGGGCCCCGAGATTTCCGCCGAGAAAATCGCGAGGCCTCTCTCTCTCCTCCACTATAAATATGAGACCCCACCTTCATTTCAAGGTACGCAATTTTGAGTAATCGAAGCATACTTTTCTCATTTTCTCTCGAGATCTGACTCAAGTATCGGAGGGTTTGCGCGAGGATCCCCAACCACGTCCTAACGGTGCTCTCATTTTGTAGGTCACTCGGTCAGCAAGGCCACTCGTCGCCCTCAGGTCACTCGGTCACGGCCACTCGTTGCCCTCAGGCCACTCGGTCACAAGGCCACTCGTCATCAAGGCCACTCGTCGCCCTCAAGTCACTCGGTCACATCCACTCATCGCCCTCAGGTCACTCAGTCACGGCCACTCGACACCCTCAGGTCACTCGTCATCCGAGGCCACTCATCATCCTCAGGTCACTCGTTCATCTGAGGCCACTCGTCATCCTCAGGTCACTCGTTCATCTTAGGCCACTTGATCATCAGCCCACCAGATCTACCAGATCCACCAGACCATCAGATCTATCAGACCCTCCACTCTGTAAGATCACCAGATCTGGACCTCTATCAGATCCAGTTACTCGTCAAGATTCTCATCAGTGAAGGCACGACTCCCAAGGCTCTTGCGTCTCTCCTCAATTAAAAATAGATTATTGTATTTTGGCTACAACACCCGTAAATTCTTTCATACATTACGTGTATTCATATGCATGACTACCATAAAACTTGATGTAGGGACCGAGGTAGAGGATAAATCATAACAAATTACAACCTCAACAAGTGCAACAATGACAAAATGGAAGAGGCGATAGAAAGCTTATGTCCTAGGGGGTCAAGTTTGATAAGCGATGTTCTGGCGCCAAGACCACGAGCTCACCAAGACTACCTAATATGTTCCAATGCAATGCCCGTAGGCTAACCTAGATCCCTCGCATGGGCCTAGTGCCAAGTCTATAGTTAACCTGTGCCCCTTGGTAGATCTGGAGCCAAGCCTCTCGACAAACTTGGAAAGGCCGGCCACATTCTGGCAAGCAACCCTAGGTTTAACCTAGAACCCATATATCAGGCAGACCTGAAAGAATCGCAGATGAAGTCTAATGTTATGCCCGTAGGCTAACCTGGATCCCTTGCGCAGGCCTGGTTCCAAGCCTATAGGCTAACCTTAGCCCCTTAGTGAATCCGGCGCTAAGCTTCCCGGCTAATTCGACAGCTCCGGAGTAATTCTAACTAGAGGTTCCAAACTGGACCTGGGAAGAGACTTGTTCGAGAAGGAGTAAGAGATTCTACAAGAACACGTAAGGCCGAATAGTCGTCATAGATACCCAGAGACACTCTAGTGCGATGCCCTTGGGCCAACCTAGACTCTCAAGCGCAGTATGGTGTCCGGATCAAAAACTAAACTGGATCCCTCGTGGGTAGCCAAGGTTAAGCTGACAAGCTTCTCCTGGGCTTCCTGGAGGAAACCGGTGCTAAGTCTCTTGATAGAACTGAACGCATGGTTGGAATTTAGGGTAAGGCCCCTCCCTGGGCAAACCTGGGTGCATGGTAGTTATCTAACGCAGAGCCATTTAACCCGAGGGAGTTGTCAGTGAATCCCAAAGTGAGACTTTAGCGATCCTTACGATTCACAATAAAGCAAAAGATGTGAATCCCCTCTAGCCAAAGTTTGGCACACAATATAGAAGGGGAAAAACCCTTATGGCACGCAACTCACACTCACTACAAAATCACAAGAAATAAGATTACCATGTGAACAATGTGGGAAGAAGGAAAGCCAATTTTATAAATCAAACACATAAACAAGTAATGGATTGAGGGGGGGAAGAAGGCACGCCTTAAGAGCCAACTACATTTGGAGCAAGCAGATTCAATGCGAAAGTACAAAAACTAGCAATCAAAATACATCTTGAGCCAACAAAAAAAAAAAAGAAGAAATGGTACAAAAGAGGCCTACGCTAATCTTGGTTAGGGGGATTCTCTGCCCTCCTTGAGCCCTCTCTTAGGAACCAACATGGCTGAATCTGGCTGGTTGTGTCTTCCTCCAAGCCCTTCTCGATGAAGTGGATAGTGTCAGCCAAGGTAAGAGTAACGTCAGCAACAGCAGGACATGCATGAGCCTCACCCTCCTCGAGGTCTGGCACAAAAGGACTCCAAGGACCCAGCAAATTGCTTAAGTCATCTGCCAGCGCCCTGCCGCACGCTCTCGTCAGGCCCTAGATCATTTGGCTCATACTTTCGCCAATCTTGAGGAGGGACAGTGGTCATGGAGGTGTTGAAAACCATGTCTTCAAAAGACTCATGTGGTTGAGTTGCCTCTACAAAGGTACGACCATGGTAGAAGCCGGATTTAGAGAAGTAGGAGGCATACTCTTCTTTTTGGCAGAAGCAATCCGTAGAAAGTCGATAATCGCGAACTGTTTTCTTCACAGCCTCTTCCATGTTCTTCTGGCAGTTGCCCACCACTTCCTCCTTCTCTGGTTTCATCCTAGCAACTTCATGCTGTGCCTTCGCCACTTGTTGCCCAGCATCAGTTAGCTCGGCCTGCAATTGGGCAATCTCCCCTTGATAGGCAGCTTAACCGCGTTCCATCTCTGCTTGGATCTCTGCGTAGCTCATCTCCAGAGATTGATAAGAAGAATCTAGGCACTCCTTCTCCGTGCATGCCTCCCCATCCGCGTACTCCATATCTCTGAGGCGTTGGTTCAAGCGTTCCCATTCCCGATTCCAAGAGATGGACCTGCACCTCCAGTCGGTTAACTCTGCATCCTTGGTCGCTAGGCGAGCTCGATTTACAGCGTTAGCCGCAACCGCTCCCTGGGCCCCCTGCGAGTGGAAAAAAGGGATCGCAAGATAAAAGTTGTAAAGGGACGGAAAGAACATTGAAAAAATTCAAAAGAAATAACTCACAATGGCCAAGTAGTGTTCGAAATTATCCATATCTTCAAGAGGATTGTGAAAATACTGACTCTCATCATGAGGGAGAATAGTGGAATACAGCACGTGAGCTTCAACACCAAGCGTGTCAATTGTGTCTGTGTCCAAGACCCACTACAAAAAATCTGTAATTTAGTGATGGATTTAGAGACGGAATTTTTCTATCGCTAATTAGAGACGAAAATTTGGATTTGCGACGAAATATTCTGTAGCCAAATTTTTTATTTTTTTTTAAATTTAGCGATGAAATATTTCGTCGCTAAATAATTAAAAAAATCTATTTTATTTTTTATTTTTTAGCGACGGGGCTAAATTTTATATTTTTATTTAATTTATTTTTTATTTTTTAGCGACAGGGTTGCCCCGTCGCTGAATTTTTTATTTTTATTATTTTTTATTTTTTAGCAACGGGTGTGCTCCAATCGCTAAATTTGCATTTTTTATTTTTATTTTTTAGCGACGAGGGTTGCCACGTCGTTGAATTTTTTATTTTTTATTTTAAAACTACGAGTGTGCACTCGTCGCTAAATTTTTATTTTTTAGCGATGGGGGGCTGCCCCGTCGCTGAATTTTTGATTTTTTTTTTTTTTTTTTTTAGCGACAGGTGTGCACCCGTCGCTAAATTTGTATTTTTTTTTTATTTTTTTAGTGACGGGTGTTCCCCGTCGCTAAATTTATATTTTTTACTTTTTTATTTTTATTTTTTAGCGACTAGTGTTGCCCCGTCGCTGAATTTTTTATTTTTATTTTTTTTATTTTTTATTTTTTAGCGACAGGTGTGCCCCCGTTGCTAAATTTATATTTTTTATTTTTTTATTTTTATTTTTTAGCGATGGGCGTTGCCCCGTCGCTAAATTTTTTATTCTTATTTTTTTTTTTATTTCTTAGCCACGGGTGTGCCCCCGTCGTTGAATTTGTATTTTTTATTTTTTTTATTTTAGCGACGGGTGTTGCCTTGTTGCTGAATTTTGTATTTTTAATTTAATTTATTTTTATTTTTTAGCGACGGGGGTTACCCGTTGCTAAATTTTATATTTTTTATTTAATTAAATTAAATATATTTAGCCACGAAATATTTCGTCTCTAATTAATAAAAAAATAAATAAATAATAATAAAATTAAATTAAAATTAAATATAAAATTGTTAAATGTATTAAATGGATATTTTATGTATTTTATTTACAAACCAAAAATATGTAAATTGATATGATATTGTAAAATTTATAATAACAAATATGTATTAAACTAATTTTTAATCAAATAAAACTTAAATATTTAAGAGATAAATTAATTACAACATTTAAGTGGTATATTAGTTGAGTTAAAATTTACAATATTTAGTTTTTTAAGTATTAATTTATGAATTTAAAATATTTAAAATTTAAAGACTTAATTTATAATAAAATTAAAATGTTGTAATTTTAGCTGGGTATAGTATATAGTTAATATATGCAGTGTATATCATAAGGAAGCTCGCAGCTCCGACGGTTGCGCGCGCACAGGTGACTAGGGATTGAAATTGAGGAAGGGAAGAAGGAATGCACTGGGAAATTATCCCAGCGCTACACGTGGCGGCTCAAGGTGGTGCCACGTGGAGCTACAAGGCAGCGCGCGCATCCTTTCAGCATAAGCTACTATTATTATTATTTTTTAAATTAAAGTTAGTGATGGAAACAATTCCGTCGCTAATCAGCGACGGAATTGTTTCAGTCGTTAATTATAATTTATTTTAATTTTTTAAATATTCTAATTTATATTGTGTATTAGCGACGAAAATTTTTCTATCGCTATTCAGCGACGAAACAATTTCCGTCACTAAAATAATATTTAATTTTTTAAATAAATTTTATTTTTTATTTTTTAATCAGCGATAGAAATTTCCGTCACTGATTTTCCCTGTCGCTAAATTTTAGCGACGCCATTTTTAGCGACGGGAAGATGCCCGTCACTAAATTTCATTTTTCTTGTAGTGACCCCCGCTTGAATCTAGAAAGGCTCGCCTCGTGCCCAGCACCCGTGGCCCAAGTCATATGTTTTCTTGATGGCAGGAGGCATCTCTGGCAGAATAGGACGAAGGCCTTGTTGAGATTCTTCGATGTTTAACACCCAACGACTAGGTCGTTGGGGATTAATCACGGCCCGTTGGAAGAGACCGCAACCTCGCCTATGAGTAGCGTCTACCGCCGCTTGATCAAATCTCGAATCCACTTCGACCTCTACTTCCCCAAGACGACTTCGGCTGGAGCCTACCATGGCCCCCACGGTTCCATGGCATCTCGAATGAGGGCCTTGGTGGCTCTCCTCGCCTGAAAAGGCTTGAGCAGGGAATGCATCGCCCGAGGAATGGGTTCATCGGCGGTAGGAATCTCTCTTTCTTCTGGAATAGTCATATCCGTAAGGGGAATGAGGGTGGCGACATCTTCTTCAGCTTCCCTTTGACTTCTTCTCTTTTTCCTTTAGCGGGGAGCAGTCGCTGTCTCACCAATCTCTTCTATTGGGCGAGGAAGAGGAGATGTCGACTCAAGTATGTCACCCTCAGGAACGGGAGTAGTCACCTCCCTTCTTTATGATCCCAATGCCATTCGCCTCATCCCTGCAAGGGAGAAAAAGGTGGTTAACATTCAAATAAAGGAAAAGAGCAATAAATCACATGTAAAAAATTATGGAAAACGTGAAGTAGAGGAGCCCGAGAAAAGAAAAAGAAAGGAAGCAGTCTAGGCCAATCCACACCCTCTGGGGAATGATCCTCCCGCGGAGGGATGTCCTTTCCCTCTGTGTCCATGTGAGCAGTAGACAAATGATATGGCATGGCTCTAAGATCCCAGTGGTGAGGAGAATCAGCAAAGCCTTGAATCCACCCAGCCCGTATTAACCTATCGGCCGAGAGGTAGTCGTAAAGATGTGAGGGGCCTCCTTGAAGAACGGCTCAGCGAACCTCATGAAATTGCTCCCACAAGGGAGGAGAGATTGCCCACACACGATTTTTCCACCCTCTCAAGGTCAGTAACCCACTTGTAAGGGGCATTCCATACGCCGGGGAGAGGTTGGAACAAAAACCATTTCATGTCGAAAGATTCAGTTTTTGCTAGAGAATCGTGGAAGATGCGGTCCTCGGGATGAGGGCAGTGTAAGGTATACAAATGATACCTATTTTTTACCAAACAAAGACAGAAGAAGTAGAAGAGAAGTTCAATTGAAGGGATTACATCCTTTTCCCGGCAACGCACGAAAAAGGCAACCATTTGGGCCCAGCCGTTAGGATACAGCTGGGCCAGAGCTAAGCTGCTAGCTCTAAGAAACTGAAGACCAAAATCGTGTAATGGAAGGTTGAAGCCATGAGGGAAGCTAGCCTCAAAGATGCACACCCACCCCTCCTCAGTGTTGACTACACAGTTTTCGACTTGATTTAGAAGTCTAGTTTGATAGGAAGGCAGGATCCCATGGTTAGAACGAAGGAGAGCCAACTCGTCATTCGACATACGAGAGCGCATACCTTTAAGAAGAGCTCGCACCACCCCATGCTTACCAGTCTCCCTATGGTAGACCTTGGCGCTAGCCATTTTCCTAAGTTAGGCTCAGTAGACTAAAGGATGAGGGAAAAAGCGAAGAAAAATTCTCTCTCAGAGAGGTTATATCTCTCGGGAAGATCGAATCTCTTACAGAAAGAATAAGCTTCCCGGAAGCCTTCGGGAACAGAATGTTTCTCTCGAAGAGAGTTGGCGAAGTGAGAGAAAATCGGTGGCTCACCCTCAGAAAGGGATAAAAGTCGCGAGAAGGAAGAAGTTCTTGGGAAAAAAAAGTTTCTCTTGGAAAGCTAAAGAATACTTTTGATGAAGGCGATAGTTTTCCTTTCCTCAGAAAGAGATTAAAGTCTCTTGGGGAGCACAAAGTTCTTTCGGGAATAAGAAGGCCAGATGAGGGGACTTTCTCAGAAGAAAACAAAAATCATCTCGAAGAGGATTAAGGATCTTGCGGGAAGAAGTGGAATATCTTTTGGAGAAAGGATTTTCTCTGAGGGGTAAACTCACTGGTCGCAGAGAGAGTTGTTGCTACAAAGAACTTCTTTCGAAGAGAAAATCAAAAAGAGCAAAAGAGGTGTGACTATAGAAGCGCACTAGATGGAAATTGGTATCGCAACATCGTATTTATATGTGAATCCTCGGGAATGTAATCAAGCGCATCTCTCACGAGATTCCCCCAAAAGATATCTCTCTGAAAGGCGATGGGGAGAGGTCTCTCGGAGAAGGGTCTTTCCGAAAGGATCTATGGTCTCCGAAAGGCTTTACGGAAGAGGAGTTCTCTCCGCGACCCCCACCAAACCTTTATAAAAGGCAAGACCCCACACAATGTCAAGGATGGGAACATCGGATAACCCACTTATATTCTCTCTAGAATTTCTCTTTCCGAAGCACTTTGATTCCTTTCCGCGGTTATTTCCTAGTCCTTGTGCTAACTTGCTCGTCCAAGGGTCTTCGCGGGAATTCCTTCCCGCGAGCCTTCTAACTCTCATTCTTTTGCAGTTCTTCCGCAAACCTCCTTGATCTCTCCCGAGAAAACCCCAACTCTCTCTTCAGAAGCCGATCAACGTCTCTCCAACGGCGTTACAGTAAAAGCCCCCCCCAATGGAAAAAAGTTGTTTCACTCTGCAAGACTGACGATCCCTCCGAGGGAAGTCCTTTTCGCAACTCCTTTCTAAGAGTAATTTCTTTCTCCCCGAGAGGGTTACTCTCCGGAAGATTCTTCCTCTCTCCAGAAAGACCACCCTATTGGCCAATTCTTTGGGTATCGAAGCGATGGTTTCTCCCACCTTGAACAAATTATATTATCGTAGTTTTTTGGCTACAACATTAACTAAAAGAAAATTTTCAAAGACTTAGCATTTTAACATTTATGTATAATATGGAAAGAAAGTTTATCTTTTTTTTTCACCTATTTAAGGGAGTATAATTATTCATTATTGCTTATAAAATGACTTTGTTATATGTTAAATGTTTTCTTTTTGCATAAATTTATATTTGGACTTTCCAAGTTATAAATGGTGAACTTCAGAATATTTATGATTATAACGGGTTTTGATTGTGGATAGAAACACACATATATATACACACAAACACACCTATGCCCCCAGGGCATAGCCTGGTGGTCCTGGAGACTCCCGCTTGGTGGCCCGCGCATCACGTTTGCGAATGACACCCAGGATTGAAACCTAAGGCCACTAGGTTCTTGATTTGCTCATCTACTATGTTGTGGGGCCAGTGTGGTAGAGGCGGCCGTGATAGAGCATTATCCAAAAAAAACACACCTATTATTTTTTTATTTTATTACAATAATTTTTTTAATTTAAATAATTTAAAAATTAAAGAGTTCTTGACCACGCATGGTCAGGGAACCCAAGGTTCGGGAACACAAGGGTTCCCAATCACTCATGGTCAGGTACCCAAGGTTTTCCGATCTCGAATCAAGGTACCCCCATTGATGGCCAAGGCCATAGCTGCCGATGGCGGCTACCATGGCCGCAGCCATGTGTGTTTGTGTGTGTGTGTGTGTGTGTGTATGGGTGTGTTTGTGTGTATACATATATAGGTGTGTAAAGTTTTAACCCACTATTTTTATGTATGACAATATAATATTTATTTTACTTATATAGTTATAATTTGATATCAGTAGCACTAACTAGTATGCATGTTAAAGAATATTCTGCCAAAAAATTGAAAATTTCTTACATTAATTTCAATTTACATTTTCAAAGGATACTCTCTCATTACATTGGTTTTGAATTAAGCAAATTTTTAAGTGATCCAAAATGTAATTCAATACCTCTTGCTTGATTTTTGTTCATTCATTGAGATAGCGATTAATTTATAAGTAGTTTTTCATTTTATTTTGTGATTAAAGTAGTCTGTGATTGAAAAATTTTATGAGTTTATTTTGTCTATCACTTTTACAAGTATTGATATAGTTGTTTATGTAGGAAGAATGGTGTTGTAGTAATTAGTACATAACTGGATTTGAGTGTGTATATGACATGATTTGATTATGATTATGAAATATATAAGTAATTGTAAACATGTTGATATATTTGTTGCATCATATTTTCAAAGGATACTCTGTCAAATTTTTGATAGAGTATCCACATTTTGACCCCTTTTTATTTCACTAAAGTCATGACATTAAAAATGATGAAATGATTTTCAGCTTAATGCATGTTTATATTCATTGTTCGATTATTTAAAAATGATGAAACGATTTCCCTCACTCATTGCCTCTCTCTCTCTCTCTCTTTCTCTCACAGACCCACCCATCCATGCCATCGGCGAGTGCGACAGCGTAAGGAGGGGAAGAGAGGGTCGACGGCGGGTGGGGGGGCCGGCGGGTGAGACAGCGATGAGGGAAGGCGAGAGGAACAACGGCGGATGGGGGCGAGGCGTTGCGAGGGCTGGCAAGGGGCGATGGCGGTCCGAGATGACCCATGGGCCCCCGACCAAAGATAGTCGAGGGCTCAAAGAGTCCCAGCGGCGATTGGTATGTATTATTTGATATTTAATTTTTAATTTAATTTGTTCAGATTGTAGAGCACTTACTGATGTGCTTTATTATATAGATTTAGTAATTTTTTTTATTATTATAAAACATTTATAAGTATATAATAATTTTAATTTTTTGTTTTTGTTCAGTGTTTATAATTTTTTTTGTAATATTAGTGAATATTATTGCATTTTAATCTTAATATTATTTACACCTTGCCTTTAGAAACGGGTATACACTAGTATATATACAAACCACAAGGGAGGGCATCCCAAGCACAAGCCTAAAATCAAACCTAAAGTCATAAAGATTGTGAAGACTAGGAACTAGGTTTCCGAATGTAATGTAACTCCAAAAATACAACATGATAAATATGGAAACAAATAAACCTGTACAAGGGAATATCTCAACGCTCTTCAACTCAAACTAGGGCTAGCTATTGGTGCATTTGATTTTTTGTTGGTTTTGTTGAGTTGGTACATTGACTTACATTTGCGGTTTTAGAACTGGAATTGGGACTTATCTTCATTGTTCTCAAATTTCTGACACGGTTCATTGATTGGCCTTGGTTTTTGCTAATATTTTAGCTGGGTTCTCGGATCATTGGATTTCTGTCATGCCATTTATGCAAATCTTGTATATCATTGGATGACTGGATACTTCAATTAAAAGTTGGAGCTCTTACTCATCCCCATTGTCCTCAGACCTGCTGTGTGTTTTGCTGATTTTCTTTGGACTCTACCAATCCTCATGTTGGATCTCTGGGTTTTTTTCCCATTTTATTTGCACAAACTTCGATATTTATCAGATGGTTGGTTTTCTTGTTTCAATTCAAGTTGGGGTTGGTATGAATCATCATTGTTCGATGGAATTGATTGCTGATTTATGTCATACAATTAAGCAAATTCTATAGGTGCTATTGGGTGGCTAGATTATTCTTGTTTCAAGTTAAACTGGAGTTGTAGGAGGATTTGATTTCTTGCTGGCTATTGGATCTAGTTCATCAACTTACATTTGCATATTTCAGTTCCGAAAGTTTGTTTTGATTGTTCTCAAGTTCGGCTAGCATGTCCAGATATGTTTTCCACCTCCGAATTCGAGGAAGCTGTGATCTGGGATGAAGTTGCTGTGCTGTTTTGCAGTTAAATGTAGTTGCTGATACTCAAGAGATTGAATAGCTTATGCTACTTGGAGATTGAAGCAATTGGGTTTCCATTGAACTCTAATTTGAACATGTAGGGTTGCTTACTGATTTAGCTTTTGCAATGGGTCTCCTGTGTTGGTCCTATTTGGATAGATTGGGAACACTGATGCTTAAGGGCAGAGGATTGTTACTGTCTATTAAGGCTAGGCCTCGTGAAGCTTTTCTGCTCTAAAATTTCATTAATAAAATCGGTCATTTTTATCAAATAAAAAACAGAAAAAGAAAACTGCAGGGCAGATCAGTTGAATCTATTTTTGCCCAAACCTTCTACCAAAAAAATTCCAAGAAACACAATCAAACGCCTCCCAAAATCGAGCTTTCAAAGAGGACCTTTTAGCCTATTTCTTTTAACAAAACTAACCAGCTCATTGGTGATCAATACCATCAAGAATTTACCACCCACTTACAAAGGTTCTTTGGCTCTCCCAAACAATCTCATGAATCATTCCTTTAACTCTACGAGTTAGCAGCTTGGAGATCAACTTCTGGTGGATAGAAATCAAACTGGCTGGACTGGAATGCTGAAGTTCAGAGGGGCTATCCATGTTAGGGATCAAAGTTAGAAAAGACTATTTCGCAGCATCCGGTGCCCGCCCCTCTTTTAAGTAAAAAGAGTTGATATTTAAGTTAGCACATCTTTAGAAATAATTGACCAGAATCTTGTGAAGAAATTAAAATTGAAGCCATCTGGGCTAGGAGCTTTCCCGCCTTTCACAGCCCCAAACTGTAGCCCTCACTTCATCCATTCAAAAGGGAACTTCAAAACTCCGAGCAGCATCAATATTCAATCTTGGAAAATTGGTACCTTTCCGCACTTGGCATTACAAAATTATCTTCTTTAAAATTATCCTGCAACGAATTATAAACAGAGAGTTCGATACCTGGAGGATCCAAAATCAACCTGTCACCACTAGACTACTTTATCTATTGATTATTAGTTCCCTAGTAATTTGAGGAGTGGACGAGAAATGAATTTCAATATAGAAGAAAAAAGGAAGAAAGATGAATTTGCATATTCACAGAGCTGCCAAGTCCAATTACTCGTCCAAAATTATACGTAAAGAACCAAAGGTAACTAGTGGATGAGTAAATGGTAAATGCTTACCATCATCTACAGCTTCAATATATTAATGTATAAAAGTTGGAGCATATGCAATGGGTGTGAGATTGGAGGGAAAGGAAGAATACGAATAAATTCTTATAATTTGTTTATTACCGTATTTTAGTGGTAATTCTGTCGCTTCATTTTGCCTTTCCTTTAGCTATATAACTCCAGTCTTCCACTCAACACAACCTTACCTGCCATTCTTCACAAGGTCCTTCGCTAAACCTTCTTCCCATGCATGTTCTCTCTCTCTCTCTCTCTCTCTCTCTCTCTCTCTCTCACACACACACACACATACACACACACGCCCCCCCCCCCCCCCCCCCCCCCTTCGTTGGCTGAGGATCGTCATCGATTTCGTTTCTCTCTCTAGGTAAAAGGATTGAATCTATTTGTCCATGTATGATTGAAATAAAGAGGGAGCTTTCTTCAGTCCACCCATGGGTGGCAGCAGGATTTGGTTTGCTGCCGACTCATTCATCCAAATACTGAGTTGATGGATAAGCTTAGTAAATGAGTGAATGATGCGGGAGAAAAATTGAATCTTAAGCTACCTGTACTTGGACTGAAGGGAGCTCCCTCTATCTTGATCTCCAGTCTTTCAATATTCACTCGGAACCATTTCTTGCAGTGCCTAGCTAGCTAATACTTATCTTCTTTTTCATACAGTATACATGTGTAATCAATATGCATAGAGGGTTTGGAAGCCAGTAGCCTATTTTAATGACTGATTCTTGAACTTAAGTTGGGTCAATTAGTATCAATTAAGAATGTTAATGTATGATAAAGAGTTTGTTTGATCAGTTGGAAGATCATGAATCACCAAGGTACGCTTCTCTTCAAAGAGATATTGGTTCTGTTCGACTGCCTTTTTTTCTCCTCTTAATTAAGTTTAAAATCCGAAACTCAAAGTTCTTTTTTCCTTCCTCTTTCTTATTTTTTCTCTCTTTCTTTCCCGCAATTGGTTGCTTCAAATGTCTTATTACATATACTATTTTACTGGTTTTCTTTTTATGGCTAACAACTATTTTGCTGGCAAACCCCAACGGGATAGATGAAGAAGCGGTATGCAAGAGGGAGGCCACTGTAATAGGCTGTTTGGCTAATCAGTTTGACCGCATATAAGCTATTTTGCTGCTAATAAGTTATATAACATTTGATGTTTAAGTGTTTGGGATCAATAATAAACGTAAAAGTTACGTAACTTATACGCTATTGTAACAGCATTTAACAAAAGTTGGTAACCCTAGCTTTGCCAAAAAAAGCAACTGTGTTGACCAAGAAAAATACCAAAATGCCCTCAAAGCTCTCTTCTCCTATCATCTTCTCCGAAGCTCTGCTCTACCATAATCACTGTCGCAGCCCTCACCCCTCCTCCATGCGTCGTCGCCTTCGTCCAATTGGTCCGCTGCAAGCAGCCTCGTTCTAGATTCGAGTCGTGCCATCACCTGCCGCCTACTTCTCTAGATCCACAACTGCAAGACACCGGGCTTTCTCTCCAGATTCGATGTAGCTGGTGGGTCTCCTCCTTGTCCCGCCATCGCTGCCTCTGCTTCCATTGTCGCCTCCTTCTGCTTCTAGTTTCTTGGATTGTTCAAGGCCTTAAAGAAATCTTTGATGTCTTTGTAATTATTAATTTTATTTAATTGTATTGTATTATTATTTTTTAATAATTATGTATAATTTATTAACTCGTAATTGTAAGTATTTTATTAATTAGAAATTAATTTATAATTTTTTGATCAAAAATAGTATTTTTATATTTTTTAATTTTATTATTTAGTATCGTGTCTATTTTAATTTTTTTATCAGGTTCTACAATTTATCAATTTTTACAAATCAAACACATAATTATTAATAAATAAATTAAAAATATATTTATTTAAACTCATTATCAATTTAAATACTAAATAACTTTTATATTAATCGTCAACCAGCTTTAAAACTTTAATAAAAAAATACTAAGCCATAAATCTTATCGACAATACCAATTCTTGTATTATGGGTTGCTCCTAAACACGTCCCCAGAGTTCCAGTTAAAAGCCATGTGATAATTCAATGAAATGTCTTAGAGATCTCACTTCTCTTTTCATCCTTTAGCTCCATCGATCAGCAGCTTCACGTTTCCTGTATCCACTTTTGTTGGACCAAGTTTGCTATTATTAATGAAGAACTAGCTACAGCTACAGCTAGCTCTGCTTATGACACTGAAAACTCATCGTACAGATGCTGTTCTTTCAGTCAGTTCAGTCAGATCATCGACTACTTAGTCCAAAGCATGTATATAGATATATGAATGACATGCCACTACCAGATCATTAACTATAATATCTTTACAATTATTTCATAGGGTTCCTTGCTTTTCAATTTAATGACATGCATGCTAAAGTTATTTTGAATTTCTTTTTCTAAAGAACGTGGCTCCTTAACGAAACCCTAGAAACTGCCTGTCTTGTTGTCGGAGATTTTTTTTTTTTTTTTCTAATTCTTGAGACATCAAGTCAATAAAGTTTTTGGAGTGCCAAACCAACAGCTTGTTGCCATGCGTTAGTGATAAGGATAAATTTATAATTCTAAGGGTAGGTTAAATGATAAAAGATTGAGCGTTATGATAGTGTTAATTTGGTGGGATGTGAATTTAATTTTTTTCTAACATAAGAGTCAAAAGTTCTATTTATACATCAAGTTTGTACACAATTCTCTACACTTAACTTCACTGCATTATACACTGTATTGAAGTATGAGTATAAGAATGTTTATAACAATGGGATATATAATATAGTGAAGTCATGTCCATAAATGGAGTTTATAAACTTCATATATAAATAACTTTTTAACATTCTTTTTCGTAGTTTTACAAACATAATCACCTGATATACATTAAGACACAAAAAATTGTATTGAATTAGTGATGTCTTGAACCTAAGAAGATACTTTTTATCAACAGCACTAATATATTGTTGTTGTCGTCTTGTGACTAAACATTGACCTACGTGCTAATTTGGTGGACGAGAAACTTATGTGCTCTATCAATAAGAATTAATGAAGAATAGTCAGCCATCAAAGAAATATATTACTTGGTGTGTCTTAAATAAATGCATTATGCAAAGCACATCCGTGCTCTACCCATAAAATAATAAAATTTTGCTATGCTTCACCACATTAACTTCCCTTACAAATGAAATTTTACAAAATTATTGAAATTATTATTCTTGCGTAATTTCTTGTCGCTCTTATTTTTAATTTTAGCAGATAAATTAAATAATAATTAAAGATTTTATTTCACTGCACAGGACAAACAATCGAACCCATAACCTATTAGTACGAATCCTATCTTATCATGGGTCAATCACCGATCTGTGCTCTAAAAATAAATTTTACAAAATTCTTGGAGTGATACTAAAGTGAATTAATTAGAGTTGCAGAAATATTATTCTTACGGTATCCTGTTAATAATATTTGTATATAACAATTTTGTACAAATATCGCTGTGTGATCTCTTTCCCCCTCTCAAGTCTCAACATTTGAAGTATCTGGATGATTATGACACTATCCAATTCGGGGGGGACTAACAGTTACTATTCCCCCAAATCCCATGAATGGAAAAGGACGTTTGAAAGTAATATTATATAAATAAAAAGTTTTTAAGTAAAAATCTTTCCCAGCCCTCTCCACCCTTGTGTGGCACTTTTACCTCTAGTAAAAGAAGTTTATGACCTTCGTTGCTAGGCGTCTTTTTTTCTTTTCTGTTTTTTTTATGGGGAAATCTTTTCAATTTCACATAATTTATTAATTTAATAAACTTTGGCTCCGTTTGCTGCAGCTTAATTAGAGAAATTATAACTTCTAACTTCTCAGATTATAACTTCTAAAACTTAGAATAAGTTATGAACTTGTTTGTTGCAACTTCTCAGAAACTATAGTTAAACAGTTATGGTATTTGATATCATAAGCTGTAAAATAATTTATTTTTATATAATTATCCATAATACCCTTAATAGTTATAGAATGATAATTTAAAAATTAATTAGTATATATGTATAAGTTTCAAGTGTTATAAAAAAATTAATTAGTGTATAGAGAGAGGGAGATGGCGAGAGAGAAGAAGAGATCTGAAAATAAAGATGGTAGTGGAGAAGAGAGACTCTTGATTGCGTGAACAGAAGAGTAATTCTTTGTTAAAAATAGGAGCAAAATTATCACAAAAATATAACTGTTTAATCAGAAGTTGTAGAAGTTGGGATACCCCAGTTTTGAAAAAGTCAGCTTCTACCCTTTCTAAAAACTAGTAGAAACTATAAGTTAGAATTCTAACATTCCAATTTTTTTGAAACTAGAAGCTAAAAGTTGTAGTTTTTAAGCTGCAACAAACAGGCCATTTACATCGTACATAGATAAGTAGTTAATTATCAAAAAATGTTATTTAATAAATAAATAAAGAATCATTTACACATGACAATATGTGGATTTTACTTCATGGACTATGAATGATTATTCATGTCTCAATGTGTGGATTCCCATCATGGGGTGCTTTCAAATTTTTCTAAATCTCAAAGCGATTTTCGAGTTCGTTATTCTCTAGACAATCTCCGATAAGAAAGCCTCCTAAACCCCCAGTGGGTCCCTCGGGATTGACCTAGTTTGCTCTATTTTTACCCAAGTCCAAAGACAACTTTCAAGATCTTCTGGACCGAAGCCATCCGATGACTCGAAACCTCTTTTGGGACCACCCGAAGATAGCCATTGGGAAGTTTCACCCCCAAAGACTTCTCTAGTTTCACGCTGAAGACTTCTCCAGGCGCTCTAGCCTCCCTAAGGTAAGAGCCTTTCAGCTCAACTGTGGGTCCCACCGCTTCATCTATAAAAATACTCGCCTCTTCAAAGACAAACACACTTTTTTGGGACTCTTAGACTTTTGGGATTCCTTCAGATCTTTTGGACCTTTTTGGGTCTTCTGGCTTCACAAGCCCCTCAAACTCACTTCATACATTTATCTTGACACTCAATCTCTCTCTCTAAAACCCATTCGAAAACGCAAGTATCCCTTCAGGACATGTAATAGACATACACTTGCATCATGCATCGATATCATATTTCGAACAATTATCTGACTTTGGCATCGGAGGGCCCATGTGGGGGAGTCTCCCACGTGCCTTTTTGACTTTTGTTTATGGCTGCAAGTTAAGTCTAAGCTTAGCTCACCCAAAGGATTGGAAGCCTTATCTCCTGAAGACCCATTGGATTAACTTCCTCTCGACTCCCCGAAGGCCCATTCGGGTAGCACATTCGGAAGTAATCGAGGACCTATCAGGGTTCCTGTCCCTTCGAGTTCTAGCTCCGACTCATTCTAAATCCTTTTGAGCTCGCTTATGGCATCTCAAACCCTCTGCCATGGTGAGAACTCTACTCTAGTTGTTCCTAAAATAAATAAATTTAATTGTTGTAGTTAAGCAACAATAATTTGGTATCATTTGTGAGAATCAAGCAAAATCCATGTCTTAGTTGCCACCAAAAAGGTAAGCTGTGTGAAGATGTGCTCCTGCTTCATCCTATAGTGCCTCCCAATGAGCCATGCTCTGAATCCTCCTAGAAGGCACTAGGGAGCTTGTTACAAGGTTTTTCTCCTGCTATTATGAGCCTTCCAAGGTTCTTCTCTCGCTATTATTCCAGCTGTTGGGAGAAGAACACACCTCCCCACCTTATATAGTTGTTGGGTGTCCATGTTGTTCATCAAAATAGGGATCCAGGGTAAGCAAGTGAGAAGTGAGGATGAACCCCCTGAGGATATCTGAAGGCCAGGGGGTCATTCTCCCTAGCAATGTCGGTGCTTGCGAAAGAGTGTTATTGTGAAGAATGAAGGATGTGAAAACCTCTTCTGCGAGAAAAAACCTTCTGGGATGCGTTTACCAAAGCATTCTATGAACCCAGAAGGCAGCCCCTATGGCATGCCAGTTCCCTTAGATATGTTCCTTCCATGCTAGATGAGGCTTGAGTTTGGGGAGATTCCAGTGCAGTGGGGTAACCAAGAGTTGGTAAAGTTGCACGAAGTGCCGATGAGAGGAGATTAATTATCAGTGCCTTCTGTAGGAGCCCCATAGAAACTGAACTTTAGATCCAAGAAGACAACTCTATGGTGGCATTTTTCTGCAACCATTCCCGGATCATTCTCCTCCTTCTTTGTCGGAAGGTGTTTGGCATTCTTCTCTGACTTACTCAAGCCTCGCGATCAGCTACGACGAGAGTTTCTCATGACCCTTTGCCATATTCTAAAGGCAAGAGAGCACTATAATTGCATGTAGTGTTATATTGATCGCTTCAGGAATGCCATATCTAAATACTCAAAACCAAGTTGTTATAGGTCGCATATCAGATATCACTGGCTTGCAAGAAGAAATTGCCAAGTGAAGACATTATTAATTAACTTCTTGTAAATTGTGGATATAGGTTTCTATACTGAACCGATTAAACAAAATGATCTTGTGATGTAAAAGATATAGGGTAATACGTATATGTTTGTATCCACTATTTTATAGCATTTTAGGGAAATATTGAGAATCAAACTGGGGAGCTAAGGGGATGGAAACCCTTAGGCTCAGTCCACTGTACATCTTTTGTAATCCCAAGTTTAGAATTAGATAGATATGAAAAAATAGGATTTTTGAGTAGAGGAATTCTCATAACATCATGAATTAGTTTTAACAACCATCTGTTAAAGCCAGCATCTAAAAGCAAACATAGGATATAATCTGATTGGCTAAAACAAAAATATCGAAACCACGTTTATCATAAATATCTTTCATATGTTGAGCCACAAGAGTCGTGCCCTGATACATCTCGCAGATGTGGGCACTTTGCTGAACAACTAAAACAAAAATATTCTCCTACATAGCAAAAGTAGGCATCCTCCTGAACCAGTTTGACAAAACTTTTTCATAGCAAAAGTAAGCATCCCACCAAACCGCTTCGACAAAACTTTATCATAGCAAAAGTAGGCATCCCGCTGAACTGCTTTGACAAAAACTTATCATAGTGAAAGTAGGCATCTTGCTGAATCGTTTTGACAAAAACTTATGATTGCTGAAGTAGGCATCCTGCCGAACTGCTTTGACAAAACTTTATCATAGCGGAAGTAGGCATCCAATTGAATGGATTCGACAAAACTTTATGATTGCAGAAGTAGGCATCTTGTTGAACCAATTCAACAAAATATTGGTATTCTAATCACGAATGTAAGTGATTTAGGAAAATTTCAATCAAACCGCATCAACAAAATAGAGCACCCCTTGGCACGCTCCGTGCCATTAGGCTCCCTATCCTCTCCACCCAAAACTCTTTTACAGGCTCAATGCTCTAACATCTTGAACAATCTCATCATTTTTGGACTCACAGACCAAGGTCGCTCCCTTAAACGACTACTCCACTAGCCCTGTGCATCAATGCACCAATTGGTGGAAGGAATGGAGTTGCAAGAAATTATTTTTCCTCTGTACAGGTCCATTGGTACTTACCCCTTCTACTGCACTAGGGCTCCTAGAAGCATGTACCGCTCCTCGTGACCAAATCTTTCCACAAAGGGACTTTATGGGTCGGTGTCCTCTCTCTCAATTAGCCTTGGGGAACAGTGGCGACCTCCCAGATACAGACGAGACCAGCAGGTAAAAGGCGATCAGTGGACTTGGAAACACGTCTCACCCCTAGTTGCAAATGGCGGCAATAGTACTCCTGGATGATGTTAGATGTGGGATGTCTCATGTTTGGACCCACGAATATTTATCTCAAAGTTTATATGTCTTGGGGGAGAATGTCCCATATTACCTCGACACATATATCGTGACTTCCAAAAGTACTTCATTATCTCTTTCATCATTTTCATGAATTTACATACATAATTGATTGACTCACCATCTATGAGTTGGAAAATAGCAACATCCCCTATCTAGGGAGCTGGATTATCTTTATATATTGACAAGCACACACGTATCAGGACCTCGCTCTGAGAAAGGACATGTCTTCGATGGTAACGATTAAATTATTTCCTTACTTTTTATTCATGCTCCATGCATTCATATAGCTCATGCACATGATAGGCTCCCTATTGGTTACAAAAGAATACTCATTGCATTCATATTCGTTTAAGTTCTCAAAATACAAAAAGAATAATCAGCCCAAAAAGGCAAAAAAAAGATAAGGGTGCAATAAATCTTTCCTAAATCAAAGCCCCAGGAAACTCATCCCCTTAACCTGGAGCCCCCTCAATAAATCCCAAATCAATGAATTTAATGTCCTCTAGGGCACCTATTACCTCCATCCCTAGAGAAGTCCTTGCATTAGCTAGCATGTCTGGATCTGATACATATGGGCTCCAATGACCAACAGGCTTGTCAAGATGCTTTATCTCTTCATTCAAAAATACCTTAGGCGATATGGAATCAGGGTCCTCAAATAAACATATGAAAAGTTGGTGTCTGGGCATGTTCTCTTTAAATACTCTCGGGTCAAATAAAACCCATACTTCATGAAGCCCGAGCTGGGAGACCTACCTCTCGTGTTCCTTGAGGTCCCTAACTTTGTGCTCCAAGTCCCTTACTTTGTCCTACAGGCGTAGAAAGAGACAAACCATCCAGTCTCTACCTATCTGTGCCTTGAGCAAGTCAGCCTAATCCTTCGTTGTGGCCATTGCTTGGTGTTGAATTCCCTGTTAAGCAAAAGTCACAATATCATAATCCAATCTAAGCATAAGGGAATTGTCAAAATGAAAAATTCAAAGTTCTCCATACCTTGATTAAATATTGTTCCATCGTGTCAAGCTAGCTTAGCATGTCCCCTGAATACCTTGTCTCAACCTGCGACATTATGGAGGTATACATCAGTCTCACTGCAACACTCAACTCCAAAATAGTATTTGTATCTAAGAGCCTCAGGCGAGTCAAAAACTCGTCCCTCTACTTGCTGGCGCCTTGTTTGCACCATTGACTGGTAGATAGGGCCCAAGTTGGAAAATAAAGGCTGATATGCCCTAGTCTCTGAAGCCAACACTCTCATTCATAGTTTCTTTGTCGGCTATGGAAAGGGTAAATTGCTAATGACCCGATTTTAGCCATGATGCCTCTCCAGCTCTGCTTGAGGCTCGACATTTTTTCTAGCCTCCCATTCATCTTGAGCAACTATATAGCCACTTGGGCCCCTGGGCTCAATGGTGAAGGCTTTGGAATCTCTCCATTCTCAATATCCCTGTCAAGGTGTGAGGGGGACAGTGAAAGGTCCGTCGTAGAGAAATTGAAAAAATCCTCTGAAAGGGGTCCATAGAAATTCCCACCGAGCTAGGACCCTCGCCATCTATCTTGACCCTTTTGTTCCTTCGGGCTTGTAAAGATTCCTCTCTCCCAGCCTCTCCTGAAAATAAGGCTGAGGTCGCCGGCAGCTGTGCCCTTTGAAGGGCCTCTTGCGCTCGTCGTTCTAATTCCTATTGCTTAGCCCGTGCAGCTCTCTGAAGCCGCGTCATTTCTACACATTCAATCAAATTGTCAGTGCAACAATTGAATATAAATATTTAAAATTTTTTAAAGCTTCAAGTAAAAAGATAATGGTTAATGCTCATTCTTAGGGTCTGACTCCCCTCCAAGCCCTTCTTTCTTTTCTTCGGTCGAATTCGAATCCCCTATAGTATCCACCTTTTCGTCATCTCCCTCACATTCCTCCCTTCTCCCTCTCTCATTATTATCTGACAAAAAGAATGATGAGGACATGACCGTCTGAGTTTGAAACATCGCGCCCTTCAACAACCAGCCATCCAACCTCAATAAGGTGTGTATCATTTATTAAATTCGATAAAGTTACTAAGCCTCATTTGGCCAATTTATTGATGTCATCTCGGTGATCCTTCACCAATGAATCTACTTCTGCCTAATCGCACCTTGTTCTCCTGAATCTTTTGGTGCACCAATATTGTTAAGACCCTGAGTGTCCCGCAAGTTGTGTGACTACTATCCATCTAGTCTCAAAATCATCTAATCCTAAAATGTGTCCGCTAAAGGGACACAAATTCCTTCTCTCTTTGAATAGTGCGAGTGTGATAAAAGTAGTGCAACAAAGACGTTGTGGGTTCCACCCCTGCTCCTTGCATAAAACAAAAAATCCCGCCAGCATGGCCCAACCACTCAGATGCAACTAGGCCCGCACTAATATTTCCTCCCTTAAAAATTGCATCCCAAATGGGTGTAAGGGAATCCTAAGTCCTACTTGCAAACTATCTAAATATATTGTTACATCTCCTCTCTTAACAATAGTAGTAAGCTCTCATCTCCTTGAACCCCTTGGTTTCCATGACTCAGGGATACGAAATGATCGCATAAGGTCTTTAGTATGTTTGACCTTCACAATCGAGGGTCTCATCCATGGGGAGATTATAATATTAGTAGGAGGCTGTTCGAAATTCATTTTACCTTAGAGTTTAATTTTTCAGCAAGAGTGAGTTTTCCAGAGAAGAAAAAAACTCTTGGGGCAGAGCATAGGTCTTTAGGACTATAAGGAGTCTTTGGGAGCTCTAGATGACTCAAACTATTTAGGGTAAAAGTGTGGCACATTCAGGACCACCATTTATTTATAGTCGGTGCCTTCGGCAAGCCAAGCATCATGAGTTCCCCAGAGACTTTCCCCCGATGAGCCATTAAACACCCACTTATATTTTACTCTTCCCTTTGCCTTTCAACCTAAGGCAAAAGTTAGGAGCTATTGTTGTGGGGTGCTATAAAATTTGTCTAAGTCTCAAAGAAATTTTTGAGTTCGTTATCCCTTGGACAGTCTCCTAGATGAAAGCCTCCTAGACCCCTAATAAGTCCCTCAGGATCGACCTAACATGCATCATTTTTGCCCAAGTCTAAGGACACTCTTTGGGATCTCCCAGATCGAAGCCATCCGGTGGCTCGAAGCCATCTTCAGGGCCACCCAGAGGTAACAATCGAGGTGTTTCACCCAAAATACTTTTCTAGGCCCTTCGGCCTCCTTAAGGCACCCCCCCCCCCTGGAGAAGCCTTCTCGCTCAACTGTGGATCCCACCATTTCATTTATAAATACTCATATCTTCGAAGGCAAGCGAACTTTTTTGGGACTCTTAGACCTTTGGGATTCCTTCGGATCTTTTGGATCTTTTGGCTCCACAAACCCCTTGGACTCACTACATACATTTGTCTCGACACTCAATCTTTCTCTCTAAGATCCATCCAGAAACACAAGTATTCCTTCGGGACACGTAATAAACATACACTTGTATCATGTATCATACTTCAGACTATTGTCTAATTTTGGCATCGGAGGGCCTGCGTGGGGGAGTCTCTCGCATGCCTTTCTAACTCTTGTTTGTGGCCTCAAGCTAAGTTCAAGCTTAGCTCACCAGAAGGATTAGAAGCCTTGTCTCCTAAAGACCCATCGAATTCCCTTCCTCTTGACTCCCTGAAGGCCCAACCAGGTAGCACATCCAGAAGTCCTTGAGGACCTATCAGGGTTCCTGTCACTTCGGGTTCCAACTTTGACCCATTCAAATCTATTTGAACTCGCTCATGGCATCTCGGGCCCTTTGCCATGGTGAAGGACTTTGTTTTAACTATTCCCAAAATAAATAAATTTAATTATTATCATTAGCCAACAACACCCTCCTTCTAAGCTCTTCTCGTTCTTTATCTCCTTCCTAAAATAAGGTATAATTTCAATCACTTTACCTTAATTCTCGTTTTTACTGAAAATATATATATTTGGTTGTCCAAGCAGTTTAACTTGGCACGTCATTAACTTTGATTGGAAATATTAAAATCCAATGGTGGTGGCAAAGTTGGATTTGCCTTTATTCTCTGGGCCTGGATGTTCCAACCCACTTGGAAAAGGTTTGGTGTCAGGTGAACCAGATTGGTTTCTTAATTACAATGTCTTTGTCTAGAATCTCATCTTCAAGATATGAAATGGTGTACTATATTTATGTTAAAGCTAAAGTTTTCAATCTGATTGTGTTGGGGAAACAACTTACATCACAAATCTTTTGCTTTGAAATGTGAACTTTAAATGTATCCGATTGTACTTGTGGAATAATCTTGGATTCCAATTTTCTTCGATATTACCAGGTTTTGCCCTTAAAATGAAAGTAACTAATCACTGATAAATTACAATCATGCATGTTGGTGACTTATATGCATACTTTTTGAGAATGATATGTCTTTAACTTAGCTTTGTTAAATGGCACTAGAATTTGGATTTGATTTGAGTTAAAATATATCTTGAATTTGAACCCAAAAATTAAAAACAAAAATTTCAAATGTAAGCTTTCACCCTTTTTTTTTTTTTTTTGTTCCTTTTAGCAAATTGAGCTCCTACCCCCTAATACCATGATGCTCACTCAAGCAGTGTACGCACGTATATGATAATTTTAATGGCTGGCTATTAGGGGTGAAACCATAAAGTTGCTTTCTAAGGCATGGGTACATGTCAAACCATCTAGGGACCATCTAGGGTGGAAGGACTGCTGCATGTTTGCTGAACCATACTTATGCACCCCATGAATTGTCACATACGGGTCATCAGTCAAATCTGAGCGACTTATGAATACCAATCTACCACGTTCAGCTTTACATGGCAAACATCATGTAAAACCAGGGATACCTTTGTACTCATAGCATGTGCGTGAATAGTTAGGAAGTCAGAATATATATATGGTCAGGGACATCACTCACTGCAATTTTCAGTATCACGTACGCAAAATAAGTCAAAAAATAGAGTAAAGCACACAACGTACGTGAAAAATTCAAGATTTGTGCGAAAAACAATGAATGGTCGCACTCTTAAAAGTGCAGTTACGGAGACACCTTGTCATCATCGGATTGACGGTATGACCTCTCGCATTGTCTGCACTATTTTGTTGAGACTGACTTGCCAATGAGCTGGAGGAAATAATTGTTCCTCTCTCTCTCTCCTGATCTACATCGAGCTGGACTCCATATGTACTGTGCATAAATCACGAGTCAGGAAGACCTGGAAATTTATAACCTCCAATATTGGAGGTGACAATTGTGTAAATGATGTTGTTGCAAGATGGATCCTTGTTGTTTAGTACGATAAAGCTCCGGCTACTAAGACATCTCTATGCTTTTATTTGGAAGACAAACCACTACTGTATGATGAATTTTGTATGTTTCTATTACAAATGTATAGATTAATTAGTTTCTAAATTTTATTGTCTAATCTGAGCCTGGAAATGGAAATGTTAATATTATGGGCTTTAGAAATCTTTTAATATTATTAAAAGATTTCAAGATGAATGCTCTTTCATGGGGCAGCAAATACAAAAATTAGAGAGGAGTTTCTACAAGGGAGCATATATATATATATATATAGAGTCGAGACGACTCCATCTATCTACACCATACAATCTCAGATAAGTTGTAAGGCACAAGGTAAAAGAGTTGAGAAGGAACAATAGTTTTTACTAACATGGTTCGAGGTAAACTGCTTGTTTTGTAGCATACAATTCATATTTTTCTTATAGTTGCTACCATAGCCACTATCTGTTTCTTTCCCCTTTCTTTTTGTTTCAATAGGAGTAGATCTTCTTACTTGTCTGCCACAACACGTAACATCCCCTCCTCTCGACGAGGTTAAAACACCATATCTTTGGGGAACTCTCTCTCTCTCTCTCTCTCTCTCTCTATATATATATATATCCACTATTTGATTTAAATTAAATTTTCTGTTACCCTACTAGAGTCATTTTAACTTACCTATGTACTTCTAATACTGCAATTTTACTTAGGTTACCTTTAGCTAGGTGTTAATCATTTGACTCTAGTGCGTTTTGCTTTTTTTTTTTTTTTTATTGGTAAAAGAGGAAGGCTGTGTGATCAACATAGCAATCTCTTCTAGGTGTGACCATAATGGCCTTCCTCATCAGAGAATGTGCGGTTTCAACCATAACTACTACCCGTAAAGCGAAGCAATCACCCTTAGCCCCATTGTAATGCACAGGTCAAGTCCTACATAATTTATTTTTTTGTTTTTTCTTATTTTTAATTACTTTTTGTCTTAAGTTTTTATATATGCACTAGGATAAAACCTTATTACAAGAGATGGGCCCTCAATCGATTGATTGTACCTTCTCAGTCGATTGAAGGCAACAAAAACGAATTTTGACATTTTATCCCTTTTGAGCCAACTGAGTCTTCTATGTAGCATACTGAATTAGCGCAGTAACCTTTCCTCTAGTTTTTTTTCTTTCCAATCACATGGAAATTAATCCATTTCATCATAATAAACCAATGAATAAACATAAAACACATGTTAACAAACATGAATCTTTTAGCTTAGAAATCACAATGCAATATCAACAACACTCCAGTTATACGTAGTTTAACATTAATGTATAAAAATATATGAAATGCATCAAAAGAAGTAGTAAGGGCAAAGGGGTTACAACATAAATATTGTAACAATTATACAAATTATTGTTCCATGAGAAACCCCTTCAATAATATAACATAGCCTTTTTCTTTCAAATATCCTTTTGAAATTCTTGAGCTTAACAAGACCACCTTACACTTACCCTTAGATGTACTTGCATTCTCACCTACACATCTTGTTGCTCGGGATACAATATGTTCCTTCCGGCCCAAGCAAGATGATTGGACAAATGGCTTTGGGCCATGGCAATTCGCACGGCGGAGGGTGGTTGTCACCTTCAAGCACTCCTATGCTCGAGTAAGTAAGAGTTTAAGGCAATAAAGTTTTTGTAAGGCTGAAAGTGAACATACCTTGGCTGACGACCGGCTAGCTTATATATAGAACTAGAGGGGAGAGCCCCTTGCGTGTTGTTGGATGTTGTAGGTGGGTTGGGAGCCGAGAGACCTTGAGGCAGTTGAGGCTCACCATGGGCGTGGGTGATTTGGGCATGACGTCGATGGATGGAGGATGTTGCTGATCTGACGTGGATGCGATGGGGGATGTTGCTGATCTGAAGTTGAAGGGATGGGCCCAGGGACTAGGCCCAATACCGAGCTATGGGCTTACCATTGGGTTGAGCCCAATATAACTAGTACGATCCACAACCCCCTAGCTTGGATGTTTGCAAGGGCGAGCATTCGAGCTCGATCGGAACACGGCTGAGGTGATGATAACACTGGTTTGCCTTGACCTCGGACTGAGCTGGCTAGAGCCGAGCTTTATAGGGCTGAGCTTATCATGGTCGAGCTTGCTACGGGTTGCTTTTGAGGTACTGACAAACAGCGCACGCAGTCTTAACACTCGAGGTGTTCATTCCGAAATATGTGACATCGTGAGCGAATAGGGAGTTGTCCCACCAAGGGTGTTCAATGCATGTTAGGCGGTCGTGACAGGTGGCACAATCTTTATGGGTGATTGGCATCGCTTGATCTCTGTTCGTTGGATGCATCGTGCAGTGTTGATTCGTCATCAGGGATGATCGCAACTGTTGAGCGATTTCTATATAAAGACACTTTTAAACCATTTTCCCGCTTCTTACTTTTACATTTGCATCTGATTCCTGACCCTAATTCTTCAAGAGCTTTTGCATTCTTTCTACCTTCAACTCCTTGTGTTCCTTTAGCTTGGGCCAAGTTCCTCTTCTACTTTTTTTCTATAGATTTTTCTCGTTTGCACAGGTAACTCCACAAAGCAAATTCTTTGATTTGTCTCCCTTCCGTTCTTTTTTGTTATTTTCTACTGGTTTATCAAGTGTTATGGCAAGTTCGGGGAGCGAATTTGGGGAAGGGGAGCAAACATGCGATCGCCATAGAAGGACTCCAGGCGAGGGATCTGGTGTAACACCCCGCTCCATCCGAGGGGCATTAATGCAGAAAACACCATCATGGATTTCGGGGATATATATTTTTTTTCACAAATATATTAGAATAGCATCTGTACGTGAATAGTACACTAGGTAAGTTCCCAGGAAAGAGAGGTGGGTCACAAAGGGACACACTTAAATACCAAGTCTTTCCTTAGACAGAACTTTCGTAGACATGCACTTCCACTATACAACACTTAAATCCATAACTTCCCCGACAATCCTGATTACCTTTTCAGCGCATCAAACTAAAATCACCAAGCTAAGACAGGTAATATCATCATAAATGCATAAGCTAGATCAAAACATGATATGGTACATAACTGGAATCATCTTATACATAACATCAAAACCGTACCATCGTTTAACATCATCAAAATGAAATACATATGATCCAAAATATATGCTACGATCCACCTACAAGTTGCCATCAATCCTTGGCAATTCCTTTCCCTTTGGAACAGCTGCTTCCACCTGAAACGTTAGAATATTCTAGGGACAAAGTCCAACATAAGATGATGAATCATTTAAGTGAGAGTTCAAAAACATTTTCATGAATGTATGCAAGACATGAAACAACTGAATATCACGACAAAACCCAGCCCAAGAGAATCCCACACAACACTTAACCCTAACCGGGGAAAATACAATCTCTCTAAGGGTAACACAACCACATTGGCACAATACAGTCCTAGCTTAAGAGGGAGTAATGTCAATGTATGAACCCGGGAATCACCATGTCATCATTACGTTCCCACTCAGAAGCTTACGGATCATGTCAACACAAATCCTAGCCAAATGATGATCAACACCATCTTGGGAATCCACGGCCACCTTGGAAACAATACTACCTCTCAAAGGCCTCATGGGGCGGTGTCCACTCGCAGCCCCGCCACTTAAGCCAGGATTCCATCACCCCGATGCTTGAAAGGAGCACCGAAAGGGGTGCAACTGGAGGCTTAAAGCCTCGGCCAGGCAGTCGGCGTCTTTCTCTAGCGAAGCCTCGAAACCTTGCCAAACTGCTTCCAAAATGTCTGAAATTCTCCAGAAATGATCTACAACTCATGGGCAACAAAAGCCCCTTATTCCCCTTGCTCAATTTGTTAGATAACTTGGTCGATTTGAAGCTCCATTTCCTCCATATTTCGGCCGAGCCCTAGCTCTATTTATAGGCAAAATTGAACTTTAAAATGCCCTTGGCCACTCAATCCAACCCCTTAAACGTTTAAACCTATCCTAGATCGACTTGAATGAAGCCTTATCCGACCACAATCATCACTTGCAGGTGCTCGACAATTCGGCCAACTTCTTGGTCTGTCTTTTGATAATTTCCAATAAGTCCCTTAAGTCTTAATCCTTTCATTTCTCCCTTGAAACTTCGGAAAAAATGTCATTTTGACCCCCCTCAGCCAATTTTGACCCCCATTCGTTTCTTCCAAAAATCACTGAAGGGTTGCTCTATATGATGAATCGAAGCTTCATGAGGCTTTCGTTTCCATTTCAGGAGTCTCCTACGATTATTCGGTTTTACAGCCTATCCCATAGTTGTATTTTAGTTGTACTGAAAACTATTTCTGATTCAATTTCTTTTGATGCCATAAATCATTCCTCATAATACTCGATAATTCTATATCATTATCTTTAGTCATCTCGGCTCTAGGGCACTCCCTGCATTCGATTCGATCAATTTCTCGGGCTATTCTAATACCTATATTCCTCAAATCCCATTTTTCTAATAAAATATTTATTCCTCAGTTAACACAAAGTTCTCGGGTATTACATCGTCCTCAAAATTTTTTCTCTCGATAAATCAAATCACTACTATTAGTAACAACTTCCAAAATGATCCAATTACCTCAATCACAAATTATCACTAATCTTTTGGCAAATCCCTTAATTCGTATCATCTCACGATCCAACGGTTCACGTCACTCGATGGCTTTTCTAATCGTGACATCTAGAGATCCTCAAAAATTTCTTTGACTAATTCCATTTGTCTCCCAAATTTTCCCGACTTATTCTTAAGCTAATGCATATGCCATGCTCATGAAAATATCAAAATCTATTTGGACAAAATTGGCGTACCTTTTTCCATTGCCGGGTAGATTTCCTCATCCTTTTTCATCAAGCAGTAAACTTGTCCAGTGCGAGGTCCTTGTGTCTCCGCAGCTTTCCCCGATTGCTCTACCTTTTGCCTCTTCGGACATTCGTTTGCATAATGACCAGGTTAATTGCACGCATAAAACATAACCCTTGATTTGAGGTGCTTCCTTGGCTTTGGGACAATCTATCTCTTTGTGCCCCTCCTTGTCGCACGCAAAACACGTGATTTTTCTTTGATAACAATTTGTCCCTAAGTGCATTTTATTGCATCGAGAACATGGTTGGCCATCCTTGAAATTCCTTCCTTTTGACTTAGGTTCCATGATTTTTGAATCTCTTTTCTAATCATCAAATACTATCAGTCCTACTCACAGAAGATTCGTGTCGGTAGTCAAAGCCCTATCCAGTGCCTCATTGTAAGAGTTAATAGCACATGCGTTAAGAGCTTGCTGCAACTTCACTCATAATCCACCCACAAATTTATGTGCCTTCTGCCACTCATCGGCTTCGTACATAGGTACATACCTAATCAGTTGGGTAAATTTTGCATCGTATTGAGACACTTACATATCGTCTGACTGCGTCAAATTCATAAACTCCCAAGTCTTTACTTCTTTCCAACTCCAAGGAAAATATATGGCATCGAAAGCTTCGTTGAATCTTGCCCAGGTCACAGGCTGAGTTCGCCTATACCTTAGATCATGTTCCACTTGCCTGGGTGTTCTTTGCAAAGCCCGCTGAGTCGACTGCCACCATTTTGCAGATTCCTCTTCTAACATGAAAGTAGAGCAATTGACCTTCTTCTCGTCAATGCACTGCAAATGTTAGAGTAGCTTCTCAGTTTGCTCCATTTAATACTCTGCCATGCTAGGGTCATCATTCACCTTTCCTCTAAACATCGGGGGTCTTTGCCGACAATACTGATCCAGCACATGGGAGGTATCCCTCGGCTGCTCATTCCTCACAACATGCGTCACCAGACCCTCTATGATTCTTTCTATTCGGTTGAGCTTACTCTCACCTGAACCAGATCCTTCTTCTTGTTCCCTATTGCTCGTTGCATGATTCGTAGAGTGATCACGGCGACTACTCGTGGTGTGATTTGTAGAGCGACTATGACGACTGCTCGTAGCGCGATTCACAGAGCGACTACGGTGACTGCTACCACTGCGCTTTCTTCACCTTATCCATTAAGATCCATAACTCTCCGAGTTTTCGCCATCGAAAAAAGAAGAACACTTTCTTTAATCATCGCCAAATTCACTTAGAGGTTGTAATACCCGAGAATTTCAAAAGAACTCAAGAGTAAATTTTCTTGGGGGCAAAAGTGAAATTTCAGATAAATTGAGGGTATAAGGATAATTTATTACCGTATGAATGACCAAATCGACTGCAGGGAGTGTCCTAGAGCCAAGATGCCAAAGAAAAATAATGTGGCATTAACGACCGTCCCGAGATAGGATTTATGGTATCGAAAGAAATCGGATCTAAAACGATTTTCGGTATAGCTAAAATGCAGCTGCCATTTAGGCTGCAAAATCGAATCTTTATAGGCGACTTCCGAGAAGTCAAAGGAAGCTTGAGGGGGATTCGATTTTTCATAAGTATCAACCAGTGGTTTCAGAAAACAAAGATTCAGGTCTAAGTGCAATTTTCTAAAATTGATAGAGGGAGGCCGAAACGATATTTTTTCGGAATCTTCGGGGGTCAAATGGATATTTTAGGACTTGAGGGTCTTAAATGCAATATTGGAAAGTTCAAGGGCTAAGTAAAAAAGGCCAAAAGTTAAGGGTCCAAAGTGTAAAAAGCTAAAAATATTAGTAATGGGAAACCGACCAGCGTCATTACCGGTTGGCCACAGCTGATTTTGGCCACAGGGTTTGCATGAGCAATGGTCGGGGATGACATTTTGTAAAGGAAGATCTGACAAAGGCCACCGGGGTGGCTGGATTTCGAGGATTTCCGACCAACTTTCTGGTCGCGCGATCGAGCGCCTGCCAGTTGCGATTTTCATCGCTTAAAGTCGATTTGAGGTCGATGCAAGGAAGGGTTAAGCTCTAAGGCACATGAGTTGGTCGATCTCGGGTGTTTGAAGGTTTGAAAATGCCTATAAATAGGGGTTCCACGATGACAGAAAATGAGGAAAAAGAAAGCTTCAAATCGAGGGCTTTATCGAACGAATTGAGCAATGGGAATAAGGGGCTTTTGTTTCCGATGAGGTAAGGATTCTTTCTATGCATTTTGAGGTATTTTGGTTAAGTTTTAAAGGTGTTTCGAATGTCACCGAAGATGGGAGGCGGAAGCTTCGGCCGAGGCTTTAAGCCTCCGGTTGAAGGCCTTTTGGCCATCATCAAGAGCAGCAAATCATGCCATCGTGATTAACTGGTCAAGAGGATCATCGTGGTGGAGTCGGGAAAATTTTTCGGTGTGCCATCGCCAGAGAAGATGATCGGCGTGTGGCCAACACGCGCGAGTCTTCATGCGCTGCCACTCGCCCTAGTGCGTGTGGGTGGTCCGAAAAGTTTGGAAAAAAATGTATAAAAAAAGAGAAAAATATTTTATAGGAGTTTGTGCAAAAAGTTTTGTTGTTTGCCTTCTCGATATCTCGATTTTTGCATCGACCAGCCTCGTTTTGCATGAAAATACAACATCCGGGTAAGTTCAATAATTTTCCTTTAAAGTTCATTGGATATTATGAATTGTTGTGGAAAGAAATTTGAGAAAATAGTCTCAAGGGTATTTATTGGGATTTTTAGAAAGAAAAATTGAAGAAAATGAAGGGAAAAGGAAATAAATTGGAGTATTGAGATATTTAGTGATTAAATATGTTTTTTATGATTTATGTGCTCGAGGAAAAGTGATTGGTGCAACTTTCGAGAGTTGGCACGGAAATCGAGGTCTAGCACGCATATCAAGGCAATGCACTTTTTGAGAAACAAATGCGTTTATCTCAAAAGGTGAGTTTTCCTATCCTAAGTATGGTTTTGTCCCTATAACTCATAGACGATATCATTACCTTTCTATGCATGATATTTATGTATGTTATGATCATTTTCGTTATATTTGTTCATATACTATTGCATGGGAAGTCGTGATGTATGCATGACATGATATTGTCATATTGAAACTCGTGCATGGGATTGGGATGTCACCCTAAGAGTGTAGCCGTAATTCCCCAATGGCAATTGATGGAATAACGTTAGGATTATCTTGTCAGAGGTGCCAAGATTCTGCCTAGGATTCTGTGCTGGGCTTGTGGGCCAAGGAAGTTACACTAGGACAAATGTTTGTTCATGTTATTGCATCATGCATCCATATATATGTTTTTGGACCCTCACTAGAAGTTTCATCTTTTAATGGGTTATGCCCCTGGAACATTCAACGTTCTAGTTTAGACTTGCAACTTAAGCTAGAACGTGATTGAGGTATGGCGGCACGGGGTGACGTGTCCGATGATTCAGCAGGTTGATCCGGTATTTCGTTTGTTCAGGAAGATTCAGATATGTATCAGATGAGATGAGAAATGACAATGTATGATTGAGGTATCATTAGATCGCACCTGAACTGTTTAGTTAATATCTCGGGAAACGAGTCTCCATGTATTTATGTGTTAAGGCTTTTGAAGATATGATGTAATGGTACGGATTCTTATATTGTTATATAGTGAAATTGATTATGTACCATATTAGGTTTCAATTTTAAGCTTCCCCATTTATGATAATTAATTATCTGTCTCAACTTATTGATTTTTATTTTGGTATACTGAGAACATAGAACGGGATTGTCGGGAAATGATTTATATTGAAAAAAATATATTCTCGAAATTCCTAAGTTCTTTAACGCTCGGGAAAAGTGGGGCGTTACAAAGGTAATCTTAACTTTGCTAACGATTTTCAACGTCTACGCAACCGTCTTAGGGGTAACCTACCCATATCATAAACCATCCAAATTTCTAATCTCCAAAAACCTCTACGAAGTTCAAGACTATACCTCGACCATATCATCCTCTAAGTTGAAAATAAACAAACTCAATGTACTTGACATCGATCACTAGAGTTGTTTCCTCAAGGTAACTTCACCTCGTTCTCTATTTCACCAATTTCGAGATCCTTATCTCACTATCCATCAAAGTCACTAAAGTCTTCCAAATTAGACTTTTCCTAAGTTTCCAAATATTCAGCTTTGGTACTAACTATAATCGAGCTACTTAAATCTCCTAACTGCTATTCCCCAAATCTACAAATAGGGTTAGGCTCTAATATCAACTATATCAGAGTTCACCTAAGACTTCCAAATTAACTTCAGCTCTGATACCAACTGTAACACCCCGCTCCATCCGAGGGGCGTTAATGTGGAAAACACCATCATGGATTTCGGGGATATATTTTTTTTCACAAATATATGGGAATAGCATCTGTACGTGAATAGTACACTAGGTAAGTTCCCAGGAAAGAGAGGTGGGTCACAAAGGGACACACTTAAATACCAAGTATTTCCTTAGACAGAACTTTCGTAGACATGCACTTCCACTATACAACACTTAAATCCATAACTTCCCCGACAATCTCGATTACCTTTCAGCGCATCAAACTAAAATCACCAAGCTAAGACAAGTAATATGATCATAAATGCGGAAGCTAAATCGAAACCTGATATGGTACATAACTGAAATCATCTTATACATAACATCAAAACCGTACCATCGTTTAACATCATCAAAATGAAATACATATGATCCAAAATATATGCTACGATCCACCTACAAGTTGCCGTCAATCCTTGGTAATTCCTTTCCCTTTGGAACAGCTGCTTCCACATGAAACGTTAGAATATTCTAGGGACAAAGTCCAACATAAGATGATGAATCATTTAAGTGAGAGTTCAAAAACATTTTCATGAATGTATGCAAGACATGAAACAACTGAATATCACGACAAAACCCAGCCCAAGAGAATCCCACACAACACTTAACCCTAACCGGGGAAAATACAATCTCTCTAAGGGTAACACAACCACATTGGCACAATACAGTCCTAGCTTAAGAGGGAGTAATGTCAATGTATGAACCCGGGAATCACCATGTCATCATTACGTTCCCACTCAGAAGCTTACGGATCATGTCAACACAAATCCTAGCCAAATGATGATCAACACCATCTTGGGAATCCACGGCCACCTTGGAAACAATACTACCTCTCAAAGGCCTCATGGGGCGGTGTCCACTCGCAGCCTCGCCACTTAAGCCAGTCTAGGTTGGTGTACACTCTCAGCCCCGCCATTTTTGTCGACTCGCAAGGGTGGTGTCCACTCTCAGCCCCCATCAACTCCTCCAATTTTCTATCATTCATTCTCTATTTATACTAATTCATTTATTCTTTTTCTTAATTTTTTCCTTAAAACATGGGATACCCTACCTCCATAATTTCCTCCTCCATGTTTTTCTCTCCATGTTTCATGCCACCCATGTGCACTCAAAAGTTTAGGTTCCATACTCAATACAAAATAATCCCTCAAAATATCAAGAATTACAATTTAGGAATTTTTGTAAGATATGAATTTAATTTGATTAGACTTTTGGGCTAGTCTTCTTAGGTCCAATTGGGCCTAATTCTTCATGAAACAGGAAACCCAAATAACCCTTAAAAGGACTCTTAATTCATCTACAAGTCAGCCCAACTTGGAGAAAATAGAATGAAAAATTCAAAGGTAATGCTGAATTTTTGACAAATTTGACCTTCTGTTACTCCAATAGCAATAACTTTCTATAGAAAATTCAGATTTATGCATCACTTGAAGCGTAGAAAAGTAGACGTAAAGAGATCTTACATATATACTTTTTTCAAATTTTTTGACATTCCAATTGGTACAACTTTTATATTCAATCGGACCCTTGAATAGCGAAAATCCATAACTTTTGCTCTTCTTTCTCACTTTTCCTTCAAATCTTATCAACATGATAAATTACCTAAAATTAATATAGAAAACATATATAAGCATAAGAATTAAGCATAAAATCAAGTGAGAATAGTATAGAAAATATTAGCACATCAACCAACAAAAGGTCAAAAGGCTTCGGGGGATTTTCACCCACGAAGACCCTCCGATGCTTAAGTTAGCCACCGAGAGAAAATGTGTTATCGAAAGAAAACTAAAGCTTTGGAAAGAAAAGTCGGGGTGACAAATGATTACCCAAAATCCCTTTTCGAGTACTGTAGCTTGGCTTTTATAGGGCTTGAATCCCAAGAATCATCGTGATAACACGTGTTAATGGATCTGGGGGGACACGTGCCGATTGGTCATGCTTGCTTTCGGAAAGGAAAACCTCCTTCATGATAGACAGCTCTTTTCGAAATGATTCTTTCAGAAAGAATCATAGCCTTTCAAAAAGGCCTTTCCAAAAGAACCTATTTCACTATCTGAAGCTATTATGTTTCTTTCCGATCTTGAGGGTACAACAATTGCCCCCCCCCCCCCACTCTTTATTTTTGTACTTTTAAGTAAAAAATGAAAAGTGATTTTTATTTTTGCGCAACTAAGATTCGAAAAGATGCGCTTTTATTGAAGCGTTCTTGCTTTCCAAGACATTTCACCTTCTAAAGGGCTACTATAAATTGAGGTATTTAATGTGGTAATTACTTTACGCTGAGTTTTTAACCTTTCTATTCTTTCTGAAAGAGTCTCTTTTCTTCTTTCTTTTTGAAAGAATACTTATTGTCGGTAATTTCTTTTTGAAATGCCCTCCTAGGTAGGTATTTTCTTTCTGAAAGAAATTTGTTTTACATTCTCAGGGAATACTTTTTCGAAAGGAGAACTTTCCTTCCTCCGCTATTTCTTTTCGAAAGGAATTTTTCCTCAGGTCTTTGTCTTCACATTGATACCACTCTTTCCAAAAGGAAACTGCCTGCTGTTTTTGAGAGTTCTATTTCCAAGGGGCTATTTGTCCTCGCAAGGAGTTTCTATCCGAAAGAATTCTTCTTCCAAAATTCCATTTCTTCTCAGGGAATTTCTTTCCAAAAGACATTTCTTTCCCCAAGGACCATTCCTTTCCGAAAGACTTTTTCTTCAGCCTGATCTTTTCTCCTCCTTTTATCTCATCCACTTTTTATTTACCATTATGGCAAGTGGAAGGATTTATCACCATGAAACTGATTCCAAGGAGGTCACTAATTTTTTATTGAAGGTAAGCATTCTCGCATGACCAAGGATAATGTTTCCCTTCTTCATCAGAACTTTAGGATTCCCTTTGATTACCACACTAGGCTCCCTCTCCTTGAGGAAACTGTGCGGTCAACGCTCAGGAAGGGTGGATAAGTGTTCATAAGGCTAGTTTTTGTCTAGGTTTTCATCTTCCTCTCCATGACTTTGGTCTTAAATTCTTTTAGTATAACGAGCTAGCTCCAGGCCAGCTACCTCCCAACGGCTAAGCCCAGTTAGTCAGCTTCTTAATGCTTTGTCGAGAAACCAATATAACCCCTTCCAGAGACTTCCTCTTCTGCTTCTTTCACATACGCTTGGTGAAAGAGCGTTACCATATGTATGCTGAGTTCTAACCTAGTCAAGAGGGGGGGTGAATTGACACCTTTTCAAAACTCTAATGCAAAACTAATGCACGTATATATATGAAAAAACAAATTAAATACAAACCAAAATTGTAGTTGAGAGTACGGGAGCACTTAAATACTAGATGGATAATATGATATATGTCAGGTATGCTAGTATATGCTTTGGTCCAATATACTCTTCAAATTACAACTTGGTGAAAACAAGTTATTTGAATGCACACAATAATAAGTCTTTAAATAAACCAAATGGAATATTGAATGAGTACAAAGAATGATCAATTAAAGCAAATCAGAATATAATCAAAATAACCAGCAAGAATGTAGGCCTTAGGATTCAACTACTTCAGATAGCACAAGACCAAAAACAAACAAGTATAATCAAGCAAGAATAAGTAAGAATGAAGAGAAGAAAGAACACAGCGATGTATAGTGGTTCGGCCCTTATGGCTTACATCCACTACCTAAGGATTTCCTTCATTGGGATTTTCAACCAAATCCACTATATGCAAATTTTATTACAACCACCAAATCCTTCACTTGGCTTCACCACCACCAAACTATTTTTGGAGTCTCACACTCATTACTTTGGATTTTGTACGCTCTTTACAAGATACAAGAATAGTAGTGATAGAGAAATATGGTTCTCTCAAAATAATACAATGAAGTGTACATAACTCTCTTAGTTTTCTCTCAATAAGATAGAGGAAGAGAAAGATTTAGAGAGAATGAAAATCTCGGCCAATAATGTAGAAAATAATAGGGCTTCCAAAAGTTGTTCCAAAGCCTTCAAGAAACCCTTTTATATAGTGTTAGAGTAGACTTTCCTTGATCAATCTCAACCCTTCAAATTGAATTCTTGATTTACCTTCCATAATCAACTAACTTGATTGATCTTCAAGACCTTTGACTTTTATTGATCTTCAATCAGCCTTGAATGAGCAAATCAACTCCAGTAATGCACGGCTTATTTTAAGGATTAAAATATCATCAAAATCCTTCATAATTCTTGCAAAATCGTCCATAAATCAGAAATGATCAATTATGACTTCTAGTTGATCTTCAAACAGCTTTGATTAAGCAATTGACCCCTTAGCTTCCATAATAAGAATAACTTATTTGAAATTTGAATTTAAATCTCCAAATGGTGTAAAATGCCACCAAATATTCTCAAATAATGAAGCAAATTTGTCCAATAATGAAGATATCAATTATGACTTCAAAAGCTCTCAATTGATCAAGTTTCCATACTAAAAATGTTGATAAGTAGGGAATCAATTTGTGTAGCTGAATATATGCAAGATATCCTTTGAATATTCTCCCATAATGAAGATATCAATTATGACTTCAAAAGCTCTTAATTGATCAAGTTTTCATACTAAAAATGTTGACAAGTAGAGAATCAATTTGTGTAGATATGTGCAAGATATCCTTAGAATATTCTCCCATAATGATGATAAATCCAGCCATAATGAGTAGGATACCTGATTCCATGATTTGAGTCTCCATATCCTTTTAATGAGAGAGAATCAGCAATAAAAGAAAGTAATATCTATCAATGTTTAACTTTCAAACCTTAATTTCCTCCATTAATATTGTACAATAAGGCTGAATCTTTAACTTCTTCATTTGAATGCAATTCAAAAAATCCTTCCATATTTAGCTAAGTAAAGGAGCTTATAGGAACCTTTAAATTCACACCATGATTCTCTTACCATATTTAAGCCAACGAGATGATGTAGCCTTGATGAGTGTGCTCCACGTGGTTGTCATGTCATCAAAATGCCACATTAACAATGCCATGTCGCCAAGTTACATATATGGCAACTCCATATAGTGAACTACTCCAATCTCCTCAAAAACTTCCATATAGATCTTTTGAACTTTCCATATATGAACAAGAATTCCATATATATATATATATCTTCTAGACTTTCCATTCCAAGAAGAACTTTCCATACATAGCTCAAATACTCAAATTTCTAGAAAGCTCTCTAAAAACTTGTTTCCATTTATAATGAAATCTATATATAAATATAAGAAGTTTCCATATATAACCTGTGTCATGAAAGAACTAGAGAACAGCTTTGTAAGCCTTATGAAGGCTTCATGCTTTGTTAGTACATAAAATATAAATGTACATTCACATTCACACATGTCAATCATTAATCATCAAAATCTACACTCAACAATGTATACCCTCCACTAAACTCGATGGGAGGATCGTCTCTTCATAGATACTCCTTCTAGGGAGGCTTTTTTTGACTCTTGGTGGTTCTTGGTCAAGCCACTTAATGGTGTGTGGAATGCCTCTCGCTCATGGCGTACCGACCCTGATAGGGTAGCAAAGCCAAGACAGAGTAAATCGGTTGCCAAGCTTAGGGAGCAGTACACCGACAGTATTCGCATCCTCATTGGGGGTAGTCTAAAACACTTTCTTGACCTTCTTATGATGGATAGACTAATAAGGGTTGGATTTGAAAGTGAAGCAAGATCACTACGGGGCAAGCAGCGTAGTTCAAAATTTTTGAACCTTACCCTGATCTTGGCGATTGGATCAACGTTGAAATTGAATCATTCACATACAAATAAAATAAATCTAACCTTTAGATTTTCGAGTCCTTCGCGGATTTGAATTGTCCAAGTGTCTGGACTCTAACTCGTGATACGCGGCATGCGTCCGTTAGTAAGGAGAGCAGAATATAAGTGCTAGCTCCTTCTCCTTTTCACAGCTTGTGTATAAACGAAAAAGAACGCCCACGTTTCAAATCGATGTCAAAAAGAAACAGGGAAGAGTGAACGACATTCGGTTTTCAACTCTTGAAAAACTACACAACCATTAATTTTGGGCAACCCATAAAGAGATATTTATAGAAAAACATCCTAGGGTTTCTTAAACCCTAATGGATTGGGCTAGCCCATTAATCCTAATTCAATTAGAATCTTAAGTGGGCTTATCCTAGTCCAACTAGAAATATAATTAAGTGGCCCAAATCTAATTATAAGTTTAAATAAAATATTTTAACTCAAATCTAATTCAAGCCCAAATATAATATTTAATTTAATATTTGGCCCAAATCTAATTTAGTCCAAATATAAAATTTAATATTTAATATTTGTCCCAAATCTAATTTAAACCAAATATAATATTTAATTTAATATTTGGCCCAAATCCAATTTACTCCAAATATTAACCTAATCTCAAATATATTTTATTTCCTATTTGTCACTCTAACAAATAAAAAATTATTAAATTAGAAACTCCTTCCTAATTTAATCAATTGCCATTTTAGGAAACTTTTTCCTTTATGATGACCCCTCGTTATATCGACGTCATTACGTCTATTTGTTCTTTTTTCGTGAGAACCTATGACGGTATAACTTATTGCCGAAGTGTCCCACTTAACCATACGTCTGCTCTCCTGGTTTAAGCCAGGGATCGTGCCTATTGCATATGACTCATTAGGCTTTCGAATATGTTGGCAATGTGTAGGTATGAGCACATAAGACAAGATTGGCCTCTAGCAAGGCGTCATGCCTACTCAATTATTCAGAATAATTCATAATCCACAAATAACCTTTCACGAGCATGGTTACCGTGTAATTCGATAATCTCGTCAATGTATCTTATGTGATCTCAAGTATGGCGATGTGTTGCTTGATTATGATCACATGAGTTTTCTTCGGTCATCCGGATATCTTCACTTAATAGAAAGTGAATCAATAACTCCTTATTGATCTCTTTCACAATGGCCATGGATTTAAAGTGAATATCCATCAAAGGTGCCTTAGATACATCATCCTCTATCAAGGGATAGATGAGTCTCATCTTGGTTATGCACCCATCTCCATAAGCCTCACGATATGCCCAACGATCGCCCACGTGTAGCCTTTGTCTAGGCCCATCGAAATGATGTCAAAGCATACCGATCTTCTTATGAGATAATCGTGACAACCTCAGGTCCAAGGATTAGTTACACCCATCTTGTATGAGAATTCTATCAACATATAACCAAAATGGATTCTCATGGTGTTGTTGCCAAAAATACAATAATTAAAATTTGTGATGTGGGGTCCACTCGAGCTCGTTGTCGGGTGAGGTTAGCTTACCATAAGAGAAGTTACCTCAAGGGAGTTCGCCGCTAGGATGCTCGCTATAAGGATTTCACCACTAGCTCTCGCCACAAGGCTTCGCCGTAAGCTTCGCCACTAGCTCTTGTCACAAGGTTTTGCCACAAGACTTCGCCACTAGCTCTTTCGCCACAAGACTTCGCCACTACCTCTTCCGCCACAAGGCTTCGATACCAAAGTCATTCTCAGATCCAAATGATTACTCATAAAAATAGTAAAGGAGCATCCTAAGTGTTTAGATTTTACCGAAATTGGAAGTCCTTTTCAATGTCCTGTAGCTGGGTATTTATAGGGCACAATTCTCAAGGATGCTTGGTGCTGACACACGTCGCTTGTTGAATGAACCATGTTCGAGGTGTGTGGCTACAATCAAGTCTTCGATGCAAGCTCTTGCCACAAGGCTTACCGCAAGGTTTTACCTTTGCCATAAGGTCTCGTCACAAGGTTTTCTACCTCCGCCATAAGGTCTCGCCGCAAGGTTTTGCCTTTGCCACAAGGTCTTGCCACAAGGTTTTACCTCTGCCACAAGGTCTCGCGACAAGACTTTCCCTCCACCACAAGGTCTCATTGCAAGGTTTTACCTCCGCCACAAGGTCTCGCCACGAGGTTTTACCTTCGCCACAAGGTCTCACTGTAAGATTTTGCTTTCGCTACAAGGTCTCGCCTCAAGGTTTTACCTCCGCCACAAGGTCTCGCAGTGAGATTTTGCCTTCGCCACAAGGTCTCACCGCAAGGTTTCACTCCGCCATAAGATCTCACTGCAAGGTTTTGCCTTTGCCACAAGATTTCGCCGCAAAGTTTTACCTCCGCCCCAAGGTTTTGCCTTCGCCACAAGGTCTTGCCGCAAGGTTTTACCTCCGCCGTAAGGTCTCACCGCGAGGTTTTGCCTTTGCCACAAGGTATCGCTACAAGGTTTTACCTTCGCCACAAGGTCTCGCCGCGAGGTTTTGCCTTTACTACAAGGTCTCGCCGCAAAGTTTTACCTCCGCCACAAGATTTTGCCTTTGCCACAAGGTCTCGCCACAAGATTTTACCTCCGCTACAAGGTTTTTCCTTCACCACAAAGGGGATCGCGGCACATTTCCGCAAAACTACTATCGCAAAGGGGGCTCGCGACACACTGTCGCAAAGCCCCTACCGCAAGTGAGCTTGTGGCACACTACCGAGAGCATTTTTATTTTTTCTTTAAAACTTCTCATTTTTTATCAACCTATTTTCCATGGCACAAAAATTGCCCCCCACTCTTCTGTTTTGTCCTTAGACAAAATTGAAGAGTAAAAATATCAACCCAAGAGTCAAGTCTAGCACCTAGACTCAATCAAGGGTTCCAGAATATCCAAAGATCTTACTTCGAACAAGGCCGGGAGTACCAAATTATCTCTGGGCAACCATGCCCTCGATAGATAGGTTCCACTGCGAAATTCTTGTCGTGTGTCCGAGCTTGCTAAGAGGCCTAGGGGCCGGATCAGCCAAGGAGTCGGGTCTAACTTGGGAGCATAACACCGGACTCAATCAAAGGATCCCGACGAGCCTGCGGGCACAGTCTTCGAAGTGTCCAATGATCCCAGGATGGATCATTGTGTTCTCCATGTCTATCTTTCGGGGTTAGTTTACCTCAGGGAATCTGGGTTTGGCTAGTGGTCTGGCGCGGGATTCCTACCAAACATTCGAGTTTGCCGGGAGACCTAGGCGCCAGATCGACCAAGGAGTTGGGTCTAGCTTAAAAGGCACAGCACCCAATTCAAGCGATGGATCTAGGTGAGTCTGCGAGCATAGACATCGGATATTCTAGTGATCCCGGGCTAACTCGTGGTCATAGGCACCAGATTGCAACTGGGTGACTCAACTCCGATAAGCAGGATCATTGCAGAACTATTATAGAGTTGTTGTCTCTTCATCACTTCCTTGGGCTAGTCTACCTCAGGGAATCTGGTTTTGGCCAGTGGTCCGACACGAGATTCCTACCAAACATCCAAGTTTACCAGGAAACCTAGGCGCCAAATCAACCAAAGAGTTGGGTCTAGCCAAAAAGGCATAGCACCCAACTCGAACGAGGGATTCGAGTGAGTCTACGAGCATAGGCATCGGATGTTCTGGTAATCCCGGGCCAACCCATGGTCATTGGCACCAGATTGCCACTAGGCGACTTGACCTTCAGGAGCGGGTTGTGCTTTAGCTGCCATCCTTGCATCACATTCTATAACACATACAAATAATCTGGGCCCAAGGAGATTTTACGTGGTTCGACTTATAATTTTGCCGACTCCATGGGAATACAGGGGGTATATTCTTTTATTTATCAAGGATTTTATTACAATGGAAAATTAAAGACAATTCCAGCCTCCAGCCTGGTCGAGTAATGCTTATAGTGATAGGTTCGACTCTATGTCTCGCGCTTCGTCCCTTACCCTGGGGCTAAAGCTCGGAAGTACCTCTTGAGGTGCATGGTGTTCCAAGCTTTTCCTATCGCCTCACGTTGTAGTGTCGGTAGTGTGTACATATTGGAGCCTAACATCTTCTGAATTTTGTAAGGTCTTTTGCACTTCGGGCTGGGTTTCCCTTCCTCTTCTATTACCTTCCCCTGCGTCCAAAATTTCCATTTGGATGATAAACTTTTCTGCTCAGTCGAACAACTCAATCACAGAATTCGGCTCGGAGAAAGCTATGGATCTTCTAAGCGAGGTGTATGTAGTTCAATTTAGTAGGGCTGATGCCCCTAACCCGACTGGAAGATCCCTTACCTCCTGCGTCGCGGCTTTGAATCACTCGATGTATTGCTTCAGGGATTCATTCAGCTTCTACTGTAAGCTCATTAGATATATTGCACTCTTCTTCTTCGGGAGATAGACGGAGAATGCATTTAGAAATTCATTTTACAACTGTTTGAATGATCGTATATGTCCTGCTGGTAATTCAGCGAACCACTGTTGAGCTTGTCCTACTAGGGAGAGTGGGAAAGCCCTGCACCTCGTGACCTCATTCCATCCATGTAACACGACTACTACGACAAAATGTTGTAAGTGCTTATTGGGGTCCTCCCTTCACGAGTATATCGAAAGGTGCGGCAGTTCGAACCCTGGTTGCACTGGTCGCCTTTGGAGTTCCTCAAATAAAGGGAACCCTTTTGAGGGAGTTACCTCACTACAAAAAAATTGATCTTTTACGGCGATTTTTTTGCGATGATTTTAAAAACCGCCACAAAACAAGGTATTTTGTTGCGGTTTGCAAACCGCCGCAAAATACATTTTTTGCTGTAGTTTTTTTAACATTTTGCGGCAGTTTCCCAAAATCGCTGCAAAATTTATTAAAAAATTTAATTTAGCAGCGGTTTTTTTGAAAATCGCTGCTAAATTTATAAAATAATTAAATAATTAAAAATAAAAATATTTTAACATTTGCGGCGGTTACGAAAAACCGCCGCAAAATTCATTAAAAAATTAAATTTAGCGGCGATTTTTTGAAAACTGTCGCTAAATTTAGAAAATAATTAAATAATTAAAAATAAAAATATTTTAATATTTGCGGCGGTAACGAAAAATCGCCACAAAATTCATTAAAAAATTAAATTTAGCAGCGGTTTTTTGAAAACCGTCGCTAAATTTAGAAAATAATTAAATAATTAAAAATAAAAATATTTTAACATTTGCGGCGGTTACAAAAAACCGCCGCAAAATTCATTAAAAAATTAAATTTAGTGGCAATTTTTTGAAAATCGCAGCTAAATTTAAAAAATAATTTAATAATTAAAAATTAAAATTAAATAACATTTGCAACGGTTACAAAAAATCGTTGCTAAATTTAGAAAAAAAAAATTAAAAATTTACAAATAAAAAAAATATGGCAAAATTTATTAAAAAATTTAATTTTAAGAAAATAAAAAAAATTAACAAAATTTTAGTATATAAAGTTTTTTATAATTTTAAAAAATATATAAAATCTTCATTTTATTTTTTAATCAATTAATTTATTTAAAAAATAATCAATTTATTTATTTTTATTTTATTCCATTACTCTTGTAAAAACTAATTAGTTGATTTATTTTTTTCAATTTATAGTAAAGAATATAAATTATAATTCTTGAAAATAGTTGTTATATGTTAGTATATAATTTATATGAGTGAAGATTTACTAACAAGGCTTCGCAGCTCATCTGGTTTCAGGCGCGCATGTGGTCAAGGGAGGTTCTGGGTTAAAGTTTGAGGAAGGGGAGAAGGAGGCTGAAAATATATTTCTAGCATCTGCCACGTGGTGCACAGACACGCAACCACGTGGCCAGGGGGGTGCCAGGCGCGCTTACGCGCGCAAGCCCACACTGGTGGGCGGATAGGCGCACGGCCTGGCCCCGCGCGCGAGGTTTCATAAATTCAAATTTTTTTAAATTTTTGCGGCCGTTTCAAAATCGCCAATGGTTTTGAAACTGCTGCAAAAAAAGTGATTTAACGGTGGTTATTCCAGAGGTTGCTGAAAACTGCCTCTAAATGCTTCGCGACGGCTAATATAGTGGCGGTTTTGAAAACCGCCGCTAAATGTCTTTTTTTTTTGTAGTGCCTTTGGTATCATCATTACCTGCTTCTATTCTAGCACCTCTTCTATGAGGCGTTTAATGTCAGAGACGCTGAGTGTTTCTTGTTCTGCTTCATTTTGGAAACGAGATCGGTCATAAGGGATACTTGAGTGGGTGCTTTCTGCTATCTCTTTGTACATGGGAACTTTTCTTGCCCTTCTGCCATATTTCCTTCTAGAGTCTATTATTTCTGGGACTTGGCTATTCGACCCTGGAGTTCCGATTCTTATCCCTTGCCGAGGGGCCCTTGGAGGGTTGTCTTGGGATCTCCGGTGCTCTCCCCTTGCATCGATTTGTCCAATGTGAGGAATGTGAATGTCCGGCATTAGTTCACGTAGCAAAGCAGTGACTCCCCGTAGTCTTCTCATATTCTCCTCATTGTTCATCTTGAGTTCATCATTCTGTTGTTTCAGCTCCTCAAAATTCTTTCTCAATAGTTCATAATCTGAGAGTAAGATTGTGGGTAGAGCTATTCTTGAAGTCCCCATGAGGTTTCCATTTGGAATTGAAGACTGTCCAAAAGAGTGTTGTTCCTGACTAGCGGGCGTTGCATGTGCGACTTGCTTCTCTTGCCCTGTCGCATATCTCCTCAATCCAAATACGTGTCTTCTCCTTTCTCTAAACGCTCCATGTCCCCCAGTCTGGTAGTATGGTTGCATTCGAGCACAAGACAGTTCCTAGAAAGCACTCCGTTGTTAGGGTGATCTGCTGAAAATTCTGGTACTGTAGAGTGCATTTGATGGGGGCCTTTCGTGGCTCATGTCCTAGTACGAGTGCTCATTCGGGCAGGGTCAAGCGGGTTCGCCCAACAGGTTGATCTTGTCCCTCTCGGCATCTTGTGTTAAGATTGACTTTTTGTTGCGTTTTCCACAGACGGCGCCAAATTGTTGTTGCCAAAAATACAACAATTAAAATTTATGATGTGGGGTCCACTCAAGCTCATTGTCGGGTGAGGTTGGGTTGCCGTAAGAGAAGTTGCCTCAAGGGAGTTCGCCATTAGGATGCTCGTCGCAAGGATTTCATCACTAGCTCTTACCACAAGGTTTTGCCACAAGGCTTCACCACTAGATCTTTCGCCGCAACCTTCGCCACTAGCTCTCGCCACAAGACTTCGCCACTAGCCCTTTCGCCACAAGACTTCACCACTAGCTCTTGCCACAAGGCTTTGCCACTAACTCTCACCACAAGGTTCTGCCTTCGCCGCTACGCCTCACCGCAAGGCTTTGCCTTTACCGCTAGGTCTCGCCGCAAGGTTTTGCCTTCGCAGCTAGGTCTTGCTACTACGTTTTGCCTTTCCCACTAGGTTCGCCGCAAGGATTTGGCCCTGTTGATGCTCAAAAAATGGGTTAGAAGGCTCGTAGGAATCTTCCCTTGAGAAAACCCTCTGATGCCAAAGTCAGTCTCGGATCCCAATGACTATTCACGAAAACTGTAAAGCTGCATTCAAAGTGTCTAGGTTTTATCGAAATTGGAAGTCCTTTTCAATGTCCTATACCTGGTATTTATAGGGAACAATTCTCAAGGATGCTTGGTGCTGACACGTGTCGCTTGTTGAATGAACTATGTTCGAGGTGTGTGGCTACAATCAAGTCTTTTATGCAAGGTCTTGCCACAAGGCTTGTCGAAAGGTTTTGCCTTTGCCATAAGGTCTCGCCGCAAGGTTTTACCTCCGCCACAAGGTCTCGCCGCAAGGTTTTGCCTTCGCCATAAGGTCTTGCCACAAGTTTTACCTCCGCCATAAGGTTTCGCAACAAGGCTTTGCCTCCACCACAAGGTCTCGCTGTAAGGCTTTACCTCCGCCACAAGGTCTCGCCGCGAGGTTTTACCTTCGCCACAAGGTTTTGCCGCAAGATTTTGCTTTTGCTACAAGGTCTCGCTGCAAGGTTTTACCTTCGCCACAAGGTCTCGCCGCGAGGTTTTGCGTTCGCCACAAGGTCTCGCCGTAAGGTTTCACTCTGCCATAAGATCTCGCCACAAGGTTTAGCCTTTGCCACAAGGTCTCGCCGCAAGTTTTTACCTCCTCCACAAGGTCTCACCGCAAGGTTTTACCTCCGCTACAAAGTCTCACCGCGAGGTTTTACCTTTGCCACAAGGTCTCACCGCAAGGTTTTACCTCTGCCACAAGGTCTTGCCGCAAGGTTTTACCTCCGCTACAAGGTCTCGTCGCGAGGTTTTGCCTTTGCCACAAGGTGTCGCCGCAAGGTTTTACCTCCGCTACAAGGTCTCGTCGCGAGGTTTTGCCTTTGCCACAAGGTGTCGCCGTAAGGTTTTAACTCCGCCACAAGGTCTCACCGTGAGGTTTTTCCTTTTCCACAAGGTCTCGCCGCAACGTTTTGCCTTTGCCACAAGGTCTCATCGCAAGGTTTTACCTCCGCCACAAGGTCTCGCCGCAAGGTTATACCTTCGCCACAAGGGGGCTCGCGGCACACTTCCGCAAAGCTGCTGCCACAAAGGGGGCTCACAGCACACTGCAGCAAAGCCCTTGCCCCAAGTGAGATTGTGGCACACTGTCACGAGCGTTTTTATTTTTTCTTTAAAAATTCTCATTTTTTCTCAACCTATTTTCCATGGCACAACACATGGCGAGTCATGTCTAGTAACACGTTCTCCAGCAGTAGTCACCTATGTACTTGTCTAGGCATCCCCATGCCTATGGGTGTGAGACCCCCATTGCTATCACATATCAAAAACATAGCACATATAAGTCTTACAGCAATTGTCAATGTCCATTCTTGACATTGCTATGACTTGGGATGTTTAATGATGTCTAGAAGCTGTGATGCATCATCTCACATCTTTATAGATTAATCACAGTATACATCATATGGACTTCTATCTAGTTTCATCCAGTCATTACAATAATAACAAGAAACTAATAGAATGATATGGACTTCTATGTAGTTTCATCCAGTCATTACAATAATAACAAGAAACTAATAGAATGACTTCTTATGAGATTGAATAACTCCTTATTCAATAATAAATATGATTGCAATTATCAGTGTACAACATGCCCAATCTGATTGGATCTAGAGCACCTACACTAACAGGATTGGTCCCTAAGTTAAGCAAACCATCACGTCGTAAAGTGCCAAGGGAGCTTCCTTCACAGCCTCCTACTGACCCAATAACTATGGCTATAGCTAGAGAGGACATCCCTCAACAAGAGAAGCCTTCTCCTGGGGGTGTGGACCTCTTGACTGCTCATGTTTATCTTTCATGTCAATTTTTGCTTGTTTGTATTTTTCCTTTTTCTTTCCATGTTTCCTTTGGCTCTAATCTTGTTTGCGTTTTCTTCTTTGTAGAGATGCATCACATGATGAGATCTTTGTATTGAAGGATCACCAAGTTGGTGACCCAGGCCAAGGTTCCCTCTCATCCTACCCCTCAAGGTGAGGCTCCTCTCCCAGAAGTTCAAACCTTCGAGCAGGGGGGAGGGGATAGGTGAGACAACGTGTAAATTTTGAGGGTCTAGAGTTTTTATTGAAGTTTATTTATATGTGTTTGAAATTTTTGGTTTAAGTTGAATTTTAGATTATGTGAAAATTTTGAAGGAGTATAAGAAGGGCAATTTTGAGAATTAGGAAAAAGGGGAATATGCATGTGATATGATAAGGGTATACTTGAAAAGATAAATAATGGGCCGAATACGTGAGAGATTAGGATTGTTGAAAAACAAATTAATTACGATTGAGATTAGGATTTATGTTGAAAACTTAAAGTATGATGGGATTATGATTTATGTTGCAAATCAAAGTAAGATGGGATTATGATTTGTATTAAAAAGCCAAGGTAAGATGGGATTATGATTTGTGTTGAGAAGTCAAAGTAAGATGGGATTATGGTTTGTGTTGAAAAAGTATTTATATATATATATATGTGTGTGTGTGTGTGTGTGTGTGTGTGTGTGTGTGTGTGTGTGTGTGTTAGATATTGTATGATAGTAAAATGAGGATTATTACATGTATACATATTAGATAAGGATTAAGGTGTTAAGTAGAAGACTAGATTAGGAGAGGTGAATTACAATTGGAGTTAGAGAATGGACAGCTATATATATTTTACATATAAAATAACGAGCAAGCAAGAATTTCAATTGGAGTAGGAGTCCAAATTGGACGAGGACTTGGGTGCATATAATATTACATAAAAGGGAAAAGGCATGGAGATTGAAGGGGAGAAGGGAATTGGAGTTAAGTAAATTCGAGAAAATATTTGGATAGAGAAGGAGAAGCAGGAAGCGATGCACACACGCACATCAATAAAGTAGGCACAACTTCTGGTTCTTCCAACTTTCCAGTGCCTTGTCCCACCCATCTTATTTCTTCTTTGGTTCATTAAGGCAAGTTCCTACTACCTCTTTTTCTTTTAGAGGAAAGCTCTCCATTCTCCTTTTATTTCTTTTAGAGGCAAGTTCTTTAATATTCATTGCAAGTTTTTTAATGTTTGTTACAAGTTCTTAGTTCTTTTATTGCAAGTTTTTCTCCTTGTAATCCCTCTTTACAGGGTTAATGTTTAAAGCAGTGATCTCTATATACTGCAATTTATTACATTTTCTCCAAGATTATTCATTCTTTTATCTTTATCACAGTCAATATATATATATGTATATATGTTCAGTGAGTCCTCATTTTATTGGGCAAGTCATGTATTTTCCCTTACATCGATTCTTTTTCAATACAATCTTTGAATCATTCTTGAGATTGTTTCATATCGATTGGGATTTGTTTTCCCAAGTTTCTTTCGGAATGGTATAGATATGGTAATTTTGCATCAAAACTGACATCGTACGTTTTATTTCATATAATGGTTCAAACATCCAAATGAAATCCCCCACATCCGGATGGCTTTGGTTGAAGTTTGTGAGTAGCATTCGAATGGCCTAGGAGTCATCCGAATGGGTGCAAGTTGTATCTGCGAGTGACATCTGAATGGCCTTGAGAGACATTTGGGTGCCTCTTATGCACATCCGGATGAGTCTCCATCACATTCGAATGCCTCAGCCATATTCGAATACAAATATGTATATATTTGTGTGTGACATCCGGATACCTTGAGATTACATCCGAATGCATCTCACATTCTTTAAGCCTCTTATTCGAATGCCTATATACAACATCTGAATGACTATATACAATATCCGAATGTTTTCACTTGTGATATCCGAATACATGGTTGATGACATCTGAATGCCATAATCATATCTGGATGCCTCTTCTTCCATCTGAATGCTCTTCTATTCCATCCGAATGGTTTTTATGATATTCGAAGGGTGACTTCCAGTTTGTCCGATTGCAAGGTATTATTTGAATAAAAGGTTAAATATTCACAAATAATGGAATCTCATACCAGAATATGATAAGTTTAACATGCCCAAACCATAAATCATAACTCGTAAAATTGTTGTACTCCAATATGTTAATGATGATTATATGTTATGCTTAGCATTGTTATGTGAGATGTTATGGTATTATATGCATACATCCTAGTATGAGCATGGAGCATGATTTTATGTGGAGCACTTCATATTGTGTGAAAGCATCTATATGTGCATTGCACTGCATTATGCGTGCGAGGTGACTTAGTCCGTGGGGATCGTTGTAAGTTTTAGATTCAGTTCAGGGGTGTAAGGCCCATAGATACAGTTCAGTTTTAGTTTCGTTTGCCTGGTGATGACCTGGGGACTAGGGGCACAAGGCCCACAGTATGTGCTTACAATTTCTATGGTTGTTGGTTTCAATTCAGGCAGGTATGTATTTCAGATTATGTGGGCCTAAGGGTCGAAGTTGCTTACCTGCATTATACAGTTTATGTGCATTGATACTTATCATATGTGTGCAACCATATGGTGGGTTAATAATCCCTCAATGAAAGAATAGTTAATGCTTAATGAGTATCGATATTCCTTGATTCAGTTGCTATGTTATTACATGTTATTACTTGCTGAGCCTTGTGGCTCAACTTGTATTCTTTACCATTCTAGGTTCTAGCGGGGGAGTTTCAAATGTTGGGCCTAGTAGTGTCGGGCAATAGAGTGTGTACGAGGAGCTGCTCAAAATCAAAATATTTCCTGGGAGTTATTGATGTCTTGAGATTTTTAGAGTATTTTATTTTCAATTGAGGGATTTCCTTAATCAATAATAGCAGTTAGATGTATGTCCCTCAAGGACTAATGATTTTTATTTTAGTTTGTGTTAGTTTAGAATTTTGTTACAGTATAGTCTAAGGTATTTTTCAGTTATGATGTGTTCAAATTAGTCAATTTATTAATGATTCCAAATGGGGTGCTACATAGCGGTTCCTCTACGTAGCCACAAGAGAAACTGTCGTCAAGAAGCAAGGGCGAACCCTGCTACATTCTGACCCATTGTCGATCTTCCTGCTGGTCCTTCATCAAGTCCACACCCTGTAAGGGAGCCCAGCTTGGTCCCTCATCTTTATGCCAAGAGGGACACCTCAGTTGCTATGAGTGGGGAAGGCTTGTGGGTTGCAAGGCATAGCGGTGAGGAACCTGCTCAAGCTACTTACTGGGCCACAAGACATGGAATAGGTGCGGATTACTGGGGCACTCCTAATGCGAAAGTAACTTCATGTCGAGGGCAGTTCCGACAAGTGATTATTAACCCACAACGGGTTGATCGTCACGTCCTTCATGCTGAGGAGACGATAGTTGCTAGGGAGTTGGCTCCTATCCTGCCTTCTCCTCGCCAAGGGGCGGTTCAGCTATATGGTAATCATTGGGTGCGAAGAGATAACTTCAAAGTGTAGCCCAGCGTTTCGAACACAAATTTTGTTAACATGCCTAACATTGGCGCTCATCTTCTCTACTCTACCATTCCCCAGTGTGATGAGAATTGGTATTTTCAAAATTCTCCGCAGGACATGGATGAGTTCGAACATTATCTAGCCATTGTAAGCTCTCTCTTTCCTACCTTATCTGACAGTTTTATTTGCTGATTCTTTTGTTTCCTTTCCTCGCAGGGTGCCTAAGGTGTAGTGGTAACCAACGCTATAAACCAAGCGCACCTTGCTTGTTAGGAGGCGAAGATCTACAAGTGGATGCAAAAATCCAACCACCGGAAGGAGGAGAAGCAGGTTTTAGAGTCGGATATGGTTGGCTTGCAATCCTAGCTTCGAGATCTCTCCACCAGTCGTCGAGCTGCTGAAATGGATGCCGCAAGGTGGAAAGATGAGCTAGAGATCTGAGAAAGGGTTTATCAGGAAAAGGTTGCCTCCTTGTCAAAAGCTCAAGAGGAAGTCGTTCGCCTAAAGGGGGAGCTCACAAACGCCAAGGAGTGGGCAACTGAGGCATTCTAGAAGGCGGCAGGTGCGTAGTCAGAGGTTAAGAGGTTATGAGAAGGTAAACAGCGGGAGATTGAGGAGGCCACTATGAACGCGGTGAAGTAATACCGACTTTTTGATGACTGTTATCGTCATAAGGATGAGTACACCAGCTGCTTCTCTAAGTTCGGCTTCTACCTTGGTCGTAGCTTTCTAGAATCTCGACGCCCCGAGGAATCATTATTAGAGATGATATTTGCCAACGCCCTGTCCTCTATTATTCCTCCCAACTGGAGCAAGTACGAACCTAATGACCCTTAGCTCGATGAGTGCATGCGACAGGCTTTGGAGGACGATCTGAGCAACTTCTTGGGTCCCTGGAGTCCCTATGCCCCTAATACCGAAGACGGAAAGGCTGCATCGGAGATGACAAACACAATCCAAATGATTGAGCACGGTCTAGAATTAGACTTGGCCACTGACGCTTCTCAAGGTTCACCTCAAGAACGATCGAGACTTCCGACTCATTAACCAGCCTAGGATTAGCATAGATCTCTTCTTTTGTATTTCTTTTAAATTTGAGTTGTAAATGATGATACTTCTTACTTGTTGTTTCTCGAATTGCTCCTTTTTTTGACACATGGGTTTATATAATTGTCGTTCATGCTTAGTGATGAAAGATTGTTATCTTTTCTGTTTTCTTTGCTCCGTATTTGTTTGTTAGTTTTTTATGTTGTATTCGCTTCTTTTATTTGTGAATTAACTGTTGCATGACTTCAAGGCAGCGAGTTGTCTGGCATCCCTACCCTCATTTTTTGTTACCGAGTGTGGACCGTTCTCGATAAAGACTTCCTTACTTGAGCCGCCACACCCCTTGACCCTCCTAGTTAATGGTCATAGCATGCGCACATGATTCTCCCACCATATAATGTTCATGCTAGGTATTGGATTTTAATTCTAAGCAAAAGGCCCAAACTCGGCTAGAAGCATTGCGTTGGATCCTTATAGAGAACCCGGGTTTCCTTCTTGGATCAACGAGTGTCAATTGAGGAGTTCGTGTTTGCCTCACCCCGCAACTTCAGGCTTCCTGTATGAACCACCTGGGTTAAGTACTTTAGCACGAAGTTCCCATTGGGTGGAGCTGTAACATCCCGCATCGAGCAATAGGAAGGACCATAACAACTTACCCTGATGGACCTACACGAACTTCTCAGGGGGGTCACCCATCCTTGGATTACCCCAAGTCAAGCACGCTTAACTTAGGAGTTCTCTGTCTGCATTCAACCCAAAAGGTATCCAGCTGGTATTGTTTTCTTCCTTACCTATCCTTGATATATACTATTCTCCTCTGAGCTCCCGAAGTATTACATTCTCCCCCCTTGAGCACATGATATCCTCGTCATGCGACCTTAAAACTAGTCCCAGATCTTCTCCCCTTGGGGGCTTCCATCCTAGAAGCCTTCCAGAAGCCGCTCCTTGTACAGGCCCTCGAGCCCCGGTGCCACTCCCCGCCCTCATCAGACTGCCTTCGCCAAGGGTCGGCTCTGATACCACCTTAAACATCCTGCATCGAGCGATAAGAAGGACCAGAACAACTTACCCTGATGGGCCTACACGAACTTGAAAGTAAAGCAAGATCGCTACGGGGCAAACAGCGTAGTTCAAAATTTTTGAACTTACCCCGATCCCGGCAATTGGATCAACATCGAAATTAAATCATTCACAAACAAATAAATAAATCTAACCTTTAGATTATCGAGTCGTTCGCGGATTCGAGCCATCCAAGGGTCAGGCCTCTAACTCGTGATACGCGGCACGCGTCCGTTGGCAAGGAGAGCAGAATAGGAGTGATAGCTCCTTCTCCTTTGCGCGGCTTGTGTATGGACAGTAAAAGAACGCTCTCGTTTCGTATTGATGCCAAAAGAAACGGGGAAAAGTGAACGGCAATACGTTTTTCAACTCTTGAAAAACAACACCAACAATCCCTTAATTTTGGGTAACCCATAAAAGAATATTTATAAGGAAATATCCTAGGGTTTCTAAAATCCTAATGGATTGGGCTAGCCCATTAATTCTAATTTAATTAGAATCTTAAGTGGGCTTATTCTAGTCCAACTAGAAATATAATTAAATGGCACAATCCTTTTATAGGTTAAATAAAATATTATGGCCCAAATCTAATTCAAGCCCAAATATATTTTATTTAATATTTGGCCCAAATCTAATTTAGTCCAAATATAATATTTATTTTAATATTTGGCCCAAATCTAATTTAGTCCAAATATAATATTTAATTTAATATTTGACCCAAATCTAATTTAGTCCAAATATTAACTTAAGCCCAAATATATTTTATTTCCTATTTGCCACTCCACCAAATAGGAAATTATTAAATTAGAAACTCCTTCCTAATTTAATCAATTGCCATTTTAGGAAACTCTTTCCATTATGACGACCCATCGCCATATCGACGTCATTACGTTTATTTGTTCTTTTTCCGTGAGAACCTACGACGGCACAACTTCTTGCCGAAGTGTCCCACTTAACCATACGTCCACTCTCCTGGTTTAAGCTAAGATCGTGCCTATTGCGTATGACTCATTAGGCTTCCGAATATGTTGGCAATGTGTCGGTACAAACACATAAGACAAGATTGGCCTCTAGCAAGGCATCATGCCTACCCAATTATTCAGAAGGATTCATAATCCGTAAATAACATTTCACAAGCATGGTTACCGTGTAATTCAATCCTCTCGTCAATGTATCTTATGTGATCTCAAGTATGGCGATGTGTTGCTTGATAACGACAACATGAGTTTTCTTCGGTCTTCCGAATATCTTCACTTAATTAGAAAGTAAATCAATAACTCTTTATTGATCTCTTTCACCATGGCCATGGATTTAAAGTGAATATCCATCGAAGGTGCCTTAGATACATCGTCCTCTATCAAGAGATAGACAAGTCCCATCTTAGTTATACACCCATCTCCATAAGCCTCACGATATACCCAACGATCGCCCACGTGCAGCCTTTGTCTTAGACCCATCGAAACGATGTCAAAGCATATCGGTCTTCTTATGAGATGACCATGACAACCTCAGGTCCAAGGATTAGTTACACCCATCTCGTATGAGAATTCCATCAACATATAACCAAAATGGATTCTCATAGCGAGTCATGTCCAGTGACACGTTCTCCAACATTTGTCACCTATGTACTTTTCTAGGCATCTCCATGCCTATGGGTGTGAGACCCCCCTTGCTATCACATAGCAAAAACATAGCACATACAAGTCTTATCGCAATTGTCAATGTCCATTCTTGACATTGCTACGACTTGGGACATTTAATGATGTCTAGAAACTGTAATGCATCATCTCACATCTTTATAGATTAATCACAGTATACATCATAGGGACTTCTATCTAGTTTCATTCGGTTATTACAATAATAACAAGAAACTAATAGAATGACTTCTTGTGAATTTGAACAACTCTTTATTCAAATAATAAACATAATTACAATTGTCAGTGTACAACATGCCCAATCTGATTGGGTCTAGAGCACCTACACTAACAGAACTTCCCAGTGGGGTCACCCATCCTTGGATTACCCCAGGTCAAGCACGCTTAACTTAGGAGTTCTCTGCCTGCATTCAGCCCAAAAGGTATCCAGCTGGTGTTGTTTCCTTCCTTACCTATCCTTGATATATACTATTCTCATCTGTGCTCCCGGGGTATTACATCATATAGCCCATAGGCTCGGTTTACCAAAATATGAAGAAAAACTACACGAATTACAACCAATCAGATTGAAACCCTTATACCAAAAATAAATACCGGATTTCACAATACAACAACCAATGCGGAAGAGATGCATGGCTCAATTGAAGGAAAAGATTAAGGAGTTTGCAAACAAAGCAAAAGAGGAAAAGAACTTGCATAAAGGAAAGAACTTACAAATACGGTTAAAGACTTACCTCAAAAATAAAGTAAGGAGGGAAGAGAACTTGCCTTTATGAAGAGCAACTAAATAGAAAAGATTGCCCAAATGTTGGGAAAATCTACCCCAAATTGCAGCTCCAATCTAATAAGAAGAAGAAAAGAATAGAAGAAGAAAATTGAGGAGAAAATGGAAGAAAGGAGAATATATATAGCCATGGACTTAAAATCCCATTCAAAACTAAATTAAAATGAGATTTGAAATCCAAAACTAAATTGAAATGAGATTTAAAATCCAAAACTAAATAGAACTGAAGGCTCACATCCACAACTTTTAAATCTCACATTTGCCCTTTACCTTTTTCCCTTTCCTAGTACTCTCATTAAACCTATTTTGATCTTTTAACCATTTTTTCTCTTATTTAATTTAAAAAATAATAATTGCACACTCAACCAACCAGCTACCCCTCTCCTTGCTACAACATTTAATTTTATACTAAACAAATGCCCATTTTTCAAATTACATTTAAACCCAATAAATTTCACCAACTCTCAATTATTCCTTTCATTCACAAAGATAATAAATTTAACATTTTTTCATTAATTCCTCAAGACCACGGATCACCTTAAATATATATATTATTTACTATATTATTTTTCCAAAAATCTAGGTCATTACAATGTATGCTCCTTGTATTGTGCTCATTGGTATTTACTCTTGTGTTTGGGTTTATTGAACTAGTGATTGTATCCATGATGTTGGATGCTTTTGTTTCTTTTGAATGACAAATGAAATCCTTCCTTCCTTACATGAGAAATAGTTGGATACTTCATATATGTCTCTTAGTGTATGGACCCATTTATCCATGATTTAATGAATATTTGACAATTTAAAGAATTTAAAGGAAGATAATAATTTGTTTTCTTTTTTAAATGAGCGAGTGTTTTGTAAAAAATTAGAATCTGTTGTATTTTTAAAGAACGATGTGATTTACTTATCATTTACTAAGGGTTGGTGGCTTTAAGGAATTTAAATGAGAAAAATTAGAATTTATTGTATTTGTGATTGAGGAGCTGCTTGCTAATTTTTAGAAAAATTTGGGGTTTAAGCGCAGTTTTTGAAACTTGTAGTTGAATCTCCTTAAATTTAAAATATGCATATTAATAAGTGAGGGAGGTGGTAGATCAGGGGGCACGTGCACGCAAGAGGTTGGCAGTGGTACACGAGATTAAGCCACAGAGGTGGATTTTTGCTAGAATTAATTCCATCCAAGCAGGTGTCAAAACAGTGTCGTTTTGGGAAGGCATTAGGTGCGTGCCATGCGCATGGTCCCCACGGCCTTGCCGCACCACGTAAGGCCTTGCATGGCCCTTATTGCACCACACAGTTGCCTGCTACTACCACCTATCACCAAATTGCAACTTCAGCTTATTCTTTACACTTTTCTCTTGTGGGAAATAAGTATATAAACCCCCTGAAGCTCAATCTAGGCCATGGAATGACATGAGGAATTGGGAGTAGGCTTGAGGGACAACATTCTTGCTAGGAATTTAAGGATTAAAGGTAAGTGATTAAAGTTTGTGGTTGGGTTGAAATTGATTGTCTTAACACTTATTTTGTAATAGTTCTTTTTACCAATTATGCCTACTATTGCTAGAAGAGCTTTGAGCCGTGATATCGACAATCCGGTCACTTTGAGAGACTTAAAGGAAAATATCTAAGGCAAGTTCTTCCTCATCTTTTCCTTTTAAGAGGTAAGTTATATGTTTCTTTTTTGTTCGGAAGCAAGTTTCTCTTCCTTTTTGCCTTCTCTATAGTTTAAATTCTCTATTTTTTAGTCTCCTTTGGGACTCTTAAGTTGTGAGCTCTTTAAGGGGCAATCTTGTTATATTTTTTCCAAGAGCTTGAATAAGGCTTGGTTCTCCCTATGTTTCTTCATAGAATGATGCCTAACCATGTCGGGGTAGGTTCTAGTTAGGTGCATCATGCTGGTTCATTGGGTCCTTTATGTTGCTGTATGCAGAGGCTGTCAACCGATTGGGCATGGCTGTTAATCGTTTGGTGGGAGGAAATTGTCGACTGGCTTGGGTAAGCTGTCGACCGAATGCCCCTAAGACACAAACTGTCGGCCGATCCTACCTTGTTTGTGTTTTACAGCATGTTAATGTGATGTTGGGGGTCGGGTTTGCATCTAAGGGGTCACATGCTATGTAACACCCCATCTCCTAGAACTGCCCGAGAAGAGGTGCTACGGGGAAAATAAAAATAAAACTGACTAATAAACTAAAATCTAATACCAATACTGAATATCTCAATCAACTGAAATAAAACTTTGAGTCAACATCAACTGAAAACCATTAACTACATCTAAGGGAAAATCCCTAAACTGAGATATAAAATAAACCTAAAATGATAAGACACCAACTAATAAACTCCTAGACACCTTTGGTCTTGAGCGGCTCCACGTACACACACTATTGGACACTGCTAGTAGGCCCCACATCTGGTACTCCCCCGCTAGGACCTGGAATGCTGAAGAGTACAAGATGAGCTACAAAGCTCAGCAAAGTAGTAAGCTAGAAAGAAATAACTGTAGCTGAATCGAATAAATATCGATACTGATTAAAACTTACTGAACTGGTGCTGAGAATAAATACTGATTTAACTTGTACTGAGTATAGTTACTAACTGGTTGCATTCATGATAATGTAATGCACATAAACTGTAAATTAGATGCAAGTATGCAACTTTGGCTCATAGGCCCACATAACTGAAAAATCATACCTGCTTGATTTGAATCCTACAAACAGAAAAAAACTGTAAGCACATACTATGGGCAATATGCCCCTAGCTCCCTGGTCGACAATAGGCGAGCAAAACAAAACTGAAAACTAAACTAGTGGGATCCCCGCGGACAAGCCACCTGGCGCGGTTAATGCAATGTTGTGCACATATATATGCTGGCACACAATATGTAGTGCTCCATATAAAATCATGCCAAATGCTCATACCAAAAGTGTATGCACATAATTTCACAAGTAATGCTGACCATGTCATAATAAATACTAAACATATAATATAATCTTCAATGTATTAGAGTACAAAGATTCTATGAACTATGTATTATGGCATGGGCATGATTAGCTCAATATAATATGGCATTTAAATTCAATAGGTGTATTAACTATTTTATCGAAATTAAACTTGAATTGGACTTTCTGGAAGCCTACTTGAAATTCTGAGAAGACCCATCCGGATACTAGAAAAAGGGCATACGGATACTCTGAAGGGTATTTGGATAGTCTGGGATAAAGGCTTTCGGATACTAAAAGAGACAACTTTAAGAAAACATGGAATTCGGGACAGACTGATACCCTTTCGTGTTTTGGCCATAACTCTCTGTTATGAACTCCGATTGATCTGATTCAAATTTCTATTGAAAGCTAAGAGGAAGACCTACAACTTTCATGTTTTGCGTTTTACGATATTCAGGCTCCATCAAGGTCAACATTGGCCCGCAAGAGAACAAAACTTAAAGAGACAACTTTAAGAAAACACAGAATTCGGGATAGATTGTTACCCTTTCGTATTTCGGCCATAACTCTCTGTTCTGAACTCTGATTGAGTTGATTCAAATTTCTATGGAAAGACAAGAGGAAGACCTACAACTTTCATGTTTTGCATTTTTCAAGATTCAGGCTCCATCAAGGTCAAAATTGGCCCGCAAGAGAACAAAAACTTTCTGGAATGCTGGGTATCCGAATACTGAATACTAGTATCTGGATACCTTCATCCTCCAAGCCCAGAAACGAAACACGGACAGGGACGCCATGGGTTTAATTCAAAACTTAATAACAACACCATTCCGAATGAAATCTTGGGAAACCAAGTCCCAATTGATAAGAATCAATCATATGAATCAATAATGGATTAAAGCTTGAAGAATCACATATAAAAATCCAACGAATGAATCTGATCATGCACATTGTTCGCTAATATATATGTATGTATAATTATACAATTGACTATAACCAAATGAATCTGAAAATCAACAATGGATTACCAAGAAAGCTAATATCAAGGGCTTAATCGGATCCTAAAAGAAAGCTTTACAAGGACAACTTGAAAAATCAATGATAAAACTATCACACAACTTGAATCCACTTACTGTCATTCATGTATATATATATATATACTCTTTATATGGCTGGAAAACTGATCTGGAACTCAATGTAAATCCTACAAAAATTGAGTTTGATTGCTACACATGCTCCCATAAGAAAAGTTTACAAGGAGAACTTGCCTTTGATTTGATCAATCAACCGATGAAAACCAAAACGGATGAAACTTGAATGAACTCTAGGCTTCTTCAATTTCTTTTCTTTTGTTCTTCACGGCATGGCTCCATGCTAGACTCTAAAGGCTTATATATATGTATATATAAGTAGAAAATACAACCCTAAATCCCATAACTCATACTCCTTTTGAAATTAGGAGACTATAATTTAATCCCTCTTCTCGCAAGGATTCTTCCAATATAATAACTCTTAATTAAATAATTTAATTCTAATTAACAAACCTCTAAAAGACTGCCATGTCCTTATATTCAATTCTCACAAATTAATAAGAATCTAATGCTATTTAAATACTATTTTCTCAAATAAAATCTCAATTGCCACATTAAATAATTAACTCGCAAAATCTTAAACTGAAAATTAATTAAATAAATTAATCAATGCTAAATAAATACTAAACCCTCTGATGGGTCGTTACATGCTATAAATGATTGGATACGAGCATGTTAGCATGATTAGGGTGTTGGTCCCTTGACACACACAATGGCCACTCAAGAGGGGGGGTGAATTGAGTAATTAAAAACTTATTGAATCGATTCTTTCCTTTTTAAAACTCTTGAGATTTTCTTGTACACAAAATACATTTGTTATAAATATATATGTTGTTTGGAAATGATAGTAATATAAATATACAAACAACCACAATATAAACACAAGATATATAGTGGTTCGGTGTATCCAACACCTACTCCACTCTCTCAATGTCAAACCGACACTTGAGGTTCCACTAAAATCACCACTAGGTTTTCACACAAGAGCACCTAGCAAACTTGTACACCCTGAGGTTTCCCCTTAACTCACCCCATAAACTAATACAACACAATAATACACCTAGATTACTTGGGCTCTAGGATGCCACTCACAATCCACAATCTAATACAAATAAATCAATCTTATGTCCAACGCACTTAGACTACAATGGATATCAATATAAGAACAATATACAAGGCAAAATGAAATGATACAAGTTACCAATAAGAAGAAAACTTCTTCTTTGCCTTGAGGCTCCAATGGATAGATCTTTGAAGCTCCTTAGGCCTTGGATTGTTTTGATTGAGTGCTTGAGAGCTTGGGTGTGCTTTAGGAAGATAGGAAATGGTAAAGCAATAGCCTCCTCTAGATTTCTCCTCTTGATATTTATATTGGGGCTCCCAAAACGACCTGCAACGGCTCCAAAAATCCGACCGTTGGAGTCTGGCAGTCGACTGCTCTAACTGACAGTCGACTCCGCGACACCCATAGTCGACTCTTGTTGCCGACAGTCGACTTTCGCTCAACCTACAGTCGACTTTCTCACAGACAGTCGACTCTCATTGGCCTACAGTCGACTCGACAAAACTCACTCTTACCTACCTCGACTCTGCATAAACAATGCTCGGTTATGTCGACTGATGCACATCCATAGTCGACTACCATTTTGACTTACAGTCGACTGTCCCTCACCGAGAGTCGACTCTCAGTTCAGATTTCAGAAAAATAAGATTTGCTTTGATAATACAATACATAGCATAAATTCATTACAAGATATTTACATTTATTTAGTTTAAGTAAATGTCCACATTTTCTTTTATTTATATTTTACCTTCCATTTACTTTAATACATAAATGTAAATAACAAAGTACCCCCCATTTGGATTCAATAAAAATATCTAAAAAATCAAAATCCAAATAGATAAGAAAGTAGATTTTGGGATTTAGAATAAATTCCGGATTTGACGATTTTAGCACTTCCAAAATACATACTTTCCATTACTTGAAAATTCACTAAAAATCATTTTCACAATAATGAATATTAGCTATGAAAATACCGGGAGTTAGTTTTTCAAAAGGAAAACATTTTCTTATATGTTCCCTTATAGTGTGCTAATATTCTACTTAGAATCAAATAGAATTTCTTGGTTCATTTTGATACACAAAATACTATAATACTTAACAAATATCAAAAATTCATTAGGGGTTCTAAACATACTAAAAATAGTTTTACTAAAATTATGTTTTGTTAAATATCAAAATACATAATAGGTTGATTGGAGCAACTTGGCTCAACATAGGGTTGTGCACAAGTATTGTATTGCGTGTGTATTACTATGTGGGTGAAGCATGGCTTGATGCTTGATTTTATGGGGGCCTTGTATAACGTTTATGTTTCCTACACCATTGCATTTCTTATATGTTACATTGCATGGTTACTGATGCGCGTGGCGAATTTATCCGCAAGAAGTACATCCACAGACTTAGGTGACAGGAAGACCGCCCCAAGGGAGCTTCGGCTCGGTTGTTGTTGTGGGAGCTAAGCTCGGTATATTGGTATGAGGACTAGAGCACATGGTACGGATTTTGGAGCAGCGACTCATATTGATTTGCTTGCCAGTTCATGGCAATAGGCAAGTTTGGATTTAGGGACTTGAGAGCTAGTGTGTCTTATGTGGGCCCTAAGGACCATTATGTGCATGTTTAATTATGCATTTATTGCATGGCTTGAGGTTCATGGTATGGATGTGTATGTGAATGTGCACGTGTCATGCAGGTGGTTTGGGTTATTCCCTTTACTCTTTTACCCTTTTGTTCTTTATACTTGTTGAGTTTTGTGACTCACCCTTGTTTTACATCATTCTAGGTGAAGGAAAGACTAAGATCGAGGGCAGGGGTGGCATAATCTGAGTTGTCTAGTAGTAGGGTGTACAAGGCAGTCCCAGCCATCGAGTATTAGGGGAGTCTTGCTGCTTTTGGCGTGTTTGGATGGTGTTTGTTACCCCTTAATGCTGTGTTTATATATGTCTTCGTGTTATGGTTAAGGTTATGTTATGATGTTGACACCTCCATGTCTCTTAGCTATGTATATATCATGTTTCTGTTGTGTTAGGTTGTTGTCCTAGGAATGTGCATGGTAGAATTATGCTCCTCTATTATTCCCCTGTGGAACTTTCTTCCGGTTTCCTGTGCTGACGGGATATCCGGTTAGGGGCTCTCACACTTAATGCATTTGATGATTTGTATCTCGCTTGCTTGTATACTCATTGGATACTCTTTATTCCCATATTCTCATGATTAACGTTTGTTTGGTGCTTTCAGTTATGTCGGTTTTAAGGAGGACTTTTGTTTAAGGGGGAGTATTGTGCTTGATCATCTTGTTTTCAAAAACCAATCATTTCTATTTATGACAAAAAAAAGGGGGGGGGGAGGGAGATGAGCATATATTCTATTGAAATTGATTCTAAATTGGGTTTCTTCATCATCAAAAATAGGGAAAATGATATTTTACTCTTGTTTTTTGTTTTGATGATGAAAAACATTAGTTTTATGTCCATACCCTAAATAAATTTGTAAGATCATTTTTTGATTCAAATGAAAATCAATTTCATCTCTTTGCTAAAATGCAAATCATTTCTCCCAAGATATCTTGATGGAAATTGAAAAAACAAAATCTTATGTCTCAAAAGAATCTCCAAAAAAATGTATTTCAAAATCGATTTTAAAATGCTGGAGAAAATGGAGCAGATTGGTTTAAAAAGCAAAGGATGAGCTATCGATCGATTCTAAGGAACTATCGACTACTTTTATCCCTGTTGTCGACCGGTCTTCTTAGGCTATCGACCATCCAAAATGTTGCTCTCGGTTGTTTGTTGTGGACAGCCTTTACATCATAAGTTGTCGATCGTTTTTCAAGAATGTTAACTGTTTTACCCCAAGTGTCTACCATTTTTCAAACTTATGAACTAACCTATTGACCGATTCTTTGAATTTGTCAAGCGTTTTTATCACAAAACCTCTAACGGCTAGTTCATCAGTTCATTTAATGCACCCCAACTACCATCAACGGCCATATTTTTGGAAGTACTTTTGAAGCACTATAAATAAAGGGTTGGTGGTCCATTTAAAACTCTTAGGAGAATTTATTACAAAACTTCCAAATGCTCAAATCATTTAAGTGCTCAAGCGTTTATTTTTTATTCTCTCTCTCAAAAACTTTGCATTTAATTGTATCATTTGATTTCAGGCCTTATATTTATTTTTGAGAGACTTTGTAACTAAAAAATTAATCTCTTAGGCTCTCACATTTGTAAAGTCTTTTGTATTTTTCTAGAAAGTGTGCTAGATGGCCTACATTAATTGTAGGAAAATTGTATTTCCTAGTCTTAGGGGCTAGATGGCCTACATTAATTGTAGGAAGATTGGTTTTACTCTTTATTTCATTTATTGTGTTAAGAAAATCCCCATTTACCCTCATTTTCTTTAAAATCCTCATATTTCATCAAAAAGGATTTCAAGTGCAATTAAATTTTTAAATATAGCCCAATTCACCCTCATCTTGAGTTGTGGTGCTATTGCTATACAATTATATCATCTCTAAATATGATATATAGGGAAAATCTTCAACCTTCTTTTGGTCCACTAAAGGTGTATTCAAAAAGAAAAGGCCTTAGATGATCATCCTATGCATATTGGATCATCTAAACAATGTTCAGACTCCTGCAATCCCAATGTTGAACCTACTTTATCACATGTTCAACATCTACAGTTCACTAATCTAGCTATATTAGGACCAAACCCATATACCTTTTCTCAACCTGAACCTGAATTTAATGACATGGACATTCCTATTGCCCTCAAAAAGGGAATCCAAACTTGCACTAAACATCCTCTCCATTTGTTCATGACCTACTCCCACTTGTCTCCTACCTATAAAACCTTCTTAGCCAACCCGAATACCATTCCTATCCCAAAGACCTTGTCTGAAGCATTAAGTAATGAAAATTGGAAAGATGCCACGAAGGTTGAGATGGCAGCCCTTGAGAAGAACCAAACCTAGGAGTTGGTTAATTTGCCAAAAGGGAAGTAACCTGTAGGATGTATGTAACGCCCCACTTTCCAAAATACGCAACAATGCGAAATATAATTAAGACATCACCTACAGGCGTTATGGAAACCCTTACCAACGGAAGCATTAGATCGAACCTACAAACTTAAGCAGAGCTAAATAAAGGGGTTTCCACTAAATTTCCTTTACAAGTACAAGAAATGTATACGACTTTCAATACTCCATAAAACACAACACATCACAGCAGGTACAATTGTATGACACTGACACACACCCTTTACAACCTTGAGTATCCTAACTGCTATTTACAATACATCATTTGGGTTATAAGGGTACATAATGAAACAAAACCCCAAGCTAGCTGCAAAATCCAAAGCTAGCCAAGCACCACCTTTTTACCCTTTCTCGAACTAGAACTTGGAACACCTAGCACTTTTGATAAACCTGGAACGTTGAATGTCCTAAGGGTATGAAACACCCGAGTTAGATAATAACATCTAAGTGAGTGAATCAAAAAAAGAAACATATGTGCGTGTAAATGCAATAATGTTGTTATGAAATCCACCCCTATGGTAGCAATATCAGGGTGTTGCAATCACCCCCGCAATCATCACAATCACCCCTGACTCACCGTAAGAGCACGAGATCTTCCATAATGGCCCAACAACTAGCCATAGTCACCAACGCAAACATGATATATGACAAAGCAAAAAGAATATGCTTAAACAAGGAAAAATATGACATGTAAGCCACAAAGGCATGATATGCAAGCCAACATCCACACACGAGTGAAGCAACAAATGCTCAAAGTGTCACAAAACATACAGAAATCACTCACCTTGACTGATTATCTTAAGAAGCACGGTTTACAACGAGCAGGATGGGTTTTCTCACAGTTTTTCTTACTACTTGACACAAACTTCGAGAAAGACCCAAAAACTCTGTCAAGGCTTATTCTCCCTCGACTTTCTCCTTTCTTTTCGACAGTGTTTCCTCTCTCAAACTCTCTTCCTTTTCCTCCTTGCTTGGTGTCCAAAATGAATAACCCCAAAGCCTTTATTTATAGGAAACTCCGGCGAACCAAATCACGTCATGTGTCGCGTTATCATGAGACTTCAAATCCTATCTCCTAACTGGCCAATGAATGCTTGCCACATGTCCTTAGGGATAAGGTTTGGAAACTTTTGCAAACTTGGAGACTAAATAAGTTTTTCATCGGCCAATCACGCGATGTCACCTCAAGGGGTCATTATGAGCCATCATGTGACCTTATCTTATCTTCCAAGTGGCCAATGGTTGATTACCATGTGTCCTTGAAGATAAGACTTCATCATTTCTCCCATGTGCATCCAACCCAAATGCACCACTTGTCTCTTAATTGAATTTAATAGAGTTTAGAATCCAAATCTCCATTTGATTTGAGTTTGAAATCCATGATATTTTGAAGAGATATTTTTAAGGTTTCAAGAAACGACACTTTGACCCGAACTTTTCACATAACTACACTTAGACCCTTGCAAGTTAGTCCCTAGGCCATTTTTAATTGCACTTTTTGATCCTTGGAAAATGGATAAATTACACTTAGCACCCCAAGATTTTAGGTAAATTACACTTTTACCTGAACTTCAGTATTTACGATTTTACCACTGGTTCAGAAACTGAACCTTTATCTCAAGACTTCTATAATTCGTTGAAATGACCTATTTCCTCAAGTATTAAAACCTAATAATCTCAGATATTACATCATATTTGAGTTTGAAAATCTAGGATGTTATAATGTAAATGGGTGTTTACAGTGAAGTACAGATCTGATAGATCTTTAAAAAGGTACAAGGCCAGATTGGTGGCTAAGGGGTATACCCAAACCTACGGGGTAGACTATCTTGAAACTTTTGCCCCTATAGCAAAAAATGAACAGTGTCAGTGTATTATTGTTCTTGGCAGTTAATTATGATTGGTCATTACATCAATTTGATGTAAAAAAATATCTTCCTACATGGGGAGTTAGAAGAAGAGATTTATATAGAGGTTCCCCTTGGATTTGGGCTGCAAACTAAAGAGAATAATGTTATATGTATGTTGAAAAAGGCCTTTTATAGGTTGAAACAGTCACCAAGGGCCTGGTTTGGAAAGTTTACCAGGGTTTATGCTTGGATTAGGTTACAAGCAAAGTCAAGCTAACCACACTTTATTTGTTTATCACTCAATTACAGAAAGGATGACAGCACTGTTAGTGTATGTTGACGATATTATTGTTATCGGTGATGAAAAAGAAGGGATGGATCAATTAAAGGGATGTTTGACAAAGGAATTTGTGATCAAAGAGTTAGGAAAATTGAAGTATTTTCCCCAGCATAGAAGTAGCAAAGTCTAAGGAAGGGATATTTATTTCTCAGCACAAATAAATGCTGAACCTTTTGACTAAAACTAGCATGCTTGGAGGCAAGGCACTTGATACTCCTATTGAACAAAATCATAGAATTGGTGTTGATTTTGAAACAGGAATGGTGGATAAGGGATCATATCAACGGCTAGTAGAGAGGCTTATTTACTTGTCTTATACTCGGCCAAACATTGCTTATGGAGTGAGTGTGACCACCCAATTCATGCATGATCCTAAGGAAAGTCATCTAAAGGTTGTGTACAAGATTCTTCACTATCTTAAGGGCACTCTCGATAAGGGCATCCTATTTAAAAAGCAAGGAAACTTATCTTTAGAAGCATATGCAAATGTTGATTATGTAGGGTCCCTTGTGGATGGGAGGTCCACTTCAGGTTATTGCACATTCTTAGGGGAAAATTTTGTCACTTGAAGAAATAAAAAACAAAATGTGGTGGCTAAATCAAGTGTTGAAGCCAAGTTCAAATCTATGGCCCTAGGTATTTGTGAATTCCTATGGCTGAAAATTGTTCTAACAAACTTGAAAATCAGGTGGTCAGCCCCTATGAGGCTTTAATGTGACAATAAGCCAGTGATAAACATAGCCCATAACCCGATTCAACATAATAGAACAAAACATGTTGAGGTAGATCGGCACTTCATCAAAGAGAAACTTGAGAGTGGCATGATTTGTACACCTTTTGTTCCCACATGGGGGCAATTGTCAGATATTTTGACTAAAGGCTTAGCAGGTCATGTGTATCACAAGATATTAAACAAGCTGGGAATGTATGATATACACTCACCATCTTGAGGGGAATTATTAGAAAACGAGTAGATTCTCTCCTAATATGGTCTATATCGTGTGATGTGTGCTGATTGATTTGATTGTATTTTTATTGTAAGTTACAATTAAAACTGAAGGGAAACGGGGGCTTGAGGCCAAAAGCCAACCACAAGTGGATCTATGCAAGGATCTATAGGTTTTAAAATATTTTCAAAACCAATACATACATTAGAGCAGTGAAAAGGCAAAAGCAAAAAACAATCCTTGGTCCCTTTCTCGATTGCACCCAAAATGTCTCACACCCAATCTAAATGAGAGAAGAAGAAAGGGAGTTGCACCTGCCAACCTATTGGAGCAAGAATAAGGAAATGGCAGTAACACAACAAGAGAGAAAAACAAGAAGCAACCAACAAGAAGAAGAAGAATCAGAGAGTAAGATGAAGAAGAAGGGAGCAGCCGTGTATCTCAACCTCCTCTAAAACGTTCTCCAAAATCAAATCTCACCAAATCAGCTTCCTTTCCACGCTTTTATCATCATCCCATGCATCCCCCTCATCAAAGCAATTAATGCTCGAACGAGACAAGGCGCGATGGAATTCTGGTTGACTGAATTGCACGGTTCGGTCAACCGAAGCTACCACATTCTGCCCACTACACCTATATTGCATTCCAGCCCTACTATTATCGAATAATAGCCTTTGCACTATCCAATAATGCAAACAAAGCCCCTACCATCCAATAGCAGTCTCTCATATCCATAGATCAATGTGTCCAACACATTTAAGTAACCAACATCATTGTCTGACAGTGACGAGGAACACACTAAGAGCAATGGATCACTAATCCGAACATTACTTAGTATGTATGTGACTTTCTAGATTCACAGCCATATAGCAGTCAGGACACGTTAACTCCTTGACGTCGACCGATCCCTATCAACCTACTAAGATGATCTCTCCAAATTCCCATAACACCCTGAAAAATCCTAAATATCCTATAGCCAAAACTCAAGACGATCCTAATGACAATTAAGTATAATTTCATATGAACCTATTAAGGCTCCTCGATTACCGTGCACTATAGTTCTTCCACTAACTAATATCCCAACCGAGTGAGAGTCATGGACTGATTAAACTCATAGGACTTGGTAACTATTGTTAGTGTAGATGCTCTAGACCCAATCAGATTGAGTATGTTATACACTAACAATTGCAATCATATTTATTATTGAATAAGAACTTACTGAATTTCACAAGAAATCGTTCTATTAGTTTCCTGTTATTATTATAATGATCGAATGAAACTAGATAGAAGTCCATATGATGTATACTGTAATTAATCTATAAAAAATGTGAGATGATGCATCAGTTTGTAAACATCATTAAATGTCCCAAGTCATAACAATGTCAAGAATGAACATTGACAATTGCGATAAAAGTTGTATGTACTTGTGATAGCAATGGGGTCTCACACCCATAGGCATGGGGATGCCTAAACAAGTACATAGGTGATCAATGTTGGGGAACGTGTCACTAGACATGACTCGCCATGAGAATCAATTTTAATTATATGTTGATAGAATTCTCATACGAGATAGGTGTAACTAATCCTTGAACTTGAAGTTGTCACGGTCATCTCATAAGAAGACCAGTATGCTTTGACATCATTTCAATGGGTCTAGACAAAGGCTGCACGTAGGCGATCGTTGGGCATATCGTGAAGCTTATACAGATTGGTGCAAAATCAAGATGGGACTCGTCTATTCTTTGATAGAGGGTGATATATCTAAAGCGCATTCGATAGATATTCACTTTAAATCTATGGTCATGGTGAAAAAGATCAATAAAGAGTTATTGATTCACTTTCTATTAAGTGGGGATATCCGGAGGACCGAAAAAAACTCATGCGATCGTAATCAAGAAACACATCGCCAAACTTGAGATCACATAAGATACATTTACGAGATGATCAAATTACACGGTAACCATGTTAGTGAAAAGTTGTTTACAAATTATGAATCATTCTAAATAATTAGATAGGCATGACACCTTGCTAGAGGCCAATCTTGTCTTATGTGTTCATACTGACACATTGCCAACATATTCAGAAACCTAATGAATCATACTCAATAGGTATGGTCCCTATCTTAAATCAGGAGAGTGAACGTATGATTAAATGAGACATTTCGGTAAGAAATTGTACCGTCACAAATTCTTATGAAAAAAATAAATAGACGTAATGAAATCGATATGACAAGGGATCGTCATAAAAGAAAGAGTTTTCTAAAATGGTAATTAATTAAATTATGAAAGAATTTCTAATTTAATAATTTTCTATTTGTTGGAGTGGCAAATAAAAAATAAAATATATTTGGACTTAAATTAATATTTGGACTAAATTAGATTTAGACCAAATAATAAATTAAATATTATATTTGGGTTAAATTAAATTTGGGTCAAATATTAATATTTAAATATTATATTTGAATTAAATTAAATTTGGACCAAATATTTTATTTAAATTAATAATTAGATTTTGACCACTTAATTAATTACTTGTTGTACTAGAATAAATAGACCGGTCTATATCCATTAAGGTTTTAGAAACCCTAAGAGGTCATGCTCCTCTATAAATACCCCTTTATGAGTTGTCCAAATTAGATGAGTGGTTTTGTGATTTTTCAAGAGTTGAAAAATAATTGTCATTCACTCTGTCCGTACACAACCTGCGAAAAAAAGAAAGAACTAACACTCATTCCGCTCTCCTCGCCAACGAAAGCATGTCGCGTATCACAAGTTAGAGGCCGGACGCTTGGACGGCTCAAATCCGCAAACGACTCAAAAATATAAATGTTAGATTTATTTTATTTTGTATGTGAATAATTTAATTTTGACGTTAATCCGATTGGCGAGATTAGGGTAAGATTCAAAATTTTTAAACTACGTTGCTTATCTCGTAACGATTTTGTTTTACTTTCAACTATGATAGATCAAATACGGTGTGATTGAAGAAGCATGTTAGATCCAATCTGACATTGGAACTCTTTTCAATCTCATGCTCACCCTGGCTAGGGGATTTCCAATCACAATCACCAACATGGATCTTTCCAATCTCATGCTCACCCTAGCTAAGGGATGTTCGCCCCCATCCAATGAAGGCCAATGGATCTCATCGACAAACATCTATCTCCATACACCACTACACAGAGATTATATAGAGAGCATTCTCACCTCATACACCGGATGGTTTCACTTAACAGTAAATCCCTGACACTAGTGCACAAGACATCATGTCGCCTCTGGTTCGAGAACCAAGTACACAATCGAGAGTCAATAACAGATCATTAATCCTCAAGCCATGTGATCTATCGTAGGCATCACATTTAGTGGATATTCTTCAACACTTACTCACATGTCTACTATATGCATCCCATGCAATGTGGCGTGTGACTCACCACCACATCCTGTTAGCATCACATGTTAAACAATGGTAATAACTCATGTGTCAGTCTACTAATTAACAAATTATATTTCCCTTCTGATAAGTCTAAGGATTGAGAATATCTTTAAGAAATCCTATACTAGATATCCAAGACACACAATGTCAACCCCTTGAGAGTAGGAAGTCTATCAAAAAAATTTAGGAACTTATTCATGGAGATGAAATTGAGAGATATGAATGGAGATATAATCTTCATTAACATAAAGAACAATCAACAATATCATTCGCATACATCCAACATAATATAAATCTAACATTTAATGTACTATCACTAATAACTTATTTCATTTTTCTGTATGTATTTCCTAAACTAATTAAGAAAACTATCTAATTAAGAATCTTCCTAATTAGACTTAGAAAACTACAGTGATAGGCGTGTATATATATGCTGTTGAAGCCTTAGAATGAATAAGATTAGATGATTATTCGTCTCATTTTAACACTTCTCAACCCCACAGCACCGTTCCAGGCCTATATTGTCAGTTACAAGCAAGAATATGTACCAAAATGTGGTACTTAAACCTGTTCAAACTCAGAATAAGAAAAGAATTGTTTTACAAGAAACAAGCAATTGGTCTGTGTCTGTGTGGGAGGAGGATACACCTCTTCTATGAAGCTTAAGAAACAAGAAAACAGAAAATATTTAGAATAAGGAATTTGTTCGATGAAAATCTGATAGACAGCATTTAACAATACGTTAGAAGCGTGTAACATTGGACGACTAACTCACTGGTTCACATGGATAAGATGAATGGTGTATGCAGGCTCAACAATTAAATATATAACATCAAAATAAATAGATATAGAAAACAATTAGTTTACAGTACAGTTTACAACAGTAAGGTGAAACATGGTGGAAGAGCTGTATTTAAGTTGAGAACCAACTCTAAGCTCTACTTTCAAGTATCAGCGCAACGCATGCAATGAGTTATATTAGTGGATGCCAACCCATCACCCATGTTCCAGGAAAGACCATGCCAGCCCTAGTTGAGAAATCAAAACCACTCTACTTGTATAACTACATAGGCTTTTTTATTCTACTCTGCTATAGAAGATAAACTTTACATCAAGTCAAGATTCTGAAATTACAAGTGGTAAAAGAACCGTAGTTCGAAATAAAAAAATGCAAGTTTAATATCAACTTTTATCTCGGCTCTATTTACAAAACACAAAATCCCATAAACCATCATTGCTGAACAAACTCACAAGGCCCATGAGAACTCATGAAGCTGAGGTAAGAGAGAACAAAATCCTAGACTGGAACTTTGGAAGCTTTTAAACGAGAAAGTGAGCGCTGACCTCTTTTCCTTGCTTCAAGTAGCCTTGCCTTCAATGTATTCTCCTTGGGCAACTTTGAAGAGGACTCGGAGATGTCACAATCTTGGGATGGGAGTGTAGCCGTCCATTGTCTTATTGGACTTGATGGCCGCCTCCATACAGAATTACCAGAAGATACCACCCCATAGTTATTCTCAAGATGGGTGTCCCCATGTTCTGACAACAAATATTGATTTCTTATTAAGTCGTCAACAACATGATGTGGCTTGGAGACATGGGTTTCGTCTGCATTAGTCTTTCCCTGGTAGTCGTCTTCTTCTGTCACCTCACAAATTTCAGACTTCCTAGACATTCTTGCTTCAACCGGGTTCCCTTCCCCAATTTTGCACTGTTCAGCATCCAGAACATGGGATTCACTTTCTTTCCATGGGATGGTTCTAGGCATCTGTTCTTCAAACTTCACTTGCAAGCTGGTTGGACTACATCTCTTCACCTTTTCATGAAATGGAAGATTTTTATGCAGATGAGTTGGTTTGACCATGTCATAAGTCTGATCTTCCTCAGGTTCATGTCCCTGTGGCTTTGGACTTCCTGCAGTTGGTCTATTCAGCTCAAAACAATGGGAATCACTATCAGTAGAATCCTCTTCATCACCCACATCTTGAGGAGCACTAGCAGCAACCTTCAAAGGAATAGACTCAAGAGAACTGCGGCGAAAAGTATTATTCCTCGGCACAAAATTATCATAACCATAACTCTTGGAATTACCATATTGTTTAGCCTTAAGAAAGGTCCCTATTTCTGATCTTAGTCTATCCACTATTGAATTTTTTTCTCCGAAGTGGTAGTGACTGCCTAGTTTCATCTGCATCCGTTCATCAAGCCATGATTCAGAAATATGGAGGATCAATCTACCATGATCAGCAGTGTCCACCCAATCCTCATTAGATTTCTGTTTCAAAGCATGCACCTGCTGTTCATAATCTCTGATCCCCCAAGCAAACTCATCGCAAAGGTCTTCCAAAAGCTTCCTTGATGTTCTCTCCCTTTCGAGCTCTTTCAAAGCACTAGCAAGAGATGTTTTCACCTCATAAAGCTCCCGAGCCAGCTTTCTGTGCAGGCTTTCGGAGTGTTTCCTTAACTTCCTCTCATCTTCTAGTTCATCCCTTACAGACTGAATGGCAATGCTGACTCGATCATGCTCCTTGCTCTTCCTAATTAGCTTATTTTCTGCAATTTGATTCCTCAATTCTTCTATCTCATGCCTGTCAGCCTGCTGATCTCTCACCAATTCTTTGATCCTGGCACGGGCATGGTCCAGCTCCTTCTTTAATCCTTTCACGACTGACATATTGGATGCATGTTGTTCTTCTAAGCTCCAGATTCGATTCAATACTTTTAGCAGTTCTGTAGATGTTTTGAGGCTACAGCCTGCCTCACCAACCCTTCCTTTAATGTCCAAAGAACTGGTAGGCGTTATGGCAGGGTCATAAGGTGCTACCTGAAAGAGGAAAGCAAGCGGAACATGTTGGGCATGTCATAGAATATAAATTTGAAAAGCTGTGTACATGAAAGGAAAAATAACAAGCAATTGTACAAGAGCAAATCAACATCATGATTTTGAAGTTAATTACACAAAAAGTACAACTATATTTGAAATAGAATTTTGAAAGTGATATGTACAAGGGTTTACCCTAGATTATGCGAACTCTTGAAATCAATCAATTAATTATACTCAGTGATGGAATAGACTCAAGAATTCCAGAGTCCACCTACTATCGTCAATAATAAGACATGCACAAGAATATATATGGAAAAAGCTCCCAGTAGCAGGTAGGTTAAAAGCTATGGGCCAATGTTATCAATTTTGAACCATAGTGGATGGTTCTGGAAGATTTTTAGTACCCAAAAAAATATGTATTTTATGTTTTATCCATTGTACCGTTTGGTACCAGTCTGTCAGTCAGTACATGACAATACTGGTCAAAATGCTGGTATATGCTACTCTTACTTCCTCTGCTGACCCATTCTGACTCTACTCTCTAACTCTGGCACTTGCTGTCACTCTAATTCTCCTACTTTCTCTCACTGTTGCTCTCTCTCTAACTCCATTACCCTCTCAGAGTCTCAGTACCACTACCCGTTAGGGGCCCATGACCAGTGCTTAACCCTTAATTAAACCAAAGGCCCACTAGGATTAAGTAAGCCTTTGTATGTATCATATCATGACAATAATAACAATAAAATTTAACTGCATCATAACAATATCCATTCCAAAATAAACTGAATGACCATCCATACAATCCCTACCCAAAAGTCTCCAAGCAAACTACTAAGAATAATAAAAATTACTAAGCTCAAGCTAATGCCCACAAGAACAAAGTCAGACATACCGAAGCAAAATGGCTAATCTAATTGTTTCCTTCACAATGTCTGAAATGTCAGTTCCAAGTAGAACCGCCACCTAAAAATTTAAAAAGAATCTATAATGCATCAAAACAAGCAATACGCACAAGTTTTTTATACAATAAATATTTTTTCATGAAAGAAATGCAAAAATATTTAGTTTTCATAAATAAGCAATAAAATTCTTTTCCAAGAAAATTCTTTCTTTTCCAATAAAACTATTTTCTCTATTTGAAACTGATTGAGAAATCAATATTTTCAATTTCATGGGAGTATCCTAAGCAGAACTTATCATATAACAATAACTGGCCACATCCATGCCAAAGTAGATCCACGCGTGTTGTCCGGCACACTCAGTTAGCATTACCCCAGCTAACTTGGGTCATCAAGGTGCACTAGGGTTAACATTCACCACCGCTAATGTGCAGTATTCTAACAAAGGTTCTCTCAAAACATTTTATCATATATAGAAATCCATGTATCAGTCAACTATACTAACAATTACAGTCATAACAAATCAACCATCGGGAATTTACAACTTAATTCATAATACGCAATTCAATATACTTGCAATCACATCCATATCAAAACAGTTAACCATTGAGCAGAGAGGAGTAATAGGGACTTGTACTGACATTTTAGGCTTTACAATTTTAACAGAACAATTTGGCATGGAGGAATAAGAGGATTTTTATTTTGAAATAATTTTCTTTTCCCAGAAGCATTGCAAATTTCAATTGAAGTAGAAAGAAATTGTTTATCCATGATATTTGACAAGGAAATAGAAAAACCATCAATCAAAACATATATTGTCTACCTCACCTTGACCATGTTTTAAGGAAAGGACCGAACAAGAATGCGAGCTTCGAAAGAACAACGCTAGACCAAAACTTGCTAATTACTCATTCTATTAGTCCTTCTCTCGCCTCTCTCTCTTTCTTCTTTCATCTTTGTGTACTCTCTCTATCTACCCCTCTATGTGTACATATATATATCTACGAATGTATGTTCCTACTTGTATTTAGAAAACCAATTACTATATGAATTTTGAATACGATATCCTTATTTCTATATTTATTTAGTAAAGCATGTATATCTATTCCTACATGGATTTGGCATAACATATATATATATATATGTGCATGTATGTATGTTTCCATATTTATTTAGAAAAGTATGCATACCTTAGATAATAGAAAAAGGCTTAGTGTTAGTATATAGATGTCCAAGACCAACATTAGATATAGACAATTGCTTACCATTTCCAACAGAGACCTTGTCTCCTCCATTGTGAGGAGAATGAAATGTCAGGTTATTGAGATTTGAAGTGATATGATTTGTGGCTCCAGAATCCACAAACCATGAATGATCACGCAATGGTGAGGGAGACAAATTTTCTAGAGGCTAAGGAAAATGGCCATACAAGGTGACTCCTTGAGAAAAACCTATATCAGTCATGTAGGGCTCATTAGAATCAGAAAAGGTAGCTACATATGCCCTAGAATCAGCAGCTAGAAACCTCTGAAAATTCTGAGAATTCTGAAATGAATTCTGAAAACTTTGACCACCAGCATTTCTCTGAAAATTCTTGTCAAATCTATGATAGCATTTATCAACAGTGCCTTGGTTTTCCACACAATTGACAATAGATCCTTCTATTTGATCTACCACAACCTCTTCCACCTCTATATCCTCCTCCTCTTTGTCCAAAACCTCCTCTAGTATTATTACCATTTTGTGACGCAACTGAAGTCATGTTTACATTAACAGGAGCATGCATAACCGACTCAAAATTCACCATAGACTGTGCAGCAGTATTTTTAGAATGTAATCTCTGCTCATGCATTAACAACAATTACTGCACTTTTTCTAAGTCTATTTCATCCATTTGATAGGTGATCAAGCTTACAACTGTCTCATACTCATGATCTAATCCATTTAGGATTGCAAGTAACAAATCTTTATCACTCAAAGATTCACCAATAGCAGCCAATGAATGACCAATTGTCTTAATTTTCAGTATGTAATCATTAATAGACATAGAATCCTTCTTAACAGACCTTAGTTGCTGCTTTAATTAAACAGATTTTGCTATAATTTGGCGAGAATATAAACTCTCAAGAGCAGACCATACCTCGCCAGATGATTCACATTGAATCGCCTGCGCAAGTACCTTCTTGTCAATGGTGGAGAACAACCAGCTGAGTAGCAATTGGTCTGACCGCATCCAATTCATATAATCCACATTAATCACTGGAGCATCACTATCACCAGCCAGATCTGACACATATTTAGGAGGAGGCAACTTGTTCAAAAACGGCAACAAGTCGAAGGCACGAATCGTTGCAAGAATTTGTGCCTTCCAAAAGATATAGTTACTCGAGTCTAGCTTGATAGGTATGAAGCTAAATGCCTTTGCTACAGACCAGAAATCCGACTGCGAAGATGAGGATAGCGAAGTGGAAGAAGGTATCGAAAGTGAGGAAGAAGAATTTCGATCCAGATTCGAAGCCATTGATGCAAGTCGCAGGCTCTGATACCATGTAACGATGAATAGGTTTAGAGAAATCTAGGGCACAAGAGAAAATAGAGAAATGATCTTCAAAGAAGAATACGAATACAATTTTCAGCACCTTACAACGAAGCTCACTGAGCTTATATACAAAAGCACTTAATTACTATAACAACAAACTAACCGCCTATGCTATATAACACATAACAGAATAACAACTAATTATTCTAACAGAAATAGGCGCTCAAGCTCAAGTAATCTCTTCAACAAGCTGGAGTCTGTGATAAAATTTGTCGAGCTGAGCCGAGCTAAGCAAAGCTTGGCTCAACTCGACTCATTTGCACCCTTACACACTGAGACCCTCGACAGAAGTACCAGAACACTCCGAAGAAACTCAAAGTCACTGTTTGGACAAAGAGCCGCCAAATGATTGATGAGTGGACACAGAAGCAACTATTTGGCTAAAAGGATTCATGGACTTGCGACCTTCGACATTCAAGGGGAAGCTCGAAGCTAACCCAAGTGTGGTCGAATATTGGTTAGAGGATGTTTGTCAGCTATTAGAATATATGGACTACTCGAAGAAACAGTGGGTGAGGTGCGCTACTTTCATGTTGACTGAGCACGCCAGACTGTGGTGGCGATCAACGGCCGAGATGTTAATGGAACAAAATGCTCAATTGGTAGAGCCTAAGGAACAGCCACGTCCAATTGATTGGGAGCAATTTACAGAGGCCTTCAATGAGAAGTATTATGATAGGCCCCCAGTCCATTGGACCTACCAGAGGCGGCCTAAGGGGCAGGGGGATAAAAGGAGTGGGGCTCGCGTAACAGCAAGCGAGGGCTGAGGGTAGTAGGGGAAAACCATTGGTTTGTGTGTAACAAACCAGCATGTGCAGCCAGAGGCAGTTATGCTGAGTAGGATAGGGTATAAATAAGGGGAAGAAAGAGAGACGTGTGCTGGTTTTGTGAGAGAATTTGGGATAGAGATGGCCTCTCGAATGCCCTGGGTTGTGCTTGTTCTTGACCGAAAGCTCTGATAGCCATTGTTAATTGATTGCAGTTTGGATTTTCTAGCTAGGATCCTATCAATTTGGCATCAAAGCGGTGCCGATCCTCATGGTAAACCTAACAGAGAGAGTGGGTGAATTAGAGTCGTAGATGGAGGGCATGCAAAGGGGAGTCGAAGCCATTAGAGGCGACATCCAAGCGATGGAACGAAATGTGGCGATGATGCTTGAACAGTTCACTTTCATGCGAACGAAGCGGGACAAGCAGGAGCGGGAAAGGAAGAGCAAGTCCAAGGAGCAAGAAGGACCTTCGGAATTCACCATGGATTCCAAAGTAACCCTTGGGATTGTGAGAGGTCGCAACCTGGAAGGAGCAGTCGAGGGTGGGTAGGGGTCGGACGTACAAGGACGAAGACTAGAGATGCCCATTTTTTAAGGAGAGAATCCCGATGAGTGGATTTTTCGAGCCGAGCGGTATTTCACAGTCAATCAACTAACGGACGAGGAGAAGATAGAGTCTGTTGCACTATGTTTCAAAGCAGCGGCTCTGTCTTGGTTCCAATGGGAGACAAAGCGAAGAAGAATTCGGAGTTGGGAAGGCTTGAAGCAAGGTATTATGGGTAGGTTTCGCCCCACTCAAGAGGGGTCATTAGAGGAGCGTTTATAGGCTCTCAGGCAAGAAGGGACTGTTAAGGAGTATAGATTGTTGTTTGAGACGTTAGCCGCGGCTATGCCTGAGGTTCCTGAGGCGTTTTTGGAAGGCTAATTCCTAAACGACCTCAACCCGAAGATAAGAGCGAAGATCAGGGTGCTGCAACCACGGGGGCTCGATCAGATCATGGTGGTGGCTCAAAATATTGAGGACAAGAACGCAGCCCTTCAGAACTATCATAGGGCAACCGGACCACCCAAGAGCGGGTACTCTATAGCGCCAACGGTCACTAATCGGATGTACCCGATGCCAGCGAAGAGTTTGGGTTCCTCCCAAAAGTCTGTGACCCAACCGGGACCCCAATTTCACACCGCTGTAAATGGTGGCAGTTTTCCTTTTAAGCGACTTAGTGAGGCTAAGTGGAAGGCCAAGCGAGAGAAGGGCCTTTGCTTCCGTTGTGATGAAAAATATTCGATAGGCCATAGGTGCAAAAACAAGGAGCTCCAAGTTTTGATGATCCATGACGAAGAAATAGGCGAGGCAGTAGGAGAGGAGGAAGCAGTGCAAAGGGGCGAGAAAGAGTTGGGGTGTGAGAGGGAAGTGATCAAGCTATCCATGAACTTGGTAGTTGGATTGACAACGCCACAAACAATGAAACTAAAAGGGGATATCGAAGGACAACCAGTTGTAGTGCTTATTGATGGAGTGGTACAGCATTTAGGGTTGCCAAGAACAGAAACTGCCGAGTATGGAGTGATTATGGGAACGGGAATGGTAGTGCAAGGGGCCGGCATTTGCAAGGGGGTGAAACTGCACCTACAAAACCTGCAAATTGTGGAGGATTTTTTGCCCTTAGAGTTGGGTAGCTCAAATGTGATCTTAGGGATGAAGTGGTTAGCCGTTGTGGGGAAAATGAATGTGGATTGGAAGGCTTTAACTATGAAGTTTCAAGTGGGTGGTATGGTTGTAACACTGTAGGGAGACCCAAGCTTGAGTAAAACCATGGTGTCCTTGAAGGCCATGATGAAAGCTCTTAAGGGAAGTGGTGAGGAGATGCTGCTGGAATTGGAGACTATTATAGCAGAATTTGAAGAAAAACAGAGGGAAATTCCAATGATGTTGCAAGGGGTGCTGGAAGAGTTTGAAGGGGTATTTTCTAATCCAAAGGGGCTGCCACCATAAAAAGACCATGTTATTAACCTGATTCCAGGAACCGCACCAATACATGTGAGGCCCTACCGTTACCCTTACTTGCAAAAAAATGAGATTGAAAAACTGGTGGGTGAGATGTTGGGGGCTAGGATTGTTCAGCCAAGTTGCAGTCCATTTTCTAGCCCGGTGTTGTTGGTTAAGAAGAAGGATGGAGGGTGGCAGTTTTGTGTCGATTACAGGGCCTTGAACAAGGTAACCATTCCCAACAAATTCCCCATACTGGTGATTGAGGAGCTGCTTGACAAGCTGCACGAGGCTATGGTTTTCTCCAAGCTGGACCTAAAATCTGGCTACCATCAGATTAGGGTTAAGGCTGAAGATGTTCCCAAAACAGCTTTCCAGACACATGTCACTATGAGTTCCTAGTTATGTCGTTCGGGTTGACAAACACACCCGCAACTTTTCAATCGTTGATGAATGATATCTTCAGGGAGTATTTAAGGCGATTTGTATTGGTTTTTTTTTATGATATATATATTGGTTTATAGTAAGAGTTTAGAGCAACACACAAAGCACTTACGTTGCGTTTTAAAAGTGTTGGCAGAAAATCAGCTGCTTACTAATAGGAAAAAGTGCTTGTTCGGGCAGCCGGAGGTTGAATATTTAGGCCACATCATTTCCCAACAAGGTGTGTCAGCTGATCACGCTAAGGTGCAAGCGATGGTAGATTGGCATACTCTTACAACAATGAAGGAATTGAGAGGTTTCTTGGGGCTCATGGGATATTATCGGCACTTCGTGAAAAACTACAGCAAGATGGCAAGACCCTTAACTGAACGATTAAAGAAGAATAATTTTTATTGGGATGTGGCAGCCGAGCAAGCCTTCCAACAGCTGAAGGCGAAGATGATTTCCCTACCCGTTCTAGCCTTGTCGGATTTTGGAAAACCTTTTGTGGTAGAGGCGGATGCTTCGGGGTATGGGGGCTATTTTAATGCAGGATCACCGACCCATTGCTTATTTCAGTCAAGCTTTCAGTCAGTTAGGAAGGACGAAATCAATTTATGAGCAGGAATTGATGGCCATAGTCTTTGCGGTGAAAAAATGAAGACATTATCTTTTAGGGAGGAAATTTGAGATTTGGACTGATCAAAAGAGCCTCAAATACTTGATGGTACAGTAGTTGGTGAGCCCTAAGTATCAGAGATGGATGGTAAAACTAATGGGATTTCAATTTGACATTCATTATAAGTCGGGATTGGAGAATAAGACAGCTGATGGGTTATCACACATCAACCATACAACAGCCTTCATGGCTTTGACAATACCAAAAGTAATCCAACTAGATCAATTGGCTCGAGAAGTAGAAAGAGATGACAGGGTGCAATGAATGATCAAGGATCGACAAACAGATCCTGCTTCCCAACCCAATTTCCAATGGGTGGGCAGCCAACTGTTATATAAAGGGAGGTTGTATTTACTGAAAGGGTCCTCTCTCATTCCATTGGTACTACATGAGTGATATGATGGCAATCTCGGGGGTCATTCAGGGTTCTTGAAGACTTACAAGCAAGTGGCGGCAAGCGTTTATTGGCAAGGGATGAAGAAGGACATCCATAAGTATGTGAGTGATTGTTCTATTTGCCAACAAAATAAATATTCAGCATTGACACCTGGAGTATTACTACAGCCTCTTCCTATCCCTAATCAAGTTTGGGATGATATTGCTATGGACTTCATTGAGGGGCTACCAAGATCGGGCAAAATAGATTCTATATTGGTTGTAGTAGACCGGCTAAGTAAATATGGGCACTTTATTGGACTGAAACATCCATTTACTGCAGGGGAAGTGGCTGGAATTTTTGTTAAGGAAGTCGTAAGGTTACATGGCCTCCCAAGGTCCATTGTATCGGATAGGGACAAAATTTTCATGAACAGATTTTGGGACGAATTGTTCCGCCTCCAAGGTACGAAACTAAATCGAAGCACCGCCTATCACCCACAAACCGATGGACAAACAGAGGTACTAAATCGGACTTTGGAAGCATACTTGCGCTGTTTTGCTTCCTTTCAACCGAAATCGTGGTCTATGTGGCTGCCTTGGGCTGAACTATGGTATAACACGTCCTACCATACCGCTTTGAGGAAGACCCCATTTCAAGTGGTGTATGGCAGAGAACCTCCAACCTTGGTGAGGTTTGAAAGAGGGACCACTCCAGTGTCAATGGTGGAGCAACAACTAGTTGAAAGAGATAAGATTTTGGATGACTTGAAGACACAATTGCTGAGGGCCCAATCTGTGATGAAGAGAGGAGCTAACAGGAAGAGAAGAGGTAAAATTCAAGGCGGGGGATTTGGTCTACCTGAAATTGAGGCCATATCGCCAGAAATCGCTGGCTGGCCGCTCCAATGAGAAGTTAACTCCTAGGTTTTATGGTCCTTTTGAAGTTGAGAAGGAGATAGGACCAGTCGCTTACAAATTGACACTGCCCACCCATTGCAACATCCACCTCGTCTTCCACGTATCCCAATTACATGAGGCAAGAGGGGCGTTGAAGGCTAGTGTGGGAGTCCCCAACCAGCTGAGTGCATATTTAGAGCTGTTAGTGGAGCCCAAGGCAATCCTGGGGGTTCGATCTGGAATAGGAAGCAATCTACAAGGCAGGGATGTTTTAATTCAATGGAAGGGGCTGCCCCCTTTAGAAGCGACATGGGAACCCATTCAACCTCATTCAACAACAGTTTCCAGATTTCCACCTTGAGGACAAGGTGAAAGTTAGGGGGGGAGATAATGATAAGCCCCCGATCCATTGTACCTACCAAAGGCGACCTAAGGGGCAGGGGCAGGGGCAGGGGCAAGGGTGTAAAAGGAGCGAGGCTCGCGTAACAGCAAACAGGGGCTTAGGGTAGTAGGGGAAAACCGTTGGTGTGTAACAAACCAGCATGTGCTGCCAGAGGCAGTTATGCTAAGTAGGATATGGTATAAATAAGGGGAAGAGAGAGAGAGAGGGGGTGCGCTGGTTTTTGTAAGAGAATTTGGGAGAGAGAGGGCCTCTCGAATGCCCTGGGGTTGTGCTTGTTCTTGACCGAAAGCTCTGATAGCCATTTTTAATTGATTGCAGTTTGGATTTTCTAGCTGGGATCCTATCATATTATCCTCATGATTGGCAGCTTCAAAAGAAGCAAGACTTTATGGAGTTGAAGACTAATACAAATTTTCTGAGGTATAGTTCAGAAATATGGTTCATAAAGGCTTGAAATGTAGCAGGGGCGTTAGTTAGGCCAAAAGGCATCACTACAAATTCGAAATGGCCATGGTGTGTCTTGAAGGCTATTTTGGGTATGTCATTTTGATCCATTATGATCTGATGGTATCCAGACCTTAGGTCAAGTTTAGAGAATATAGAAGCGTTCTTAAGCTCATCTAGTAGGTCTTCAATGATTGGAATTGAAAACTTATCTTTAATGGTAATGGCATTGAGTTGCTATTGCCAACATAGAAATGTCATATGCAATCTTTCTTCTTAACTAATAGGACGAGGAAAGCAAATGGGCTATGGCTAGGTCTGATAACAGATTAATTCAACATCTCTTTCACAAGTTTTTCTATCTCAGATTTAAGCTTGGGTGGGTATCTATAAGACTTGATGTTCACTGGCTCAGCATTAGGTTGGAGAGGTATAGTATGGTCCAGATCTTTTGGGTGGTACTAATTTAAGCTCTAAAAGAGGTCTTGATATTCAACCAGTAATAGATCAAGTAAGGTCAGTTCATGCACCTACCAAGTGGTTGTAGGTGACTAGTAGCCCAGCATAGAGCCTTCTCCAGCCACTATCTCAAGGTGTTCAGTGGCTTCAATTGAAAACAATTGTGCCACCTGAGATATCTCCTTCCTGAATAGCTGTTGCAGCTTCTTCCCCTTGATCAATTTGCATGTTCCCACCTCCATGTTTCCTTGCAACACCACCCTCCTTCCATCCTTCTCAAGGGTCACCTCCATTTTGTTGAAATCAAAGCTGATTGGACTCACTCCCCTCATCCAATCAACTCCAAGTACGATATCACATCCCCCTAACTTAAGTAATCTCAAATCAACTCGGAAATCCTATCCTTGCATTTTCCAACAGAATCCCAAACACGCAAATATGCTAGTCACCTTATTCTCGTTAGCCACAGTGACAGACAAGGGTTTGAGTGCTAGCCAATTGGCATTTCATCTTCTTGGTCGTTCCCTCATCAACAAAACTATGGGTACTCCCACTGTCTATTAGGACCATAACAGTGCTATCATGAACCCGTCCCTCCACCTTAACGAACTTGCTGCTAGCCATTCCCTTGATTGCATGCAAGGAAATAGCCCCCTTGTCCTCTTCTTCTACATCCTCAATTACAACCAAATCTTCCTCTTCCCCCCCCCCCCCCCCCCTCTTCCAATAGGAGCATCTGTTTCTTGCACTGATGTCCTAGGAAGTACTGGTCCCCACATCTAAAACATAGCCCTACCAATCTCCTCTGCTCAATGAGCTTATCCTTCTGCTGCAGACTCAGGTTAGGGGTGTGGTTGTCAAGTACCTCACCCCTGTTCCTCCCCTTAAGGTATCCTTCCCTTGCATCCTCCCTCCAAATAGCACCACTCCCGGATTGCCCCCCTCTGTTCTATCCCCTTTGTTTCTTCATTAAGGCCTCCATCGTTAACTCCTGCAAAGAGGCCCCCTCAGTTGCTTCTTGTACAATCTATGGTTTCTCTATCTTAACTACAGATCGTATCTCATCATTCAAACCTCCCACAAAGCTAGATACAAAATATTCCTCAATCATGAATGGGTTCCTACTCAACATAAGGGACTTCAACTCCTCAAATTTCAGTTGGTACTCTTGCACGATACCATCTTGCTTCAGCCTATTGAATTCTTCCACAATGTCCATCATTCCCCGCTCACCGAACCTCCCACATAATCCCTTGGTAAAATCATCCCAAGCATAGTTGTCCCTTACCTTAGACTACCTCTGAAACCACACATCTCCCACATCATTAAGGCAGGTTGATGCTAGAGTCACCCTCTGATCATCTGCTACCTGGTGGATGCTAAACAACTTCTCACATCTCCTTATCCACTATCAAGGCTTTTGTCCCTCAACACTGGTAATTCCAATTTTGGTACTGGAAAACCAGCTTGGTGCGAAGGAATTTGAGTCTCTTGCCTCCTTTCCACCAGATTTTCTCCCACAACTGCCGGATCTCCCTCCAATTCTGATGATCCAGCATTACGAGTGTTGTTTCCAGTCTCTGGTAAGTTCGGTTCCATCCTATCTCTTAGGGGGAAAATCAAGAGAGATCCTTACCTGATTTTGGCTAGAGAACATGAGCATGAACTACAGCAATTGATCGTGCAATAGATTCCCTTGCTCTTACATCTCCTCCCTTATCTGTCCACATGTAATCTCTCTATCATCGTCTCCAATTTCCGATCTACCACCAACTCCAACCTTCCTTCCATTGAGTCTGGTCTACTCTGCATCTCCACCATCGAAACTGGCATCTGTTGCAGCTGTGTCTCCATGTGTTTCATCAAAGTACCGTCGCACATGTCTGATCACCCTTTACAATTCACCGGCCAGGACACTACTCTAATACCAATTTGTCAAATCCATGATCTGACAAGGAAAATTCTCAATTGTTGAGAAGGATTGAGACGAGAGAATTAGGAATTTAGGGGGAAGATTCGAGAGAAAGAAAGGGAGAGAGATGAGAGATAAGAAGGAAAGAGAATTGAGGAAGGAAACTAATTTCCTTCTACTTCAATCAACATGTGGGTTTAGGGGTTTAGGCGTTGATCAACGTTATTTATACTGATCCATAGCCTAGTTTGGGCGCCAAAATGGTTGCCCAACTTGCCCACTTGGCATTACAACTTGTCCATTGGACATGCAGGAACATTCCTCCAGCTATGCCAAACACGATTTTATTTACTAGGCCTAATAGCCTAATAACGTGACATAGGCGTCACATTCAATGGATGTTCAACTAACATCCACCCATTTCACATTTCAATCAATCATAACAACATCTTGCAAATCTCATCTCTAGTAGGTGTCACTCCAAGTTTGTTATACATAACCTTACTTCTAATGATGTCTCTTCTTATCTAGACATGTCAAGTCAAATATTTAAAAAGAAAAAAGAAAAGAAAACATTGCCCTTCCAATGCCTTGACTAGAAAAACATTTCACTGAAAGAAGTCTTCCTTACTAAGAGTATCAAACACTTAATGTCACCTATTGATGTCAAAACATGAAAAATAAATAATGCCATTGTGCACATGATCCTGTCTTAGTCATAAAAAGAACAATAACTCGACATGATCAATGGCATTGCACAAGGTTAATAAAAAAAAGTAAACAAGTAGTCTCAATGCACAAATTCAAATTAGTGAAGTCCCACAAAGAACATATAGCCTCCCCTCAACGTGCTATAGAACTTTCTTTTCCAACTGCAATCAGAGTACATATTTTTAAAAATAAATATTTAATTTGATAAACAACTGCTCAAGAAGAACCACAAAGTAAAACCATTTTTTCCACTGGAAATAATTGCTCATAGCAATTTTCATATTCTCTCAATTTCAAAAACAGTATTTTTGTCCAGTTATTCTAGTAGACAGACATTCTAACCTCCATGGAACTACCATAACTTGCAGGGGATACAGGTTGTAAAGCATGGGTGTTTCTTTCATTTGATCGATGGTGTTTCATCAATGATGCAGCAAGAAGCCTCCTCAAACTGCTTGCACTCCCTGGCTGCACAGAGAAATCAAAAAGGATCACTAGCATCAAAGTGAAACATCCAAAAAGAAAAGCTACAAGGTCCAAATCAAGAATTATGCAAAGATGACATCCTAGCAGCCATAACAAGGTGACTTTCTGCAAGCACGGGTCATGAACAACTTGAAGGGAAAACAAAATAAAAAAATCTCAACACTCTGTACATGATTTATGCATAAGTTACACAAATTCATGTAAACATCTAGGATTATCAAGGCAAGTAAGAATTGATATTGATACACAATGACATGGTTCTAGATAGATACTACTAGTGACCGATGTTGCATTTCAAATATTATAATGTTGTAAAACAATTATATTTCATCTTAAGATAGCAAAGAAGGCAGCAAAGCATCACCAACTATAACAGAATGAAGAAAAACCATACAATTATTGTGAAAATGCGTGTAAACTAGAAACTTAAAGAAACTATCCTTCATAGCCAATTTTTTTAGTAGATAAGAAGAAAAATGAATCCAAGAAAAAAAGAATTAAACCAATTTGAAGCAGTATGAAACAAAATTTCAGCATTGGGCCACAAAGTAGCAGGTTTGGTACCTCTTAATTAACAGGAACCACAAACCTGAGAGGAGTAAGACCCCAACAGGTTTTTACATGCATTACATATATATCCAGATACCACCATAAAATTACAAGCGAAGCTGATTAGATCAGGAAACCCATGATTCTAGCAATTAAAAATGACGGTAGAGAAACGGCAACTTCATCCAGGCACGAGAAAGAAACCATAAAATTGACATATCACTAAAAGGCATAAACACCATGTAATCAGCACACTTGGAGAAAATGATCAATCAAGCAGAAAAAACCAACCCCAAAAGGACAAACTACAAGTACAAAAAAAGCCAATTGATCAAATCCCCCCCCCCCCCCCCCCCTCCAAAAAAAAAAAAAACTGATACCACATGTACGATTGTTAGCATATACAAACAAGAATATGCAAACAAGATGGATAGCTGCGGTACCAGGTCAGGGGAACTAGGAGAAGGATCAGGAAGGTGGAAAGGGGTCGAGTCCTTGTAAAGACGGCTATGGCGAAGAATCCTAGGAGGAGGAGGGCGACTGTGATGCATCCTGGACTCGGAGAGGGGAAGACGATAGTGCTGGAGCTCCCAGAAGGCGGCGCCGAGTTTCCTAGCGGAGACTAAACAAAGGGGCACTTTAATATTATTGTTGAAATCTTCTTCTTCTTCTTCTTCTTCTTCTTCTTCTTGATGAGTAGCTTGCAGTAGTCTCCATGGGGATAGCACTGGAGTGCTCTGTCCCCCTCTTTTCCCCACCACTGCCCGTCTCCTCAACTTTTCCCCCAAATTCTCTTGCTTTTTCGCTGGCCCTTCTCTACTTTTTTCTGCCCTTTTCATCTCTCTCCCTCTCTCTCTATACTCTCCCAACCCTCACTTGTTCGTCTTTCTAACTAAACTTCCTAAGTGTTCTTTTCTGCCGTTCATCTTGTTTGGAAAAAAGCGCACTGCGATCGTAGATTGCTTTTAGCTGTCGGTTGTTTTCTTTTCTTTTCTTTTATTTTATTGTTGTTGGGATTCTCCAGTGGCCCTCCCCGCCGACTATCTGGATACAATTAATTAATAGCAGGGATGTATTGTAACTAATCTATATAATAAGGCAGCATTGTTTTTTAAAATGTACCTAATTTCAAGATTTAATGTTTCATATGAATGTTTTAGATTAAATTATTTTTTACCCAATCACTCTTCTTCTGTGGCTCTCTCTTCCCCTTCTCATTGTTATATATGAATTTGTATGGATACTCATTACGGCTCTCTCTTAATCTTTTCCTTTCTCATTCTTTCACTCACCTACCTTTTTCACTTACTCTCTCTCTCTTCCTCCCACCCACTCACACGGTAGCCGCCCCACATGTTACCCCACCACCCATCGTCGCCCCTCCCTCTTTCCCCCCATCCCCGCCTGAAACTCTCCATCGCCTGAAGCTCTCAATCACCACCTTCTTGCTACCTCAACGTCGTCGCCGCCTCTAGTTCCATTGCCTCCGCTGTATGTGTGTGTATATGTATTTTGTGTGTGTGGGTGTGTATGTATATGTGTGTATATGTACATTCTGTAATAATTTTTTGTGTGTGCGTGTAACTGCATTTTTTATGTGTATTTATATATTTTTCGAATAAGTGTATATAATAATGGGGTTTTCGTAGGCTTCATCAGCTAGGTAATTGAAACTAACAAAGGGTTTGGTTAGGTTTTACCTCCCTTTGCTATGATAATGAGAAATGAAGCGATGAAAATGCTAAGTCCATCACTGGGTATGTATACCTTTCTTGTTCTTCAGTTAAGGGGACACCCAATTCGAGTTTTGTTTCAAATTTCTTATATTTGGACCGTTCATAAATCAAAAACTATACGGGTGAGAAGATTATGACAAGGACAATTGATAATCAAAATTGTTTCCTAGTGATATAGCATAATATTAGCTCCTTCAACACATGCACTACTTTTGAATAGGTTATTCTTTGGAATGATGTTGATCTGGTTGTTTGGAGACGAGTACCAATGTATTTTTTGTGTGTGAGTGTGTATGTATATGTGTGTATTTTATAGTTATTTTGTGTGTGTGACTTTATGTACATTCTGTAGTCATTTTTATATGTATTTTGTACATTCTATAGTCATTTTGTGCATTTTGTATGTATTTTGACATTTTATACTCTAAAGACATTCTGTGTCATGTGTATGTATATGTGTACATTTTTTAGAATTGTACAAAATGACTGGGCGGGGACTGATTTGGACATTCTGTATATGTGTACACATTCGATATATGTGTACAGTTTTTAGATTTGTACAAATCTATCTAAAGGCATTTTGTGTATGTGTATTTATGTATTTTTTAGATTTGTACTCTAAAGGCAATTCATGTATACACATGACATAGATTTGTACAAAACGCCTGAGTTGGGCCGCCCAAGCAGCGACATTTTGTGCATTTTTTTGATTTCTGTGTCATGTTTATATATAGCTATACAGTGGGCCAACAGAGTCCGCCTGCTTGGGCGGCCCAACTCACTTAGGCTAGGTGTGGCCCAACACAATCATTATAATTACCTTAAAATTTATAATTATTTAAAATTAATAATAATGCAAAATAATAAATACGAATTCATAATAATTATATTTAAAATTAGTAATAATTTATAATATTTGTGTCTCACTAAACATTAAAATGAAATTAAAAATTAAGAATTTAGATAGTGGACCATTTGATCTAATTCAATTAAAATAAATGAAAGTTGCTTAATTAAGTACATTGGTTAGAGGTATTAAATAGCAATTAAAATTATATTAGTCAAAGACCGAAGCTATGCAATTATATAATTCATCTCACTCATTCATATACATTTCCATATAATATAGTTTTAGTTTAAATTGAGAATTTTTTTATATTAATTTTAATAACAAATTAAATTTAAATTATAAATCAGTGTCATGTGTAAATTGTACATTGTATTTTTGCCATCTTTTTAGAGAAAGGAAATTTAGTATTGAAAGCACCAAAAAATATAACAAAAGAAAAAAAAAACTTTTATTGGAAGCACCAAATTGAGAATGTACTGCTTTTATGTTTAATTTTAGGGTAAATAGAAAAAAGAAACTTAATTTTTAATTTAATTTAAAAAAACTTAAATTTATTCAAATATTTTAATTTTAACAATTTCTAAATTTTTCACGTATAAATTCAAACATTGGGTACAATTTTATCTAATATACAATTGAGTGTAGGTCCCACTCTTATAAAATTATGGGACAAAAATGAGTTGAATCCAAATATACAATTTTATTTTTTATTTTTTTTATATGTGTTTATGGAGGTCCTACTCTTATAAAATTATGTGTTTATACAATTCTATTTTTTTTATATAAGTTGGACCCAAATATATATGTTTATGTAGGTCTCACTCTCAAATTGAAATGTTATAATATGAATATTGCTTAAAATATTAATTTTTTTATATAATTATAACTTATTTAAGTTTTTTTGAGAAAAATTATAACTCATTTGAGATAACCAGTGCCTAAAGGTACCGAACTCAATTTTAAATAACTCATTTAAGATAGGAGTAGTTTACATAAATTATAACTCATTGAGAATTATAAATTTAAATTAAACAACTTAAAACAGTCTCTTCATGGAATAAAAGTGAAAAGTTCAAACCAAAAACCAAGCAAATCATTTATCAAGACCCAATTTGCCCGAAAATCCACTTAACCCAACATCAATGGTGAATCAAATTGGAAAAATATTCAATCTAATGGTAATTTCATGTACCAGAAAATAATAAATACTATTTTATTTTTAATTTTATAAAAAATTATTGGGTGTAAAAAATCAGTGTTGTCACCTCACTTAATTTTACTTTTCAATTATTTCTCTTAGAATTTTCAAGTGATAATTATTTATACCAAGTTTTGATTTTGGTTTTAATTTCATTTCTATAAAATTGTGCTTCGATTTTAATTTTATCATTTTAATGTGAGTGTTAAAATATATCTATTCTAAACATTGGGTTGGCCTTTTATCATTTTAGTTTATATTTTTTTTTCTTCTCCTTATCATCTATTCTATCAATGGCCGTTATTTATTTAAATAAAATATTAAATTTTAATATCTGATTTGATAGCAATTGATTTTTTTTTTTTTTTTAGGTTGAAAGTAGTTATAGACAATATTACTATTTTTGGTCAAGTAAGTTTTCTTTTTCTTCATATAAATTTAATGTAAGGCTTATTTTTTTTAAAAAAAAAATACTTATCATATCTAATTTTCTTCTAATAAAATATTTTTTTCTCATACTTTACAGGTGAATAGAGACTTATACCGAACTGTCATATCAACTTCGTTTATTAGTTTTTTTATTTATGTGTATAAAGTTTTATTTATCACTCTAAAGTGTTTACATGTATAGGTTCGATTTTTTCAAAAAGATCTATGTACTGATGATGAATTAGAATATATGCCCATGAATACATCAATTGACGCCTGGGCACATAAAGATTCTTGCCGCCATTATCTCGGCGGCAAGATGGATGTATTATCTTAGATGAAAAATTGACAAAATTATCTATGAAGTGTCCCTTATTCGGAACTTGCTGTTTGGAAGAAAAAATTAGGCTTCATTTACTTATTACACCCCCTCCACCACTTCAGGTGTTGTATGATGGGAATAATGATCAATCAAAATCATTTCAAAGTTATACTCGAGTGTATAATGCGGCTAATACTTTTACGAGTCTTGGTGCTACATTGGATCCTAAAGTACTCAGTGGAACGGGCCCTACATCATTCACAATTCATGGAGAATTGTGACATCGAACAGGATCACTACAACCACAATCAGGGTAGAATGCGAGTTATGTTCAACTGTATATTTATGACTCTGATTCAGTTTTAGAAATTCATAATCGTAGAAATCCTAACTTGAGAAAGGATGTTCTCAAAACTATTTAGGATAGTTTATTGCAAGTTAATACATTTGTAGATAAATTTCGCCAAGTTCATGCCATTTTACATCAATTAGACTCGGTAGGACACAATTTACCTGCTTATCTTCATTACAATTCAACAACTGATCGACGTCGGTATAACCTACCAACTGTAAATGAGATTGCGATTGTAATACCAGGTGATGGAACAAAGGCAAGTGGAATGAGAGATATTATCTTACATTTTTGAGGAAATAATGAGTTGATACAAATTAATGAAGGTCACCCAACATACTTTGTAATGCCCCATGTTTTTAATACATTGAGAAGCTAAACACCATTGTTACATGCTATATACATCACTCGGGCGTTTTAGGAAATCCTTTATCAACGGAAGTAATGATCAAACCTGCCAAGCTTAAGAGCTAGGATTTCTACTAGATCTTCTTATTACAAGTTCAAGTAGGACTTAGAATCCATGATATCTCCATTACATGCCTTTAATACAAGCATGGATTAATATTCTCACAACCCCAAAAGCTAAGGAAAAGGAAGCAATCCACACTTTACATAGGGGAAATAGAAATAGATTCAAAACTCCCAGCAGTTCTTGTTACACTGTACTTGAAATACAAAGTTTTAGATATACAATATTGAGCACAAGGATTTTATGCCGAGCCTCGATCACTTCATTTTCGATTCTCCTGCTTGTCTCTCCAAAACCTGACATGTCTATTATACCTGGAACGTTGAATGTTCCAGGGGTATGAAACACCCAAGTTAGACAGTTATATCTAAGTGAGATGGTTCATGGAGTGAATGAAAGTGCATGGAAATGTATAAAATAAGATGTTATGCAGTTATAGAAATCTCCCCTATGGTAGCAATGCCAGTGTGTAGCAATCACCTCCGCAGTCATCATGGTAATTCCTTGGCCCACCGTAAGGAACGCAAGGGCACGCGATCACCGCAAGATCACCCATGATGTGCCAAGATGTTGTAATCACCCTCGTACACATCATGGTAATTCCTCGGCCCAGCATAAGGAATGCAAGGGCGTGTGATCACTGCAAGATCATCCATGATGTCCCAACAACTAGCCACAGTCACCAAATGCCATAAAATATGACAAAATAGAAGGGATATGCACAAACTGAAAGAAATATGTCATGTAAGACACAAGCTATTCACAAATGAACCAAAAAATGTCCAACATGAAACAAGTAGATGAAGGAACCACTCACGCCATGATCACAAAAACGCCGTGATACGTGCAAAATAGGGAGGATATGCTCAGAAACAAGGAAACCATGAAACACAAGCCACAACCACTTATAAATGAAGTCAATAGTGATCAAGATGAAGCAAGAGACATGCAAGAATAGTTTACATGCACAAGAACCACTCACATTAGCTTCTCACCTCTCGGTTGTGAAGTTTAAGGCCAAACGTCGCTCCAAGTGAGCTGTTTTGGTAAAACCGAGACCTTTTGGTAATCAATCCTAAAATATTCTTGGATAGCTAGGTATCCATTAAAAATAGGAGTTTACATACAAAATATCAAGCCCAGAGAAGCCCTCATGCATCCATATGCGCAGCCACAAGGGGCTGCCACACGCCTGGACGTGCAGCACTGCTGGGCGCGTGTGGCGCACTCGTCGCACGGACTTCTGACCCCGAAAATTAAAACGGGCATAACTTGCTCAATGTAACTCCGATTCGAGTCCCGTTTGAACCTATGGACTCTTATTTCTACCCTTTACGTGATTACAGAAATAAATTGACCTTACCTCGTAGATTTGGTGGCTGTTTGCATGAATTTCGAGATGGATTCATATCTTCCGGCGGCTTGATTTCGGCTTCCACTCGGGCAGAGCTTCCTCCCTTCTTTCCAGCAGAATTTCCCTTCCTTTATATGCTACCTACCCCGCTCAAAAGTGGTGCCCAAAAGGCTTGCCAAATGGTTAGTATATATAGGCATCTTAGACTAACGAGAGCTTGCCACTTGGCTCAATGGATTTGTGCCATTTGCTACTCCTAATCATGAGATTCCTCTCCTCTTAACAAGTGGCCCTTGAGATTGGTGCCCAATGATTACTCCTGATTTTTATCTTTAAAGAGCCAATGGATGGTTGCCATGTGTCCCAAGCTTGATTTAATTAAGTTTTGAGATCCAAAGCCACTTTTAATACCTTTTGGAATCCAAAGTTAGTTTTAATAAAACTTTGAAGTCCATTTCACTTAGGTCCCCCAAAGTTATCCTTGAATCTCACAAATTCCCAAGTCTTCAAGTCAATTATACTTTTACTCAGTCTCAATATATTTACGATCTCACCACTAGCTCCAAAATTTAACTTTTATCTCAAAATTTCTATAATCTCTTGGAATGTCTTTTTTCCTCCTATATTTGGGTTTAAAAATCTCAGATATTACACTTATCCATTACATTCTGTTCTATTATTTCCATATGGTGAGCTTGGATGGGAACCTGAGTTGAAATTGTGGAATGTTCAGTATGATCGACCTTCAATTGATCGACTTACTCAAATGGATTTTTATAGTTATCGTTTGTTTGAACGATCCACAGAGTATTCAACCATTTTGAGAGGTGAAAAACTATTTCAAGAGTTTTTGGTAGATGTTTAGGCTGCAACTGAGCAAAATCGATTGACATACTACAGGCTTAATCAAGGAAAACTTCGAGCTGAGCTTTACCAAGAGTTGTTAGATATGGATCCAGATTATGTACGACCTGATCAAATTGGTCAAAGGTTTGTTTTGCCATCTTCATTTACTAGTAGTCCTAGACATATGTTTAAAATCTTTCAAGATTCAATGGCTATCATGCGATACAACCAACACCCAGATATTTTTTTTACCATGACTGCAAATCCCAATTAGCTAGAAATTACTTCAGCATTATTACCACATCAAAAACCTATTGATCATCCTAATTTAATTACCCGTGTTTTTGAGTTGAAGAGAAAATGTTTGATGAAGATGAGAGAAACAAATAAAGTGTTTGGAAATAAAGTTGCACATGTTTTTACAATTGAATTTAAAAAATGAGACATCCTTCATATGCATGCACTTTTATTTCTTAAGGGCTCAGACAAAATTCGAACATGTGCTTAAGAAGACAAATTGGTCTATGCAGAATTTTCAGACCCAAAACATGATCCTATACTTTTTGAAACTATCAAATGTTGAATGGTATATGTATTGTGTGGTGTTCGAAATCCAAAAGCACCATGTATAAAAAATGGTAGATACACTAAGAGATACCCTCGAGTTTTCACAGAAACAACAACTATGGATCAAAATGGATACCGTATCTATCGTTGTCACAATAATGGTCAAGCACATACTGTGAGGGGGTAAAAAGTTGATAATAGAGATGTCGTACCATACAATGCATATCTTTTTAAACTTTTCAAATGTCATATAAATGTGGAAGTTTGTGCCATGATGAGATGTGTCAAGTATATGCATAAGTACATTTATAAGGGTTATGATCATACAACGATGGTGTTAGGAATGATAAATGAGATTCAACAATATCTCGATGCAAGGTATATTGGACCTCTAGAAGCTGTTTGCCGAATATTTGGTCATCCTTTGCATGTAGAGATGCTAATAGTTGTACGATTGACACTTCATTTACCTGGAATGTATCACGTTGTTTTTTACCCAGAAGAGTCATTAGAAACGATTCAATCCAGAGATGGTCAACAAATGTCAACTCCTACTGGCTTCTTTGCATATTGTGCTGGAAGTAAAGATGAATGTCCATTCACTTATCAAGAATTTCCACAGCATTATGTTTGGCTCAAGTCGGAAAAGAGATGGAAATCAAGAGAAAAGGGATATGCAATTGGTAGAATGTACTTTGCTAGCCCTAATTGTGGTGAAAGATTTTATCTACGTTTGTTACTAACCTTTGTCAAAGGACCAAAGTCGTTTTAGTCTTTACGCACGGTCGATAATGTTGTGCATGATACATTTAAATTAGCATGTGTTGTAAGGAGGCTTTTAGAAAATGATCAAGAATGGATACAATGCTTGAAAGAGGCTGTAGTTATGAAAACTAGATATCAATTGCGGAGATTATTTAGTATTATTCTCACCCAATGCTCTCTATTAAATCCATATGTATTATGGAATCAATTCTCAACGCTTATATGTGATAACCTTGCACATAAGATTCGTACATTATTTGTCATTTATAACCCAACTGAGGCGCTCAAATTAAAGAGGCTCAAATTAAGATTATGGTCTCTATCTTTTGAATCAAATGCTTCATAAATCAGACAAAAGTTTAATTGACTTCTTGACTACACTCTCACCCTGCAATTAAAACACAAAACAAAACACAATAAAAATTTTATATTTTTTTCCCTTTATTTTGGTGAGAGATTTATACTCATCAGTGTATGAGTGCAGTTGTAGTCCAAATTTAAATTTATATTTTCTGGATGAGTCCAGGTCGTCCACTGAGAGATTTATTTATGACAAAATAAAAAGAATGTCACACACAAACACACGCATTTGAACAAATTAGCAACAAGGTTTTTTTATGATTTTTTTTAGACAACGTAACTAGGAAATAAAATAAGACAGAAATTGAAATAAATACTGAACGTGAGAATATAAAATTGAATAGCACTTGAGTTAAGATAATTTTAGCATCAACTCGTTGATTCCCAAACTTTAGCATAAAGGATTGGCAACCTTAATTTAATTTCAAATATGAGAGTTTGTTATTAAATGCAATTAGAGATGATGATAGTTCTAGTTTAAACAATCCCCATACATGATATGCAGGATTCTAATTTAAGCAACTACCATAAATCCAATTGTAATTAATACACAAAACAACTAAATTAATCATCCGGGTTTGGGTATGATAGCATTTTCAGTTCTAGTAACTCTTATGCATGACATGAAAGCTCTAAGTTAGGCTTACGCTCCAATCCAAACCTAATAATTTCTCAATAATCAAGACACACTCATATTGAAATTTAAATTAATGTTACTCATTTAAAGTGCAGCTTTCTTTGGGAATCATTAGCGTTGGACACTGTCATTGCCTTAACCCAATATTAGATTTAGTTACTCATCTCCACTTAAAAGTTGATTGACAGGAATTTAAATAACATAATTTAAATAACAGAATTTAAATGGTAGGAATTAAAATAGCAGAAACTAACCGGCCATTTAGGCTGTGGATAATTAAAAGACAAGAATTAAAATTGTAGAAATTTAAAGGCATAAATTAACCGGCCATTTAGGCGGTGGATAATAAAGTAACAATAAATGATATAAGAATTTAAAAGAAGAAAGAAATGAAGTAAGATCACAAGAGAAAATAATAAAGAAAATGAGAAAGAACAAGAACAATTCTCAAAGAGAGAATTATAAGGAAACAACTAAACTTTGATTCAAGAATAATAATCACCCTTACAAATGCAATCAAGTGAGCTATTTATAACCCACAAGATGCAATACAAACCACACAATTTTAATTATTCAACTAGACATAATTATATCTAATGGGCACTCACACACTTAAAGTTAAATGGATTTTAGCTATAATACACACCTAATATTAAATGAATTTTAGCTAAAATACATACCTAATAAAGCACTCATAAAGTTAAATGGATTTTAACTATAATACACACCTAATAGTTAAATGGATTTTAGCTAAAAAAACACACCTAATAAAGCACTCACAAAATAAATAAAAATAAATAAATAAATAAATAAATTTCTACAATTGGGTTTTTGATCTTCATTAGGATTAAAAATAATACTTGGGCCTTCTCCAAATGATATCTTTCATGGGTTGCTAAAGTTGGGTCTTAATTCTTTTAATTCTTCATAGGCTTTAATTCTTCATGGACTTTAATTCTTCATTCTTCAATCCAATTTGAGTCTCCAAGCCCACCTTCTTCATGCCTACAAAAAAATAATAATTTAGTGTTATTAATAAATTATATATTATATATATATATTACACATGACACATATATATTAGATTATATTATATATATATATATATTACATGCACGCATGTAATGATATATATGCATTATATATATTTATATATATTATTATTTTTAAATTTTACTTTAGAACTTCATTTCATTCATTTTTCAATTTAAACTTGCATATAACCATAAAATATATATTAATATCTTATTTAAGCCATTTTTAAGATCAAAAGAAGGGCGTAATTATAACAATTTTTTTACAAAATTAACCACTAATCACTTCCCACCCATGCTATAACCTATTGCAAATTGAAGTGCAATAGTTGGTAATCAATTGATATTCGAACATCAATAACTGCAGAGTGAGGCACAATAGATAGATCCACAAATTACTATTGATTGTCTCAACAATGGACAACATAATGCTTATAATACAATCACTCTTCAGTTTTTCAAAATAAAGGAACTGTTTTCTTTTTTAATGGAGGTGTTGGAACAGGGAAAACATTTATGTATAATATGATTGCATTAAAATGTCGCAACCTTGGGCATATCGTTCTTACTATGGCTTCATATGAAACTGCATCATTGTTACTAGTAGGAGGTTGCACTGCACATTCAACATTTTTCATTTCGTTAGATGTCTTGGATAATTCGAATTATGGGCTTAATAAACAATCATTACAAGCTGAGTTATTTAAAGAAACAAAACTCATAATTTGGGATGAAGTTCCTATGAAACATAGACATTGTGTTGAGGCGGTTGATCGTACATTGAAGGATATTTGTGATAGTGAAAAGCCATTTGGGGGTATTACTGTGATAACCTTGCACAAATATTGTTTATCCTAAAGTGTTGTTGTAGTGTTCTATGTAGATTAAATCACATTTTATCAGAAGGTAACCGTGTACATTTATTTCTATTGATTATGTAACTTTTTATAAAATTTTAATCTAATAATAATTTGAAATATTAACTTTTGTAGGATTGGATTGAAAAATCTATAGGGCTTAAAAGAAGAAATATGACTAGTTTGCTTTGATGAGAATGTAATAAGGAAATTTCAATCTTAAAGTATTTTGATATATGCATATTTCCAACAAATGTACTAATCTATATTTTTTTTATTTTCACAAATTACTAGATTGTTATGCATGCTCCTCATTGGGGATACATACAAGTTGATACAAAGACTTTTTGGAAAGTAATGAGGAGAAAGTTTGGGCAAACACATGTTTGAAGACATGTTATTGATTTTTTTTTTGTAAATCATACATATTTTGGAAAGATTTAACCAACTTTTTGTAAAGTTTTAACCAACTCTTTTGGTGTATGACAATATAATGTTTGTTTTTCTTATGTAGTTATAATTTGATGCCAGTAGCACTAATTGGTGTGCATTTTAATTTTAATTTCTTTTAGATTGTAGAGTACCGGCTGTTGTGTATTATTTGATATTTAATTTTTTTTAATATTTGATTTGTTTGGAATTGTATAATACAAGTTGGTATTTAATTGTAGAATACATGCTGGAATTGTAGAACACAAGCTGATATTATTATATTAAAATTTATTACAAGTTCTTCACAAATTTCAACATAATACGTATAAATTATTTATTGCAAAAATTTCAGAGGATACCTTGTCAAATTTTTTACTGAGTATCCACTTTTTGTCCTTTTTTATTTCACTAAAGTCATGACATTCAAAATGATCAAACGATTTTTAGTTTAATGTATATTTATATTCATTGTTTGATTATTTCGTGTTTAAGAACTATATACATTGTCTTTAAACACGTGATTAGGGTTGGCAATTGTTCGGTTTGGTTTTGATTTTTGCCAAAATCATAACCAAACCAAACTTAAAATACTAAAACCAAAACCAAACCATTAACCCATTAGTTTTAAAAATTAAAAACAATAATCAAACAATTTAGTTTCGGTTTTAATCATGATTTTTTTAGTTTGATCCATACCAACAAATAAAGACAAACTCTTTCAAATAGCATTCATAAAAATTTTTGATAATTCCACAACAAATAAAGACAAATTTTTGATAACTCCACGAAGACGAAATCTATATAGCTTAGCAAGAATGTTTCAAAGTTAAAACCAAGAAAATAGCAAAACCTTTACAGATGAAGTTAAATAAAATTATAAGTGAAACAAGCACCACATTTGCTACAGAAAAAGTTAAAGTGCACCTAAATAGAGCCAAAATCATCTGAGCTTTCATCATATGATGTCTCCATAAAATCAAATGATAAGCATTTGAGTGATAATGAAAATGCCAATTCTTGCAACTTGCTTCCAGCTGCATTTGAATTGAGAAAGTAACATTACGATCGCAAAAAGGAAGTTATAAAGAAAAGACCAGAACTAATGCTGCAATTACAGAGTAAGCATGCTACCATCATTTTTAAGTTAACATAGGGAAGTTAGCGATATTTGAAAGATTTGGAAAAGTGACTGATCCTTGAAGGAGCAAGCCACCCTACGATGATGGGTAGAAGCCAATCCTGGATTTGGTTGGTTATTCATTAAAAAAAAGTACAATTATTAATAGGAAAAATCATCAAAATGATAGACTTCAAAAATGAATTACTTTCATATCATACATTATACATCAACAATAAACAAACACATGGATGTCAAATTGAACTAAAAAAATTGTGGCTCATTTCAAGCCAAAAAAAAAAACGGTGGCTTATACTCAGAAAGGAGTGACAAACATACATCAAAGCTACAAAGTTAACAAGTGTAAATAAGCTATTATCACTATGTATTAATTGACATTATGGCAACAAGTTGATATACATTATTAGTGCACTCAACTGAGAAGATATGCAGCAACTATAAATTTAAATTCGACCAATTGAGAATTTAAATTCGACCAATTGAGAAGATATGGCGAGAGTCGAGAGGTAGCGATGGCTAGTGAGAGTGAGAGGCAGCGAGGGCGAGTGAGAGCAAGAGAGGCAGATGAGTTTATACGCGTGAAACAGTGTTTGGTTTTTTCCCAAACCAAACCATTACCCAGTCAAATGATTTTTTTTTTGCGTTGACCGGTTTGGTTTCGATTCGATTTCCCACGATTTCGGTTGCAATTACCATCCCTACACGTGATATAAGGCAAGATGAGTTTATACGCGTCTGAGTTCAATGCTTAATTATTTCACGTTCAAATTTAATGTTTGATTTTTTTTAGTTGCACCGTGCTAAAGGCACGAGTTATTCCTAGTATATTTATAAAGGGGTATGATAAACTTTGAAAGGAGAGGGCTTACATTTCTTAGAATTATCCGTTATTTTGTTGTTTCAGCTTGGCATTTTTGTTGTTTTTTTTTTTTTTCATCACATAAAGGTAAAATAAAATGATCAAAATATAATAATTTATTATATATGATCAAACAATCTCAGGTATTATTATTCATGGATTCAAAATAATACTTTACTAAAATTTCAAACTCAGATACACTTGGATCACTTATTATAATTAAGAGTTATCAGGTTAGCATGATTGATTGATTAATTCACATGTTTTTTAGTTATTAATATTCATAATTAATTCTAGTTACCCCACAGCCCACAGAATATCCATTAGTACGCATTATCCCTGTTGGCGTTGGCGTTGGCGTTGGCGGGAGGCAGAGCAACAGCTTGTTTCTGAAATTTTAAGTTTGTGATCTAACAACGGCACCCGACTCTTTAACATTTTCAATCAAGCAATTGAGAATACTGGGAAATTTGTATAAATCCAACCTAACACTGTGACTGCAATAAAGAGGACTTTTGCATTTTATTAGTGTCTCACTAATCTATTCCAGCACTAGAACCACCCCCATTTTTACACACACACACACACACACACACACACACTAATTAGTCAGTTACTTCAGAATCTGACTCAGGTGACCGCTCCTCTTCTCCCTTCAGCGAAGCCAATGCCGCCGGAGACAACTGGCTATGGTATTGTTGCACCACCAAGACAGATGCCGTCGTTGAGAATTCCGGTGAAGCCAATAAGCCGCCGACCGGGCCCAACTCAGGACACCCACTGTTGTTTCCAGTCAAAGATGCAACTAACTGGCCCTCGGGCATTCGTCCGACCAGCAACAGATTGCAACGACTGTTCTCCCGGATAACTTCAACTATTTCTGCGCCATTAATCACTGTTCTTTCTTCATACTTGATGGAGCTGTCCTCAGAAACTTCCTGCTTAAATTTCTCAAGGAATTCTTCGTCTTCTGACCTTGTATCAGCATTTGAGCTGCTGCCATTCATGTCAAGCCTGACAATCTCCCCCACGGCATTGAGGTCTACCATGAAGCGAATAACATATAGGCTGATGCCAGGGTGCTCAGCCATGCGACAACCATAAGCAAGAGCTTCACGATCATCAGCGCCCCCGAAGAATATGACTTTAATGCTAGAATCAACATTACTTGCAGATATGTGAGTTGTACCACCAAGTCCACGATCTACCAAGATGCCAACTGAACAAGGTGCATGCTCAAGAACCCGGCGATTGACATTCCGAAAATCAGTTCGAGCAGTCTCCAGCTGCCCATCCAGTCTCTGGTGCTTGTGGAAGGGGAGAATGATAATCGCAGCCCTTCTCCTTTCCGCACTACCACAAATGTCCTCGTGCATGGTATTCATTGATGAGATTGCTGTCATCGGTCGAATAGACACGTGGCTCAGATGTCGAAAAGCCTCAAAAGCAACAACAATTTGGTTACTATTAGACTTCTGTCCTTTATTCCAAAATGGTACGCCGTTCCTACTTGCCTTGTGGACCATTAGAAGTGCAGATGACCTCTCAGAGAGCTCCATGAGGTGCATTGCATATACACGAAGTCCCTCCTTCTTCTCAGTGCCACGAGATCCCTCAATGAGATTAATCAAGCTGGGGATATTCCTTGAACTGTGGAAACAGCACAATATTCGAAGTTGGGTATTTGGGTATTTCCTTTGAATTGTTTTGTGCTGGTATTCAGCCTTTCCCGTCCTTTTTGCTGGCTTGTAGACAGCAATAACTGCAGGTGTAGTGATGAAGGTAGTAAAAAGAGCCATCAGAACCATAATGGCAAATGTTTGATCATTCAATACCTGCAAAATGAATAATGTGAGATGATCAACATTGCAAACATGCAGTCAACAACAAATTAACATTTGAACTGAACGTTACCCCTCTGTCTTTCCCTATGTTAAGGACGATGAGCTCTACTAAACCTTTGGTATTCATTAAGAACCCAAGAGCTAGAGCCTCCTGAAAAGGCACTCTGCAAGCAATCGAGACTGCAACAGTTCCTGCAATTTTCCCAAAACAAGATGTGCTGATTACCAAAACAAGGAGACCCCACGACTGAAGCCCTTGAATGGTAGCTATATTGGTCTTCAATCCAGTTGAGACAAAGTACAGAGGCAGGAAAAGACCAGATACAAGATCTTCAACCTTTTCAACAAGAGCACTTGCGAATGGCCCATCCTTTGGGACTAGAACTCCAATCACAAAAGCTCCAAATAGGGCATGAATTCCAATAGAATCTGTGACAAATCCTGCAGCCAGAACAGCAGCTAGAGTCCCACACACATACAATTCATCCACTGGTTCTCCCTCTGCACAACGTTGTGCCATCCATTTGAATATAGGTGGGAGAATGAATATACAACAAATGACAAATGCACAGCCGCACAAAAGGACCCACAATGAAATGAGGGGAGAATGACCATCGCCAGAGAGGGCAATGGCAAGAGCAAGTAGAATCCAAGCAACAACATCATTGACTGCTGCTGCAGGCATGGCTATTCGGCCAACATCAGCAGTTAAAAGCTTGAGTTCAGCCAGGATACGGGCCAAGACAGGGAAGGCAGTGATTGACAGGGCCACCCCCATGAATACAAGAAATGGGACTCCTTGGACACCCTTGGAAATAGTTTGTCGGAGGATAAATGATGCACCAATTCCTAGTACCAAGGGAAGGCTAATCCCAGCAAGGGCAATGCTCAAAGCTTTCTTTCCAGTTCTACGAAGGGATCTTGGGTCTAACTCGAGGCCTACAAGGAACAAAAAGAAGAGCAAACCCAGATTGGCTAGTGTATCCAGTACTGTATAGCTTTTTGATGGAAAAACCGCATGTAGATAAGTTTGGCTGCGACCAAGAGCTGAGGGACCAAGTAGAATTCCCCCCTGCCAAAATAGATAGCAGAAGTTAATTTATCCTGGATAAACAAGCCATATCAACTGTGCCTGCCAATATATAGGGTGGGGAACATACAGTACAGAGGCCATATTGCATAATAATAGTTTTGCACGCAATAGTTCTCCATTCAAAAAATTAAAGGAAAAAAAAAAAACTGATAAGTTCATTATGGTTAATGGTTGGGATTCTAAGATGCTTTTTCTTTTTTGTGAAGTATATTCTAAGCTGCTTGATAAGTATCTTAATTCCTAATCCTTCAACTTTCTGTTACTTTCATTTGTGAGGTGGAAGAAAAGAGAGGAGCATGCTATTTAACAATGTGATTGAAATTTGAAAAGATAATATTAGAAATGAGGTTATTCGTAATAAGGTAGGAGTAGTGCCAATCGAGGAGAAGATGAGAGAGACTAGACTAAGATAGTTTGGTCATGTGAGAAGGAGACCAAGAGACGCTCTTGTGAGGAGAGTTGATGAAATAGAACAATTAGTCAAAAAAAGAGTAGAGGTAGACCCAAGAAAACTTTGGGAGAGACATTAAAATTTGATATGAAGTATATGGGCCTAAATGAAAATATGACAAAAGATAGAAATACATGGAAGTCTAGAATTCATGTAGCCGACTCCACATAGTGGGATAAAGGCTAGATATGTTGTTGTTGTTGTATTGAAATTTGAAAAGAGAGATTCTTTTGTTTTTCACTACTGAGTACAAAGATAGTAAGAATATGATGTTCTTATTCTTTAAGTAGTGGACATATTTTATAGGATTATTCCCTTGACTCATGTTCCCAAATACCATATGTTATGTACATGGCAGGGACTAGAGATGTAAAAAAAAAATAAATAAAGAAACTGAGATTCCAAAGGATTCAGACTTCCTCCAGAATCATACCTCATCAAGAATATGATCCTTCCATATGGTCTTCTCCCACAAATTATTCTCAATTTCAGTAAGCTTTTATTTTTATTTAATTTTGCTGATAAGCTTAGTCCCTCGCGGCAGTATGGAAAGCATGGAGTAAGAAACTTAATGTAGTATTGATAAAGAGAAAAAGAATCAGGATGTTTTTTGATTTGTTTAGGCAACAAAGCACTAAGACTGGACTTCCAACCGAACAGGGTCATTTCTCCTGGAGAAATTCATATTCAGACTCATCAATGGATCATCTGGATTTAAAACTTTTAGAGAAGTCTTTGGAAAACCTTACGAAGACTGAGTAGAGACCATATGAGAGGATGAGTCCAACAATACAAGTTTTAGTCTCCATATCTTTCCTTCAAATACACTAGATTTAAATCCTTCTTAAAAGTACTCTAGAAAATCTTAATAAGCTTCAGTGGATATCATGTGATAGGTTAAGTTAAACAAGAAAAGCAAAATATCCATAGCTTTCCTTAAACTATGCTATATAATGCACATAAATCCATAGCATATCCATAGCTTTCCTTAAACTATGGCAAAAGAATGAAACACTCTAACAAAAGAAAAGAAGGGGGAACAGACTTACGACAATCTCCGCAATAACACGAGGTTGCCTTAATGGCCTTAGTATAAAAGCGAGAAAGCGGGTGAGAACAACCACTAGGCATATCTGTAAAATGGCAAGAGGAAGTGCATAGTCAAGAGGGTTGTCACCCTGGAAAACTCCATTGGACGTGACCTTCATGGGTGGTGGACATTTTATAGTAGCATTCAAGGCCATTTTGATAGAAACCAAACCCCAACCAATAAAACACCGCAGAACTCTCAATCGACTACCTGCAAGTCATGTCATTACAAAATATCTGTTAGATTACAAGCTCTATATGTTAAACAACAACCAAACACGATAAACAAAGAACTGCACATGTAGGATTTCTCTGATAGAAGTCCAATGAAAATTAGAACTTGATTGATTGTTTTATTTATTGGATAATCAATTCTCTCATCCATGGTGTCATATGCTTGCATGGCTCTTTTGGAATAATATTCAAGAAATATCTAAATTTAAGTTTTTTGCTTGGATCATAATTTTGAGAGTTTAGGACATTTAATCTAAAAGAAACTAACAAGTTTGGAAAACAGGTTGCTGGAGTTACATGTGAATATCAGGTACAAACTCTTAACTAATTACTATACATACATAGATATCCATTGGTAGGTCAATATTGACAAAAAGATGTTATCAGAAACTATACAGAGGGGGAAAAAAAAACTGAGTAAGCTGAGAGCTTCCCAGAAATTAGAGATGAAACATCCTCAGCCATCCAATCAACAATACCCGAAAAGAGTGGCGTTCCTGTGGTTCTTAACTCTGAATTTCTTCTCTTCTTTTTGTTTTGCTGGATTAAATTTCCCAATTTTGAACTTAAATAAACGTCCTATGCTATAAGCCAGTAGGATAAATTGCAAACAGAAGAAAAAAAAAGAAAAAAACTGAATAAAGGATTATCTTGATACATCCTACACACTGTTCAAAAATATTTAACGTCTGGATGAGTAGGATATAAGATTTGAGGAATTTAATCTTGCTACTAGCTCATATCTAGATCTTCGAACAAGTGAAGGACAAACTCACTAATACTGTTAGAGTAATCAAATTAAAAAATAAAATAAAAAAAGAATGAGCATTTACAAACTTACAAGTAGATGGACTAATAGAATCAATGCAATTAGAGATTACTGTATGCGGAAGTCATCAAATACGAATTCCCGTGAGGAGAGGTTTTTTCCTCAATATACTATCTAAAGTACTTCAATGAAATAAATTCGACGAGAAACAACGGCATGGCATTCTTGTCTTCTGGAATTACATGGCTTCCCAACCGAACAAAGAAATCGACGCGGAACTTGCATGTCAATAGTTACAATGTATCCTTCGGGAAATCTGTCCCCCAACCGTCATCCGGAGTTAAAAAAAAATATCCATTCCGTTTGAATTTGCCGATACAAAAACAACGAGAACGAGATCACGTTCTCTCCTATTCACACCAACACCTCAATCCCCTAAAAGATAAAGCGAATCAAACGAATCACCTGACTCTGAGAGAAAAGTTGGGAAAAGAAACTTCGATGTTTGGTGTATCTTTGCAGTCGCCCGTCTCAACTCTCAGTACTTGAGATACTGGGCAGAAAGAAACAACGAAAGCAACGGAAGAGGGAGCGTCTGAGAGAGAGAAAGAGAGAGAGAGGGCGAATCGTCAACCACGCACGTGAGTGGAACCCCGTCTTCCCGTGCATTCCGTCTTCAACGCGTTCGGATCGCAGGAACGTGACTGACTTTGCAATTTGTAGGTTGCCTTTATTTCACCCCCTTTTTTTTTTTTTATGCCCAAAAGGTCAATAAATTTTCGACATTGTTAGGATAATGCTACACGAATTAACGCATAGACAACGTGATAAACAACTCATATTGAAATGACAAATTTATCCTTTACTTTAATTACAAATCTATCTTCAATCAACCAAAAAAAATTGAAATCCCACCCAACTCCTGCTTCTTCTTCACCTTCTCTTTCTTTACCCACCTAACACCTGCTTCTTCCTCACTTATTTTCTCTCTCTCCCTCTCTCCCGCCTGCGATTGTGTCTTCTCTGGCGTCCTATCGCACCAGCTCAGCAACGACCTTTATGTCTTGGATCGATCTGAGCATCTCAAGGCCCATCGCACTGTTTTGTACACCGGCAACGACATCAAGAGGTCCAGTGAACTCGACAAGATGTTCAACATCTCTACCACCAACCCCACCCAACATACACTCGCCCAACTCTCACGCCTCTCCTCACCTCTTGATTCAGGGTTGTCTACTAGAGGTTTTATCGACTGCTTCTTCAACATGGTACCGCATTTGCTTGACTCTAGTTTGCTATATATTACTGTATCAAGGCATATCATCCACCAATCCAAGTTCTCATTAAAAGACAAGGCCACTCAACACTCACAATCATCCAATCCATAAAAGGAACACTTTGTACAATGGCAAATAGATAATGTCTGATGCGTCCAAACCCATTGTGCACCCATTATGCTGAAATTTTCTGTTGGATGTTCTTCCTTACTTGTTAGATTGGATTATTTTCTGTTAATTTTATAGGGGATATTGAAGAAGTTTTGAAAGAGATAAAGAACATTTAGAATATTCAGATACATCTTTTAAGTAAAATATGATCTCGTTTTCCATCACTAACAATTGCTTTGACAAAGAGATTAGAAAAAAGACGAAAATTTTAAACATCCTTCAAGAAATTGGACAACCAACAAGAATTACATAAAGAGAACATAAAACAAAAAGAAGTTGCACCCAAATATGATCACCTGCAAAATACTGATTATGGAATTTGCCAAACACGATATAAAGCATAAATTCCTAGCTCTAAGCTACTCTTAATCCATACAAAACCCACTTCACAATCATACAGCCACTTAAAATAACAAAGAAAACAACAATAAATAGAAAAAAATAGAGAGATTAAACTCCATAAAATCTTGTGCAATCTCTCTCTAAAACAAAAGTTTCCTGATCAAGAGTTCTCAAACATCGTAGGAAGCAATTGAACTTCTCAAATTGACAACCTGGTTACGATTCGACGAAGACGGTAGGCATCGAGCATCGACCACTGGCCACCGACGTAGGTGAGCTCGCTGGCAACGTAGGCGGCTCCTTCCTCTTTGAGCTCGTCGGCGACCGATTTGCTTCATCTTCGAGCTTGTCGGCGGCTCCTTCGTCTTCGAGCTCATTGGCAACATAGGTTGGGTGGTAAGGAAGAGAGAGAGAGAGGCACGCCGACGCCCGACGCTGTTGTTGGTGGAAGTTCGATGATGGCAAGAATGAGCACCGAATGGCCGTCGGTGGAGGAAATACGTTGGAGGTGAAGGAGATGCAGTGGGGAGAGGGAGAGAGAGAGAGAGAGAGAGAGAGAGAGAGAGACGGAGACATAATGGAGAGGAGAGAGACTATGGAGTGAGAGAAAGAGAGAGAGAGAGAGAGAGGTAGAGTACAAGAAGAAACTCCAATTTTGGGCACTTCTTCAAACAATTTGGATTCAAGTTCTCGCGATATTTTGGTGTCAAAATATCACGAGAAATTGAAGTTGTCCACCAAGTTGTCTACGCGTTAGTTCGTGTAGCATTATCCATATTGTTATTTGTTTTTGAAACTAATTTAAGTGGAATTTAAATGTTTATTTTACATTTTTAATGATTTTGTTATGAGTGTTTCCCGCTTTCCCCCATGTGGGATGGACTTAATTCAGTGGGCCGGCCCAACCGCTTGAGATCCAGTAGATGTCGACCTGAGCTCGTTAAAGCAAGCTCACACGGTACTAGAGCCCAGGCTCAAATGGTGGGACCAAGCGAGCTCCCGGTAATGCCCCTAACTTATCAGCGTATTCAGGGGAACTCCCAGCTACGTTTCGACCGAGCTCCCAACAATCCTTGTAGCTCGTCGGCTCAGCCGATGAGCTCGCATAACAGAAGGGACGTGTGCCGCGGTATATCAGTAAGCAAAGGGTCGCCCCAGCTGGACCATTCAGGCCCATTTCCTAGGCCCATTTCAACGGCCCATGATGGTCCCATCCTAGCCCCTCCACTACAACATCATTACAGTCACATCTGGGTTTTCACGCGTTCACCTCAGATCCCATCCTCATTAATGACGGATCTCATCCACATTAATTAGGGTCTCGTCGATGCCTTGCCGCTGCATGGATAACCCCGCCGATCCCGGCTATTCCATCCCATTGTCTGTATACGTACAACGCATGTAGAAGGGTATGCCCTCCTATATATATCAGCTAGTTCTTTTGAGAGCTAGGGTATGTTTTTCTTGAGTCCACAAACGGACACCTTGCACACTTACTTGCTCGCTCACTAACTTGGGCATCAGAGTACTTTGCAAGGAAGAGCCGGCAGGTCAAGGTGTTGAACCAAGCATCCTGCTTTCTCCTCCTCGAATCCACCGCACAAGAACGGGCCAACGAATCACCGTCAACCAATTTCAAATGTCGACATTTTGGCCCTAGAAGGAGGGCCTGCTTTGGTCGACATCAAATGCCGAAGACAAGAAATACGAGAGGTTTTGAAGTAATGACCAATCGACCTGTGAATCATGCTAACCGACCACTGAAAATCCCACAAGCTGGGGGAGTTGTGGCATCTACTTTCGTGCCTGATCCGGCAGGATCTATCCCTGGAGTCCCCGCGTGGTGTCTCTATCTGCCCGTGGCTCCTACCCTTGGCGTGGAAGTGACCCAGACTTGGCAGTGACGTCAATAAACATTGGAGAACACTGTCATGCAGCTTGCTAACACGGTTAAGGCGTTAGCACAAACTCAAGCCCAAATAGCGCAAGCTCAAGTAGGGGTTTCTTGACCTCTAGGCGAAGGGCCCCCTCTAGAGGAAAGAGGAGTCGGAAGGGATATGTGGCGAGTTGGATCGGTCCGCTCCTCTAACCTACACTCTCGAAGGACGGAAGGACGACAGCGCCACGATGAGGAGCCGGAGGTGTACCTCGCTAAACGAAGGGCCGGTACGAGCCCTTGTAGAAATCAATATGAAGGCATTCATAGAGGAAGTTGCCAACTTGAGAATCTGCGATGTGGGGATTCCTCGGTTAGGATTAGCAGTAGTCACGCTGCCCACCGCTACTCCCTTGATTGTGAGAATAGGGGGCGACCTCCCCCGTGGGACCGCCACCACTCAGAGCAAGGCATCGCACGGAAAAATCAGCCCCTCACCAGGCAGTCAGCGAACTAGGACCCAATGGTAGGGGAATTACTACTGAGAATCCAGCAGCTGGAGGCAAGACCATGCACATAACCAGAGGGAAAGCCACGAAGAGAAGACCCCATTTTCTAGGGAAATCGAGCTGGAGCCCCTTCCCCACAGATTTGAGGTCCCCAGTATCCCTCAGTACAATGGGGATAACGACCCTTATGACCACTTGGACGCCTTCAATGTCCAGATGGACCTGCAAACTTCCAGCTCGTTAGCGAAATGCCGAGCTTTCCTTGCAATCTTAGGGGACATACCCTGGGCATGGTTGAGAAGGCTCCACCCCCGCAGTATTTGCAGTTGAGAGGAGTGCCAGAAGAAATTTATAGACCAGTACAGGTCGCTCCGGAGGCAGCTCGCCCCAACATGCCACCTTGCTACGATGTTCCAACGGTCTGGCGAGTCTTTGAAAGATTATATAGAGAGGTTCAGGCACGAAGTCAATAATGTGGAGAGCCCATTCGACGAAGGTATACTGACCGCGATCTCCACCGGGCTTTGAAAGGATGGGAAGCTCTACGAAAGCATTTACAAGTCCCTAATCAGAGACCTCGGCGAGTTTTATGAGCGAGCTACAAAGGAGGTCCGATGGGAGGAAGCTTTCGGCTTGAAAAAATCAAGCGACCAGAAAAAAGAGGGAGAACACACCGGTAAAAGTAAGAAGAGAAGTGACAAGAACACTCGCAAGGAAGGTCGAGGACAAAGCCCCAACGATTAAACTGCCAAAAAAGTAAGATATGGGCAGGGACTGGAATGACCTACACGCCAAGGTCAGTATGAAAGTTATAGTGTCCTATCTGACTCCTAGGACAGGATCTTCGCCATAGAGCGAAATAAAGAAGACTTTGGAAGGCCTAACTGATGTGAATCAGCATGCTAAATCCTCACAAGATCTGTTGAGCATTCATGGAGGCCCAATAAGAAGATTGCAAGATTTGGGAATGATTGATTGATTGACAAGATTGCAAGATTTGGGGTTGATTGATTGATTGGTTGATTGATTGACACGATTGTCAGATTTGGGGTTGATTGATTGATTGACAAGATTGCCAGATTTGGGGTTGATTGATTGATTGGTTGATTGATTGACACGATTGTCAGATTTGAGGTTGATTGATTGATTGGTTGATTGATTGACAAGATTGCCAGATTTGGGGTTGATTGATTGATTGGTTGATTGATTGACAAGATTGCTAGATTGATTGATTGATTGACAAGATTTGCAAGATTTGGGGATGATTGATTGATTGACAAGATTGATCCAAGCTTCCCTTATTTCCTCCTTTGTTTTAAATCTTTTCTATTTTAGATAATTCTTGTTTCTTTATCAGATTATGCCATTTCCTTCTTGTAATCAATTCCTAATATGCCTAGGATTTGATTTATTTCTTTCTAATTTAGAATTTGAATTCGGCTATATAAGCCAATGTAACCTGAGAGGAATTTAGTTTTTGATCAATATTATTTTGTGACAGTTTTCTCTTTGGTTATTTAACGAACTATTTTGAACTTATCAAGATTTTATCTTGTGGCATTCATCCTTGACTTATCACTCACAACTCTTCTCATCTATCTTGAGTGTGGCGTCAACCCTACCTTCTTATACCTTTGGTTCTTATCTCTTTATAGATAACGGGTCAAGGTCCTTTGTTTTCTTTATTATGAATCTGTTTTAGAACGATCCTTGGCAAAGGAACCATTTTTGATCGTCGGGTCTCACCTTCCTTCGTGGGGTTCGCATCATTTGGTATCAGAGCTTTGGCTCTAAATCAGGTTTGAACTATCCTTATTTTTGCTTTCATTGATTATTGTTTCTCTTTATTCCAGCACCATTGTTTGTTCTTCAAGTTTGCAACTTTGCCTATTTTTTTCATCTTGATTTCTTTAACTTTTGTTATTTATCATTATATATATATAAAAAAAAAGTGAGAAGTTGGGAATTCCAAAAAAAAAAAAAAAAAAGGAAAGTTGGAAATTCAAAAAAAAAAAAAAAAAAAGCAAAGAGTGGAAAGTTGGAAGTTCGCAAAGAAAAAGAAAGTGCGAAATTGAAAATTCAAAAAAAAAAAAAAAAGGTAAAGTAAATTCAGAAATCAATTGAATCTGAATTAGTTGAAGTGTTGCTTATCATTCAAGTTTTGATAGCATAAAGTGTGTATTCTGTCTATTCAGAACGGTTTGACCCTAGTTGCATCAAAATTCGTATCTCCTTTTCCTCTTGTCTTTTCTTATCCATTGTTTCATTATAACTCTATCCTTTCGACTTCTTAAATTCTGCCTATTTTTTTTCGTCCTTTGCAAATTAACCCAGTCTCATTCTTAGTGATCTGATTGGTTGAGTTTGGATTGTTGCAAGAAAAATTTTGATTGAGTTCATTTGAGTTCAATAAAGAACTAAAAGAGGAGGCTAAAGAGTGGAAAAAGGCAGGAGAGTGTGAGCTCATAAGAGGGTAAAAGCCAAGTTTGAGAATACACGAGTGTGAGTGCTATCAATCTTGAGAGGAAACACGTGAGGGGGTGTTTGTGAGGTTTCCTAACTTTGTTTTGCAGGGTATTAAACATGTCTCAAGAGCAAGCTCAGGAAAAGATAGCTTTCAAACTCTTCTTTCAGTCCTTAGAGCAAAAATTTGAACGAATAGAGATGAGGTTTGATGAGATAAATGAGAAAATAGATCAAGTTGAATCTAGTTCACAAAGGGGGCAGCCACCTAGAACTCCTATTGTGCAACGAAGAGAGAGGCATCCACCTAGGTATGATTATGAAGATGACTATGGGGATGACCTAGATGATAATGATCGTACCTCTAATGTAAGTATAAGCCGATTTAGGCGTGGGAATAGAGATAGAGGAGTTAGACATGGAGAAATGATTGATAATAATTTTGATAACATTAAGATGAAGATTCCATCTTTCCAAGGCAAAAACGATCCAGAAGTTTATTTGGAGTGGGAGACAAAGGTTGAAATGGTGTTTGCTCGTCACAACTACTCTGAATTGAAAAAGGTAAAATTGGCCATTGTCAAATTTACTGATTATGCTATTATTTGGTGGGATCAACTTATTTTGAGCAGGAGACGGAATCGTGAAAGGCCCATTGAGACATGGGAAGAAATGAAGGCTATTATGAGAAGGCGATTCATTCCAAATAACTACTATAGGGACTTATTTCAGAAGTTGCAACGCCTTACTCAAGGTTCCAAAAATGTTGAGGACTACCACAAGGAGATGGAAATAGCCATGATTCGAGCCAATGTGGAGGAGGACCGAGAAACTACCATGGCCAGGTTCCTAGTTGGATTGAAGCGTGATATTGCAGATGTGGTAGAATTACAACATTACGTTGAGTTAGATGACATGGTGCACATGGCCATTAAAGTGGAGCGACAATTGAAGAGAAAGGGGCCCACACGAATTAGGCAAAATTCAGGTTCTTCTTCAACATGGGAAACGAATTGGAGTGGAAAGGATGAAAGGCCTAATGTTGAAACCTCGAAAAATAACAAAGATGGAGAAGCACCAAATAAGGTAAAATCTGATACTCCACCTCCTAAAAATAGAGATATCAAATGCTTTAAGTGTTTGGGGATAGGTCATATTTCATCTCAATGCCCAAACAAAAGAGTGATGATTTTGAAAGATGATGGTGATACTGAGACCAAAGATGAGTCTGATAATGAGCCCATGCCACCTTTGGAGGATACAAGTGCCCATGTCAATGATAAGGTATGTAGCATGTTTGTTGATGGGGGGAGCTGTACTAATGTGGCTAGCACTGGCTTGGTGGAAAAATTGAATTTGATGACTTTGAAGTATCCTAGGCCTTTATAAGCTACAATGGATGAATGATTGTGGAGAATTTAAAGTAACTAAACAAGTGTTTGTTTCATTCTCAATTGGGAGGTATACAGATGAAGTTTTGTGTGATGTGGTGCCAATGCATGCGGGCCATATTCTTTTGGGGCGACCATGGCAGTTTGATAGGTGTGCAATTCATGATGGTTATACTAATAGATTCTCCTTTGTACATAATGAAAAACCAATTATTCTTGTACCCCTACCCCCAAGACAAGTGTATGAAGATCAAGTGAGATTAAAAAAAGAGAGTGATAAGAAAAATGAGAGTGAGAGTTCAAAAGTAAGAGAAACTGAGATGATGAAAAAAGAGAGTGAGAGTTCAAAAGTAAGAGAAACTGAGATCAAACAGAGAGAAAATGAGAGCAAAAAAGGAAAAGGAGTTTCGGTTAGTGAGGAAAGAAAAGAGAGAAAACAAGTGAACTATTATGTAAGAGAGAGTGAGTTCAAAAGGGCTTTGTTTCTAAATCAGCCTATGATTGTACCTTTGTACAAAGAGGTTTGTTTTAGTACTACTGACCTTAACCCCTCTTTGCCGAGTGTTTTTGTTTCTTTTTTGCAGAAAATTGATGATGTGTTCCCTAAAAAGATACCTAATGGTTTTAAGAAAGTTGTATTTGATCCTGGTGATTGGGTTTGGTGGCATATAAGGAAGGAACGATTTCCTATTCAAAGGCGTTCAAAACAACTTTTAAGGGGAGATGATCCATTTCAAGTGCTTGAAAAGTTCTACAAGTTCGATCTTCCGGGTGAGTATATTGCAAGTGCCACCTTTAATGTTGTTGATTTCTCTCCTTTTGATGTAGGTGACGATTTGAGGACAAATCTTTTTCAAGAGAGGGGGAATGATGTGAATCAGCTTGCTAAATCCTCACAAGATCTGTTGAGCATTCATGGAGGCCCAATAAGAAGATTGCAAGATTTGGGAATGATTGATTGATTGACAAGATTGCAAGATTTGGGGTTGATTGATTGATTGGTTGATTGATTGACACGATTGTCAGATTTGGGGTTGATTGATTGATTGGTTGATTGATTGACAAGATTTCCAGATTTGGGGTTGATTGATTGATTGGTTGATTGATTGACACGATTGTCAGATTTGGGGTTGATTGATTGATTGGTTGATTGATTGACAAGATTGCCAGATTTGGGGTTGATTGATTGATTGGTTGATTGATTGACAAGATTGCTAGATTGGTTGGTTGATTGATTGATTGACAAGATTTGCAAGATTTGGGGATGATTGATTGATTGACAAGATTGATCCAAGCTTCCCTTATTTCCTCCTTTGTTTTAAATCTTTTCTATTTTGGATAATTCTTGTTTCTTTATCAGATTATGCTATTTCCTTCTTGTAATCAATTCCTAATATGCCTAGGATTTGATTTATTTCTTTCTAATTTAGAATTTGAATTCGGCTATATAAGCCAATGTAACCTGAGAGGAATTTAGTTTTTGATCAATATTATTTTGTGAGAGTTTTCTCTTTGGTTATTCAACGAACTATTTTGAACTTATCAAGATTTTATCTTGTGGCGTTCATCCTTGACTTATCACTCACAACGCTTCTCATCTATCTTGAGTGTGGCGTCAACCCTACCTTCTTATACCTTTGGTTCTTATCTCTTTATAGATAACGGGTCAAGGTCCTTTGTTTTCTTTATTATGAATCTATTTTAGAACGATCCTTGGCAAAGGAACCATTTTTAATCGTCGGGTCTCACCTTCCATCGTGGGGTTCGCATCACTAACCCTTTAAGGACTCCCGACAAATACAGAACCAAGAGCAAATTCTGTGCCTATCACAATGAGGTGGGGCACACCACCTCTGAGTGCTGGGCGCTGAAAGATGTGATTGAAGAATTAATCAGGAGAGGTCGACTGCATGATTATGTGGTGCATCCTAGGGATCAACAGTCCAAATAGCCAGCCCAACCGGGTCATCACCAAGCTCTTGAGCCAAACCAAACACTTACGGTGAGAACCATCTTTACCATCCACGGATGGCCTCATATTGCAGGGACCTCCAATAGGTCGCACGAGTGGTACATTCGGGAAGCTGGTCACCTCCTGCTCGTTGGGGATGACGGCCAGGAAGGATCCTCCAAGAAAGCTAAAATGGCTTCAGATGATATCTCATTTACCGAGAATGATTTCAAGGATGTGCATTGGCCACACAATGATGCCCTTATCGTCCGGGCTAGGATTGGTAACATGGAGGTGCGAAGGATCATGGTGGACACAGGCATCTCGGTAAACGTCATGTACAGGGGATGTTTTGACCAGATGGGACTAGGGGCAGACCAGCTGATATCCTCTCCAGAGACACTATATGGATTCACTGGCGACGCAGTAATCCCGAAAGAACATATAAATCTCCTGCTAATAGTTGGGGAATCAGGTCTTCAGGCCACAGCAATGGCGGATTTACTTATCATCGATGGTCCCTTTGCATACAATGTCGTCATGGGGAGACCTGCCATGAATGACCTGGACCTGGTTGTCTCAACCAAGGCCCTGACCATCAAGTTCCCAACCCCGAATGGGATCGGATGTGTGAGGGGCGAGCAATATTCAGCAAGACACTGCTATGAGGAGGCGCTGAAAATAGGACTCAAGGGAAAAAATGTGAATATGGTCTCTGGAGGCGAAACCCGCGTTACTAGTAGTCGGGGAGTCAGTCACAACTTGGACCCGCGTGACGTGGATTGCGACTGAGCTGCTAGCCCAGCAGACGAACTGGAAGATGTGGTAGTCAGTAGCCACGATACTGAAAAGCGCCTCCAGATGGGAAAAAGTCTCCCCTCGAGGTAAAATCTCAACTGACTGATTTTCTTAAAGCAAATTTGGATGTGTTCGCATGGAACCACGAAGATATGGTGGGAATAGACCCAAATATAATGTAGCATCGACTCAATATCAATCCCAACTATAAGCCGGTTCGTCAGAAGAGGAGGCCGATAATGACTGAGCGTTATATGGCCCTGAAAGAAAAAGTAAACAAGCTTTTGGCTAGCGGATTTATTAAGGAGGCCCATTACCTGACCTGGGTGGTGAACCCGGTCCTGGTGAAGAAGAAGAGTGGAAAGTGGAGGACTTGCGTCGACTTCACGAACCTAAACAAAGCTTGCCCAAAAGACAGTTTCCCTCTGCCCATAATTGACCAGCTCGTAGATGCAACTATTGGGCACGAGCTTCTGAGTTTCATGGATGCCTATTCGGGGTACAATCAGATCCCTATGAACCCTGACGAAGAAGAGCATACGTCGTTCATGACGGATCGGGGACTGTACTACTACAAGGTAATGCCCTTCGGACTAAGGAACGCAGGAGCGACGTACCAACGACTAGTCAACATGATGTTTGGAGATCTGATCGGGAAAACCATGGAGGTATACGTTGATGATATGCTGGTAAAGTTCAGATAGACCGCTAACCACATCAACGACCTAGAGGAAGCATTCCAGGTCCTGAGGAAGTACCAGATGAAGTTAAATCCACTCAAATGCTCATTCAGCATGGCTTTTGGAAAGTTCTTGGGGTTTATGGTGAACGAAAGGGGGATCGACGCCAACCCCGAGAAAATTCGAGCTCTAGTGGACATGTGATCACCCACCAAGACCAAGGAAGTGCAAAGCCTTAACGGACAAGTCGCCGCCCTCAGTAGGTTCGTCTCTAAATTGTCTGATAACTCTATCCCATTCTTAAATGTTTTGAAGCAAAAAGCTTCGTATGGACAGAGGAGTGTGAAAACACTTTCCAACAGTTGAAAGAGTATATGGGGTGAGCTCCCCTCATGTCAAAGCCAAAGGAAGGGGAGGAATTGATTGTCTACTTGGGAGTGTCTGATTATGCAGTTAGCTCTGCATTAGTGCGAGAAGAAGACTGGGTGCAATACCCAGTATACTATGTCAGCCACAGACTACTCGACGCTGAAACGAGGTGCTCCCCCATGGAGAAACTTGCCTTTTCCCTGGTGGTCGCGTCTAGAAAGCTACGCCCCTATTTCCAAGCTCATCAGATTGGCGTGCTGACCAAACATCCACTAAAGCAAATCTTACAGAAGCTTGACTCATCCAGCTGCCTCCTCAAGTGGGCTATCGAGCTCGCCTGGTTCAAGATAGAGTACAAACCAAGGACGACTGTAAAGGGACAAGTATTGGCAGACTTCGTTGCAGAATTCACAGGACTAGTGGAAGAGTCCGCCCCCTCTATCTCTCCAATCTGGGAGTTATTCGTTGATGGTTCTTCTAGCAAGCATGGTTCCAGAGCTAGCGTACTCTTGATAAGCCCGGAAGGACATAAGATTCCCTATGCACTAAGGTTCGGGTTCAGAGCGACCAACAATGAAGCCGAATATGAGGCATTGCTAGCTAGCCTCCGCTTGGCAAAGGAAGTCAAGGCAGAGCGATTAAAAATTTTCAGCGATTCCCAGCTTATGGTTTGTCAGGTACAAGGGGAGTATCAGGAAAAGGGCCCAAAGATGGTAGCGTACCTTCAGAGAGTTCGGGAGTTATTTCACCTCTTCGAGAAGTGCGAAGTAAATCAAGTCCTGCTGTAACGACCCGCTCCCACTTACGGGTGTCACCGATAAATAATCGACCAGATTATTCACCCGACAACCACAATTGAAGGGTTGGACTATGTTTCAACAGAAAACGCCCTAGGTGGGAACTAGGCTTCGTCCTTCCCTTCGCTCCACTCAGGAATCGGTCCCAACTCAAATGAGAAAAATCCAGCGGACCAAGACCCGAAACCCGAGTGAGCTTCACCTCTCTTCAGCTCACCCCATAGCAAGCCAGAGGTGACCCAGGCACAAGGCTAGCATACAAACACTTCGCTGAGTATTGGAGATTTATGAGAACATACCTTGCTGATCTTGACTCGGTCCGAAACTTGGCTTTACCGACTATGCCACATTCAACAAGCAATCTCACAATCATCTATCACACTATGATGATTACACAATTAAATACATTTAAGCTCAATAATACAGACATTTACTCACAAGGGTATACATACACCACGCCCCCTGGCTACATACAAGCAATATTAAAAATACATAACTCGGGCAACTCAACTAGTTGCCACAACGGCCTCCTGACGCCATCCCTGCTTGCATCCGGACTTGCATCATCTACACATGAGGTAAAACCTCATGAGTCATAAAGACTCAGTAAGGGTGCAATGCATGTAAATATGAATATAATCATGTTTATGTATGCCAAATGCATGCAAATGAGGCTAGGCTCACACATCCTCACAACCCACTAAGGTTTGAGGCATCAACCTATCAGCCCCCACCACTAGTCCTCTATATGGCCATAGGTCCACTAGAGCTTGCATCACACAAGATATAAACACTACATGCCAATGCAACATAAAAGCATTATCAAACACATTTACCAACTTGCAAGGCCACCTCCACATGGGGCCATCCCTTACCTGGCTCGAAGCCTCAACTCCGCCTCGGCACGAGCTCTAGCCCGAACCTCTAGTTCCTCTAGGATCACCGCCTCCCCGGTCAAACCTAGATGCAAAACACACAAAAGCCCAACTCCATTAACATCCGGCATTTAACCAATGCCCTTGACTACACCGCACATCGCCAAAAATCATCCATCAACAAGATTTCAAATAACCCCAACACAGGGTTTAATCCAATAATTAATTATTCTACATTAATTCGCTTAATGTAAATAATTTGGGAAGAAATATTAATTTACCTCAGACAATTTGGAAACGAAAATCGGCCAACCGCCCACACCGGCATTGACTCTCGAGCTGCCACTTGCGCTCAAAATCCCATTCTCGAGCTTTCAGTATGCTCCAAGAGTCTCGAAATAATTTCCAAAACTTTTCTGGATTTTTCTGGAATTTTTTCTCCTATTTTCCCTTTTTCCCAAATTTTCTTTATTTCTATATATTTTTTTTTATTTTCTCTTTCTTCCTCCTTGCTTCTTCTTCCCAGCGCGCCTGTTCCTCCTTCTTCTTCAGCGACTCCCGCGCGGACCAGCACCGGCCGCCACTTGCCTCGCCTCCGTTGGCCACCGCTGCTACCCGCTAACTCCCCACCGTCGGCCCCCTGCGTGCTGTTGCGGCTTCGATGCTGCTGGCCCGCATGCCCGCCATGGCCGAACATCAAGCTCCTTGCCGCGGCCGCCTTCCTCCGCTACAGCTCCTCCGTCGTCGGTCTCCCTCACAGCTGGTCCGGCTCTGCCCGATCTTCTTCGCCGAACAGCCATGGCTGCAGCTTGGTGTTGCCGCCATCGGTCGCTGCAACTAGCGACGCTGCAACTCCGGCCAGCCCGACCCTCTCTCTCGATCACTCTCGCAATCTCTCTCTCTCTCTAGCTCATAGCTCTCTCTCCCGAGCCTCTTTTCTCCTCTTGGCCGAGCTCCCATGAGCTCTCTTTCTGCCATTTCAAATGCACAGAAACGGTCACTAGGAAGCTTCAAGGAAGCTTCCTCACGCGGCTATATATATATACATATATATAAATTACATATTAACCCTCTAATTCTCCAAATTCCACTTAAGCAATTTATTGATTGCATTTTAGGAATTTACTAATTACTTTAGGGCCTCCCAATGCTTAAATTAATTATAATTAAGCCACCCAAAATCTTGGTTTAATCGAAATTAATAACCGATCGCTACTCGGGAATACGGACCTTATCCCTGCGCCTGCACGGGACCTTTATTCGACCCCGAAACACTTAAGGGTTGCATTACTCAGAAAACCGAACCACCCCTAGGGTCCCCTCAGCTTCCAGGACGTCCCCTCCGACTATTCGGTATTGGCACCCACTCGGGTTTATACAGAGTTTATTCCAAAAATTATTCCCGGTTGGACCGCTTCCAGCGTCACTATCCTCATCTCGAGACTCTCATCAATCCCTTGCCCTCTTCCCTGGACATCCAAGTCCCGAGGCACTCCCGGCCCCAAATTCGACAATTTTATTAATTAATTTCCCGAGATTGACCCTTGGTCTTCCCGGACCACCCGAGGTCCTTTCAAAATAACCAAAAATTATTTATTTTTAACACCATGTAATACCGGGTATTACACCTGCGAAGCCAGAACTCTCATGCCGATGCCCTAGCTCATTTAGCGCCAGTTGGAGATGCAGACTCATTGGGGGCCATCCCCATAGAATTCCTAGCAACACCAAGCACAGAAGGGAAAACTGAGATGTTGAAAATTGAGCTAAGGCCAGATTCATGGATGAAGCTGATCATTGACTATTTGCAAGAAGGGAAGTTGCCAAGCGACAAGCTAGAGGCACGACGTACTCGAGCCCGGGCGGCCAGATATTGTATTGGCGATGATGTGCTATACAAGCAAGGGTTCTCAGTTCCGTTACTTAGATGCATTGATGAGCCTGATTGCCAAGCGGTTCTCACTGAAATCCATGCTGACCACTACGACAATCATGCTGGGGGAGTATCCTTGGCTCAGAAGGCATTTCGCCAGGGTTTTTACTGGCCTACCATGAAGCGAGATGCTATGGACTTAGTGAGGAAATGCGACGCATGCCAAAGGTTTGTGAAAGTACTACGAGCTCCCCCTGCTTATCTTCAACAAATGAGTAGCCCTTGGCCTTTTGCTATATGGGGCATCGACCTGATTGGGCCACTTCCAACAGCTCGTGGCGGGTGTAAGCATGCTATCGTGACCGTAGATTACTTCACCAAGTGGGCAGAGGCGAAAGAGCTCGCACAGATAACTACCGCAAATGTAGAAAATTTCGTATGGAACAACATCATCTGCAGGTTTGGAGTCCCTCAACAAATAGTTATCGACAACAGGACCCAGTTTACTAGCGAGCAGTTTGTACAATTTTATGAGTCGCTAGGGATCAAGAAAAGCTTCACAGTCGTGGACCACCCACAAGCCAACGGTCAAGTCGAAGCTATCAACAAGATAATCAAGAAAATATTAAAGACTAGGTTGGAATCGAGAAAAGGGAGCCTGGGTGGATGAACTACAAATCGTGCTCTGGGCTTACCGAACTACAGCTCGCACAACCATGGGAGAAATCCCATTTTCTATGGTATATGGATATGAGGTGATGATCCTGGCAGAAAATGAAGTAACAAGCCAGTGAAGAGCCACTTTTGACCCAGAGAATAATGATCGACTACTGGCCTTGAGTCTTGATCTGCTTGAGGAAGCAAGAGAGACAACTCGCTTGAGAGTGGTAACTTACCAGCAGTGCATGGCAAGATACTATAATCGGAAGGTCCGAGTCTGATGCTACAACGTCGGTGACCTCATACTGTGCCTTGTCCTCCCTGGAGCTTGTAAGAGCAACGAAGGAACATTGGGCCTGAGCTGGGAAGGCCCCTATACTGTAAAGGAAAACCTCGGCAATGGAGCATACCACTTGGTCGACATAGACGGAGCAGCTCTCCCGCGAGCTTGGAATGCAGAGCATCTGAGATCGTATTTTCGATAAGCAAACATTTTTCCCCTTTCTCGCATTCTCAATTATCAATTAATGCCTCAACTTCGTTGATATTTCTTTATTGAATCGAGCAGCAAAATTCTGTTTGAACTATATTAATATGTCTTTCACCTCTAATAAATCTTTTTACACCCATACTTTGGTTGTTAAGAATAAGAGTCAGAAAATAATTTGGGGTTAGAAGACTATGGTTTACGAGCTGGGGCCCATTCAACTTGGCTAACGTACCATGTTTTGTGGCTTATTTGAGCATTCATCTTAGTGTTCACCCTAAGTCGTGGTTGGCGAGCTGGAGGCCATTCATCGTGACCAAAGTGTTATGGTTTGGCACTGAATAAGTCACCACCTCAAAAATTTTTAAGTCATGGTTCACCAGCGATGGTCCTCTTATCTTGACAAAGATCATGTGTTGTAACCTATCCGAGTGTTCATCTTGATTTTGCTAAAGCCTTTAAAAGTCATGGTACGTAAGGTGGGATCAAATTATGATCTATCTGGGCATATAACTTGACGGCAAAATGTGAATTAATTTAATGATTCAGCGAGCAATTGTATGTTAGCTTAGATTTATGACTTACTGGACATATGGCTCGAATTAACGATATCTTGCTCAAACATATTGTCTAAAGTTGCTTGTTTTTCAAGATTTATCAGGCAATGAGCTAGAGGTATTCTTGGATTAACTAAATTTAAGTTTGTCTCTGTGTTCGGCTTTCAATTCACAGCAAATGACGAGAAGGTAGAAAATTCGATTGAATAAAGGAAATGTATTGCTCTCAAAGTCCAAGCACGAGAATAAAGAAAGAGAAAGAAAATAGTCTAATGGCCTAAAGGATCCGGGCTTGGAGCAGCCGCGTCTTGGGGAGCGGGATTGCTAGCATCCTCAGTAGAAAGATCGACCACGGCCCGATTGGGTTCGGACGGGGTGGCATCGACTCTTGAGCCCGCAGCATCAGCGGCATATTTCTTCACGGCCTCCACCACTTCCTCACCAAAGAACGAGAAGTTGAGATCTGGATGCACTTTCCATAAAGTGAAAAGAAATGAGCTATAAACATTAGATTCGACCTCCTCAAGCTCCCTCACGACCCGGACCTCGGCGTCGACTTTTAGCTACTCAACCTCTTGTCGGGCCTGTTCCAATTCGCCTTGTATCACAGCCAAGTCCCCTCCAGCCTTATTTAGCTTCAAGATGGCTTGGGAATAGGCCAAGTTAAGCACCTATTTCTGATGATACAACTCATCTTCAGCTTCCTTCTTGGCTCACTCGGTTTCCCTTACTCGGTCCTCCAAGCCTTCGACCTGGTTCCGGTATTTTTTGGACTCACTGGTCATGAAGGCCAGGCTCTCCTCCAACTTCTTTTTGTCCCTTTTTAATACCTCAGTGGTAGCTTCGAGCTTCTCCCTTTCTTTCGTGGTGCGAGCCCTTTCTTCTTTTTGCTTAAAGACTCCCAGGGAAGCCTACAAAATTTGAAAGGTCGACGCACTGAAAAAAGATAAAATAGATAAGCACAAAAGAGGGAAAAGAACCTTACCAGGAGGCCGTGGCGAGCGACATAATTGTCAAGCGCCTCACTCGACATTTCCCTCTTGTCCAGGTTCTTGGCATAATTACCAAGGACCCGGTCCAAGCTATCAAGGAAAGGGGAGAAATACGTCCCATCGGCCATGACATCAGACGTGCTTGGCCCTGCAGAGGAGCTTGTTTTCTTCCTCTTGTCAGCTTGGGCCTGCTGAGTGGGCTGCGAGGTCGGAGGGGATTTCCTTTTACTTCTAGAAGTCTCCTCGTGAACCATAGACTTCTCGCGATTGACGGCAGTTTTGGCCGCCTCAGGCTGCGAGGAGGTGCCTGTGGGGACTGGCCTTGAGGGAGCCGTGACCTCTGGTATTGGGTCAGGGCCAGGCAGACTGATAGGGTCACGTCTCGAGCTGGCCGCTTCCGCACGAGCTCCTGCCCCTTGAGCTTTTGCGGGAGAGGACAACGTGCGAACGGCCTTAGGTATACTCGAGATGGCGAAAGAACCAGGTCATTCGAGCTAGAGCCTCATCGCCTCTGACAATGTTAGCAAAGTTACAATCGTAACTTCGCCACGAGCTCTACCCTCCCAGACTGAGCTCCCGTTAAAATTAGCCTTGTCAAAGACTGACCTTATCTCCCTTTGGCCACATACTCTGATGTCGCCTTTCATGATTTCCTTGATGCCGAAAGGAGGAACGAGCTCATAGTCGCAGAACAAAGAGTTACAGAACTCGCAATCGTCTTTGTTAGTCTTTGCTTTCGAAACCACTTGAAGATCTTGTGCCTCTGCAATAGTTAGCTCAGGTTGTCCCCCGGTGACGTCTGTAAAATCAGAGGGACACCTATAAATCAAAAATAAGAACAACTGAGTTGATGTTAAAAAAAAAAAAAAAACTACTCACTCGTAGCGAGAACAAAGATGAAGTTTTTAAGATCTTGAAGAAAAGAGCAGGAGAGGTAGAACCATTGGGACTTGTAGTCCCCAACATTGGACCTGCCTTTAGCCCTCCCTTGAGGCAAGACTTTCTTGCAATCCGAGGAGAAAGTTGCCATATAGTACAGCCCCTCCTTGGTACCTTTGAAAGAGTAAAGGTACCTCAGTATCCTAGGGGTTGGAAGCGAGAGTTTGTTCTTTTTGAAAAGAAGGGCAAGAGAGGTTATCTGGGCGTACGAATTAGGAGTCAGCCAGAAAAGAGCGAGCTTGAGGTCATTCAGAATATCTATGAGGTAATGCTGGAGTGGAAACCTAAAACTGAATTCTAAGTGTTGGGGGCTGATGGTAATGAATCCCATGGGAGGAAAAGCTGCGTGGTCACTAGGAGAAGGGACCATCAGATGAGTTCCACAAGGGAGGCGGTATGTGGTAGCATACAACATTAGCTCACCGACTGTCAGCCTCGAGGGATACCGCTTGAAGATCTCGCGAGTCGCATGCTCCTTGGAAGCTAGCTGGGCTAGTAAATGGGCGGTACGCTGAGAAACTCTCTCAGCGACCTCTGAATGAGATGAAGCCATGTCCTGAGTAGTCTACAGCAGCATGATTCCTCTTTGCTCTGAAGAACTAGAGGTATCATCGTCCTCTTCCCTGCGGTCGCGACACTTTTGACCTGATGTAAACATCTAAAACAAAAAAAATGTATCAGAACGCCGAACCAAAGCTCCTAGAGACAGTCTACCAATTAGGTCACGCGCTTCACAATAGGGTATGACTTGAGGAAAAAGAGGGCTCGATTTTCAGGCCTATCAAACCTCCTAAAATAAATGAAGGATAGTCCTATAAGACACACGACTATCGTGAAAATATGGGACATGAAGACGAAGTCGACGAGAAGAATGGGAGCAAAAGATGAGACAAATTAAAGGGATGCGAGAAACTTACCACCCTTGAGTCAGTTGTTGCGAAAGCCGGGGACGGGAACCGGTTGAGAAGCAAAGGCAGAGAAACTTCGGGACCGACGGCAATGGAGTCTCGAAGTTGAAAGGAAGGAAGTTGCAGAAGCAAGGGGAATTTTTGATATAATGCGGTAAAGAGAGGGAAAGGTAAACCCCTCTCCCTTTTATAGTGCAAGACACCCCACCATTGGATAAAGAGACCGACGAGCTTCCCTAGATCCAATGGTGGTGCGCAGAAGCGTGGGGCCTACAGACATGATGATTGAGCGGATGCGGGAAACGTGCGCATTAAATGCGCTGCAGACAAGACGTGCTGCATGAAACAGCGTGATATGAAATGATTGGGCGAGAAGCTGAAAAGATGTACCGACAGCTGGAGTGGCTGATGTGTGTCAACTCCCAATTCGAAGATCGCACTGCGAGCTGGGGGGCTTAATGTTATGAGTGTTTCCCACTTTCCCCCATGTGGGTTGGACTTAATTCAGTGGCTTGGCCCAACCGCTTGAGATCCAGTAGACATCGAGCTGAGCTCGTTAAATTAAGCTCCCACGGTACTAGAGCCTAGGCTCAAACCGCGGGACCAAGCGAGCTCCCGATAATGCCCCTAACTTATCAGCGTATTCGGGCGAACTCCCAGCTACGTTTCGACCAAGCTCCCAGCGATCCTTGTAGCTTGTTGGCTCAGCCAATGAGCTCGCATAACAAAAGGGATGTGTGCCACGGTATATCAGTAGGCCAAGGGCCGCCCCAGCTGGACCATTCAGGCCCATTTCCTCGGCCCATAACGGTCCCATCCTGGCCCCTTCACTACAACATTATTACAGCCGCGTCTGGGTTTCCGCGCGTTCACCTTAGTTCCTATCCTCATTAATGACAGATCCCATCCACATTAATGAGGGTCTCGTCGATGCCTTGCCGCTGCATGGACATCCCCGCCGACGCCGACTATTCCATCCCATCGTCTGTATACGTACAGCGCATGTAGGAGGGCATGCCCTCCTATATATATCAGCCAGCTCTTCTGAGATCTAGGGTATGTTTTTCTTGAGTCCACAAACGGACACCTTGCACACTTACTTGCTCGCTCATTGACTTGGGCATCAGAGTACTTTGTAGGGAAGGGCCGGCGGGTCAAGGTGTTGAACCAAGCATCCTACTTTCTCCCTCTCGAATCCACTGCACCAGAACGGGCCAACGAATCATCGTCGACCAATTCTGAACGTCGACAGATTTGAATTGAATTACAATTTTAGTTACTTTTTTTAAAATAAAATACTAAGTGTTGTGGGGGTGCCCTAGAAAAATTAAAATAAAAAATTCAAAAATTTTAGAAGTATTCAAGAAGGCTAAAAACTCGAATGACCCCGAAGGGTCTTTCAGAAACTTCAAAAAGTCTTTGGGCCCTTAAAGCTCAGCACTCATTCGAAGTGTCTTTTGGGCTCAAGTCACTCGATGACTCTGAGGAGTTTTCAGGAAAACCCATTCAGAGGATACTCTTCAAGATATTCCATCCCCGAACGTACCTCTAGCCCTTCGGCCTCATTTAAAACATTTTCCCCAAATAGTCAAGACACACGTCAACATGCCATGTGTCATGTGGCCCCCACCATCAATGCCTATAAATACCCTCTGTTACACGACAAGAGGGGGAGACTACCTAGATCTAGAATCCAAAGACTCTAACCCAAGTCACACTCTAAACCCATTGGGAAACTCCTATCCGAAGAAATGCATCCGAAATATCACAACATACACACATACATACATATTTTTATTTCATGGCATCATCTGACTTAGGCATCGGAGGGTCCGTGTGGGAGGGCTCCTCACTTGCCTTCTGATTGTTCGTGTTGTAGACCCATCCAAAGCCTACCCTTATGGAGACTCTCCAGACCCATCAAAAGACTAGCCAGCTGAAGACTAGATCCATCGGGGAGCAAGGCTCTCGAAGACTCCCAAAAGCCATTAGAAGACCCCAAGCATCCTCTTTAGTCTCTCAGACAGCAAATCGAGCCAAACACTAATTAACCCCCCTTGACATTACGAACTTACTCCCTTGCTTGGACTTTGCCAAGCTATTTCCTAAGACAAATAAATTTAATTATTATATTCAAGAAACAACACTAAGAATTATAATTGAATTCCAATTCTTAGGCTTGAAATTTGTTGTTGACAAAATACAACAATTGAAATTTGTAATGCGAAAATGCTGCAATCATGGCGAAGAGAGGTGAACAACTGACAGATGTCTGCTCGTGAAAATATGCAGCGAGTGACTCTAGTCTCTAATTGTCTAGTAGAGGTGGTTTAGAATTTATTCACACTTATTAGTCATAATTGAGTAGTGTTTTTAGTATTTTATATGTGTTTTAACTAAAATTGTCTAATATTTTGAGTTTCCTTTACATATATTTAATTTTTAGTATTTCTTATTATTTTACAGGAATACTACTTAGTGTTTGGATTAAAAAAAATTGTACCTTCCTAACCAAAAGGAGTGGTCGGAGACGGGATCACAACAACAGGGAGTGGGCTTCGACGACGGGTCCGTCCGGGGGGCGGCTGGCACCTACAAGCACTCCGACGCTCAAGTGAGTGAGAGAGTAAAGAAAAGGCAGTGTATCGATAGGTCAGATGGAAGAATGTACCTTGACTCTAAAAAGAGTTGCTTGATATAAGAGACGGAGATGTCCTCCTGCATGCATATGTTGTACAATTGTAGGTGATGGGACTGAGTATCCGGCGCCGATGGAGGTTCCCAAGTGGCGGCATGGTATTGATGGGACTCTCATTAATGTGGATGAGATCCACCATTAATGAGGATGGGATCTGGGGTGAATGCACGGATACCCAGTAGAGGCTGCAATGATGTTGTTGCAAGCTGGCGTAGGACCAGGATGGGGTTGAGATTGGGCCATGAGGGATGGGCTGAGATTGGGCCATGAGCCGAGAGATGGGCCAAGATTGGGCGGTGATGGAGGACCGAGATTGGGCCATGTGGAAGGAGCCAGATTGGGTCGGGACAATCCAAAAATAAAAATAAAAAATATTATAAAGTTAATTTTTAAATTAATACTATAAATTAATATTATAATAAAAATTATAAATAATTAATATTAATATTACAATATAATTAAAGTTAATATAATTAATAGTATATTAAATATTATATTTTATTATATTATTGATATGCCCTGCAAACTTGGAGCGTCACGAGACCTAAAAGAGTCGCGAGACATGGACATGAAGCCTAAAGGGCTAAAGGATTGCAAGAGATCAAGGAAACAAGATGAAGGAGCAAGAGGTTGAGCCGAGACCAAGCAGGGAGGACCTACTCGGTTATGACCGAGTGAGTGTGACATTACTTTGGTTTTTTGGGAATAACTCTCTCGTCTGGACTTCGATTAAGGTGATTCAAAATCCTATAGAAATCCAAGAGAGTTATCTACAACTTTTGTGTTTTGATTTTTATAGATACCAACCAAATCAAGGCTGAAATAAGCCAAGACCAACTAGGGAGGACCCATTCGGTCATAACTGAGTGAGTGTGATACTGCTTTGGTTTTTCGGGCATAACTCTGGCGTCCGAGTTTCGATTAAGGTGATTCAAAATCCTATGGAAATATAAGAGAATTATCTACATTTTTTATGTTTTGAGTTTTGAGAGATACGGGCTATATTAAGGTGGAAATGTGGATTGAAGTTGAGTCATGGGAACCACTCAAGACCAAACCTAGAGGAAGCACAAAAGAAGGCGTCGAAGCCAAGTGGGAAAAGACCCACTCGGTCATGACCGTGTGGGTTGGTCCAAATCTCTTTTCTTTTCATGACCCACTCGGTCATGACCGAGTGGGTATCATTTGTGCCCCTGCGGATGGGCTCCAAGACTCCAAATTGAGTCGAGACTCCAAAATGAGCCGAGACTCCAAATTGCGCTGAGACTCCAAAATGCTCTGAGGGTCCAAAATGCGCTGAAAGTCCAAAATGTGTCAAGAGTCCAAAAGGTGACGAGAGATCCTCGGGATGGGCCACAAGACTCCCAGGATGGGTCGCAACTCTCAGAATGGGCTGCGAGACTCTTAGGATGGCTGCCATGTGTCCCCCTCTCCCTCATCTATAAATAGAAGGCCACGCCTCCTACTTCAAATATGCTTACACTCACACTTTGAATACATTTTTGTGCTCTCTCTCTCAAAAACTAACTTAAGCATCAGAGGGTTTGCGTGGGGACACCCACCCACGCCCCTAATTGTGTGTTCGTCTTTGATAGAGTGCATATTTTCATATTATTTAGCCCTTATACTTAGTCTTTTTGCACGTTAGTTGTGTCATTTTATTCATCTTGATTTTGTTTTATTTTATTTTATAGGAATTGAGCTTCACACTATTTTATTTTATTTTGGATAGATTTGGGCTTCCTGGGTCAAGAGAAATTTTGATGGCAAGAAGGGAAACAAGGAGATTGGAGACAAAGAAGCTGACAGATTTGACCTTCTGTGATTCTTTCAAATGTTTGGCCAAGTTATAATCCCATAACGTGAATGATGTCTTCAGAGATATTGTATATGATTTCTTGGGATTTCTGGAATGATATGGTTTGTTCAAATCCGAGTTCGTTTGGGCCTCAAAACATCGCTTCAAAGTCGGGACCAGATAGCTGGGTTAAATTAGGAAAGCTGCACAGACACTGATTCTTTAAAAGGCCATAACTTGGGCGTCCGATATCCAAATCAAGTGATTAAAAATCCTAAATTCATCTACTCTTCCTGATCTACAATTTTTATGAAGGGGACAAAGCCCAAAACGCACTTTATCCTATTCGAAATCAGCTGTGGAGTTTCGGTAACCTAGGGTTTCCTCCCTAAGCTCTATTTAAACACATTAAGAGGCCATTAGGGAAGAATTCTTTTCTGACGTGAATAGTAGCCGATTTTCCTTTTTCTCCATTGTTCTTTTCAAGATGGAAGGCTAAGGATTTTGTAACCGGTTGCATGCCATACTCCTTATCTGGTTTGAATCTTTGGACGTTTTTATATATCTGTTTTCATCTTTAATCTTATGGTTTTGTTTCTTTGCTTCTTCTCAAGTGTGTATGTATTTTATGCGATCGTACGAATGCATGCATGATGCTTGGGTAGATTTGACTAATAGGCTCGATTGGGGTATTGGTTTGCAAGAAACAACATAAACTTAGTGGGCGATTGTTCATATCGGTTTTAGATCTGTGTGCTAAAAGAAATTGAAACTTGTATATTGATCAAGAAGATCTTCTGTGATTTTTATATTTGTTTCGATTTAGTCTTTGGCGATTGTCAAGTATATTTTGTTAGATCTGGGGATTAAAGATAAATAGGTTCTTTATATGGTGGATGATGATAACCGAGTAGGGAGGAAAGGTTGCAACTGGTTGCATCTCGGTTTATTGTCTTCGTGTTTATTTTGTTTTCTGTTTTTCACCAAATCCCCCTCCCCCGTTTAGTTTTGTTTTGACAGATCCGTTTGAGGTTCGTTGGGAGACGACTTTGGGTTGCACCCTTGCTGCAAATCAAAATCATTATTCATCTAATCTATCGGTGTTCGACAGCCCGATCAGTCTTCCAGGCCACTCGGTCATCTTGGGGCACTCGATCATCTTAGGCCACTCGATCATCTTGGGGCACTCGGTCATCTTAGGGCTACTCGGTCATCAGACCCACTTAATCATCAAGGGCCACTCGGTCATCAGACCCACTCGGTCATCAAGGGCCACTCGTTCATTAGACTCTCAACACACAGTAAAGAGACTCCCAGCACATTGGTGACGAGACTCTCAGTACACGGTGATGAGACTTTTAGCACGTGTTGGTGAAAAAACTCTCAAAATGCTCACGAGGCCTGAACAAGACTCCCGTGATCAATCCCGCACAAATTGTATTCTCCCGTGAAAAAAAATAGATTGTTGTATTTTGGCAACAATAATTATATATTATATATTAAATACATAGAGACTTATCATCAAGAGATAACAACTGAGCACCTTAGATACATTAAATCGTATAATTATACATGATATTCAATATAGTGTAATATTCTAACCATGACTAAAAACATATCCTGAATCCTTACGAATGAGCGTATACCGGAATAACTCACCGAACCCATCGGCCAAGTCATCAATGATCCCCCTTGCCATAACTGCAAATCCTAACTAGAACGTTTGAATGTTCCATGGGCATAACCCAATTAGAAGATGAATCTTCTAGTGAGGGTTTAAAAACATGATACATAAATACATGATGCAATAACATAAACAATCATATGTCCTAGTGTAACTTTCCTGGCTCACCAACCCGGCACAGAACCCTAGGCAAAATCCTGACCTACTTTTAGGATAATCATAACGTTGTTCTATCATTTGCCCTTGAGGAATTACGGCTACACTATCAGAGCGACATCCCAATCCCATACAAGAGTATCAATATGCCAATAATATCGTGCCATGCAAAAATCACGTCTTTCCATGCAATATGACAAAATGATCATAACTTCAATAAATATCATGCATAATGAAGCAAACATGTCATATATAGGTTCTCGGGACAAAACCAGTCACCTTTAGCACGGAGTTCAGAATACTTCAAAAAACCCACATTGCCTCGATTTGCGTGCTTGGCCTCAATTTTCGTGTCAAACCTCAAAAGTTCACAAATTACTAATCCTCGAGCACAACAACCCTATAAATCATATTCATTCACAAAATATCTCAATACCTCAATATTTTAATATTTTCCTTCATTTTCTCTTCTAAAAATCCAAATAAATACCTTCGAGACTATTTTCTCAAATCTTTTTCCACAAAAACTCATTATATTCTAAGAACTTTAATAGCAAATTTCAGAACATATCTCAAATCTTTGTTTGCACGTAAAACGAGGTTGGTTATTGTAGAAACCGAGAATGCAAACACCAAAACTTTTAGCACAGCCCTTAAGAAAACATTTTTCTAGAATTTTTGGGATTTTTTCCAAAATTTTCCAAGCTCTCACGTGCCTGCACGTGCCCCAAGGAGGATCCATATGTGCCTGTGTGTGATGACCAGTGTGTGCTTGCCACACGCCGGTCATCTTCTTGGGCGTCGGCACATAGACAAAGTTGGAAACTGATGCCATTCTCTCTTTCTCTTCCAGTCGATCACGATGGCATAGCTTGTGCCTTGAAAGGATCACCAGAAGGGCCTCAACCGACAGCTTGAATGCTCGGCCAGATCGTTCTCCTTGCAATTTCGATGACCATCGAAACGCCATCAAACCTCTTCCAAAATACCTCAAATTCTCCAAAATGCACCTACTACTCATGGGAAACAAAATCCCCTTAATTTGGACCCTCATTTTTTTCAAAATCGTGCTTGATTTTGAGCTTAAGTTTTTTGAAATTTTGGCTACTTTGGGTATTCTTTTATACACCAAATCGAGTCATAAAAAGACGGATCTTGCTTCATTCAAGGCCACTAAGGTCTCTCCAAGCCTTAGATCCATCCAAAACCCACCAAAAGAGCCCCAACTTTGCTATCTTAATGGCCAAACTTTTGGCCACTTTCGGTCGAAAATTGGCTCGATTCCGACGTAATTTTGGCTGCTTGTTGGCCAAGAAGCTTGTCTTGGCCTTGCCCTGAGGCCCCCTATCCACTTCCTTGGGTCTCCCATGGCTGATTTCGACAATTGGATGGGCTAGTCGGCCATGGTTGTTTGGAGGTTTCCTGAAATTGCACTTTGACCCCTCAAACTTTGGCTTTCTCAGTTTGGCCCATTCTTACAAAGCCTCTCAACTTTGCATAATTTCATTTAAGACCCTCAAGTCCTAAAACGTCCATTTCATTCCTGAAGACTCAAAAAAAAACATCATTTCGACCTCTCTCTGGCAATTTTGGAAAACTACACTTAGGCCCGAATCTTTGTTTTGACCGTAAATCTTTTTGTTTCTTCCTTAAATCACTGAAGGGTTGTTTTACATACCTAATATGAAACCCCTCAAGGTTCTGTTAACTTCCCGGAAGCCCCCTATGATAATTCGATTTTGCAGCCTAAATCGCAGCTGCATTTTAGCTGTACCGAAAATTGTTCCTGATTCAATTTCTTTTAATGCTAAAAATCATTTCTCGAGATTCTCATCAATGTTGTATTGTTTTCCTTAGATATCTCAGCTCCAAAACACTCCCTATAGTCGATTCGGTTAATTTTTTGGGTTATTTAGATACCAATCATCCCCGAAATTCTATTTTTCTAATAAAACACTTATTTTCAAATAATCCTAATTTCTTGGGTATTATAGTTATTATTTACATGATTTGATGCCTAATATTGAAATTGAGAGGAGATAGGTTGGGGATTGCATCGTAGGTACCATACACCATAAAGTAAAACTTACTAAAGATAGAATTCGATTTCTTTATGCGAATTTTATTGATAAGTTAGGAATTTTATAAATTTTAATGTGTTTTCATTTAATTAAATTTTCATAGAGATATAGAAAATTATTAAATGAAAATAGACTCGTTATAACCTAGAGATAGGGTAACGAATGCGTTAGGAGATTTCATCGTCACATACTCAATTTATCAATTCATTCGCATAAAAATCTATGATTTGCATTGCATTGGTAGGTTCGTACATGTGCCTTAGTTATTAAAATTCATTGATTTCTTTGATTCAAGTTGCCTTTTAAATCAATTTTATTTTATTAATTTAATTAATTTTTTTTTCTATTCTTTGTTAAACCTAAAATTTCTGATTGTCTAAATAATATAGAAAGTTTAAAATTTTGGTATTTGAAATCTTTCCTCGTGGGAACTATATTTTTACTCACTACTATATTACTTGTTCGACCCGTATACTTGCGGTAGAATTTAGGGTGATCAGATACCTCTAGTTAGAGTCTTGAATGAGCCCTTAAACAAGCTTTCGGATGAGATCTCAAATAGGCCTTTAGGTACATTTTTTATAGGAAATTAATCAGTCTAAGAGGAGCTTCTACCATATCTGGGGCGAAATTGCACTCACAAGTCCAAGTTAGAAGGCCCGTATGGATTCCTCACTCACATTTGCCTTCTGATGTCTAAGTCAGTATATGAAGGAAAATGGTTATCCGGGGGAACTTATAAAGACTAGGTGCATAATAAATAAAGAATGCAATTAATGAATATAAAATAGGTTTCTTTCTCGACGAGAGAAGGGCTATTTATATATGTTTTTACCAAAGATGTTGGGCATGGAGATATGTCATCTAAGCATCAAGACTATGGTCTTAGGTCAAGCTGGGATGGGTTTAAGAAGAAACTGCCTTGGAGGACTTGGTGACCTAGGGAGTCCCCCAAGAGAAAGTGGGTCTTACGGCGAGCTTCGAGAGCAAATTTTTGGCCTCTAAGAGCCTACCCGGGCAAAATCCAAGGATGAAATAAGGTGTTTCCAAGTGTTGTCTATTATTCTAGTTTAATATGATATTTTTGAATAAAATATGACATTTAGAAGAGAAATTCTATCTTTTTTGAGTGAATACAACATTTACGAGTAAATGAGTCATTTTCAGATAAAATGAAATATTTTCAGGTGAGACAAGAAGTCTTCTGGGAGGGATTAATTGTCATGGAGGAAGGAAATATCAGCTAGAATTAATTAATTCCTCACAAAAGAATTAATTCTTCCAGGAGAAAAGGATGTGCGGTTGGAGCTAAAGAGGAATTAATTTACAGTGACCCGTTAATAGGTTCAGGATAAATTTGAGATTTCATTGTATGTGTTGTAATCTGGCATAGTTGACTTAAAGGCTTAAATTGTTAATGTTTTGCAAGATGAGTTAAATGAGTGAAAATTTATAAGTCAAGAATGGCTAAGTGGAAAGTAGTCAAAATTTTAAGGGTTGAAAAGTCAAATGGTGTAGGTTTGGCTAATTAGTGGAAAATTTAAAGTAAATTGAGTTGAAAAGTCAAAATCAGTAGCTTAATAGGAATGAGATTGCTAGTTATATGTATGTGTGGGTTTTATAACTTTGTTAAGGTACAATTTTGAAAATGTCAAGGAAGAGGAAAGTAAAAAGGGAAAAGAAAATATATATATATATATATAAATATGGGTATAATGGGGAAATCTCTCATTTTCTTTCTTCTCATCTCCCGTTCTTTCTCTTTTCTCTTTCTCCTTTCGCTTTCTTAAACTTTCCCTTGAGATTTGAAGATCTTGGAAGTGGAAGCTAGTGGTTTTGGTGGTTTTTTTTTCTTTAATTCAGTCATCAAGAGGTTGTTTAAGGGTAAGTTCTTTCATTTTTTTCTCTCTTGGTGCAAATTTCTTTGAATATGGGGTTTTCTTAGAGTCCATATCTTTATCGTTTTCCTCTTAAAGGCCAAACCTCGGAGAAATTCCTTTTTTGGTAGGAGCGTTTCCATTTTTAGTTGATTATGTTTTGTGTCATTTTTTTTTATTTTTAGATAACTGTGCGTACCATCTTGTCAGAGAATTGTTCTTCCCCAATTCTTTGAAAGAAATGGTATATTGGTTGTTAGGGTATAGTTACATGCAAGTTTTTGGTGTTATTTGCATGTATTTAGGAGGGTTGGGTAGGTTGGAGTTGGATTAAAGCTTCTATCTGTCTATAGAAGGAATCAGGGTTATCGATAGATGGCCTTTCAGCATTCTATCGGTCGACAGATCGGCCATTTGAGTGAGATCGGTTGACAAATGCAAGCATATTGGATTTTTGGATTTTGGAGGTTAACAGATCCTTTTCCAATTGTCGACTGATTTGCTTCCAGTTTGTCCCGACTTGTCTTTTAGTGCCTTAAACATGTTCTGAGCCCTCTCTTAAACCCTTAGCAAGCCCTCCACTAATATTAACCTTGATTATTATCCTTGGAAGGTTGTTCTTGTGTGGATACTCTTAATGGATTTGTTTTTTTTATAATGGGATTCTTAAGTACCATAAATGGAAGAGGCTAAATGGGGGGAGAAATACCTTCATAAAACTTCCAAAAAATGTTATTGAGATAAAATGTGTATGGTGCATAAAGTGCAAGATGAGATTGAATAGAGATATGCATGTTACATGCATTGGCATATTTGTGTTGCTCATATTGAATGTGTGGCAATAAATCTGCATGATAGAAGGATATCCTACCAAGTTGGTAGGCTTATGCCTGATCGTGAGAGTTGCGACTAGTATTACCACCTAACATAGTCTAGGTGTGGGGGGTGGATAACCGTCCACCAAATTTTTATGTACATATCAAATGCATATAATGCATCATCATTTATTAAGATTCTTTGGTACATGGCATGGTTAACACAAAGTTATTGATAACTTGTCATAATTAGATGTTATGGTTGTCTCTATTCATGGTATGATATTGAGTTGTTTCGAGAAGTGGCCTTCATAATTGTGTCTCATTGTACCTTTCTCCTTTACCTTTTATTATCGTTGCATGCTTGCTGAGCCTTGTGGCTCATATTGTGTACAGACTCACCCTATGCTAAGGGATCCTGGGAGGATGTTTTGGTAGGGTAAAGGAAGTGTAAAAGTCTTTTATAATTTTGTTTAATTCTGCCTTGAATTTGGGTTGTATAAAGTTGAAGGATTCTGTTGATTTGTGAAGTTTTAATTAATTTGAATATCTTATGTTTATGGATGTTTTAGTTGAATTTGTTCTACTCCATCTTTTAGCGACCCTCTCACGAATCTTCTATGCTAGGGGTGCTTTGGGAGGCGGGTCGTTACAGTTTGGTATTAAAGAAAATCTTAGAGAGGGAAGGGGACTCTGTACACATAGGAGTGCCAGATAGAGTTTAGGTTGCATTTAGTAGCCTAAGTAAGTGAAATAGAGTCACCTATGAAATGAATTATTCTCTAAAGTGGTGTAAGGAATGAATATGCGGAAAGGAAGAGGTAGACCATCGGCTAGAGGCCAAGGGCGGAATGCTTCCTCACTTGCACCTGATGCCACTGAAGAATCTACTGGAAACCTACACTAAGAGGTGAATGAGCTACAAGGGGCTTTAGCTGGTATGCAAAGGGCCATGGATGAGCTCATAGCTAATCAACGAAGGCAGAACCAAGCACCTTAGAAGGGGGAGAACGACCCATATATGGAGGAGAATAAGGTGGGGTAGATAGCAAAATCAATGTCTTAAGAGGCAACACTGGTGATAGAATGTGGTATAGGGAATAAGATATTGAAAGATTTCATGACTCATCGGCCCCCAGAGTTTTGTGGAGGGGTAGATGCTGCAAAAAATTGGATGATGGCTATCGAGAAGCACCTATGGACTATCGAGTGTTTCGATACGCAGTGAGTTCAGTTGGCTACCTTTATGCTTAAGGGTGATATAGGTAGGTGGTGGGAGATGGTGCGATAGAGGTTTGCTCGTAGAGAGCAATCTTGGGGGGAGTTTCAGGAGCTGTTTATTGAGAATTATTTCCTCAACTGGATTAGAGAGAAAAAGACCTATGAGTTTATTGAACTGGTTTAGGGGAATATATTTGTTGCTCAATATGAGGTGGAGTTCATTTCTCTATCCAGATTTGCCTCCAAGATAATGTCCACTAAAGCTAAAAAGGCGACCAAGTTTCAACAAGGCTTTCTTAGCGGAGATCCAATATGTGCTAGCGGGTGTTAGGATTATTGATTACCCCACAATTGTGTAAAGGGCATATGCCATTGAGAAGAATATGCAAGACATGAGGGTAGGGCGGGTATTATCTAAAGGAGTCGATTCTTCTTAGGCTCGGAGCAATGATAGGAAGCTGGGAAGCAGGTCCAGAGAGAACTACATTAGAGATTCTAACATGTTAGATCCAGGGGTGGAGTTTGCTTCTTGTGCGGGGTATGTCCAAAGGGATTGCCCTCAGAATAAAAATGTAGTTTCAACCACTCTAGTTAGAGATATTATTTGCTACTATTATGGAAGGAAGGGTGATTGGGCCAATGCATGTACTATGCCACCTTAATACGGGGGTCCGAGACCAGTGGGACTAGGGTAACAACCTGGTTAAAGGCCTATAGCACCCAGGATTTAGGGTGTAGCCCTTCAACCAGCTTTACCTGCAGCTCAGCGTCTAGCCATTTCAGACAGACCCCACGTCTAGGGGAGAGTTTTTACCTTGACAATAGTTGAAGTAGAGAAATGAAATGATACGATACAAGGTATTCTTATATTATATGGAGTTGATGTGCATGTGTTGTTTGATACAGGCTCCATCCATTCCTTTATTTCACCTTAGGTGGTATGTTATGTTCCTGCACCCCAAGTTACCTTGCCATATTACTTGATTGTGACCACACCAGGGGGTATTGTGTTGATGGGGTGTAGGTTTTAGAACCAACCTATTTCTCGACTAAACACAGATTAAGCGCAATAAACAAAATATAGAAACAAAAAGCACAACCACAACTCACACATACAAACCAACGACACAACGAGATACGTGTTCTGATCAATAGATCCTACTCACGACAGAGGCTTCGCCTCTAGTCAATCCACTAATTTCTCAAAGTTACAATCGATTACAAGATCTCAAAAGAAAGTAAAATAGTATTGCAAAAACAACAACTAAAACAGAAACCAAAAAATAAGAACAACTGTAGATCTGTTCTAAACCGATCTCACGATCAAGGTTAGGATCTGTTCTTTCAGCCAACCAATCTCTCATGCCTCAAGCGCTTAAAACAACATAGAGATTAAAGCAATACCTTTCACTTACCACGGAAACAACCAACCGATTGAACAAGAGAGTAGGATTCACAGGAAGTGTCTTGCTTCAAGAGGTGCCAATTTAGGGTTTCAGAAAGAGATCAGAAGAGATAATGAGAGAACATTATGGAGATTAGGGCATCGAATTGCCCTTTTATAGCAATGCCAAAATGGATCGATGAATGGGCTGGGCCAGTAGCAAATGCAACACAAAAATGAATATGGATTTGGGCTCGACCCAAATCTAATATCAGCCCACACATAACCAATGGCCCATATGATTTACATATCAATAGAATATATACACAACATTTAAATTCAAATCAAATGAATAACAAATGCAGCTCATTAATTTCATATAAAAATTATGCATTCAGATTTGATAAATCAAAATATAAATGAGAAATCATTTAAGCAATTTTAACTCACAGAAATCAACATGGGGAGTGAGATATGTAAGAATTGTGAAATTATGGTGAGTGATAGGTGTTTACCTGGGGATTTGGTAGTCTTAGATATCGAAGACTTTGACTTGATTTTGGGCATGGACTGCCTATCCTAACATTATGCCAAAGTTGATTGTTGCCAGAAAATTATTCACTTTAAACTCCCTCAGCAGCAAGAAATTGTATACCGAGGGATTAAATCGACAAGTTCCACCCCTATGATATTAGCGATGAAAGTGGAGAGGTTGGTACGACATGGTTGTGAGGCCTATATTGCATTTATGACCGTGGGAGAAGAAAAGAAGATGGAGTTACAAAAGATACTCGTAGTTCGAGATTTTCCTTTTGGAGGAACTGCTAGGGTTGCCACCACCGAGAGAAGTTGATTTTTGCATTAAGCTAGTGCCCGGCACACAACCTATTTCAAAAGCACCCTGTAGAATGGCTCTGAATGAATTAAAAGAGTTAAAGGTTCAGTTACAGGAGTTAATTGACAAAGTGTATTGTTTATAAGAAAGAAAGATGGGTCGATGCGGCTATGCATAGATTATCAACAATTGAATCAAGTGACCTTGAAGAATAAATACCCTCGTCCTCAGATGGATGATTTGTTGGATCAGTTGCGAGGAGCCTCTGTCTTTTCCAAAATTGACTTGAAGTTCGGATATCACCGAGTAAGGGTGTGAGAAGAGGACATTTAGAAGATGGTGTTCTGCATTAGATATGACCATTTTGAATTTGTGGTTATGCCATTTGAGTTAACTAACGCCCCTGTACTCTTCATGGATCTAATGAATTGGATTTTCAAGGAGTACTTGAATTGTTTTGTGATTGTGTTTATTGATGATATTCTAGTGTACTCCCCGAGTTTGGAGGACCATGAGGGCCATCTTAGATCAGATTTGTAGAGACTTCAAAAGGAGTAGTTATATACTAAACTTAATTAACGAGTGTGACTTCTGGCGAAACCAAGTGGGTTTTCTGGGCCACGTGATTTCCGGTGAGGGTATTGCAGTAGATCCCGTTGTATCATATTTTTTGATATATGAGAAAATGTGTTTGATGAAAAACCTAACTTACAATGAAAAATCCTTTATGTTAATCTCATATTTCGAAACAAGCTTTTCATATTTCAAAACATGCGTGAAAGGTTTTGGCGCGAATATTCAATGATTTGAAAAATCTAAAGTTCATGCATCATATTTCGAAATATATGTTCTATGTTTCGAAACATTGTTAAACCATGCTTTTGTTCTTGTTTCGAAACTTCTTTGAATAGGTTTCAAATGTTTTTCTACTTGTGCATGCTGTATCTTGAAACATCTATGAGATTTAAAGTATATGTTTTGAAACCTATATTGTATGTTTCGAAACCTCTGACATTTCTGTCAGCAGAGCATTTAAAAACCGAGCTGCTTTTACTTTACATTTTTTGTTCTTATCTAAAAACTTCTCAAATCATTTTTTAAGTTAATCTCCCACTATAAGAAAGATATTATTTAGCGACAGGACAAAATCCATCACTAATTAGCGACGAAAATTTTTAAAATATATTTTTTATTTTGTGACGAAAAAATTCGTCACTAAATAATTTTTAATATTTTTAATAAATTTAAAAATTTAGCAACGAAAAAATCCGTCACTAAAAAAGAAAAAAAATAAAAAATAAAAAACTTTAGCAACGGGGGTGCACCTGTCGCTAAAAAAGAAAAAAATAAATTTAAAATACAAAATTTAGAGATGGGGTGCACCTGTGGCTAAAAAAGGAAAAATAAATAAATTAAAAATTAAAAATTTAGCGACGGGGTGCACCTGTCACTAAAAAAGAAAAAAATAAATTTAAAATACAAAATTTAGTGACGGGGTGCATCCGTTGCTAAAAAAGAAAAAAATAAATTTAAAATATAAAATTTAGCGAAGAGGGTGCACCCGTCTCTAAAAAAGAAAAAAAAAAAAATACAAAATTTAGCGACAGGGGTGCCCCCGTCGCTAAAAAAGAAAAAAAATTAAATTCAAAACTCAAAATTTAGTGACGGGGTACACCCGTCCCTAAAAATAAAAAAAATTAAATTTAAAATTTAAAATGCCCGTCGCTAAAAAAAAAAAATTAAATTAGTAATTTAATGTAAAATTAAAATTAATATTCATTAATTTGTAAAAATTAATAAAATATGAGATTACAAATTAAAATCAAAATAACGAAATTTTTTGCTGTTAATATAATAATTTATAAATTTCTATTTGAATTAGTAATGAAATAAAATTAAAAAATATTAAAATTATAATTAATATTCATTTCCCTATACTAATATTAATATTAAAATTAATATTCCTTAAATAAATTTTGGAATTTTTGAAGTGTAAATATAATTCTAGAAAGTTTGGAAGAAAATGTTATAAATATAATTTATGCACTTTAATAACCAATGAAGCTTCCAGATCAGCCAGTTCGCGCGTCAGTATAGAGGTTCTTGGTGCTGGGAGGCTGATGGTTCGATTCCAAGGTGCAGCAGTTGGATTTATTGTTGGGATTAATATCCTAGCACTGCCATGCGGCGCGTGCATGAGGGGAGGGTCAAGGTTGGCACAAATTTAATTTTGGGGCATACGTTGAATTTAGTGATGAAATTGTATTACGTCGCTAAAAAAGAAAAAAAGAAAATAAAAAATAAAAACTTTAGGGACAGAATAAATCCGTCGCTAAAAAAATATAAAAATTAAAAATTTTAGCAATGGAATAAATCTATCGCAAAAAAATAATAATAATAAATTAAAAAATTTGTAATTTCAGACTTTAATTTTTACACTTTAAAAAATATGTAAAAATTTGAAAAAATTTATAAAATATGAAATTCAAACTTTAATTTCACATTTTAGTAACTAAATTTATATTTTTTACTCAATTTAATTAAATATACTTTTTTTAATTGTGATAACTAAAATTTTTCGTTATTTTGATTACACCTATGTACTTGTATTTATCTTTTTCTTTTTACACATTAAAGTAAAGTGATTAAATTAAATTAAAAATATAGATATAAAAATAAATTTAACTTAAAAATATAAATAAATAAGTGTAATTAAAAGACAAAAAATTCAAATGACTATAAAAAAAAACTTAATAGTATATAAATAAAAATCTAGATGTACCCCATATACGCATTTATTTTTTAAAGATATTGATCTTCATTATTGATTAATATGTTATCCTTTAACGGATACCCATCTTTTTAAGTGAATAATATGTAGATAAAATAAAAATAATATCCACGATATTCAGATGATACGTTTCACTTATTTTAAATTTCATCATTAATTATATGATGTCACGCTATATAATTTAGGAGTTTACACAGGAATTTAGTAATGTTGCTGAAATTAACCTTTAACAAAATATTAATAAAAATTTAATGTGAAATTCATAAAATATTTAAATTAAATTTAAAATTTGATTTGAAAATGAAAATTTTCATAGTTAAATATATAATTTATAAAAATTTCAATTAAATTCAAAATTGTTGAGGGAATATTCCGTTTTTAAGTTGTAAATTAATAAAACATGATATTACAAATTAAATTCAAAATGAGTTTTCAAACATATTTTGAAAATAATTTTGAAAAACATTGGGGTGCAAATGTAATTCTGAAAATTTTAAACAAAAATACAATACAAATATTTTATCTGCATAATAAATAAATGAGACATTTAGATTAGCTGGTCTCGCATGCGCATGTAAGTTTTTGGAGGCTGGGAGTTACAAGGTTCAATTCTTGGAAAAGGCAAGAATGACTAGGAAAATAATAATTCCCAGGAGTAGGTACATATTTTTATTAATAGTGGAGTAGGAAAATAGTGGAGTAGGAAATGCGCATTAACGGATACATATTTTTAATTATAATATCATATATTTTAAAAATTATATACTTAATTAGGTAACTATATTTTGAAGGGAAACCCCAACTCTTGGTGTATCAATGCAAGGGTTTTATTGTTTTTAGAACTTTTTAAAAAACATAAATAATAATGCAACGGAAACAAATTTAAGACCACCTTGCAAGACTTGGTTTCCTATGACCATATGCAATATAAAAATTAAAACATGCCAAATAAACCTTACGATGGTTTGAAGTTCAGTGTAGAGGTTGGAACTTTTCCAAGATAGCAACGGTTAGACCGAACCGTCCCTCGAACGCACGAGGGGCCTAGTTAGTCCACATTTCAAGTAGGGAATAAATCCTACAACTTAGCTTATGTGCTAGCCAAGCTAAGTGTAGGAGATGAAAGATAAATAGATTCCAAAAACTAATAGACTTTCTATTAGGTTGGACTTGCTACACTAGTAACAATGGAATCAAGAGTAAAATTAGGAGTAATGGCTAAGAGAATTCCAATAAGAATGAGAAGCATAAGAGCTTATGGCCAAATGATTTCTCATACTTTCATTTCTCTCCATGATCACCTATTTATAGGAGGAGATAGCCATATTATTTTCAATATAATATATCACATATATTATATATAATGAAAGTGCATTTTTCTTTTCAATATAATATATCATATATATTATTTGAAGTGCTCTTTCCATTTTTAATAAAATATATTATATATTATATAAAATGGATGTGTATTTTTCTTTTAAATAATATATCATATATATTATTTCAAGTGCTCTTTCCATTTTAATAAAATATATAATATATTATATAAAATGGAAGTGCATATTTCTTTCAATAATATATCATATATATTATTTGAAGTGCTCTTCTCATTTTAATAAAATATATTATATATTAAATATAATGGAAGTGTATATTTTCTTTTCAATAATATATCATATATATTATATATTGAAAGTGCCATTTTCTTTTCCATATAATATATCATATATATTATATATATAATAAAAAAAATGCTATTTTCTTTTTCCATATAATATATCATATATATTATATATTGGGAGTGCTCTTGTCTTTTCTATATAATATATCATATATATTATATAGAATGAAATTTCTCTTTTAATATCTATATAATATATCATATATATTATATAGATAATGGAAATTCTCTATTAATATCTAGACAATATATCATATATATTATATAGATAATGGAAATTCTCTTTTAATTTCTATATATTTAATTTAAATTAATTCTCTCAATATAATATAATATATGTATAATTATTATACATAAAATATTATATAAGAATTAATTATCCAATGAGAACCATTCTCATTATTAATATCCCGGTAAAAAAATCATTAACCCTTAATGAAGATTATAACTTTCATCACTTAATTAACTACTGCACTTGGATATGCGTGTGATCTTCTAGGTTCACTACTAAGTAGCAATTGAGATATGTCAAATCCTTTGACGCCAACCAAACACTTTGGTCTACAATGAGGATCTCTCCATTTCCCCGATGTAACTCGAAAGACCCTAAGTGACAACTAATATTATGTCAGGGCGATCCTACCAGTAATGAAGTCATACTTCTTGAGAACCTATTTGGGCTTTCAATTCTCATGTACTATAATCCTTCCATCGATTAACAACCCAATCGAGTGAGAGTCATGGATCGATCAAACTCACTAACTCGATAGCTATGCCAAGATCTAGTGTGATGTGATTGAGATGACACATCGAAACACTTTCCGACATTAGAAACACCTTTTCAATCATGTGTACCCTGGCCAGGGATTTATACAACCATAACCACCACTGATCGCATAAGATGTTCACCTCACGCCGGAGGTCGACAGATCCCATTAACAATCACCTATCTCCATACGTCACTACACAGGAACCACGCAGTGCATCTCTCATCCGATAACCGAATGGTATTTAGCAATGGCAAATTCCTGACACCAACATACAAGACAACTGTGTTGCTTCTAGTATCAGGACCAGTAACACGATCGAAGCCTGTGATAGATCATAGATCCTCCGAGCCATGTGATTTATCATGTGCGTCACATTCAATAAGCGTTCAACTAACACCTACCCACATGTACACTATATCCATCTCATGGATTATGGCATGCGACTCGCCATTTTTATCATTAGTATCTCATACTAATCAAATGTAGTATCTCATGTGTCAGTCTGTACTCGACTAATCATAGTTCTCATCTGAGAAGTCTAAGGACTGCGAATAACCATTAAGACATTCTTATTACAAAGGTCAATTGTCACATATTCTCAATACTTAAAAATAAGACTTTTAATAGAAAATCTAAGGACTCATTCATATTAATGATTGGAGAGCTATAAATGAAGATATGACCTTAAATATGAAAACATATTTTATTATATATTGCAAGTATTACATCATTAGTCCCATAAATATAAATGCCAGATGCCATCTAAATCTAACATTAGGGCATTAACACTAACATATTTTTGACTATGCTACACTCCAATTAATTATATAATTGAGATGAATAATAATTTTTGATAATATTTTCAGTATTTTTAGTGAAAAATATAAAAGCAAGACTACAAAGCCTTTTCTGCTACTATATTATATCTATATTGTTTTACTCATTTGAACAATAATATAAAATTTTATTCTTTAATCAATGAAATGATATTCAACTTTATCTCAAAGAGAACACTTTAAAATAGAAGATTATTCATTTTATTTTCCTCTTAAGAGACTTATCTTATCCACAAGATAGGCTTTCTAGCAATAATGCTAGATGATACAACCTCCTACAATACTTGTTGGGCCTATAGCACTTGCTATTGTTAAGTAATATAAAAAAAAATTACTTCAATCAAAAGAGAGAATATGAGAATTAAACTTCTTAGTTACAATATCTCTCAATTTATACAAGGTTTAGAAAATAAATAATAATAATGAATGCAACAATAGCCTTGAGAAAAATTATGTCAATTTAAAACACGAGAGATAAAATATAAGCATTTGTAAGTTAGAACACTTGAACACTTGTAATGAATGTTCTCTAACTCCATAATTAATGCTACACCATCCAAGTATTTATAGTTGACGGTTGAGCCATTGAAGACGGTTGAGCTGCATTAAATGCACTTGTTAAAAATAATTTTTAGTTTAAGGAATATATATAATTTAAAACTTAAAATTAATTAGTCAAATAATTTATATAATTATTATTATTTATAACATAAAACTATTGATCATTTAAAAAATAAAAGATTAATCTTGACCTCCCATTTTATAATTAAGAATAAACTTGCATACTATTGAAAAATATTTTAATTAGAAAATAATTTATTTTCTTCTTCGGTCATCGTTCTTCAAGTACTCTTAGTGTTTTATTTCTATTACTTCCCCCCCCTTATTTCTTTATCTCTTATACTTATTTTTTCTAATTAATGTGAAGTCGTAAAATCAAATATATATAAAAGAACTATATTAATTTTATTAATTAAAAAAAGTATATTAATTTTTAAAAATATATATTAATTTAAAAAGTTTATTATTCAGCGATGAACAATTATCCGACACTAATTTTCCATCTGAAATGGGTGACTGTCTGTTGCAGATGATTGTTGATTTTGGTTTCTTCTTAAAAGACTTATCATTTTTAGTTTACAAAATATATGAAATTTAAAATTATAAATTAATTAGTAAAATATTTTATAAAATTATTATTATTTATAACATAAACATTATTAATTATTTAAAAAATAAAAAATAAATTTTTATCTTTTATTTTATAATTAATAATAAATTTACAAATTATTAAAAATATTTTATTTATTTTTCAGTCATTGTTCTTAAATACTTTTGATGATTTATTTTTATTATTATTTTTTATTTTTTCTTCCCTCTTGATTGTAAATTTTTTTTCCTAATTAGTTTAATGTTGTAAAATTAAATATCTATAAATCAATTATATTTTAAAGTAGTTAAAAAATATATATTTATTTTAAAAATAATATATTAATTGAAAAAAATATATTCAATTGATTTGAGGGATAGGCAAGTGCCCGTCGCTAATTCTGGTGGGCACCAGCCCACCCCTCTCCTCCCTCCTCGTGACACTTGGCCCCCCTTTCCCCAATGACTCCTGCCCCCACCCCCCACCCCGACACTTGGTGCCCCTCTTTCGCTTTAAACAGCCTCCCATCCCCTTCCATTCCTCTGCATTTCTTCTCTGCTTTCAAATTTCTATATTCTCCTCACTGTTTTGCTCTTAATTTCTTTCTTCTCCTCACTGTTTTGCTCATGCTTCACTCTCATTGAAATCACAAAAGTGATTTTATTTTGTTGTGATTTAATCTTGATTAAGAAGATACAAACTTCAACAAGAATTGAAGGTATTTTTTTATTTTTAGTTGTTAATCATTTTAGATTTAAAATACAATATTGAATGTTTCTTACATAAAAGATATTATTTGGTTAATTGTCAAGTAGTAAATAGTTGTTTATTACTTGATTAATATATTTGTTCAATGATTAACTATTAATCTTAATATTTCTGTTATTTATATTTTTTGCATGTTTATTATTATTTATTTTATATTGATTTAGTCTTGAGCTAATTAACTATTAATGTTTAGTGGAAATGGCAAAAAGTAACCACTACTCAAATGTAAAATTCGTTTCTAACCACATTTTTAAGAAAAAAAAAATGTTTTTATCATTTCAAACAAACTAATTACATGATATAGCCACTTTACCAGATTTGACTATCATTTTATTTAAAAAATCAAAAGAAAATAAAAATAACCACAATAATAGACAAATATTAAAATACCCTCACCCAACCTCATTACCCATTTCACCCACACACCTGATTATCTCTCTCACTACTGCAGCCAACTGCTGCTTTGATAACCACCTTACTGTCGCCGTGACCACCACTTGTTACCACTGATGCCCAATCGGGCTCCCTCGACTGTTGGGCTGTGATGAAGCCCGATTGTCGCAGCCCAACGAAGCCCCATCGAGCTTCGGGTTGTGATGATTGGGCTGCGACAATTGGGCTTCTTCTGCTTGTAGTTGTGCTTTTACATGGTCACTGGCTAAGATAATTGTTGTTTTTGTATTTTTTTTTCTTATAGATGGATGAACAACAAACTATAAAATTTACTTATATTCATGCTCACCGAATATTACCGCCAGGAATGCAAGTTACTACTCACTGTGGGATCAAACACCTTGAGGCAATGTGTCGTGCTCTAAACCAATACAAATTATTAGATAGATTCCTATAGGGCCCATTAGGACATTTCTTGAAGATGCCTCTATCCCTTTATTTGACTGCACCATAATTGATATATCATGTTCTACTTAGGGAGGTGACATTCCTGCCACGATGAGATGTGGTTCGAGATTGGCGGTATGCCATACAGGTACAGGAGGTAAGAGTTTATATTTATTAGTAGACTCTGATTTTGGGCTATTGATAGGGAAAGCCTTGAAGCGAAACCTGTTCAGTTGGAGAGTTTACGTGCGCAACTATTTCCACAACATAAGAAAGGGGTGACTGGAGACGATATTGAATTACTTATTAGTACCAGAGAAGACATGGTTTTAGAGGATGCCTTGAAACTGATTTACATTGTTGTGGTTGACATGTTTTTGTTGGGCTAGGATGAGCGTAGACATGTGGATGATTTCTTATGGACTATAGCTGTAACGCCCTATTTTTTGGGCACGTTATAAATTAGGACAATTCTGGGATAATAAATTTTTTGGGCCCGTTGTTTCATTGAGGCTGTCACAATATGCGGGATGATTGTTACACAATTTTGCATAGTTGCATTGTCAATGGCGTTAGATTTCGTTGCAAATAACGTGACGACAAGTTCAAAACACAATGTAGTGGAGTTTGTACAGAGGGTGATTATGAGAGTAGTGATATCACATATTATGGTGTTCTACTTGAAATTTTAGAATTGGATTTCATCTATCAACGTACGGTATTCATGTTTCGTTGCAAGTGGTACAATATTGATCCGAAAGGAAAAAGAATAGTGGTTAATAATAATTTGACATCACTTGACATTACATCTAATTGGTATGCTGAAGATCCATTTATTTTAGCCACACAAGCTCAACAAGTTTTTTATCTAAATGACTGGAGTCGGGGAAAGAATTGGATGGTTGTACAAAAGGTAAATCATTGGAACATATATGATATAATTAAGCATGACGATGATGAAGAGAGGGTGAACGATGATATCTTTCAAGAGGAAGAATCTAGTGAGTTACTGCTTTTTCAGCCAACAAAAGAAGTAGTCGACACGTCTTTATTAGTTCGACAAAATGAAGAACCAATAACTCTGCCTCATGAGAGTTGGTGGTTAAGCTACGTAGGGAACAAGCATTTATTAATGATCGAGAACAGAACTTGGAAGATATTGAGGACTATGATGACGACGGTAGATTTTTTATAACCGATGAAGTAACTTTAGAATCTGAGACTGATGATGACTCTGATGACCCAGATCTTGATGAAGATGATAATGCATGATGTGTGATTTTTATTACAGTTCTTGCATGGCTACTAGTGGGCGAAAGGGTAAGGGTGCACGAAGAGGAGGACGAGTTGGCCGACAAACAAAGCCTATTGTTGCCCCCATTACATTAGTTTATGGTTTGTTGCATTTAGATTTATTATTGATTTCATTATTTTTCCAACAATTGCCTTTAGTACTTACATGCATATTTATTTTTATATAGGAGGACATGTTAGAGGACAGACAGAGCCTATTGTTACCCCCATTACATCACATTCTGGTTTGCTTCATTTAGATTTATAGCTAATTTCATTATTTTTCCAACATTTATCTTTGGTGCTTACATACATATTCATTTTTATGCAGGAGGACAGGTTGGAGGACAGACAGAGCCTATTGTTGCCCCCACTACATCTCCGTCAGTAGAGCCTATTACAATCCCATCTCCATCAGTTGTTGCACATTCTAGTTTGCTAACTATCACAATCTGATTTGCTGCATTTAGATGTATTGTTGATTCTATTATGAGTTTATTTTCTTATAAAGTTAGGTTTCATATAATAAATTTTCAAGTATAACAAAGTCAGTTTCTACTTCTAAGAAATTAATATTTGAGTTATGATTAAACTAAAGTATAAAAAAGTTAGAATTCAATCAGTTTCTATGTCTAACATCTTTAGCTGTAGATGTGGATGTGCACACCTCATATCGATCAACAGTTGCAGATGTGGATGTGGATGCACTTGAAGGTTCAAATGTACATAGGAGTAATTATGGATAACGTGCTCGGAAGGTGAAGAAACATGCTAAGGGAGGATTGACTATGGAGTTCAATTTTACTCTGTTGCAAGCTATTTGTGACAATGCAGAGATGTTTAATAATGAAATTGGATACATTGTACGTAAGAATTGTAGTTTTCAATATAAGGAGTGGAGATGTGTACCTTCGACAGTTAAGGCACCGCTTCGTAACAAACTTCTTGTAAGTAAATCACCATTTTATTACTTTTACTTTGTATATATATGTGTTTTCTTATTGCTAACATTATATGACTTCTTTTCTTTTTTAGACTATTTTTGATATCAACATTGAGGATAAGAATGTCCAAAAGGTCATCGATAAACAAATGCAACGAGCTTGGAGAGGCCACAAATATAAGCTACATGCTTACTTCAAAGAAATTGGAGGAGAGAAAGATCTAATTAAGGCCAAGAGTAAGCGCCATGAGGAAGTGAGCCAAGAGGATTGGGATTACCTTTGTGATCTTTGGACAAATCCTGTTTTTATGGTAATGCTTATAACTGTTTTTCAGGATTCCTTTTTCTTATTAATGAAAATATATATTTATTAGTGAAATATTAATTTTTAAAGGAACGAGCACAAAAGAATGCCAACTCTCGTGCAAAATGAAAGTGGGAATCTAGAAATGGTTCGAGGAGTACAGCGCGTCATCACGTTGTTCGTGGAGCTAACTTGGATGGCCTGACAGGACATATTGAGACTTGACATCTTCGACATTGGCATTCCGAACACGGTTGGTCGTCTCCAGAGTTAGAGGCTAAATATGTAAGTATATTATTTTTACTCTGGATTAGGGGAGGAAAAAGTTCAAATCAGGGAAGATTGGTTTGCATAGTTTTATTTTTATTAATTGAAGAGCTTATGTTGGGTATCTTGTGAAGAGTATTGGGTTCAATCAAGGATAAGTGTTTTGTAGGAGTAAAGAAAGTTATCAAAAAGAAAAAGGAATGGAGTAATGCACTAGAAATGTCTTTTTTATGATGTAGTTAATGCACTGGGAATTTTTTTTTTTTTTTGGAATCAGATTGATCTTAAAACTTGCATTTTCGTTTCTTTTCTAGTTTTTCTTTGTATTTTTGCCATGTTTTTTGAAAGGTGGAGGGAGTTGATGTGTGAAGGGATGGATTAGTTTTTCTTTGTAACTCTGAATGAATTTGAACAATATAGAATTTCATCATATTGTGGAGATCTAGTTGTTGCTAGTTGTTACTTAAGTAGAAAGCATTTGTTGGATTTTCCATCATATTTCTTTGTCAGTGGCATAAATAGCATTGAGTGGGTATGCTTGTGAAAAATCATGGTCGATTTTGATGATTCAACTCCTTTATATTGGCATAATTGAGACAATATTTTTAATTTAAAAATAATTGATTAAGAATATGTTGTATTTTTTTATAGGAACAAATGATGCAGTTGAGGCGAGATAATCCTCCAAATAAAATGACTGATAAGGATATCTTAGAAAATGTTCTTGAACGACAATCTGTTCGCTTGTTTGGTTGGGGGAAATCTCCTAGTACTTCCGGGACAACATGCACTAGTGAGGAGTCTAGTTGTCCAACTTACAAACAATTGGTTGATGATTTGAACCAGTACATGTCTCTTTTTCAAGAGCTCCAGGGAGACGCGAACATGTTGCGGCAACTATTGATTGAAAAGAATATTATGCCTCCTCCGTCTACTGCACATGTACTATCGGATCATAGTTCAGGACGATCTCGCCTCAATCCATCCCGCCTCGACCCATCTAGCTCTAGCCCTTCCCTCCATTCTACTAAAGAGGAGTTTGGCGACAAGATTTAATAATTTGTTTTATGCTTTTTTTTCAATAATATTTGAACTTTTTAGGTGACTTTATGATTTTATACTTATTTTGTGACTTTATGACTTTTTATGTGCGTATATGTTTGATCTAAATTATAATAGATGACTTTTTATTTTGTGACTTTTTATGTGCAATAATTGAAATTTTAAATATAATATTTTAGCTTTGTCCACACATTATATTTTTTTTACCTACACATAACGTTTTTACCCACATAAAAAAATTATTTTTAATATTATTACCCACACATAATCTTAACTTTACTTACACGTAAACAAATACACGTGTCATGCCACATCATCGTCCAATTAAAGCCACATTATTTGCCATGTCTTCAGCCATGTCATCATCCACATCACAATTACAACTTCTTGACATAAAAATACTTACACATACAGAAATATTTACCTACACATATATGTGTGGGTAATATATTAAGATTTACCCACACATGAATATATGTGTGGGTAAAAGTTATTTTCTAAACCCCTTTACCCACACATCTTGACATTTGCATTATGTGTAAAGAAAAATTATAATTGACACATAAGGTGATTTTTACCCATATTTACGTGTGTGGGTAAATCCCTTAATTTCTTGTAGTGTTTCAAACTTAAAGCTAAATCATATCATTCCTCATATCTATCCCAAAATTTTCATACATTTTCTTGAAAAGAGAATCATTATACACATCAAATTGCGGAAGCTAAAATTGAACATGATATCTTAACATTGATCATAAATCAATTCTTACATCCTCATTAACCATAAATAAGGTTATACATTATCGTTCCTCAAAACGTTTAGAATTTAAAGTAGTAGAACTTAAATACATGGGTTACATAACATACATACAATATAACATGCACTTTGCTAAGTGTCATTCCATGCCTAATTCATCATCGTTTCTGCTACAATCGCCATCTGAAACGTTTGAATATTATAGGGGCAAAACCCAAGTTAGATGATGAATCATCTAAGTAAGGGAATAGTAAACATATTTCGTGCATGAATGCAAAATGTTCTTTCCATACCTACTGCTGCTCCCCATTTTTACAGTCTCCTTACCAAGCCAAGGTGTATGGGTGCACCCTTGGCAGAGTAGCGATGTCAGTTCATAATCTCAAACCCTTATGCGATGCATGATCAATAATACCATTGTGAATATATGCACATTTTATCATTAATACATGTAAATGTAGTCTACATGATATATTTATATCAAGGCATGACAACATGATAAAATCATTTACTTAAAATCGGGTTTTGGGTTGAACCACTTATAAACAAAGCATTTTCCATAAAACTAAATCTAGTTGGAAAGTACCACTTACAAACCAATCATTTTCCATAAAACTAAATCCAGTTGGGAAGTACCATTTACATTTTCAAGCTTATCGGGCTACCTTGATATTCATTCATTATCTCGAAATACGTGCATCACCTCGATTTGCATGCCAACCTCAAAATTCGCACAAGTCACTTAAACTTTAAGCCTCAAAGCATCCTAATCACTATATTTGATTAAATAAGCATTAAAATCTATTTTTCTATAATTTCTTGTATTTTTTTATTTTTCTCTCTATTTCTTTCTATTTTTCCTCAATAAATATGAACTAAATATTTCTCAAATATTTCACTATGACAATTCATAAAATAATATTCATGAATTTTTTTTCTATAGAATTTTACTTACCTTAACTTAGCCTCTAAGGCTTCTTCAGTATGCATGTCATATTCTCGAAATGCATGCCCGGATAATTTTTCTTGATAAAATCTTTGGAATATTACAGAATCTCCAAATCCTATTTTTTGGGATTTTTCTAGCACTTTTTTCTATTTTCTTTCCATTTCCCCTTTTCTTTTCTTTTTCTTCTTCCTCTTCCTTCTTCTTCTTCCTACTTCTTCTCGCGGGACCTGCGCGCATGGCCACCACCGCCCGCGCGCCTTCTAGCCTTGCCACAGCCCTTGCCTGTTGCCCCCGGCCTTGCCGGCCTCTGCGACCGCCGCTAGGTGCTGCCCGTGGCCGCCGCTGGTTGCTGTCTCGCTGCAATCGGTTGCGGCCATGGCTGCATCCCTTGCTTCCCTGGTCGCCTCCCAGCCTCGACCGAGCTCTCCCTTCGTTGTCGTACCATGCGGCCATCACCGGCCGCGCCTCCCTATTGCTACTCCTTCTTCCTCATCCGCCATGGCCGAGCATTGAAGCTTTTGCTTCGCGATCATGGCCGCTGGAAATGACCACTCCTCGGTCGATAACTCTTTCTCGCGATCTTTCTCTCTCTCTCTCTCTATCCCACGAGCTCTCTCCGCCTCTCTCTCGACCACTGCCACAGCAGCTTGAAGCTACTACACCATGGCCAAATTCGACCTTCTCTTTTCTCCTCCCTTGCTTCAATTGCTCTCAATTCTCTATCTATTTATAGGCAATACTCGGACTCTCCTCATTGCCTGGCCGTTCCCTATTGCATGCAAAACCTTTTAAATCTTGCAGGGCATGGACGACCATCACTCACACACGCACATGCACATGCAAACGCAAATGAAAATTCCACCTATGTATATATATGTAATTATATATTACACTAATTTAGACATTTAAACCTCACATTTCATCCTAAATTCATTAGAACAATTCCTTAATCGCAATTACATCCTCAAACACTAAATTAGATTGCATTCCAATACTAAAAATCCAAAATTAATAAATCTGAGTTTACTTGATAAGAATGATTCCACCCCAGTGTCCTCACCGGGCTATTGTTTCACCTCGAAACCACTGAAGGGTTGCTCAATACGAAAAACTGGAGCCCCCTCAGGCTTCTGTTATTTTTTCGGAGATCCCTTATGACAATTCAGTTTTACAGCCTAAATAGCAGTTGTATTTTAGCTATACCAAAACCGTTCCCGATCTGATTTCTTTCAATACCATAAATCTTATCTCGGAACGCTCATCGAGACCATATCATTTTCCTTCGGCATCTTAGCTCCAGGGCACTCCCTGCAATCGATTCGGTATTAATAACTACTATCAAGCCAATTTTTCGGCATTCCAAACTTGCTTAAATTATGTGGCAACCTCACGAAAATATGGGTTCTTATAATGGCCAAGGATTTACACGTATTTGAGGTGTTCCCTTGGGGTATGTATGTCTACAGTAAGAGTAAACATTACATCTGGTTGGCCATGAAAGAAAGGAAATTGACTGGTGAAGGTGGGAAGAAAATCAACCTTTATAATTTTGTGTGGGCATTTAAGGTACAATCAGTAATATATTACTCTCTCTTTATTGTATATGATTTGTCTATAGTAACTAAATGTTTGTTTTGTTTTTTAATTTTTATTTTATTTTATTTTTTACTCTCTACAGTGGTGGTTAATTGAAACGTTCACATGGGTTTAGAATAAATGGGCCGTCAGACTGTTCGACGCAGACATTTCAAGTTTCTACGACATTTCAAGATGTAGAAACTGGTTATAAAAAAAAAGGTCATAGATAAAAAATTACGACGACTACCTTAGGAAGGAAGTGTGCAACCTACCCTAAATTTCGTTTATTTTTTAAATCATATCTATCTAAATAATACAATTTTGTAGGCACAAGGATTGGGTCTGACGCTTGAGCCCACTGATGCTGAGTGGGAAACAAATTTTTGGAGATCCTTTAACCCTCAGCACTTGGTTGGGCTCGACGCCTATAAATTTGGGGCGGAAGGGGTGACGAGGAGGAAGATGAGGGCGGGGATGAGGACGAGACGAGTAGGATACATTTAGATGATGAGGGAAAGAAAGAGAATGGGGAGGAGAATGAGAAGGATAAGGAGGAGGCAAGATTCCCTGACAGTTCACACCACGAACAATACGAGGCAAGGATATGATTTTTGTTATAATAATAATTTTAATTTATACTTTTTGTAATTATTTATATTTTTTTGTTTGTCTTTTGTAGATCACCGAGATGCTACAACAAACTCTAGATATGTTGTAGAGAATGGATGGGGAAATGAGTCAGATGAGAACATAGTTGCTAAGACTAAAATAGGTATGGGAATCACTAGAGAGGGGGCAGACAACACTGTGTGTTAGTCTACATATCCCGCATATTCCCCTAGATCACAGCGATCATGCTTATGAGCAGTCTTAGGGTGGTGATCAGGTAGATCCTGATCATCACGATGAAGAGCAGGCATCTACATCTGGAGTAAGCTCCAAATTTACTTTTATACGTTTTACATCATTCTAAAATACCATTTTGTAACAGTTAGGTTTTGTTCAGTCACAGGAGGAGGAAGTGGTTAGGGTCGACAGGCGACCTATGCGAGATAGATTGCCATCGTAGTTTCGTCGGCCACCTTTCACTGATCCAATAAAATGTAAAAACGAAAGAAGGATGCTGCTTTGGAGGAGTCAGATGTGGACCCAATGCCGCTGGATATGGAGATAGTGCCCCCTAAGGGCTACATTGAGTTCATAGGCTCCAACGAAAATATTAGGTAAGTAACCATTACATTTTTCTATTTACATCAATAGTACATTCTTACTCTTATTTTTCTTGGTTATTGTAGTCTTCACACTGGTTTCATTCTCAATCTAACATCGGCTGAACTCTGAAACATAGAGAATGAGACCAAATGATTGGAGGGTTATCATATCGATAGTTACATGTGTTGCCTGAGACGTATAAAGTCTCGACGTCAATATGACACAAACTACACTATCATGTCAACCTCATTTTTTGTGAGTGTTACACTACTTTTTTTTTTTTTTTTTTGCATCTCAATTTAGTATGTGACTAATATTTTTATTTTATTTTATTTTCCAGACATCTATAGAAAGATTTTAAGAGTACGAGAGCAACATAAGGGTTTTCACGCCTTCTATTGTATTTATCCTAGAAGATTGGGCCGGTTTCATCGACGGGTGCACTGATAGGGATCTCCCTTGGTGGACGGTTGACTATGTAAGTCTTAATTCATTCAATTTAATGATTTATTTATTTATTTTCGTACGACTAATGTATTAAAATAAAATACAGGTGTTGCTCTCGTGTAATATATTGAATTCTCACTAGTTTCTCTTAAAGAATTGTTTGAAAGATATGAGAGTTGTCATATATGACTCTAATGCCATGAGCGAAGACAGTAGTAGATGCAGGGTAGAATCTGTACAATCACTTGTGAGCTTGTTACCCATTCTACTGAAGAGAGGTGCATATTATGAACATGTAACCGCAACTGCGACCCTAGGCAAAGATTGGGAAGTGAAGAATACTGATCCTCAGAAGGTGCCTCAGCAACTGGATGGGTAAATTAATTAAAATTATATTACAAAGTCAATTTTCATGAAAATATGGTTATGCTGTCAATGTGTGTTATGTCTAATATAGGGCTAGCTACGGGTGCTACGTTATCAAATATGTCGAGGACATACTGAGGCATAATGAGGATGATTGGCAGATGCACCCGACTCTGGATGTCCGTACCCTCCGGAGACAGATTGAAATATTTTTGTATAGACATAACATTGTAGTATAGCTTGTATATCATTGGATTAATAGATTCTCCATATTGTGTTATTATTTTCATCTAGTTCAAGTGTTGTATATTTTTGTATAGAAGCAAATAACAAATAGTGTATTGCTCACTTGATGAAATGTGATTTGTGGTGTTGTTGAGGGTAAGGGATAAGTGGTTGTGGTGGCAGTATGTTGTTGGTAAGAGAGATTGAGTCTTTACTATTATGATGGTAAATGTTATTATGGTAGTGATGTGTAATTTATGCACAATTAATTCGGACAAATATACCCTAGTGAAATATGCATATAGTGATGAAAAGAGTGTCGATCCCACGAGAACTAGATCACAATATCAAAATAATTTTAATTAGTCTAAGTTGAACTAATTAAATAATTGGATAAATAAAAAGAAAAATAAATGAAAAATTGAATTCTTTATGAGAAAAATTAATTAATGAATGTACTAGGGTTTAGATTTCATTTAATGTGGGTTATGTAATTATTTATTCAATTCAGATTCAAAACCAAAAATATCCTTACAGTATTTTATAATTATTTGCATGTGATGGTGGATTTTTCTCAATTAATTAATAAGCTTTCTCAAGTCATATTAATCATTTATTAATTCAATTTAAGTGTCAAATTTTTGAGTAGATATCAACGAAATAAATAAGTATTAAGTTATTTGAAAACCTCTAATCTCATAAGGGGATTTGACTCACTAAGCTTTCTTGATTCCCACACATGAGCTAATTATCTTTCGATTTCATAGTCTAGCATGTGATTTATATTTCCTATAGATCTAATTTATAACAATCCTTTAGTCAGTCATGCATAAATTATTAAAATGTGGCCAATCTTTTAAAACATTAAACGCAACAATATAAATTCCTCACGCAAATAATAATCGGGTTTTGAATCGAACTAAACAAATAATCATATAATTCCAAAATTAAAATTCATCCAAACCCTAGCTAAAACAATTTAGCTAAACATAATTAAAATAAAAATAAAATAAAGAAAAAGTTCTCTGCCCAGATCTGAAACAGATCTGGGTGCAACTGTTGTGCGTGCAGCTTGCTTGTGCGTTCGCCTTACAATTCTTCATTGTGCGCGATCTCCTATTGCCTTCAATTCCAATTTGTGCGTCGAGAAGAAGCCTCCCAATCTCTCCTCACTATGCTTCGTCTCCATTGGGCGCCTCCCATCTCCATCCCATTCTTTTATCTTATAATATATATATATATATATATGGGCATGGACTTGCCTACCTTGAGTCCTCCAATTTCACGCCTATGCCATGGACTTATTTAATAATATATATACATATATATATATATGCACATGGCGTGTTCTATTCTCCACATTCAAGCCATTTATTTAGTATAGTATATAATAGATATATATAAATATTATAATTTAATATATAATATAATATATATTTTATTTTTAATAAATATTTAATTAATTGTAATATAATATATATAGATAAAATACTACAATATATATTTAATTATTAATAAATAAATAAATATTTTTTTAATTATATTATAATATTAATTTAATATAATATTAACTTTACTAATTACTTTATAATATCTTCTTTTTTTCTTTCCTTTTATGTCCAAATCTTCGAAATAATATCCTTTATTGGATTCCTATAAAAAGAGATTAAAATAATGTAAAATCCATATAAATACATATTTATGTAGGAAAAATAGCATAAGGTTAAGATAAAAATTAGATAAAAATATATATACAATTAAGCCCTATCAAATACTCCCACACTTAATCTTTTGCTTGTCCTCAAGCAAAGGAAAGAAATAATAAAAAAATAAACATTTCATTTTCATGCTAGGCCAAAATCAAGAATCCAATAACATATCAATGCAAAATTAATCTCAGAATTGGTTACCCTCCATATTATCATATCAACTCTAAATCCCAAAACATTAATCTAAAGAATTAGTCATACAAAATCATCACTTTTGATGCCATGCATATTTCAAAATTAATTCATGAAACCTTGCAACTAACACAATTAAATCATGCAATAACTTTCTTGCAATTACTTTTCTCCACTACTACAAACATAAAGAGGAACATGGATGATTTTTTTTTTTTTTTGAATCAATCTTTCCTAAGCATTACTTGGCTTTAGACGCGAATGTCGATATTTTGTGATGAAGACACCCGGTTATTCCCCTAAATTATTGCTTAGAATGCATTTGTATTATCATATTTTGAACTACCGTTTGACGTGAAGGATAATGCAGGAGCACACTGTCAACCCCTAGTTACTACTAAGCAGCTCAAAACATAGGAGTAAATAAATAGCAATAACAATTTTTTTTCTTTTCTTTTTTTTTTTGTTTTGCTCTTTTTTTTTTCCTTTTCTTTTTCCATCATCCCATTTTACTTCAACTCTGTTTAGGCCTAGTTTCGAGAAATAATCACAATATTATTCTCACATAATCAATCATGCATAATCACAAATACCGTGAATTTTGTCAAGAAGCATATATTTCAACAATCACGATAATCCGGCATAATCAATTCTTTTTCCTTAATACTGTTAAACCCAGAATCAATAATCAAATAGAAGAATTCCCAATCTTGAATTAACTATGCATTAAACCAAAGTTAAAATAGGAAACATGAAATCGGCCTAGATATGAAAATAAAATATTTTTTAAAGAAAATCATCATTCATGCACGTGATATATTTCTTCTTTTTTTTTTTTTTTTTGCAATAAACAAAATTGAGAATTATTGAATTTCCCACCCCCACAGGAAAAGAAAAACAATACTCCCCTGATGTAAGCCTTCTTGAAATGCTTGAAAATTACTGACCTTATTCTTTTGAAGGAGCGGGGTTGGATTTCTTTATTCAACACGTCCTAAAAAGAAGAAGAAGAAAAAAATGAAATAAGAAATCAATTCAAGAATATTCTAAAAAATAAGAGAAATAAAAAGAAAAAATAAATAATATTTCGAATAGGTTGCCTTCCATCAAGCACTTCTTTATAGTCATTAGCTTGACTAGGTTTTTGTCTTCACGGAGGCTTGAATCCTTTTTCCATTAAAACTTTGTTTATGCCAATTGATGCACCTATTCCTTGACTACTAGCAACTCTCAATCCAATCCCCTTCTTTTGCTCCCTTAACACCCTTATTAACTTTTCCTTTTCATGACCTAGTGGCTTAGCTTTTGAAGAGGAAGAAGAAACATCCAAAGGCAACAACTTGTCTCTTTTAGATGGACAATATTTTTGCTTTTTTTCCAAATAGCCCACGACCACGGCCTTGTTCTTGGCATTTAAAAGTTGTTCCTGCTCATCAAAAGAGTTAGCAATGCAATTTTCTATAGGCTCATCTAATCTCTCTACCAAATCATCAATACCATCTATCTTTAAGACTTCTTTTTCATTGTCATTAGAATGTTCTGTAGCCTTAAACACATTGAAAGTAACTGTCTCATCATAAATTCTAAGGCTAAGTGTTCCTTGTTGGACATCAATCAAAGCTCTCCCTATGTTAAGAAAAGGTCTCCCTAAAATTAAGGGCATATCATAATCTTCTTCCATGTCCAGAACAATAAAGTCAATAGGAAAAATAAATTTATCTGTTTTTACCAAAACATCTTCCACTACTCCCCTTGGATATTTGATACTTGATAGCGCGCATATTTTATATTATTTATCCATCTTATTCCATCTTCATTGCACTCTATTTAGGTTATTTTATTTGTCTTGTGTTTATTTTATTTTATTGGACTTCACACTATTTTTATTCTTATTTGGCAGATTTGGACCGCATATTTGAGCTATTTCGATAAAGGCGTAAGTGGGCTTCGCAAGGTGGACGGACATCGAGTTTGAAAGAGGCAACTGTTGGAAATGTATGCCCTAAAGACACGTTTTGTTTAATTTATGGTAATGATGTTTCTTTTATTCAGTTTATGGCACATATATTATTTGCATTTAATTGTTGGAAAGGTGTCCATGCTATTAAGTAAGTGATTCATGTGATGGGTCGTTCTTCACAGTTAGGCATGAATCATGGGTACTTAATAAGCAAGAAAATATTACTCTTGATCTTTTGATAGAACTGGGCATTCTATCATGATAAGATCATTGTGCAATAGATCCTAATGGAGGATGGCTTGCCTTAGCTAGTAAACAGTCCGTTTACTCTAATTGTACAAGCGCATTTGGAATGCGTAGAGTGGACCTGTGATAGAAGCTAATGACAAAGTACTAATTATCATGGAGCTAGTCTATCACTGCTACTACGTGGACGAGTACTCTAATACTTGAGTATTAGTTGGTGGTCTAGTGAACCTAGAGCTATATTCTTAGATTCATTGTAGGTGAGGTCTATCAAAGATCAATATCCTTTTGAGTTAGGAGTATGGTTTCTAATTAGCTAAGACAGACTAATACAAGATAGTTTCTGTGATTCACCCCCTTGTGATTGTCCAAGAATAATCGAATAATCCAGGGCCCTGGGAACGTGACTTAAGAGTGTGTGCTTCTGGGTAGCTCCCAGTGATAAGCAAGTACATTCGAGTAGTCACGGATTATTGGACTAGTGACCTAAGGATGGTAGAAATCATTTAGAAAGGTGTTAGTACATTATTCCTTTCTAAATGATGGGTGTTACGCAGAGGGGTATTTTCGTCATTACACTAGTAGGTCAAAGACATGGCATATGCAAAATTATTCGTGGGGTCAGTGTTACCATATGGTGATAGTTGGAACACTTAGAATGACAAAATATAGCTACTAGGTAGCAGGGATATTTTGGTCATTTTAGTAGCCGTGAATAATTTGTCTTTTGGTCCCCGGGGTAGCTCGATGTAACTCATGTATTTTTTAATACATTTGGCTTGTTGGATAAATTATATTGAGAGAGAATTATTTTATTCAGAATGGTCTATAATTAATTGGGCTAGAATAAAATAATAGTTCATTAGGGTTTTTAATTAATTAATTGGGCTAACCCAATTAGAAAATTAATTAAATGATCTTGGCCCATTAGGGTTTGGCCCACTAGGGTTTTAACCCTAGGGTTCTCCCTATATATTCTCTCATTATTTGTTTTTTCATCTAAGTTGTTTTTCATTCTTCTTCACCGAAGAAAGGCCACGAGTTCGAGTCATATTTCGGAAGATCGAAAGAGAGCCTCGAAGTTCTGATGCGAAGGAGCTGAAGGATAGCAAGACAGCCGTCGTCTCCACCACGCGAAGAAGCTACCGCGCATCCTGCCCCTATCGCCCCATTCCGACCGGTAATCCGCCGTAAAAGTAAGTCTCTTAGATTCTAATCAATACGAGGATCGTTTTTGATTAAAACGCTTCCGTTGCATGCTTTTGTATCCTCGTTTTTGATCCGTCAGCAACCATACTTCATTATGGGTTATGGGAAAATTTAGAATCGATTGGGCCCTTTTTAATTAATTAAATTATGGGCCATATGTAATAAAAAAACCCTAAGCCCATTTAGCCTAGGTTTTTCTTTTCCAAAACCCTATAAATAAGAGCTAGCTAAGAGGTATTAGGGTGGCCGATTTTGGAGGATTCTCACGGTTTCAACCTAGAAGCTATGGAAGGCTAATTCGCTTGTAATCTGCTACATTCTCGTACCCCTTGCTCGGTTTGAGTCTCGGTCATATAATCGAATCTGGTTTGGAACTCGATTCTCCTGTTTTTATTGATGATTTCGCTTTTTTCCTTCTCTAAGTTTATGTATGTTTCTTTTACACGGTTGTGTGAATGCATGCATGATCTTTGGATGGGTTTAATTGACGTGCTCAGTTGAGGCTTTGATTAGAAAGAAACGGTATATTATAAATTGTATGAGTGATTGCTCGTTTTGATTTAATCTTTTATGGTTGTAGAAAAAAAAAATCAAACCAAACAGATTATTTTCATAAGTGAGACGAGGATTACCGTGGTAAGGAGGTAGGGTTTGTAGCGGGTTACATTTTAGTTGGTCGAGAATTCATCTTTGTTTCATTCTTGAGCGTTTTTAAGTTCGATTTTCATCACAACCCCCCTCGTTTAATCTTATTTTGACAGTTCGTTGGGAGACAACCTGGGGAGCATCCTAGCTGCAAACCAATCTTAATACATACACTAATCTGGTCGATTCGATAGCCTTGATCAGTATTTATATCGGCCAATTGAAGAGAAATAGTTGTGGGTGTTGGTTCTTTTAATCCAAGTTTCCTGAAAATAGAAAAGGGCATCAAATTAATACTTGCACCAAGGTCGCATAAAACTTTATCAAACTTAATTTCATCAATAGTGTAAGGAATAGAAAAGCTCATTGGATCCTTGAGTTTTGGAGGCAATTTGTTTTGTAGAATTGCTGAACATTCTTTATTAAGTTTCACCATCTCAAATTCCTCCAACTTTCTTTTGTTTGCAATTATGTCTTTCAAAATTTTTGCATAACTTGGCATCTGTACAATAACATCAAGAAGAGATTCATTAATATGCAGCTTTTTAAACACTTCTAAAAATTTAGCAAATTGTTTATCCAAGTTAGCCTTCAGAAATCTTTTAGGAAAAGGAAAAGGTGGTTTGTAAGATTTTAAATTAAGAGAAGAAGAACTTCCCTTTTTCTCCATTGATAACTCACGGTCCTCTTCTTTGGCTTTAAGCTCTTGGCTTTTTTCATCTTTTGCATGCTTTTCATCTTTTTCTTTACTTTCTAGTTTTTTTCCACTTCACAAAGTGATGGCTTTTACATGCTTCCTTGGATTCTTCTCAGTATTGCTAGACAATCCTCCTTATGGTCTTTTTGAAATTGCTTAGGCAATTTGAATTTCCAAGCTTTGCATTATTGCCTCGTACTATTGATAAACCTTGCCATCATATCTTCCAAATTTGACTTCTTCTCTTGTGGAATTTGTTGTTGTTGTTGTTGAAAACCGGGGGGCACTCTTTGTTGATTATTACTCCAAGAAAGATTAGGATGGCTCCTCCATCCTGGATTGTAGGTGTTGGAGTAGGGATTCAAATTTAACATGTTGCCACCATAAAAAATAAAATTAGTTTGTTCAGAAGAACCAAAATAAAAAGGATTTCCTATTTGAAAATCTATACTAGCATGTCCCCTTCGTCCACAAAGTTCACAAGAAAGAAAATAAGAAAACGAAGAAGCATTCCTAGCTGAAACCCCCAAATTACCCAAATTCTTATTTAATTCAGCAATTTGAATAGATAAAGCAGTGATAGAATCAACATTATAAATTCCAACTCACTTTTTATTTGCTCTCTCATTGTCCCATTGATAATTGTTGGCTACCATCTCCTCCAAAAGTTCATATGCTTCTTCAGAAGTCTTCCTCATAAGGGTACCACTTGCAGTTGCATCTAACATTGAACGAGAAGATTGATTAATACCACTGTAAAAAGTTTGCACTTGCATCCAAACAGGTAGACCATGGTGAGGACATTTCCTAAGCAATTACTTAAATCTCTCCCACGACTCATATAAGGATTCATTACCAAATTGTGAAAAAGTTGTTATGTCATTCCTTAATTTAGTAGTTTTAGCAGGTGGAAAATATTTAGATAAATTTTTTTGTGCCAAATCATTCCATGTAGTAATAGAACCTGCTGGAAGAGAATTAAGCCATTCTTTTGCTCTATCTTTCAAGGAAAAGGGAAACAACCTAAGTCGAACTACTAACTCCATTATGCTTAAAAGTATCACATATTTCAAGAAAATTAGCAATATGAGACTTAGGATCATCATTAGGGCCAGAAAATTGTACACACCTGGATCATCTGAATAATTGCAGGCTTGATCTCGAAATTATTTTCTTGCACATTTGGCCTCCTAATGCTTGATGTAGTGCCATCCAGAGTAGGTGTAGCATATGAGCTCAATGTCCTTGGATTAGTTTGGGTTTCTTGTTCTTGCTTAATCTTATTCTTTTTCTCCTTCTTTCGCTTTTTCAAAGTTTTTTCAATTTCTTAATCAATGGGTATCAATTCTCCACCACTAGTGCATGTTATGCACCATGAAACCTACAAAGAAAAAGAAAAAGAAACTAAAATTAAAAATAAAATTTCTAAAAGTTAAAAAAATAATAAATAATAAAATTAAATTAAAATTGTAAATCGTAAAAAAAATAAAAAGATGTTCAATCTAAGGCTAAATTATGCAGTTTTGATATGCAATAAACTAGTCCCCGGCAACGGCTCCAAAAACTTGATGTGTAATTATGCACAATTAATTCGGGCAAGTGTACCCTACTTAAATATGCATATAGTGATGAAAAGAGTGTCGATCCCACGCGGACTAGATCACAATACCAAAATAATTTTAATTAGTCTAAGTTGAACTAATTAATTAATCAGATAAATAAATAAAAAACTGAATTTGTTATGAGAAAAATTAAATAATGAATGCACTAGGGTTTAGATTTCATTTAATTTGGGTTATGTAATTATTTATTCAATTCAGATTTAAAACCAAAAATACCCTTACAGTATTTTATAATTATTTGCATGTGATGGTGGATTTTCCTCAATTAATTAATAAGCTTTCTCAAGTCATATTAATCCTTTATTAATTCAATTTCATTGTTAGATTTCTGAGCAGATATCAATGAAATAAATAAGTATTAAGTTCTTTGGAAACCTCTAATCTCATAAGGGGATTTGTGTAACGGTCGGAAATAAATTCTTTTATTCCTACACAATATTCTGATACCGATCTCCTTTCATAACAGCGGAAGGTAAATAATCGGTAATACATATCTCGGGGTAGCACTATACTAAAACATATCGATAACCATAATTAAACATAAACCCAACACCCTTATCTCCAAAACACCTTTTATTTACAACAACGGAAGCAAACTGATTAGGAATACACATTTCAGGGGCTCCTACATACCCATTATAGCATCAGCTAATCAAATCTAACAAACACCCCATCTGAGCCTCTGTCCACACTCACCTCCAAGGATCTTTATGGTCTGGAGAGCCCCGTACACATGGCTATCGACAAGGGTCTGATACCACTAAACTTGATCTCGATCTTTCTCTTCCTTAACCTAGAATGATGCAAGCAAATGAGCCACAAGACCCAGCAAGTATAACTTGAAATAAAGGGAGCATAAGATTATGGGCAATAGAAGGCAAATAGAATCATGAATGACATTTAAGGCTATTACACCAAACCTCTTACATTACTCGACATGATACCAGATGAAACATGCATTATGCTCACATGCGACTTTTTAAAAACCATAATCATGGGACCAAAGTCTATATATAAATATTATAATTTAATATATAATATAATATAATATAATATATATTTTATTTTTAATAAATATTTAATTAATTAGAATATAATATATAATATATATAGATAAAATACTACAATATATATGATCAACATATTTTTGCACTCTTATTTAGTGGTTCAAACTTAGCATTTAATTATTCAATGAACATGATTGCTACTCATTTTGGGCTTAATATTGTCAATATAGAAATTACATGCAAAACAGACATGGATCAAAAAGAGTGATTTTGGTGCATGATGGGAGCTGAAATAAAGCTTGGAGGCATAGTCGGGTATCGATTCAAAAGAAAGCAAAAGAGTATCGAGAGCAAAAAGTGGAAGATGATAAAGAAAGAAGCAAAAGAAGAAGGCTAGCGGCTTATAGCAGTATGCATTTCGCTGTAGGACCGCTATAAGAATTACTTTCTGGAGCTCACAGTCTTACAGCGGAATGCATACCGTTGTAAGACCGCTTTAGGAATTGCTATCTGGAGGTCACGGGTTTGCAACAACAAGCATACCGCGGTAGGACCGTGGTAGGGTTCAAAGCTTAGTAAAAAGGCCGTTTTAATCCAAATCAAAGAGGGATAGACTCCTTCAAGGTGCACGACTTTGATAACCTAAAGAGGACTATATAAAGACTTATTCTAGGGAGATTGGGGGAGTTTATGGGATGGATGAGAAGCGGACGGAAGATTGAAGACTTTATTATTGGGTTGTATTTTTCTTTTCTTTTTCAATTCTTCGCTATGGATTCCAACTCTTTTCTTTTTCTTTTGATTGCAAGAATGCATTGCTAAGTATTTATAGCTAGGGTGAATGATGAAACCTCGACTTCTAATGGTTTGATTTAAAGCTACTCGGTTTGTTATTTTCTTATTCATTCGGGTTGATTGTTTGTTATGTTCATAATTCTGTTTTGATGCTTGATCACCATTGAAACATATTTGTGATTTGTATTTCTTTCGAGAGATTCAACATGGATTATATATGGTAGAAAACAACGTAAGGTCCTATAATAGGTAGAGATACCGTTATACCCTGTAAAATCATTTTGTGATGATCTCCGTGATTGAATGCATGTTTATATGTTCGAAGGTTGACTAGAGATAATTAATCTCATATATATAAATAAAACTAAATGATCATCGAGAGAGGCTTTTGGTTGTGATTGGATCATTGATTTTCAACCTAAGATAAGGAATAACAAGGTCCGAGTAATGAATAATTGAACCATAGAAGGCCAACAGTGGATTCACAAACCCTAGTGCCTTAACTTTGAGAGTTTTTAAATCAAAGAAATTATTTTAGTTGCATATTTTATTCGTAAATTAGTTTTCATTGCAATTGAAGTCATTGTTAATGTGTGTGTTAGGTTAAGGTTGGATCAATTAGAGTAACCGTCAAAAGTTAGTTCTCATGGGTACGACACTCTATTTATCACTGTATTACTTGTCACGATCCATTCACTTGCGGGATAGAATAGGCAAGACAATATATTTAATTATTAAAAAATAAATAAATATTTTTTTAATTATATTGTAATATTAATTTAATATAATATTAACCTTACTAATTACTTTATAATATCTTCTTTTTTTTTTCTTTCCTTTTATGCCCAAATCTTCGAAATAATATCCTTTGTTGGGTTCCTACAAAAAGAGATTAAAATAATGTAAAATCCATATAAACACACATTTATGTCGAAAAAATAACATAAGATTAAGATAAAAATATATATACAATTAAGTCGTATTAGGTAGAATGTTGTGGGACATAGAGATTAAGTCTCTAATGCAAGTTCAATGTCCAAGAAACAGAGGATACTCTGTCGAAATATTTAAATTACACCAAGTAGAAGATAATTATGTTTGTCGTGATATGTACATTCAATTAACCAAAGAAACTCAAAAGGACAATATTTTAGTGCCAATGGAACACAATAATTTGAAAGAAAAGTCAAGAAAAATTAAAAAATTTTAATTTCGGGTTTAGAGACCCACAACACCTGATTTTTTTTATTTTTTAATTTACTTTTTTGCAATTGGATTTTTTCATGGTTCCCAACAGTAGTCTCAAAAAATAAATTATTGTTTAGAAATTATACATTTATTTTTGAGTAAGTTTATTATCATGGCATTATCTTTGCTTTGTCCAATATTGGCTAGATTAATTGATCATATATTGGTTGTGTTAATAATGGACGTTAACCACTCGGTTTAGTGGGCCACAAAATCCGATCACCAGGTTTTGTGGGCCACTAAACTCGATGACCGGGTTTTGTGGGCAACAAAACCCGATTTTTTATTTTTCATTTTTTTTAATTTTTTTTGCAATTGAATTTTTTTCAAGGCTCCCAATAGTAGTCTCAAAAAATAAATTATTGTTTAGAAATTATACATTTATTTTTGAGTAAGTTTATTGTCATAACATTATTTTTGCTTTGTCCAATATTGGTTCGATCAATTGATCATGTATTGATTGTGTTGATAATAGACGTTAATGAACATCCTTACACCAAGTGAAAGATAATGATGTTTGTTGTGATATGTACATTCAATTAACCTAAGAAAATTAAAAAGACATCATTTTAGTACTAATGGAACGCAATAATTTGAAGGAAAAATCGAGAAAAATTAAAAAAATTCGGGTTAGTGTCCCACAAAACCCAATTTTTTTATTTTTATTATTATTATTTTTTGGCAATTGGGTTTTTTCTAGGTTCCCAATAGTAGTCTCAAAAAATAAATTATTGTTTAGAAATTATACTTTTATTTTTGAGTAAGTTTATTGTCATAGCATTATCTTTGCTTTGTCCAATATTGGCTAGATCAATTGATCATATATTGGTTGTGTTGATAGTGGACGTTAATGGATATCCTCACATCAAGTGAAAGATAATGATGTATGTCGTGATATGTACATTCAATTAACCTAAGAAACTCAAAAAGACATCATTTTAGTGCTAATGGAAAACAATAATTTGAAAGAAAAATCAAGATAAATTAAAAAATTTCAATTTAGAGTTTTGTGGCCCACAAAACTTGATTTTTTATTTATATTTTTTGCAGTTGGATTTTTTCAAGATTCCCAATAGTAGTCTCAAAACATAAATTATTGTTTAAAAATTATACATTTATTTTTGAGTAATTTTATTGTCATAGCATTATCTTCAATTGTTCAATATTGGTTAGATCAATTGATCATATATTAGTTGTGTTGATAGTGGACGTTAATGGACATTCTCACACCAAGTGAAAGATAATGATATTTGTCGAGATATGTACATTCAATTAACCCAAGAAACTCAATAAGACATCATTTTAGTGCTAATGGAATGAAATAATTTAAAGAAAAAATTAAGAAAAATTAAAAAAAATTAATTTCGGGTTTAGTGGCCCACAAAACCCAATTTTATTATTATTATTATTATTATTATTATTATTATTATTATTATTATTATTATTATTATTTTTGCAATTGGGTTTTTTCAAAGTTCCCAATAGTAGTCTGAAAAAATAAATTATTGTTTTGAAATTATACTTTTGTTTTTAGTAAATTTATTGTCAGAGCATTATCTTTACTTTACCCAATATTGGCTAGATCAATTGATCATGTATTGGTTGTGTTAATAGTGGACGTTAATGGACATCCTCACACCAAGTGAAAGATAATGATGTTTGTCGTGATATATACATTTAATTAACCTAAGAAACTCAAAAGGACATCATTTTAGTGCCAATGGAAAACAATAATTTGAAAGAAAAATCAAGATAAATTAAAAAATTTCAATTTTGAGTTTTGTGGCCCACAAAACCTGCTTTTTTATTTTATTTTTTTTTGTAATTGGATTTTTTCTAGGTTCCCAATAGTAGTCTAAAAAAATTAATTATTGTTTAGAAATTATACATTTATTTTGAATAAGTTTATTGTCATAACATTATCTTTGTTTTGTCCAATATTGGCTAGATCAATTGATCATTTATTGGTTGTGTTGCTAGTGGAGGTTAATGGACATTCTCACACCAAGTGAAAGATAATGATATTTGTCGTGATATGTACATTCAATTAACCCAAGAAACTAAAAAAGACATCATTTTAGTGCCGATAGAACACAATAATTTGAAGAAAAATCCAGAAAAATTAAAAACTTTCAATTTGGGGTTTAGTGGCCCACAAAACCCGATGACAGGGTTTAGTGGGACACAAAACCCGATTTTATTTATTTATTTTTTGCAATTGAATTTTTCAAGTTTCCCAATAGTAATCTCAAAAAATAAATTATTGTTTAGAAATTATACTTTTATTTTTTAGTAAGTTTATTGTCATAGCATTATCTTTGCTTTGTCCAATATTGGCTAGACTAATTGATCATGTATTAGTTGTGTTGATAGTGGATGTTAATGGACATCCTCACACCAAGTGAAAGATAGTGATATTTGTAGTGATATGTACATTTAATTAATCCAAAAAACTGAAAAAGACATAATTTTAGTACCAATTGAACACAATAATTTGGAGGATAAATCAAGAAAAATTAAAATTTCAATTTCGGGTTTCGTGGGTCACAAAATGCGATTTTTTATTTTATTTTATTTTATTTTCAATTGAATTTTTTCAAGGTTCCCAATAATAGTCTCAAAAAAATATTTATTGTTTATAAATTATGCATTTATTTTTGAGTAAGTTTATTGTCATAGCATTATCTTTGCTTTGTCCAATATTGGCTAGATCAATTGATCATGTATTGGTTATGTTGATAGTGGATGTTAATGGACATCCTCACACCAAGTGAAAGATAATGATGTTTGTCGTGATATGTACATTCAATTAACCCAAAAAACTCAAAAAGACATCATTTTAGTGCCAATAGAACACAATAATACTCGAAAATTTTGGCAAAGTCTCCCTTGTTTCTTGCCATTGAGACTACATTATATACTTAGTCTCTCTACTCAACAACATACTACAAAACAACCTGTCAATCATTAATTACAAGTTTAGGTGAAGGAAACTGAAAGATTACAAATATGAATAAATCCAATTCAAAGATTTATGTAAAAAATAATATTCATTTCTGAACCCCAACAAAAATAGATTTGATTGATGCTGTGTCATCCTTTTTGTTTCGTGGCAATGATTATTGAGCATTGTTAAAACACAGAGGATCATATGGTCAGTAAGAATTCCATTAACACTGTGCGAATAAAAAAAAATATTTTTTAAACAATCTAACAACTATTGATAACATATGTGATGAAATTATATCATACCTGAATGAGTTCATGTCTATTGATTGTTTTCATCATTGCCAATATTATCATCATCTGGAATTAACAACTCTACAGGGCATCGACTACGAGTGTGTCCAGTTTCTTTGCAAATACTGCATTTTCGGATTGCCCTTGCAAAGGCCCTAGCAACGTCCCTAGATTCCGGAGTGGCGGCTGTGCTCAACTCTCCAATGGAGGAAGTCCATTCATTAAGGCAACCAAGACTATTGTGTCCTAGTTTACCGCATTTTTCATATTTTTTTCTTCGACGAGCTTCTCTCATGGAAGGAATCCGACCATTTCTCGGTCTGTCCGGTTATCTTCTTTGTACGGGTGGGAGTATAATCATCTGTCTAACGTACGCTGGAAGAACCCAAGCGGACTTGTTAGGGAGAGGATTGATGGGAGATGCATATGTGTGTCTGACCCAATCTATGGTGTAATTTGAATAACGAAGCATATGGTTGTGCACTAGCATGAAACTGTCACGTACGCCAAAGAAACACATAGTGTTAATATATCACACTAAATTACGGACATAATAGGCAAAGAAAAGTCAAACCATGACACCTGCTAGCAGTAATTGCATGAAAACATGGCATTTGATCAATGTCCTACTTGTGACAACTGTATGTACTCGCATCAATGTCAACTATCCCATCGTCTTCCTTGGCGTGTTACACGAGGTATTTGTTCCCTTGTATTATAGGAACTACGTGACATCCTCGGTCTAATGTTTTGGCATGCGCCAAGTTGATATGTGCCATTGCAGCGGAGGTCACATTAGTTTCGAGTCTCGCAGCGGCAACACGCCTATCACTAAACCATTTCTGAAGCATATGTCTTAGAAATTCATGTACACTTGTTATAGGCAATTGACATGCTTTGATCATACATTTATTGAGAGACTCGACAATGTTGGTGGTCATCATACAATATATTATTCTTGGACAATATGCACGCGACCACTTTTTTGGTCTTGCTTCCATCAATGTCAAATGAGTCTGAGGATGCATCAATTGTATTTTTGCCAAGCATGTATCACACTCTACTGTGGTGTAGCTGTATGTTGCAACGTAGAATGCAACCATCACATTTTTTCGTTGTCTACAACGTTTCTTTAAGTTTTGCTTAAGGTGGAAGAAACAAAAGACATGTGGGATAGAGGGGAAGACATGGCTCATCGCATTCGCAATGCTTTGGTGACGATCAGAAATGATGACCAAATCTTCTCGCACTCCGATAACCTCTCTCAATTTCGTCAAAAACCATATCCATGATCTATCAGACTCACCATATCCAAATCCAAAAGCGATGGGATAAATCATCTTTTCCCCATCTTTGCAAGTGGTAACGAATATCACCCATTTGTGTTCACCTTTCAAATGGGTGGCATTAACGGCAACAACCGGTCTTATGTAAGACCGAAAACCATGAAGGCAAGCTTTGAGTGTAAAAAATGAATATAAGAAACGATTTTTTTCATCTGTCTCTATTGCCGTGATACTGCCAGGATTTGTTTCTTTTAAAATATGAAAATATGAGGGTAGATGCTAATATGATTCATCCGCATTACCATAAGTAAGTCTCTTTGCATGTTGTAAAGATCTCCAAGCTTTAGTGTACATAATCTGCACACCATGCTACTTCAGCAACTCCCCCATTAGCATTCTAGGTGTATATTCACTACTCGCCACTCTTTATGAGAATAACTTCCGATGATAATAGCCTTTACACTCCAAAAATGTGAATTGTAAACGTTCGAAGTACATGTGTGACTCAGCATAAATTTCACCACATGCCAAAATGAACAACAGGGTCTGCATCTTGCATGAAACATAAATTTACAGTTCACATGCTTGCAACCAGCCTCAAATCGAATTATGCACGAACGTCTGACTAGATAGTCCATCTTCACATCAACACAATATTTTTCAAATGCCAAAGTTAGTTCATGTTTACCTTTAAAGAGTGCACCTAAGCATAAAAGATCACCCTGGTATGGAATCGACACTTCGGGTCTCATTTCCTCAATTGCATAATTTTCTACATCAGGAACAATCCAGTTTCTTTGTAAATGGTTGTCCTCAAATTGTGAATCTGAAAATTTTACTTCTGGGAACTCCGAACTAACTCTTCTTTCATCACCAACACCACAACCACTATTATCACCATCGCTACCGTCACCATTATTATTAGTTTCATTATCACAATCATCAACCGTGTGTGGAGCGTCATTTGACAAACCAACCATACCATATATACCAAAATCATCATTTTGCAGTGGACTATGTGCGGATATAAATGGAATGGCAACACCTAAATCTTGATTACCACCACTGCGTAGGTTACAAACTCTAACATATTTACAAATCATATCAACATACATCACTTTATATTTTCTGTCATCGCACATAATAAACCTGACACCATAGTCGTCCTTGATAGGGAATTTGGTAGTTGGAAGATCGCTCGAGTGTTCCATTACAAAATGAATGGTGATGTCGTACCTTGTTTTATCAATTCTCGTCATCGTGTACACAATCTCAACCAATTGAGTAAAAATCGTATTCTTGTAGATTTCCGCACACATCCTATTACCCCCAATGTACTTATTGTTATTATCATTCCATTCCCCGTTCCACATGATGACCAACAACACTAAATCCATTGCTGTAAGATTGAAAGGAGGAATAAATTAGTCTCACCATTACCATGGATGCAACGGACCCATACACACATCCATATCGGGTTCAATTCCTCAATTAAACCAAGTCATAACTATAAGTAAGTTTATTTGTCTTTTGAGATTTGTATTTTATTTTATTTTTTCTAAAGAGATGATTTGTACAATTCAACATGATTTTTGACTTATAAACTAACAATCTTATTATTATCATCTTCTGTAACTAAATATGTAGTTTATAAAAAATATTTAAAACTTTTATGTAAAACATTGGAGGATTTTAATATAACACATTTAGGCACAAATGCTTAAGAAGTCAAATTTTATTAAATAATATGATAAAATTAAATATATTGTATTAAATTATATTATTTTACTCATATATAACATCAAATTGTTTAACAAAATACTTATATTATTTTAAAAATAATATATAAAAAAACCATATCGGGTTTGTGGGCAACAAAAACCATAATTGGGTTTTGTGGGCCACAAAACCCGGTCAACTACAAAACCTAATAACGATATGTAGTTTCGATTTTTTTTTTCCACCCAAATTAGTGCAGATTTTGAATGATATCTATCAAAATATGTTCAGCTCATAACCACAATCATTTTACACAGCCTTAATAAACAATGTGAATACAAAAATTATTTTAAAAAATAAAACAAATACAAATCAAATCGATACCTTGAGATTGATTGAAATTGTTTGTTGGAGAGAAAGAAACTTATTGAATGAGACTTCAGTGAGGTCGTTGTGATTGATAAAGAAGATTGAATGACCCAACAAGCAAAAAGATTGAATGTATGAAGAATGACTGAATTTGGATAGTTTGACAATGGAAAGAAAGAGTGTAACGTGAATGCTGAAAGAGGAGAGAGAAAAAAAGGTTATATGAAAGAGATAAAGGTATTTTGGTAAATGAGGCTAAGGACAGTGTGGGCTTTTTATTTTAAAATCCCATTAACATTATTTTTGGTAATCCTGCATAAAAGTGGTTATAGAGTGTAATTAGTTTATTTGAATAGTCAAAAATATTATTTTTTCTGTGAAAAATATAAAAAACGATTTTATACATTTGACTTAGATCAATTATGAATTCAACCCATAATTTTTTTTAATTAAATTTAATTAATTATTTAATTTTAATTATAAATTTATCATGGGGGTACAATGGAGTTTCACGCCGGGGGTTTATAATAGGGGGGTTAATAATTTTTTTTAATTAAATTTATTCATTTATTTAATTTTAATTATAAATTTATCGGTACAGTGGGGGTTTCACGGGAGAGTTTAGGGAGGAAGGGAGGGTGGGGTTAATAATTTTTTTTAATTAAATAAAATTTTTATTATAAAATTATAATGGAGGGGTACATTGGGGTTTCAGGGCGTGGGTGGGTTTGGGGGGGGGGGGGGGGTGTCTGTTAATTTTTTTTTATTTATCATGTTAATAATATGATTGTTAAATAATTTTGTAAGGTATAAATAATTCTTTTTACTATTAAATGATATATTTTTTACTTTAAATTAAATTAAAATAAATTTTAATTAAATTAGATATTAATAAATAATTAAAATTAAATTAATAATAATCACAGTGAAATTTAAGTGGGGTGGGGGGTTTTAGTTCGCAGTGACGGCCATAGGGGTGGTTAATTCTAAATTTTGAATAAAATTTAAATTTTTAATTCAATTTTAATTATAAAGTATTAATATTAATAATATGGTGGTTAAATAATTGCTATACTATAATTAATTTTTTTTACTATTAAATGAAATATTTTGAATTTAAATTTAATTAAAATAAATCTTCACAAAATTAGATAATAATATATAATCGAAATAAATAAAAACTTGTGTATTAGTTTTGTTGAAAATAATATTTTTTCTTTTTTTAACTTAATTTTTTTATTAAATCTCTTATTAGAAATTAAACAAATTTAATTTTATAATTTTTTTATTTCTCCTATTAATTAAAAATATTAAATTTATGTTTTCTAATTTTTTAAAAATGAATAGGTGGATGGATGAGAGAGTTTAAAGTTGCCAAATTATATATCTTGTTGAATACTCCGGAGCTCGAACCTTATATCGAGTAAGAATTAAAGTTTAAATGAATATATTTATAAGTTCGTACTTGGTTCATATTATTTGATTAATACATCATTTTAATTTTTTAGCATGTACACCAATCTATTGCGTCAACTATATTCAAATATTACATAAGCAAAAATAGACAAACAAATCAAACAACATTTTCTTAAGTGGTTCCATCATCAAGTATGTTACTTCATACTAGATTATTTTTAAATTGAATTTTAGTTATATATTAAGTGATTCAAACGTTTTCTCAAATTAATTTGAATACTCAAGTTGTTATAGATCCATTAATTCAGAACATAAGATGGGGACCGACTCCAAACGTGCAGTATTGGCCAATGTATTTTATGAACGAATATAAATTCCATATTGTCGAATGGAGTAATAGTAGATCTACCAAAAATTTTTGTGTTTGCGTGCCTGAGACAGGGGTTGGATCCTCAGAGACCTATTATTACGAAAAAATTATAGATATTATTAAATTGGAACATGCTGGCTTACGAATCGAAATGGTAGTTATGTTCAAATGTGAATGGTACGATCGAAGTCATCGAGGAACCAAAATTCACAATAAGTATGGTATTGTCGAGGTTCGATCGTCAAGAAGGTATAGGAAATATGATCTTTTCATATTTATCGAATAAGCTGAACAAGTATATTATTCGTAGTACCCCGACACTTGCCGTAATAAATATGATTGTATGGTTGTTATTAAAACAAAAGCACTGGCTACAATAACGGTTCCCGAAGCTAACATAGAATAACCTTTCTAGGAGGATGAAATACCAAAACTCCCTCAAATTGATCAAAATGATGACATTAGAGGTACTTTATAAGATTTAGATGAGATAGTCGAGGAAATAGATGTTTCAAATGTTGTTCAGCAAGAAGAAGATGATGATGTAGATGAAGAATCTATATCATAAGACAATGTGGAAGAGTTATTGTCTATGACATAGATAATGATGAATTTGTAGAAGAAGATTGATATATTTATTAATATGTGAATTCACTTATATATGCTATGATGTAATATCTTTTGTATTTTTGAATGTCTGCAACCTTGTACGTTTTACCATATTTTTATGTTTCATGTAATTCTCAAAAACAGATGTCAGAACATTAATCTCTCGAACCAAGTAGGGGTAGGGGTAAAGGAAGATGTCGATCCTATAGGGACACACATTCTCCAGATCCTAGTAGTATTGGTTCACAGTCTTCTCCTTTTGTCTCCACACATACTGTTCCGTCTACTTCTTTATATCCTTAGTCATCGCACTCACATACTTTCGTTCCCATGACTCAATTCCAACAACCATTTCCCCTTATGCCATATCCTATGGGTTATACTGTCGCACTCACATCTTACCCACTTGAGACTGTACCACAATCTGTCCCCTCTCATAGGTTGACTTTTTATCCCCTAGGAGGTCCATACCCATACTCATTTATGCTGACACTAGATGCACATCCTTCATCTTCTTTTCTTGCGCAGAATGTTGAGCGACTCCATTTGAGCTAGTTGATACCGACCGAGTTAATCACCGAGTAGAGTTATCCTGCAATCAGAACTGTGATAAGTGAGTATCTTATATATATTATTTTTAATTGATTGTTATACACAGAAATACATGTTCTTACTTGATAAATATTGGTTTTACAGTTTTTTCCTTGAGGTTGGGTCACCAGGTATACAATAAAAAAATTGGAAGAGACGGTACACTGAAGCTTGGCTACATTGGGATGACGTGCTAGAATTAACACGACGGATATGGCTGGAAGAATTTAGCGTTAGTATAATTGCAATTCTTAATTATAGAAAGTTTCAATTTAAAATTTTATACATATTTATTCATTTTTAATTTCTTATAGAAGGAGTTCAAGTGGCAACCTAACGAGAATGATTGTATATGGATCATTTGGAATAAATCTGGTCGGAGAAGTTTTAGAAATAATTTGAACAAAATTAAAGGAGGTGATGATAAGGGTAAGTGGATGGATCCGATGGTGGGCGGGCATTGTAGGCAAAGTGGGATGAAGACGAGTACAAGAAGCGAGTAAAACAAAACAAAAAGAATCGCGCCTCCGAGACTAGTGAGTCAGTCCACACATGCGGATCCATTCTTTTCACCGAGAACCGAAGAAGGATGGTAATTATTTTTTCTACTTAAATGTAAATTTTATAAACTTATATAGTGGTTTGTATTTTATTTTATTTACTTCATATATTTGTCATGCAGACAAATGAATTAGATCGTTAGTCTAATGAATTTGAGATTTTTAAGAAAACCGACACTTGGAAGGATGATCAAGGATAAGAAGTACGGGTTGATATTAGATCAAAAGTCGTCGCGGTAATTGTATTTATGTATAATTTAATTAACATTACAAGTTAATGATTTTTTTTATTAATTAACAACGTCAATATTTTAATTTATATAGGAGGCGTTCGAGAGATTAAGTGCAGAAGCATCTTCAGCATCAACCGGTGGTAGCGAGTCGTCATCTCCACCTACAGTCGACGAGTGTCACATTTTTTATCAGGTTGTCTCTAGTAGGAACAAGAAGGGTCGTGTCTACGGTCTCGATTGTCAAGGTAGGCAGTCATACCTAGTTGGATCTGATAGCAACTCTAGTGGTTCATATGGGTTGTCGTTGGAATTAGAACAAATGAGAGTGAGGGTCACTTAGATGAACGAGGAGTTGCATTCCGCTAGGACTTAGGTGATCGAGGTGCAAAATGAGCTGCATTTTGCTCGAACTCGGTTGGACAAGGAGCTGCATTTCGCTGGGACCCAGGTGACAGAGATGCAAAATGAGAATGTGCAGCTGCGTCAGTAGCAACAACAGATGATGGCACGACAAGAGTAGATGAATAGACAAATAATGATGTTATAGCAACCTGGCCCATCGACTCACCCTTATCAGCAGCAACCTGGACCGTTGACCCAACCTAAATCGAGTAACCGATTTTAAGATAATGAGGAACAAAATGATGATTTTAATGATGATGATTGTAATTGAATATTTATGATTATATTTTATTAATTAAATTAATCAGTTTGAATTACATATTCAATTTTGTTATTTTATAAATTTATATGAATTTTATTTTTTTTAAATTAATGATTATATAAATATATTTTTAATTTCTATTTAATTAATTAAAATAAATTGTTCATTATCATCAAATTTATTTAAATATATATTTTAATTAAATATAAAATATAAATAATTTTTTGAATATTAATTAAATATGAATTTTTTTATATTTAAATTTTTATTTATATAAATTTTTAATAGTTTTATTTTTGATTTATGTTTAAAAATCTTATTTTTTATTTTGTCTTTTAAATTTATTTATTTAAAAATAATTTTTTATTTATTTTGTTATTTTTTTGAATATTAATTAAATAATAATTTTTTGATATTTAAATTTTTATTCATATAAATTTTTAATAATTTTATTTTAATTTACGTTTAAAAATCTTATTTTTGTTTTTTCTTTTAAATTTATTTATTTAAAAAATATTTTTTATTTATTTTGTTGTTTAGCGATAGGGGTGGGCTCGTCATTGAGTCAGGGACGGGTCTTAACCCATCGCTGAATCAGAATTCAGCGACGGGTAAAATGCCCGTTGTTGATCAGCGACGGGTGATATTCCCGTCGCTATTTTCGTCCCCAAACCCCTCCGTCACTATATTCTGTCGCTAAAATTTAGCAACGCAAAGGCCGCCGTCAGTAAATCCGTTGCTAAATTTTTTAGCGACAGAATTTTCAAGCGCTACGACATTGATTTTTTGTAATGTCCATATTCTCTGAATTCAAATTAAAATTTGAAGTAGAGAACATTATTAAATCACAATGGGCATAAGACTTTGTCTCCTACTTAATGTTGTCTCTAAGTGCAAGTCCAGCTGGAAAAGTTGGATGTTTCAAAACATGGTATATGTTTCAAAACCTTAGTGTAAATTTGTGTTGTTTCGAAACCAATAAGTTATGTTTTGAAACCTTCTTTTAAATCTTGTCTATAACAAATATAAAATAGTCAAATTTCTATCTCTTGATATAAATAGCACGTGTTTGAAGACAAGAGTAGATAGATATTAGAATACACACACACAAGACATAAGAGATACAATACACAAGTGGTGAACAAAAGATTTTGATTGAGTTTTCAAAGAAGATCAACATACATTGTGGTGTGTAAAAGGAGAAGCAAGTCGAAAACAAGAAGTGTCATTTCGTTTAGCTCTCCTCACCTCAAGTTAAGAGGTTTGTACGGCTATCAACTTGAGGAAAAAGAAAATGACAATGTTTTACTTTAGACATGATCATTTGAAATAAGTGATAGGTTGTGATTCACCTTTAGTTAATTAGGTGCTAATTTTGCGAATGAAATTTTGAGATTTTAAGTATATGACAAATTTCGAGGATGAAATTTTTGTAAGGAGGGGAGAATGTAATACCTTAAATCAAAATAAGTAATATATCGAAATGCTCCATATTTTGCGATGTTAGAAGAGCCAAGTTTAAGGATTTAGAGGATAATTTAAGCATTTTAAATAGCCGAATCGACTGTAGGGAATGTCATGGAGTGTAAATGTCTAAGAAAAATGATATGGTATTGACGAGCATTCTGATATAGGATTTATGGTGTTAAAAGAAATTGGAACTGAGATTGTTTTCGGTATAGTTGTGATTCAACGTAGAAAATCAAACGATCGTAAGGGACCTTTGGGAAATCAACGAAACCCTGAGAGAGCTCTGATTTTATGCAAGGATCAACTCTGAGATGGTTTTGGGATAAAAAAATAGACTGGTGAGGATACTGGGGCAAAATCGTCCTTATTGTGTAAGCCTTGAGTTATTAATTTTGGATTTTCAGTAGCATAATGCAAATTAATTCAATGGTTGAGGGTATATTTGCAATTAGAGAAATACCCGAATGAAGTAGGGATAAAATTTTGGGTTTAAATGTGTATTTTTCTTATGTGTAGTGCATTATATAAAATGTTATATGTATATATATATGTGTATGTGTGCGCATGTGTGCGTGAATGGCCAACTTCTGTGAAGCTTCAATGGTCGAGATTTGCTACAAGTTAGAAAGCTAATTGTAGTAAGATTTGAGGAAGATCTGTAAGAAAATCTGGAGTAGGTAATGTATAAGATTTGAGATAAGATTGTGATGTATAATATATATATATGCATTTCATGGAGTATAAGCAGCAGCTTGCCTATAAATTGACAGAGGCTTTGGGAGAAATCGGAGAAGAAAATGGGAACTCAATGAGAGAAGTGTGAGAAGAGAGGGAACCAGAGATCAAGGGGAGGACGAAGGTGGCGGCCATGGCCACTAACAGTGATGGGCAGCAGCCAAGGCGGCCGGTTGCAATAGACGCGATGGCTGCCATGGAAGCAGTCGTGAGGAACAATGACAGTTGGGCATGGCCGAAGGTGGCCTAGAATGGCAGAATTCAGACATGGTAGTAGCAGCTTCAAGTTGTTGTGCAGCGATGACCATGGTGGTGATGGCAGCGCGGTGGTAGGCGAGCATGGCAGGGGCGTGTGACTGCGATCGATGAGGTCGGGGGAGGCCAGTGAGGCCGGTAGCGTCCTACAATTGGCACGCTCGACATGGGGTTCTCACGAGGTTGTTCGGGCTCAAGAGAAACAAGGAAGAAGAAGAAGAAGAAAGAAGAAAAAAAAAATAAAAAGAAAAAAAGAAAAGAAGGAAAAGAAAATAGAAAAAGAAAAAAGGGAAAGAAAATAGGAAAAAAATAGGAAAAAGGTTCCGAAAATTCCAAAAAATTCTAGAAATTAATTTGGAGTTTGTAACGCCCCACTCCCACTTACGGGTGTTACTCGTGAACAATTACCCGAATTGTCCACCTGCCCGGCATTTGGTGAAGGGTGGACCATGTTTCAAGATGAAATGCCATAGGTGGGAACTAGGCTCGTCCTTCCCTTCCCTCAACCCCAGGATTCACTAGCAGAATTGGGCTTCAACCCCACCGCATTTGGTTGAAAAGAAAACTCATGAAGATGCCCAACCACCATTTTCTTATTTGCATTTAATTCTTTTTTCATCCAAGAATTTTACCGGGCTCCATAGATCACCATTAAAATCAATCAATTGATTGATTACCAATTTTGGAGTAAAAACTCGAATTTTTAATTTTCCAAAATTTTGGCATTTTCTCCAAAAATTTCCAAAAAATCCCTTTATTTTGAAAATTCATCCGGGGCCCAAAATAAATTAAGAAATGCCCCATAAATCTCAAAAATTTCAAAAAATTGGCCGGCGGGGCCCGCTGGCAAGCCCGGGCCTCGCTGGGCGCTGGGCGCTGGTCGCGCGGCTGCGCGCCCACCCGCGCGCCCGGTCGGGCGCTCGCCTGCGCATGGTCACTACCGCTTGCGTGCGCTCGGCTGCCTGCGTGCGGCCACTGCCGCCCGTGCGCGCCTGGCCGCCCACGTAGCCCTGCCTGCCCGCGCGGGGCTACTACTACTGCTTCCCAACTTATTTATTTATTTATTTATTTATTTGGACTTCCTAACCCAAATTTTCCAGAATTTAAATTAAATCAATGAACTTCACTTTCCTTCAATTTTTTAGCCTATTTTTCTCCAAAATTAAGGCTTAAACCATACTCTTGATGCTTCCATAACATTCCAAAAACAAGACTTCACCAACACTTAGGCTTCAACATGCCATAAGCCATAATCTCATTTCAATTCAAATCAAACACTACAAAGGAAATACACCCATAGCCTTAGGCTTAAACAAGCCATTACCAACCAAATACATTACATTACATAAATCAAGAGCAACAAAATAGGCTACCCTAAGCCATCCAATACACTTGAATCTTCATTTTTATCATTCCACAAGCATTCCACCTTGTATTGATTTTTCCCATGCTTCCATAACCTATATGTGAGGGTAAAAACCTCATGAGCTATAAAGCTCAATAAGGGTGCAATGCCAAATAAATATGAACATAACAAGATTATATGATGCCAAATGCATGCAAGTGTGGCTAGGTTTCTTTGCCCTCACAACCCTCCAAGGTTAGAGGCATCAACCCACCATTTCAACCATGTTCTCAAACTAACCTATGGCCATAAGTCTCATGAACATAAAAGAACATGCTAAATGCAACATATACACTTATGAAACATACTTACAACACATTGCAAGGCCACCATTCCATGGGGCCATCTCTTACCTCTTCTTGATTCTTTAAATATTTATTTCAAGAGAGCTTCCATCTTCATTTTCTCCCATCTAAGATGGCATCCCAAAAGAAATTTACTTTACATTCAAGCATATTTAAAATAAAGAGAAGAAGGAATAAAGCTTACCTTGAATCCCTTACTTCTTCTTCACTTTTCTTCCATGAGAGACTTCCTTATCTCTTTTTCTTTCTTTCTTTCCTTCTTCATTTCTTTCTCCAAATGGCCAAAGGAAACCAAGACCTCCTCACTTGCCATTATATACTAGTTTTCCATATTTCAAGAATAAATCCTAACCATTGGATTTATTTGGTGAGAATAAATCCTCACCCTCTAATCTAACACAATCCATGGCATTAAGTCTTGCTTAAAATCTACCATTGGATCTTTTCTCACTTTACAAGACAAAATCTTAGCCATCCAAAGGAAGCACAATCCATGTGCTTTGATATGTTTTAATCCTAGCCTTTGATTTAATTTGGAGATTAAATCTCCACCTTCCAATCATCTCTCTTTAAAATCTCTCCACCCATTTGGCAATCCATGCCAACTTCTAAGATTTAATGGTGGCCCTTTGATCACTTTCCAAATCCAAGAATTAATCTCATCCCTTGAATTTTTATTTCTTTCTCATTTAAATTAATGAGACTATTTTCATATCCATCACATTTGAGAGACATAAATACTTTCTTATGTATTTAAATAACTCTCATATTTTACAAGGCATTAATGGTGACCACTTACCATTTTCTTTTGGATTTTCTTTAATCCATATAATCATGCCTCTCATTAAATGCTTGAAAGACCAATTAGCATTTCTTTTGCATTTAATTAAATCACCCCATTTATACTTGAACCACAAAATGCCAAGTGTCACAACAAGACACTAACCTTGGCTTCCAAGTTTTAATCTCATCCCTCCATGTGGTATTACCACATTAATTCACCAATTTAGGGAAAACATAATTATTTTCTCAAATAATAGAACATCCACCATTATCCCAATATTCCACAATTAAATTCCTTTATGGAATTAAATTCCAAAATTCCCAAAATATCCTTTGTGAATTTATTAATCCCATATATCTCCACATAAATACCAAATTGGGATTTTATTTACTTACACACCTAATTACACATAGAAATTATTTTTAATTTATCAAAATACCCTTTATTGGACTTTTTTCTCCAAATTACCAAAATACCCTTCTCATGGGCACTCTCAATCTCAAGGATCCATCACCTTCTCAAGGGTATTTTTGGAAGTTTTCTTACTTCTTTTCTTATTCTCTTAACACCGGTTACACCGGAATTACTGGGTGTTATAGAGTTAGAGAAGCATGCCAAATCCCAAAAATTGTCCAAACACGCATTTCGAGGTTAAAGCACGCATACCGAGGAAGCCTGAGAGACAAAGTCAAGGTGAATGATTTTTCTAAGAAATTATTTTTACGAATTTTGGTAGTGAAAAAATTGGGATATGTTTGAGGAATTATTTAGTGTGGAATTATTGATACAAAATAGGTAGAAATAGAGAAAAATTATGATAAAATTAAGAAAAATAGAATATTGATATTCCTGACTAAATATGCTGGTTAGGGTATGTTGAGATTCCAAATTGAGTACATTAGAAACTTGACATGAGAATCAAGAAATTCTAATATAGGATTGAGGTAAGTGGTCCGACCCTAAACCCGATTTTGTGTAAATGATTTTATCATGCTGTCATGCCTTGATGTGAATATGTCATGCAGATTGCATTTACATGTTATGATAAAATATTCATATGTTCACGATAATATTGTTGATCATGCATCGCATATGTTTGAGAGTACGGGTCGGCACCGCTACTCTACTAAGGGTGCACCCATACACCTCGTCATGGTAAGGAGACCGTCAAAATGAGGAGTAGTATTAAGGTGCGATCGGCTCAAACGAAAGGAAAAGGAAAAGGACATTTTTCATATTGGATCCATGCACGAAATATGAATTTTATACCCTTACTTAGATGATTCATTATTTAACTTGGACTTTATCCTTGGAATATTCAAACCTTCCCGATGGAGATTGTAGCAGAAATGAGGATGAAAGAGGCATATAATGGCACTTAGCAAGAGTGATGATGTGTAATCTTATTATTGGTTAATGTTAAAGATTAAGCTTCAATTATTAGCTTCCTCATTTGATATTTATGATGATTCTCATTCGAGATAGATGAATGGAAAATTTGTGATATATATGAGGAATGATACGATTAGCATTTGCTTTGAATAGAAAAAATTTATTATTTCAGAATTGTCCCAACTTATAACATGCCTAAAAAATGGGGGTGTTATAGTGAGACTACATGGGGTGCCTCTAGTATTTTGTTGGATTGGGATCCATGGTTCACATCATGTTTTTGGGAAGCTCTACATGGTGCATTAGGGTCTAAATTAAAATTTAGTACGACTTTCCACCCGCAGGTTGATGGCCAGACTGAGAGGACTATTTGGACGTTGGAAGACATGATTAGAGCATGTGTGTTGGATTTTGGGGGTAGCTGGTGTAATACTCGGGAAATTCTTGAGGTTATAAATGGAATTTTATGAAGGGTATAAGTGAAATTTTTGGAAGAGCGGGATTATAGGGTACATTATCACAGTTTTGAGTGACCGAATCGACCGTAGGGAGTGCCCCAGACCCTAGATGTTTAAGGAAAATGGTATAGTATTAACGAGTGATTCAAGACATGATTTTAGGTATCAAAAGAAGTTAGATCATAAACGATTTTCGGTACAGTTGTGGATAAGGTTGAAAAATTGAATTGACATAAAAGACTTCTGGAAGGTCAATGGAACATTTTGAGGACCTAGATTTTATATGTAGAACAACCCTTAAGTGATTTTGGCTTGAAACGAAAGGACCTACGGTTAAATTGTTTAATCAGGCCTAAGTGTAAATTGCCAATTTTGCCCGAGAGAGGTTAAAATGATAGTTTTTTGGAAATTTTGAGAATGAAATGAAGAGTATAAAACTTGTGGGCCTTAGTGGTATTATTGGAAAGATCAGGGCTTTAAGGAAAGGGGCAAACAAAGATTGAAATTTAGTTGGGGGCTGAAGTGTAATAAACAGAAAGCAGGTGTGAAACCTGCAAGTCGGCGACTGACTTTCTTGCTGTCATTTTCGGTGATGGGACGACCGAGGGTGGCTTGGGGAAGGTCGTATATGGGGTGGGGAAGCATAGAGGCCAAGCCTTTGCCTTTGATTGGTCAAAAGATGGTCGGTTTTTGCTATAAAAAGGGGACCTAGGGTTTCGAATTTTTGCACACAAATTGTCCATGTTTTGGAGTTTTTTTTTCAAGGCTTGGTTAGGGGGCTTTTGATACTTGTGTTAAGAGGAGAAATTTTGGAGATTTTAGAGAGATTTCATCAAGCTTTGAAGCCGTTTCGAAGCTTGGTCGGAATCACAAAGCGGATGCTGGTAGTTGGACCTGTAACTTGCCATTTGGGGCTTTTTCTGGTGGTGTTTCGGGCAACTAAGGGTGACATTAGGATCGAATGAGGGAGACCTTCAAGGGGGTGTGATCAGATTGAGCATCAGAGCAATCACCGGCGACTGGAAGTTAAGAAGACAATCGGCGTGTGGGCTGCACGCGCCATCTTTCACTCGCAGCGGTTGGCACGTGAGGGCCAGTGGTATTTTTTAAAATTATTTTTAATATTTTTCTAAAATTATTTTAGAATTTATTGAGTTGAAAAATTTGGGTAAATATTTGAGGAGATAATTATTTTGAAATTATTGAGTTGAAAAATAGAAAAAATTATGGAAAATTAAGGAAAAATGGATTTTGATGTTCTCTTAAATAAATATGGTGTTTAGGGACTATTGTGACTTGAGCTTGAGTATAAGTACGGGTGTTCTAGGTGAGTGTTCTTACCCTAAAAACTTGGTATTTGTTCTACCTAAATGTGTTATGATTTAATGCAAAATGGTTTTGTTACATGCAAATGGGTTAATCGGTGACGGTTGAATTCATGTGGGAGGTTCGTCTCAAAGCATTTTGTACATATGCATTAAATTTTGTGCGATAAATGATGTTCATAAAATATTATTTTATATGATGCATCGAGTTGTGGTACGTGGCATTGGCATGTGTTTGTGTTGTCCATATGAGATGACAACCTGAAATGTTGTCCGGATAGTGTAGCCATAATTCCCCAAGGGTGTTGCCGGAATAATGAATAAGGGTATCTCGAGCCAGGTGCATGCCGGGATGGATGCCTAGGGTTTCATACCGGGCTGTGTGGCCAGGGAAGTTATATTGGGGTGACTGGTTGTCCATGTAGGATATGGGTTGGGAATGGGTAATGTTTCCGGAATGCTTTTGAGTGGAAACCTAATCCCTGATGTGATTGTGGTGAGCCGGGTTCTTGCGTTGATGTTAACCTTCCTAGACCAGGAGTGGAAAAGATTGTTCCCAAGGTGTCGGGGAGATGCGTTGACCTTGCCCCTCTTAAGTTAGGACTGTGTTGTGCCAATGTGTCGGGGTGGTGATGTTGCCTATAGAGAGATTGCTCTTTCCCCGTGGTTGGGTTAAGCAGTATGTGGGATTCTCTTGGCTGGGATTTGTCAGGTTATGTCAGTTCGTTTCATGTCTTGCATACATTCATGAAAACGTGTTTTGAACTCTCACTTAGATGATTCAACATCTTATTTGGACTTTGTTCCTGAAATATTCAAACATTTTAGAAGGTAGCGGCGGTATGGGGAAAGGAATTACCGAGGATTGACGGCGATTAGTAGATAGTTCGTAGCATGTCTTTCAATTATGATGTGTATTTTGATGATGTCATGTTAAAATTTAGGTATGATTTTTCATGTTATGAATAAGATGAGTTCGGTTATATACTGTTTGAGGTTACGATCTAGCTTCTGCATTTATAATGATTTACTTGTCTTAGCTTATTGATTTTTACTTTGTTATGCTGAGAAGGTATAATGGGATTATCGGGGAACGATTTGTGTTGAGTTTATGTTGGAAAAAAAATATATCCTCGAAATCTTATGTTATCTAATGCCCTGGGAAAATGGGGTGTTACAACTGGGATGAACACTTGCCTCTGGTAGAGCTTTCTTATAATGATGACTACCATTCCAATATTGGTATGCCACCTTATGAGGCACTATGTGGTAGGCCATGTCGATCACCCATGTGTTGGGAGGAAGCTGGGGATCGAGCATTGCTAGGCCTAAAAGTGATTGATCTAACGATTGAGAAAATTTAAACTATTAAAGATCAAATGAAAACAACTCAAGATAGGCAAAAGTGTTATGCGGATAGATGTCGTCGAGACTTGGAATTTGAGATCGACGATCATGGATTACTGAGAGTAATGCCTTTTAAAGAGGTGTGTAGGTTTGGGGTTTTGAGGAAACTTAGTCCCCGTTATATTGGCTCGTTTGAGATTTTGGAGCGGATTGGGCTATTGGCCAATAAATTGGCTTTACCTCCCCAATTATCCATTGTTCATGACGTGTTCCATATGTCTATGTTGTGGAAGCATGTGTCAGACCCTCAACACATAATAGACTTTCAGTTTATTGAGGTAGGAGAGGATATGTTATATGAGGAGCTACTGTTGTTGCCAAAATACAACAATAAAAACTTCTTTGGGATGAGGAAAACTGTCTTACGAAATCGAATGGTGGGTCAATATTTGAAGGTACCACCATTGAATGGGCCCTCTTGGAGAGGGCTTCCTGAGAAAAGTAAGCCGCGGAAATGCCAGGAAATACCTTTCAGAGAGATCCCCTCGGAGAGGAACAATGTCTTGGAGAGAAGTAGAACGCTCTGAAAGGAAGTTTCTCTCGAAAAGGTACGATTAACCTGCAGCCCGGATTCGATAAAAGGCTTTTGGAAGGGGTCTGATACACCCTTTAGAGAGAAATCGATCAGCTTTGGGAAAGAAAAGAGGTCTCTTTCGAGAAGGTTCTCAAAAGGCCTTAGAGTGAATAGGGACTCTCACAGAGGGATAAAGGAGAACTAGGCTCAGCTTCTGGAAGAACTGTTGTAACATCCCATATTTTTCTAAATCCCATAATTTTGGAGATAAATAATAGTTATTGATTTCGGTATTTAGGGTCACTATGGAATATTTGAGGAAATGGACAATTAATTATTTTATTTAAGAATATTTTGGAAATTGAAGAGAATATCTCTTTTTCATTTTTTTTGATGACCCTTGGAAATTGAAGGAATATGAATGATGACCCTTGGAAATGGAACCCTTGGAAATTGAAGTAATAAGCATGATGACCCTTGAAAATTGAAGGAATATGAATGATGACCTTGGAAATGGAACCCTTGGAAATTGAAGGAATAAGCATGATGACACTTAGAAATTGAACCCTTGGAAATTGAAGGAATATGAATGATGAACCTTGGAAATGGAACCCTTGGAAATTGGGGGAATAAGCATGATGACCCTTGGAAATTGAAGGAATAGGCATTGAGTATAAATAGAGAACATGGATGTAAAAGAATTGGAGGAGGAAGTGAATGAGAAGCAGAGGAATTGGTCGTGAGCTTGAGGAGGAATTTTGGCAGTAAGTGAGAGTGCGATAAAGATGAGAATCGGTCATTTAAAGGTAAGTTCTCTTCCAAGTTTTTGTAAGTCCTTCTTCCTCTTTGTTCCATTTAAGAGGCAAGATCTCAATTTTCTTATTAATATGCAAGTGCAAATCTCTATCCTTGTTATTGCAAGTTCATGTATCTTAACTCTTTCATTTGCAAGTTCTTATTACTACTTTGGGCAAGTTCAGACTCTCTTTTCTCAAGTTTATGCTTTTAAATTATAAGCTCTCTTCCTATTTTGCAAGTTATTTCCTTCTTTTAGTGAGTTATTTCATGTTTCCATTTATACCTCCTAAATCTCAAATAAGGCTTGAATCACCCTATCTTTCTTTAGGAATGATGCTTTCTTGAGGACATGCAAGGGATTGATGTTGTCTTGCATGAATGTTGCATTGTTGTGCTTATTACTTCATTAATCGCATGTCAGTTATATATGAGAAGTTATTACAAATATGCATGTTATGATAATGCCTGAAGCATGTGCATGAGAATGTTTTTTAAAAATATGTAAAGGCTTCATGATGCGCGCAGCGGACGAGTCTGCATGATATATCCGTAGAGAAAGTGTTGAGCTCAAACTTGGACTTTGGTCCCATGATTATGGTTTTAAAAGATTGCATATGAGCATGGATGCATGTTTCATCATTTTATCATGTGAAAGTACCTTAAATGGCATTCACATCTCTTTTGCTTTTTGATACCCATGACTCTTATGCTCGCTTTCTTCCAATTATACTTGTTGGGCCTTGTGGCTCATGTTTGCTTGTATCATTCCAGGTGAGGGAAAGGCTAAAGTAGAGGATGAGCCAAGTGAATCAGGATCCATGGGTTAGCAGTGTGTACAGAGCCATCTCAATCAAAGGTCCTTGGGGTTTTTTTTTCATGTGTGATTTTCAGTTGCGCTTGTTTATGTTTTAGGTTGTATCCTGAGGGGATATGATGGGTTTATGGACCCTGATGTGGTATGTAATATTGAGTTACTTTTGTTTATGTGAGCATGTGGACACTATTATGTTTGTTTATGAGTAAGAATGTATAAGTGTGGCTTCCGTTGTCAAGGAGGATGTGTAATGTTTTAATGGGTTTTGACATTTATGTCATCTTGTTGTGGGTCCCTAGTTAGGGGCCCTACAACTACAACACAAGACAAAGATTATAAGGCTTGTGGGAAGGATCTCCCGCAAAGACCCTTCGACGGTTTAACTTAGTATGCGAAAGAGGAAAAGGTTGCGAAAAGAAATGTAAAGGACTCTGAAAAGGAAAATTTGAGAGTGTCAATATTCGATTACCAGATGTTCAGATCTTCAAATCCCGTCAATCGTGTTATGTCTTGCCTTTTATAGAAGTCCAGGTCTCAATGATTGATTGGGACATGTTGTTCGCGTATTCTTTCCCACAAGTGAACGGAATCGTAACAAGTAATATAATGATGAATAAACTATCATTCCCATGAGGATTAGCTTTTGATCCCTACTTTAACCACTATTAACTTTAATAAGCCACACATAATAAAACAATTACTCACTGTAGGTATTATATTAATTAAAACTTAATGAAAAACAAAAAACGCAAAACAACTCCTTGGATTTTTAAATGTAGAAATCTAATGCACTAGGGTTCATGAATCCACCGTAGTTCTTCAATTGGTTTAATCTTCCAATGATTAGGTTTTATAATTCTTGCTTTGAGCTGAAAATCGATGATCCTAAGTTAATCAAAAGCCTCTCTCGATGGTCGATCAAATCTATGTTTATATATGAGATTAATTATCTCTAATTAATCTGCACATATACAAACATGCATTTATCCACAATGATCATCTAAATAAGATTTCACAAGGCATAACAGTATCTTTACCTATTATCAAACCTTTTGTCGTTTATTACCAAATGCTAATCTATATTGAATCTCTCAAAAGCAATATAAATCACAAGCACGTTCTAATGGCGGGTAAGCATCAAAACAGAATTAGTGCATAACAAACGATCAACCCGATAGATAAGAATATGATAAAACGTGAATACTTTTAATTAAACCATCATCGAACTAGGTTTCATCAATCACTCTAGTCACAAGGTACTTAGCCTAACATAGTTTCAACTAATGAAAAAATAATAAAAACGGAGTTCATGATGTTAGAGAGAAGAAAGAATAGAAAAATATAACCAAAACTGAAGTTCTTCAAGAAAATCTCATTTTTCTTCCTCGACTTGCCGTTTTCTCTCCTTTAAAAAAAACTCCTAAATATTTCAAGAATCATTCTTTATATAGTGCCTTTTAGGTTAACAAAGTTGTGCACTGTAATACCCGGTATTAAAAATAAATAAATTTTGATTATTTTGGCAGGACCTCGAGTGGTCCGGGAAGCCCAAGGGTCAATCTCGAGAAATTAATTAATAAAATTTGCTGAGTTGGCGGAAGGGAGTGCCTTGGGACTTGGATGTCTAGGGAAGAGGGTAAGAGATTGATGAGAGTCTCAGGATGAGGATAATGACGTTAGAAGCAGTTCGACCGGGAATAATTTTCGGAATAAATTCTGTATAAACCCGAGTGTGTGCCAATACCGAATGGTCATAAGGGACCTCCGAGAAGCTGAGGGGACCCTAGAGATGGTCCAGTTTTGCTTATAAGGCAACCCTTAGGCATTTTCAGATGGAATAAAGGTCTCGTGCAGGCGCATGGACGAAATCGTCATTTTCGAGTAAAAGTCAATTATTAATTTTGGAGAATTAAGGTTTTGGTGGCTTGTGGGAAATTAATTAAAATCTTGGGAGGGTCAAAGTATAATTATTAGAATCCCCAAGTGCAATTAATGTTTTCTTAAGTGAAATTATGGAAAATTAGTGGGGTTTTATATGTAAATTATATATATATATATAGGCGCGTCTGTGAGGAAGCTTCAAGGAAGCTTCCTAGTCTCTCAAATTTGAAATGGCCGAATGGAGCAGAGCCGAGAGAGTGATGGAGAGCACGAGAGAAGGAGAGAGAGCTCACGAGGGGGAGAAGAGAGATCGAGGGAAGGCAATGGCAGAGGCATTGCAGCGAAGCAGTTGGAACGGCCATGGCAGTCGCGGATGGAGGCAGCAACGGTGGCTTGAAGAAGCCGTGGCCATGGCAGCGGTTGCAAGAGCTCAAGGCGACGAGGGAAGCAGCGATGGTCGGCCAATGGAGGGCGAAGGTGGCCGGTGAGGTCGTGCGAGCAGTGGCCAAAGGCAGCATCGGGCCGATGCGAGCAACAACGATCGGCTATGGTAGCGCAGGGGTGCTCGCGTTGCTGCTTGCAGCGATGGCTTGTGGCGACGTGACCAGCCGGTGTAGCATGGCCGACGATGATGGCGCGGAAGCAGCGGCAGCAATGGCGGAGCAAGGCGGAGTGCGTAGGGGGCTGCTGGTGCGCACAGGGGCAGTTCGTGCAGGAAGAAGAAGAAGAAGCGCGGGAAGGAGGAAGAAGAAATGGAAAAGGAGAAGAAAAAAAGAAAAAATAAAAGAAAATAGAAAATAAGAAAAATTTGGAAAATAAGGAAAAATAGGAGAAAAATTCCAGAAAAATACTGAAAATTATTTCAAGGCTCGTGGAGCATATTGGAAGCTCGAGAATGGGATCTTGGGCATGAGATGGTAGTCAATGAGGCAACATCGGCGTAGGTGATTGACCGATTTTTCCTTCCAGATTGGGTGAGGTAATTAATTATTTCGTTTTGAATTATATGCTTATGTGAGATGTTGTAGAGTAATTATTTTTTGGATTAAACCATGGGTGATTTTGCGGTGTAAGCAAAAGCGAAGGCGTTGGTTAATGTTTGATATTGTGGGGTTTTGTCTATTTGCCTCTAGGTTCGACCGGGAAGGCAGTGATCTTAGAAGAACTTGAGGTTCAGGTTGGAGTTTGTGCCAAGGCAGAGAAGAAGCTTCGAGCCAGGTAAGGGATGGCTCCATGTGGAGGTGGCTTTGCAAGTTGGTAAATATGTTTGATAATATTTTTATGAAGCATTTGCATGTAGTGGTTATCTTGCGTGATGTGAGATCTAGTGGACCTATGGCCATATGGAGGACTAGGGTTGTGGGGGCTGATAGGTTGATGCCTCAAACCTTGGTGGGTTATGAGGATGTGTGGGCCTAGCCTCATTAGCATGCATTCAGTATACATAAACATGGTTATATTCATATTTACATACATTGCACCCTTACTAAGTCTTTATGACTCATAAGGTTTTACCTCATGTTATAGATGATACAAGACCAAAAGCAAGTAGGGATGGTGCTGGGAGACTGTTGTGGCAACTAGCATTGTTGCCCGAGATGTGTGGATGTGTATTCTTCTGTATTTTCTTATATGTATTCATGTGCTTGAATGTAAGCATTATTGAGCACTAGAGGTATCTAGTTGTTGTAATCAGAATGATGTGATAGATGATTGTGAGTCTGCGTGATGTATATGTGGCTTTAGTTGTTGAAGCCAAGTTTGGGCCGAGTAAAGATCAGCGAGGTATGTTCTCATAAATCCCCAATACTCAGCGAAGTGTTTGTTATGCTAGCTTTGTGCCTGGGTCACCTTTGGCTTGCTATGAGGCGAGCTGAAGAGAGGTGAAGCTCGCTCGGGTTTCGGGTCTCGGTTCGCTGAGTTTTCTTGTTTGAGTTGGGACCGATTCCTGAGTGGAGCGAAGGGAAGGACGAAGCCTAGTTCCCACCTAGGGCATTTCCTGTTGAAACATAGTCCAACCCTTCAGTTGTGGTTCATCGGGTGAGTAATCTGCTCGATTATTTATCGGTGGTACCCGTAAGTGGGAGCGGGTCGTTACATGCACCTTAAAGGAGTCTATCCCCACTTGATTTGGAATAAAACGGGCTTAAAATGGCCTTTTCGTGAAGCTTTGAGCCTTATCGTGGCCTTACCACATAATGCTTGCTGCAGCAAGATTGTGAGCCACATAACACTTTTTCAACCACGGCCTTACCACATAATGCTTTCCGTGATAAGGCCGTGAGCCACAGAAAGTTTAAATAGCCATTACCCTACCAAAATATGCTTTGCATGATAACACTGTAAGCCATAGAAAGGAATTCTTACCACAACCCTACCAAGCAATGCTTTGCGCGACAACATCGTGAGCTGTTTCTCCTTGATTTCCAACACTTCACCAATGACCTCATACTTCCGATGATTTGTGACCTCATTAACCTCAACATCAACCTCTAATAGATGTCCATCCATGCCTTCCATGTCAGGTTCAACTCCAATCATGCGTTAGAATCATCTTTTTCTCCCAAATATCTTCAAATGAGTTTATCACCTACATAGCCACATATAAACCAAATCAAGTAGAAATCATTCTCATTGAATGTATAAATGATAAGTTTATAAATCAAAATAAGTGTATAAAAGACACTTATCACACGTGTATAACGTCTTGCTGGCCTCTCGGAGAGGTTGCCTCGAGAGGCTTCCTGAGAGAGAAACCTCTCAAAGAGGCTCCTCCAAGAGGCTTTTGGAGAAAGTCTACCGAAAGCTGCTGAAAGGCCTCCGTAGTCTTCTCCCCGAGAGCTCTTCTTTCCAAGAGAACTCTCTCGGAGAGAGAGGGAGGGGTACAATAATTGCTCCCCACTCTCCGCGTTTACCTTTAAGAGAATGCGGAGAGTAGATCTTCTCCGAAAGGTCTGCCTTCGTGAGCAGTATCGATTTTGCTTCCCAAGGGTCCTCTTATAAATATGCCATTGCCGTAGTAACTTTTCTACGCTTACCGCATTCTTGGCCAGACTTTTGCTCTCTCTGCCAACTTCTCCCTGAGAGATTTCTTTACCCCTTCAAAAGATTTCAGGTTACCATCCCGAAAGATTTGTTCTCCCCGAAAGAAATTTTCCTTTACCCAAATGATCTGTTTTTCTCTCCGAAAGATTCTTCCTCCCTCTAAAAGGGTATTAGCTATCCCGAAGTATTTTAGATTCTTCTTGAAGTAATCTCCTCTTCGAGAGGAGTTCCATTCTTTCCGAGAACTAGCCTTCCCAATAGGGGAAGTCTTTTCGAGAGGCTTTTTTTCCGCAGCAAACCTCTCGGAGATAATTTGTTTCTTCTTCCGCTAGTCTCAGTTTATCTAATTTGACTTAGGATCATGGCCAATGCCAAAATATACCATAGGGAGACCGACGAAAATGGGGCTGTTCGGGCTTACCTTAAGGGCACATATTCCTGAATGTCGGAGGACGATGTTTCCTTTCTTCGTAGTAACCATAGGATACCGTCCCAGTACCAAACTAGGATTCCTCGATCGGCAAAAAATTTTGTGGCCAACGTAGAAAAGGGTTGGGTGAGCATTTTTTAGGCCATCTTTAGCTATGACTTTAGCCTTCCCTTACACGACTTTGGCTTTCAATTTCTTAGAGTTAGCGGCTTAGCTCCGGGCTAGCTACACCCTAACGGTTGGGCTCATTTAGTTAAATTCTTTGTACGTTGTCGTGAGAAAGAGGTGGTCCCCTCTATCTAACTCTTGTTTTGTTTTTTCTACCTCTGTTAGTGAGGAACCAATATCATCTATATACTCTACATTGCCCTCGCTTAGAGGATCGTATCTTCTATGACTTCCCTACCAAAATTGATTCTTTTAATACTCAGTGATTTTTGTTCCAACCACCGAACGATGTGTGGAACGCTTCCAATAAGTGGGTTTCCGACCTTGCAAGGGTGGAAAAATTGCGATTAGGCAGGGTCACCATTAATGATCTACGAGAACAATATCGTCAGGAGCGTCATGCGTTTTTTCTCAAGGGCCCGTCACATCTTTACGACTAGCTAACAGCTGGCATATAATGTAGGCCTGGTAGATCCAAGAACCCGTCGGGACATCCCATCACCAGCCCCCTCGAGTAGTATCACATTGCTTGCCTACCGCTTGCACGACTGTAGAAGAAGGGGATATCCCTCTATAAGAGGAGTATTCCCCTGAGGGTGTGGATCCACCAAACTGCTTTTCTCGTTTCAATCTTCTTTTTTAATTAATCTCAGCTTCTTTATATTCACATGCATAATTCCTTGTTTCTTTTCTTAACTTCATTTTCTTTACTTAGACTCTCATTATTTCATTTTTCTTTGCGCACAACGATGAGGCGGATGGCATTATCCTCGTAGAGGAGAGTAGGTCTTGCAGCAACACTTGAGGGTCCATCCTACGAACCAACAACTCCATTATTATACCCTAAGAGCTCAAGGTTAGGTCCAAGAAGGGACCTTACAGAAGCTAGTATATATATCAAGGATAGTAAGGAATGAAACAATACTAACTAGATACCTTTTGGGATGAATGTGGATAAAAAACTCCCCGGTTAAGTGTGCTTGAGCTAGGGTAACTCAAGGATGGATGACCCCTGGGAAAGTTCGCCTAGGCCGATCAGGGTAAGTTGACCCGGTCCTTCCTATCACTCGATACAGGATGTTACAGGTGGTATCAGAGTCAACCCTTGGAGAAGACGGTCCGATGAGGGCGAGAGTGGCGCGAGGGTGCGAGGGCTTGAACAAGGAGTGGCTCTTGGCAGGCTTCTAGGATGGCAGTCCCAAAGGGGAGAAGATCTGAGACCAGTTGTAAGGTCACATGACGATGACGCCATGTGCTCAAGGGGGGAGAATGTAATACCACGAGAGCCCAATGTCAGGTCCAAGAAGGGACTCTAGAGAAGCTAATATATATGTTAAGGATAGTAAGGAAGAAAACAATACCAGCTGGATAACTTTTGAGTTGAATGTAGATAAAGAACTCTCGAGTTAAGCGTGCTTGAGCTAGGGTAGCTCAAGGATGGGTGACCCTTGGGAAAGTTCGAGTAGACCCATCATGGTAAGTTGATTTGGTCCTTCCTATCGCTCAATGCAGGATGTTACATTATGTATGAGTGACTATAGTAATCTATGATATTCGGTCTTATTAATTTCCGTTGTGTAATGGTATGCCTTACTTGGCTTAAGTCTACTAGTCTTGTTAGCTAAATAGGCAAGATAAGGATTCAGGGATTTTGTGAGCATATGAAGATTGTTCTTTGAAACACTGTGTGTGTCAAACTTATGTATGGAAAAAAAATCCTGGTAATCCCTTATAGTGACATGTTCGAAGAGGCAGGGTGTTACAAGAGCATCTCTTGAATGTACCACGTTGTTTGCATGAGCCTCTAAAGGTTGGGGTGATGGGGGTGCCATTGGTTGTGATCACTAGTGATGTTTGTTCGAGTCTGAGCATGTCTTTGAGCTTGATTAGTTGGGTTGCCTAGACCAGCAGATCTTGTTATTCTCACCATCATGTCTTGGCTTCTTTTCAGTTTCCCATAGACGACACCAAATTGTTGTTGCTAAAAATACAATAATTAGATTTTATGACAGGGGACCAACTGTTGTAAGTACTTAGCTTGGTTTCTAGTGAAACAAGGTTGCCACAAGAGTGAGACTGCCTCTAAGATGTTGCCACAAGGATCTTGCTACAAGGATGTTGCCACAAGAAAAGCTGTTGCAAGGATGTTACCATAAGAAAAGTTACTGTAAGGATATTCGCCACAAGAGATGTTGCCGCAAGAGAAGTTGCCTCAAGGATGTTTCCATAGGAAAGGTTGCTGCAAAGATATTCACCACAAGAGATGTTGCTGCAAGGATCTTTTTGCAAGAGAAGTTACCACAAGGATATTCACCATAAGATATGTCTCGTTCCCCTATTGATACTCGAAAATGGGTTAGAAGGCTCATAGGCATCCTCGCCCGCGATAACCCTCTGATGCCTAAGTCAGTACTGGATGTAGATAGTTGTTAATTAAAAATAGTAAAAACATAATCAATGTGTTTAAATTTTATTGAATCGAGGAGTCCTTTTTTGTGTCCTGTAGCTGGATATTTATAGGGCACACTTCCCAAGGATGCAAGGTGTTGACACATGTCAGTTGTTGAGTAGGAGCATTGGTCTTAACAGAAGGAGGCCTTTGCTACAAGACTTATTGCCAGAAGAACTATATTACCTTAAGGATTATTGGTTGCAAGCTACCTAGTCGTGACAAAGGCCTTTGCCACGAGGATCGCCATGCGGCAAGTAGGTGTTGCGAGGACTGACCATGCCATAAGGTGTTTGGCTGCAAGCCCCTATGTTGCAAGCCTCCTTGCAGCAAGATCTACCGTAAGCTTTCTTTGCTAGGGAATTAATATCCTTAAATCACACAAGGCACAATGAATAGAATTTTTTTTTGGTCACTTAAGGAATCGCTCCTAATGCATGATTTGTGTATGCATGTATGTGTGACGCAACTAGCAAGGTTAGGAGTACCTGGCGCTTGTTTGTTTAATTCTTCTTGATCTTGTCAAACCATATAGGTTACAAAAAAAGGAATGCAAGAACCAAGTTTGAATGATGTATTACAAAAAGCGCGACAAGCTATGGTTTATGGCTAGATGTATTTTCTTTCTAATTTTCCTTGTTATGACAATAAGAAGAAAGAATACCATAATTCCCCTGCTATGAACCAGGGGAGGCAAGTGGTTGCTTTGTAAAAAGGAGGGTAAATTTCTATAATATAATGGGAAGCATAAAACAATACATATTTTATGCTTCCCATTATATTATAGAAATATTGTTTTCTCCAAGTGTACCTTTGAGGTAGATGTTGCAGGAACTTAGGGAATTTTGTTTCTATAGTTTGGATAGTCTTATGTCTACAATAAAATTCGAAAAGAGTATTTTGTTAAGGCGGTTCAGTACGTAGTGCCTACATCCACAACCAAAAAACCATAAGGGGATTTTTTTTTATTTTTATGGTTTGACTAGGTTTACATCTATGAAGAAAATGTTAGTCATTTTGTTTTGATAGTTCGACGTGCAATGCCTATTTTCACAACCAAGTTTTGTTTTAGCGGTTGGGCATGTGGTGTCCACTTCCAAAACTAGGAAACCATGAGGGGATTTTATTTTTGCGGTCCGACTTAGTTTACATCCGCCAAGAGAATGTTAGTCATTTTATTTTGGTGGTTCAACGTATAGTTCCTACTTCTATAACCAAGTTTTGTTCTGATGGTTCAGTGTGTGATGCCTACTTTTGTAATCCTAGAGGTTTTGGGTGACGCAGTTCAATGTATGATGCCCACTTCCACAAAGAGGTTTATTCTAGTGTGGCATGTAGTTTTGGTACACAGTTCACCCCCCCAACCTACATCCATAGTAAGGTTTTCACATCATGGTTTAGCAACCAGCATATGTTCGTAAGCAAAGTGAACAAAAGTCCTAGGTTCTATGTTGTTATGGCAGTTAGGAGGTCTCTATAGGGTACCAAAGTCTTGAGATTTTGTTATCGTCGTTCGGATTGCCTTACATAAATAGATTTGGCATTTTGTTTGTTGTGATTCAGTACAAAGACCAACTTATGTCTGCGCGAGATTTTGGTAACGCGGTTCAATACAAGCCAACCTATATTCGTTGGAGAGAGTTTTGATTGGTGGTCTGGGCATTGTGCCTACATCCAAGAGAGATTATTTAGTTGACTCAGATTACAATACGAGATGTTTTTACGTCCCAATTCATAGGGTATGGGGACATGATTTTGAGATGCAAATGTTAACTATGTAAATGACGATGATGATTGTTGAGCCAACTTGATCATATGAATTAAGTTTTGATGATTAATAAAAATATTTTTATGATATAAATATTTTCTCTTACTCATGCAAAAAGTAAATTTATTTTGAATTAAAAGAGAATTACTTTTAAATATGTTTTATTGTTTTAATCATTTATGTCTCAAAAGGTTATATTTGAATTTTTAAATTTTGAATTAAAGGAAAATTATTGTTAGACATGTTTTCTTGTTTTAATCATTTATGTCTCAAAAGTATATATTTGAATTTTTAAATTTTGAATTAAAGGAGAATGCTTTTAGACATGTTTTCTTGTTTTAATCATTTATATCTTAAAAGCTTATATTTGAATTTTCAAATCTTGATTTCTCATGTAAAAAGTAAATTTATTTTGAATTAAAGGTGAGACATGTTTTCTTATTGTTTGAGAAAGTTTAAACATTTTTTGAATTTCAAACTTCATATTAACCCTTTCTTTAATGATTAGTGTGTTTGGAAGACGTATATATAGGATAAGTATGGAGGCTCAAGGTAGAACAAACTTGATAGAGCATTCAAACAAGAGTGAGAAGATTTGAAGTCTTGGAAGTGTGTTGCTGGTGGAATTCTCAACCGTTGGTAACTTGTTTGTAATTGACTCTAGTTGTAAGTTTGTTATTTTTACTCACTTGTTATGTGAGAGGATTATTTTACTTATTTGTTGTGTGAGGGGATTATATTTGCTAGTAGTATACTAGTGGTTCTTGCTTAGGTAAGGGATTGTATGTTGGTTCTAGCTCCAATTAAAATGTAGTGTTGATTCTCCCTAGTGGAACCTCAAGCTAAATCTTGAGAGAGAGGATTAGGCTCTTTAGAGCCGAACCTCTATAAATTTCTCTTGTTCCTTGTGGTTGTATGATTTTATTGTTGTTAGTCATACTGCAATCACCACATATTAAAATCACAAATTTAAGAGTTTTGAAAGAGTAAAAATTATTAATTAATTTTTAAAAACTCAATTCACCCTCCATCTTGGGTATTTCTCTGGGCAACAATTAGTATCAGAGCATGTCCTAAAATATTTGTGTTTCAAATCTCAAATCTTAGGAAAAGATTATAAAATGGCCTCATATCTACCTCATGCTATAGTTGAGAGAACTTCTCCCTTCCATCCCCCATTCTTTGATGGAACCAATTATAGCTATTGGAAAATGAGGATGGAATCTTACATCTTTTCAATTAGCTATATGTTGTGGAAACTTCTTAGGTATGGTTTTACCTTATCTAAGGAAGAAGAAAAAGATTGGAGTGAAGAAGATATAAATAATTTTGAAATGGACCATATGGTCAAATATATCTTGTTTTGTTTTGTAATACCCGAGAAATTCTAAAGGACTCAAGGGTTAATTATCTTGGGGGAAAAAATGGAATTTAAGTATAAATGAAAGGTATAACGGTAATTTATTACCGTATAGATGACCGAATCAACTTTCGGGAGTGTCCTAGAGCCGAGATGACAAAGGAAAATGACGTGGCATTAACAAGCATCCCGAGATAGGATTTATGATGTCCAAAGAAATCGGATCGGGAACAATTTTTGGTACAGCAAAATAGCAGCTGCCAATTAGGCTGCAATACCGAATTATCATAGACGACTTCCGAGAAGTCAACAGAAGCTTGAAGGGGCTTCGATTTTTCATAAGGAACAACCCTTCAGTGGTTTCAGGAAGAAACGAAGAGGTTTAGGGATAAAATGAAGATTCGAGCCTAAGTGTAGTTTTCTAAAATTACTAGAGGGAGGTTAAAACAGTGTTTTTCCGGAATCTTCAGGTGTCAAATGGATGTTTTAGGACTTAAGGGCCTTAAATGCAATTATACAAAGTTGAGGAGCCTTGTAAAAATGGGTCAAAGTGAGAAAGCCAAAGTTTGAGTAAAGTGCAATTTAAGGAAAACCTCCAAATAACCATGGCCGACCAACCCATCAAATCACTGAAATCGACCACAGGGAACCCACGAGGGTTGCTCAGGGATGACTTTTCATGAAGGCGTGGCCGACAACGGCCACTGGGTTGGCTAGAAAAGCAAAAGAAAAGCGACCGAAAGTTGGCCGAATTTCGCACACTTGCAACTCGCTTTTGTGATCGGATAAGGGTACCTCAAGGTCGATCTAGGGTAGGTAAATGCTCCTAATACAATGGGTTGGCTGAGCAAGAGCTTTTGGAGGCTCGATTTTGCCTATAAATAGGTTTTTACGAAGGCCGAAAGTAGAAGGGAGGGGAGCTTCAAATCGGCCATTATATCGAACAAATTGGAACTTCAAATCATGGGGCTTTTGTTGCCCATTGCTTGAAGATCATTTCTGGAGAGTTTGATGCATTTTGGTTGAGGTTTGGTGGTCGTTCGAGCCTTTGCCGGAGTTGGAAGCGGGCGCCTTGGCCTACCGGTTGGAGGTCTTTCGGACCTCATTTCGAGCTCAAACCCATACCATCTTGATCAAATGGAGGAGAGCTTTCGAGGGGTGGAGCCATCTCAGATCACCGGCATGGCCGTCACTGGAGAAGACGACCGGCGCGTGCCGGTCATGCGCTGCATCTTACGCATGCCCAGTCGCCCTAGCACGTGTAGGTGCGTGGGGCTTGGGAAAAATTGAGAAAATTATTTTATGGAGGTCTGTGCAAAAATATCTGGGTTTGGGATTCCAAATGTCTCAATTTTAGCACCAAAGAGCCTCGTTTTGCGTGAAAATGCACCCTCCAGATGATGTGATTAGTGAAACTTTTGAGAGTTGGCACGAGAATTGATGTCGGACACGCATATCGAGGCGATGCGCGCTTTTTGAGGTGTTTTGATCTTTGAGAAAATGTGAGTTTTCCTATCCTAACTATGGTTTTGCGAGTGGTTTTCTCACAAGAACTTATATTCATGATATGTTTGTTATATATGCATGTTATTATGAATGCAATATTCATTTTGTCATAGTGCATGAAAAGTCGTGATAATTGCATGACATGATGTTATTGTCATGTTGATATTTGTGCATGGGAATGGGATGTCGCCCCCAGAGTGTAACCGTAATTCCCCTAGGGCAATGATGGAATAACGTTAGGCTTATCTTGCAGAGGTTCGGGATTTGCCTAAGATTTCGTGCCGGGCCGGTGGGCCTGGGAAGTTACATTAAGGGCACATGTTGATCATGTTATGCATCATGCATTCGCACATATATATTTTGGACCCTTGCTAGAAGTTCCATCTTCTAATGGGTTATGCTCCTAGAACATTCAACGTTCCAGTTTAGACTTGCAGCTTAGGCAAGGAACAGGTTGAGATGAGATGGCACGTAATGGCGTGGCCGATGGATTCAACGAGCTGATTCGGATATGTTTTAGCTTATATTTTATTGATGATTAGACTTGTTAGAATGTTTATGGAATCTCCATGTATTTTATATTTGAGAATATGATGTAATATATGGTACGGATTCTTTATGATATAATAATATAAGATGAATTCAGGTATGTATCATATCAGGTTTCGATTATCGCTTCCGCATTGTGAATGATTTGCTGGGGGTTGTGTTTGGAATTCGATACTTAAGGTTTAAGTTATGTACCAAGAAAGAAAGAAAAAAATAATTTATGTATATTTTGGGCTCAGCATAGTGACACTCTCGGTAAGAGAAAAACGGGGTGTTACATGTTCTATATTGCCTAATAAGTATGGACAAATCTCTTCATGCTCCACTTCTCATGAAATATGAAAAAAATTAGAAGTTATGCATGAAGGGACCAATCAAGTTAAGGATATTAGGATAAATCTTTTGATGTCCCAATATGAAAGGTTCAAATTGTTAGCCAATGAGACCATTAGTGATATGAATGCTAGGTTTCAAAAATTGGTTAACTCTCTAAAAATGCTTGGCAAGGTTATCCCCGAAAGTGATCAAGTAAAGAAAATACTTAGGTCACTTAGCATAGATTGACAACCTATGGTTATCGCTATCATTCAAGTCAAAGATCTTGTAATTTTAAAAATGGAAGAGCTCATTGAGAAACTCTTAACCCATCAGTTAGTTCTTAATCAAATGAAAGAACACATAAAGAAGATGAAGAATATAGCTTTAAAAGCTAAATTTTCAACTAAAAGTGAAAGTGAGTCTTTTAGTGAAAATGATAAAGATGTAATTCCCCTAGAAAAGACTTTAAAGAGTTTAATGACAAAGCAAGGTAAGGATAGAAAGAAATCGCTTCTTACTTGCTATAATTGTCAAGAAGTTGGGCATTATAAAAATCAGTGTCCAAAGAAAGAGGAAGAAAATAAATATAAGAAGAAGAAGAAGAAGCTTTTAAAATATCCAAAAAGGCATGCTTTCAATGCATGGGATGGAAGTGAATCAAGTGAATCTTCCCAATCAGAAAAAGAAGAGGTAAGAGTATGTTTCATGGCCTTTGAGGGTGAACATGAAGAGAATGTAGGAGTTGATAAACTCCAAGAGTCATTTAAGGAGTTATTTGTTAGATTTAAGTCTCTTAAGAAGGAGTTTAAGGATGCAAATAAATTTTTTGCTAAGGAAAAATAAGATCTTGATGAGGAGAAAGAGTCTTTGAAAAATGAAGTAGAGATCTTAAAGGAAAAGATTCTAGAACTCAAGCAAGAAAATGAAATTTTAGAAGGAAAACTTAAAAATAAAAATGAAGCAAAAATAGATGATAAAATGGTTGAAAAATTCTATATCTTGGAGAAAGAAGTATTGATTTTAAAAGCTCAAAAGACCAAGCTCACATTAGAAAATGGCGCAATAGAGAAGTCTTTGGCAACCTTAATTGTGAAAAAGAATTCTAATCCCCCAAACCCAAAGCCAAAATATCAAAAGAAATCTTGGAAACCATATAAATGGACTTCCCAACCCCTTAAGAGAAATGAAATCAAAATTTGGGTGCTAAAAGAGGTAGTTCAACAAATGAGAGTTTTAGATTCTCCTAAAGGGTCAAAGGGTATTCAAGAGCAAAAAGCCAAAGGTCCCATTTATGGATTGGTACCCAAGGCTAAAACTTAGCCTTATGTGTGCCAATGTGCATGAGATCCACATGAGGAACATGTTATATTTGTTTAAGTGGAAACTCATGGTACAAGAGAGCTGAGAATTTCTATGGTTTAGACATCACTCTTAAAAATAGGATGGAAAGCCAATGGGATAAATGAAAATATGAGAGATTTGATTTTTGGGTAATCACCTCATTCCTAAATTCTAAGTTTGTCAAAATGCCTTAAAATGTGAAAAATCATCATGTGGCATATAAAAAAAATTAGGCTTAATAAAAATTTTCATGTTTATGTCTAGGTTTTATTCCATGGTGTTTAAATGTTTGAAATTCTTTGAGATTTTGTTTGAAAACCCTCATTTCCATAATGTTTGATGAGCCAACTTACTCATATTAATTAAGTTCTGATGATTAACAAAATTATTTTTATGATATAAATGTATTTCTTTCTCATATAAAAAATAAATTTATTTTGAATTAAAAGTGAGTACAAAGAGTAAATTTATTTTGAATTAAAGGTGGATTGTCTTTAAACATGTTTTCTACTTTTGATCATTTATGTCTCAAAAGTTTATGCTTGAATTTTTATTTATTAATAAATGCTTTTATTACTTATGCAAAAAGTATATTTATTTTGAATTAAAAGAGAATTACTTTTAGATATGTTATCCATTTCTCATATAAAAAGTAAAATTATTTTGAATTAAAGAGAATTGGTTTTAAACATGTTTTCTCTTATTCATGCAAGAAGTAAATTTATTTTGAATTAAAGAAGATTGCTTTTAGACATGTTTTCTTGTTTTAATCATTTATGTCTCAAAAGCTTATATTTAAATTTTCAAATCTTGATTTCTCATGCAAAAAGTAAATTTATTTTGAATTAAAGGTGAGACATGTTTTCCTATTATTTGAGAAAGCCTAAACATTTTTTGAATTTCAAACTTTATATTAACCCTTTCTTTAGTGGCTAAAATGATTATAAATACCCTCTCAAACTCATTTTTTGAGTATCCATTGTACATACAAAACTCCTAAAAGCTCTCAAGCTAATTTCCAAGCATTCCAAGGCTCTCAAAGATTCATTGTTCATCCACCGAAGAGCCACGAGGTAAGAGGAGAAAAGTTCTTCAAGTCTTTTTCGATAAATCCGAACTTCTCCATTTGAGGTTACAAATTTATTTATTTATTTAAATATTATTGCCTTGTATAATTTGTTCTTAATTGTTTATTTTCTTAATTGCTTATTTGTGTCCAAATGTGGACACATTATTTATAAATATTTAAATTATTATTGAGGATTGTATAGGTTTCCTAGATCTGTTAAAATCTAGGTGAATCTATTTTTCAAGGTAAGTTAGGGAGAAAACCTTGGTATAGTGGTTGCCTAGAACTCATTGTAATTTAGGTGTGTATTTAGTTTCTAAGGTAAGCTAGTGTAGAAACCTTGGTGATTTTGATTTAGAGGAATCTCAAGGGTGGTTAGACCTTGGGAGAGTGGACTAGGTGTATGTGAAAACACTGAACCACTATAAATTGTCTTGTGCCTCATTGTATTTATTTTTGTTATATCTTGTGGCTTACATTTATTATTAGAAAAATGCTATTGGTACATCATGGTGTACATCTTGGACTACACAATGATGTTTCAATATCTAAAATGCCCTCACCCAAGGTGCTGAGGCGCAGTGAAGTGCGATGAGGTGAGGGGTATTTATGTCATTTATGTGCATTGTGTAGCCCAAGATGTACATAAATGATGTACAAGTAGCCTGACTCTTATTATTAATCTCAAATATAATTTATTATATTTATCAAATATATATTTTTTAATAAAATTATTAATCAAGAATATTTATTAAAATTGAGAAAAATTTTAATCACTCAATTCACCTTCTTCTTGAGTAGCCATACCCTAAGAGATCAATAATGTTGATCCAACTTGCATGACCTATTGTGATAGATATATTTTTGGAGTCTTTCAATGCAAGCAAAATTGGTTCGTTTGGAAGAAAAGAAAAACAAGGTTTTGGACAATTTAGTCCTTATTTCTAGAAGAATTATTTTTTTTTTGAAAGGGTCTAAATATGTTATGTGCTTAAATGTTTCATTTATGAATGTATTAGCCTTTGTAGAATATATTGGTATATGTTTTGTAAATTATTTTTAGCCTATGTTTTAAAAGGAGAAGTTTCTTTCAGAACTATATTATTGCAATCGACTGTGAAAGGTTTCACAGTCGACTCTCTTGAAGCTTCCGAGAGAAAATGAGTTTAATCGATCAATTTTCATCTCCCATTTTTTAAATAGAAGTATGCCTAAATATATTTCTTAAAATCATTTGGTATTCTAATGCTTCATTGTTTTATCAATTGGTATCATTTTGTTTCATTGTTTTATCAATCAATTGTAATCCTCCACAATAAAAAAAAAAATTAAAAATTAAAAATAAAAATAAAAATAAAAATAAAATGAGAACAACAACTTGGAAAAGGCCTTCAACCCAATTCTCATTATTGCAGCTAAATAAATCATCCAAAAAGTAAAAAAAAAAAAAAAACAAATCTAATTCTCCCACGATAGCTTTAGATTTCACCAATGGTCAGTGTTGATGATGATTGTCGAACATGACGGATTCAAGTTCATCGACGTTTTCTTCTGGAATGACTGGATTTTCAGAACCCCAGATAGAGTTTGGATCATGTTGAAAATTAGCTTCCTTGGAAACTAGAAAAGAAAACATTTTTTTTTAGGATATGTCCAAAATTATATGTGAAGCTCGGATCAAGTTCTGGAATAGAGTTTGAATTGGTTTCTGGGTGAAACCAATTTCAAACATTTTGAGGGTTTGCACAAGAGTCTGCAAACTCCTTCAAAAAGGCTAGATAAACTTGCAGATTTTGAACCTAAAAATCACACATAATTAGCAAATTAAGTCCAGAAACTCAAAAAGATGAATTGGTATGTAAAAATTCTTTTTCCTTAAAAATTCTTTTGATAAAAAGGAGATGTCGTCTATAAAGACTACGACTTCGTTAAACCTCAAGACCTTGAAATGGAACGATGAGATATCAACCGTATAAACACAAGATTGAAAAATATGAAATCTTTTTCAATGAAAGGTTAAATGTATGAATCAAGTGAGGAATATAGAGATGCTTGAAAAGATAAATAAACAAAGAACGTAAGCACACAAGAACTCAAAGGGTTTATAGTGGTTCATCATACTTGCTGTTGGAGGGAAAAAATTTGGATACACAACCATAAATGGGATCTTGAAGCCTAGCTTGAGGTTCATATGAGAGTTTAATGGTAGTCGCATAACGATCACTTACCAGAAGGCCGACCAGGAGATTGGATACATTTCTGGCACCAAAAATCATGTGGATTGCTACAATAGAAGTAGGTTCTTGTTCATGGCTAAAGTAAGGAGCAAATACACACCCTTGGATACATCTTCTTCTCAAGAACCTATAAGCACCGCATTGAGAACCATATGCTGGAGTTATGGTCGGAGTTGCAACCGGGGCAACAAAGGAAGTTGAGGGAGAAGCATCGGCAACAATAGCTGAGGGAGCAACATCAGTAGCAGTAGCATTAATAGCCATGGAAGATTTTGCTTTCTGGTGAATAGTAAACAAAAAACGAGCAATATATGCTCTCTGGTGAACATTGGAATGACTAAAGGAAAACAGAAGAGAGAGACTCTCTAATTTCGTCTAAACCTTCTTGCAGATGGACGGAGTTCAATTATATAACCGGACCTAACTCGACATGGAGACAGACACTCCGTGAAACCAGCCTCAAAATCTACAGAAAATCCACGAGACATACTGGAGAGAAACACGCGGAGGAAAATCAAAAAGGTTGCTGGGACCCATGATAGCATTTAGATGCACGCAGAAATTTCGGAAAGTTACTGGAACGCGCGCTGGACGCGTGGAGAGAAATCCGGAAAGTTATTTCGGATAAAAAAATAATAAATAATAATAATAATATATGTAATAAAATAAAATATAAATAATTTAAATTATTACCTCAAATTAATATTTATTTAAAAAATATAATTATATAATAAATCTGTTTTGAATAAAAGAGAACATTTTTCTATGTGTTGAATGTTTAAATGTGTTCTCATATATATGAAAGATAAATATGTACTAAATGCGAAAATATTTTACAAAAAATACTATTATCAAATAACTTTATACTGGATCATAATTTTAAAATTATTTTCATGTAGTAATATTTTCCATGATGGATATCTTGTACTGTTTTTAATACTTAACGTTACATCTATATTATCAGTGCTTTTTGTTTATTATCCATCATATTATTTATGTGGATTATGCTTGGTAAATTTCTCTCATGAAGTGTATTGTTTAAATCTTTATTTTTCTTCATTAACAATGTCTTTTTGATTATGACAAAAAATGGGAGAATAATAAGATGTTATGTGTAGTGACCCGTAAGAGGACCTAAGAAATCTCGAGTGAAATAAATATTTTGAGGGCTTGGAAATTTTGAGAATTTAAATTTTTGGGAAATTAAGATGATTTTTTTTTTTTGGCCCTGGGAAATATTTGATAGGTATTTTAATTTTTTTTTAAAGAATGCAAGAATATCATTATTTGGAATTTTAGGATTTTACTAGAATAAAGATTTTATTTTATTTGGGGAGAAATTGGTGTTAGTGTAGGTGCTCTAGACCCAATCAAATTGGGCATGTTGTACACTGACAATTGTAATCATGTTATTATTTGAATAAGGAGTTATTCAAATTCACAAGAAGTCATTCTATTAGTTTCTTGTTATTATTGTAATAACCGAATGAAACTAGATAGAAGTCCATATGATGTATACTGTGAATAATCTATAAAGATGTGAGATGATGCATCACAGTTTCTAGACATCATTAAACGTCCCAAGTCATAGCAATGTCAAGAATGGACATTGACAATTGCGGTAAGACTTGTATGTGCTATGTTTTTGCTATGTGATAGCAATGGGGGTCTCACACCCATAGGCATGGGGATGCCTAGACGAGTACATAGGTGACCAATGTTGGAGAACATGTCACTGGACATGACTCGCCATGAGAATCCATTTTGGTTATATGTTGATGGTATTCTCATACGAGATGGGTGTAACTAATCCTTGGACCTGAGGTTGTCACGGTCATCTCATAAGAAGACCGGTATGCTTTGACATCGTTTCGATGGGCCTAGATAAAGGCTGCACGTGGGCGATCGTTGGGCATATCGTGAGGCTTATGGAGATGGGTGCATAATCAAGATGGGACTCGTCTGTCCCTTGATAGAGGATGATGTATCTAAGGCGCCTTCGGTGGATATTCACTTTAAATCCATGGCCATGGTGAAAGAGATCAATAAGGAGTTATTGATTCACTTTCTATTAAGTGAAGATATCCGGATAACCGAAGAAATACTTATGTGAATCATAATCAAGCAACACATTGCCAACTTGAGATCACATATGATACATTGACGAGAGGATCGTATTACACGGTAACCATGGTCGTGAAAGGTTATTTGCGGATTATGAATCCTTCTGAATAATTGGGTAGGCATGACGCCTTGCTAGAGGCCAATCTTGTCTTATGTGTTCGTACCGGCACATTGCCAACATATTCGGAAGCCTAATGAGTCATACGCAATAGGCATGGTCCCTGGCTTAAACTAGGAAAGCGGACGTATGGTTAAGTGGGACACTTCGGCAAGAAGTTGTGCCATCGTAGGTTCTCACGGGAAAAGAACAAACAGACGAAATGACGTCGATATGACAAGGGGTCGTCATAAAGGAAAAAATTTCCTAAAATAGCAATTGATTAAATTAGAAAGTAGTTTCTAACTTAATGATTAAATTAGAAAGAAGTTTCTAATTTAATAATTTGGGCTTAATTTAATGCTTGGGCCAAATAAAGTATTTGGGCCAAATATTAAATTAAATTAAATATTTGAGCTAAATTAGATTTGGGTCAAATATTAAATAATAAATATTATATTTGGGCTAAATAAGATTTGGGCCAAATATTAAATATTAATTATTTGGGCTTGAATTAGATTTGGGCCACATATTTATAAATGAATTTGGGCCACTTTAATTTCTAGTTGGACTAGGATTAATGGGCTAGCCCAATCCATGTCCCCTAGGGTTTGGAAAAACCCTAGGAGGTTGCTTCATTATAAATAGCCCTTTATGGGATGCCCAAATGATGCCTCTTATTTTGTTGGTTTTCAAGAGTTGAAAATCAATTATTTTCCCGTCCATTCATAAGCCTTGTTAGGAGAAGGAGCTAGCACTCCCATTCCGCTCTCCTCGCCAACGGACGCGCGCCGCGTATCACAAGTTAGAGGCCGGACACTTGGACGACTCAAATCCGCAAACGACTCAAAATCTAAAGGTTAGATTTATTTTATTATATATGTGATTGTTTAATTTTGACGTTGATCCAATCGCCGGGATCGGGGTAAGGTTCAAAATTTTGAACTACGCTGCTTGCCCCGTAGCGATCTTGCTTTATTTTCAGTGGTATCAGAGCCATCGTCGAAATATTTCAATTCATAATGTGCGGATTCGGTTATGTTGTTATTTGTGAAATAATTAAATAATTGTTGCGTTTGTATTTTTTTGGATTGCAAAACGTTTTTGGGTAAAGGGCAAAAGATCGTGTATGACACGGAAAAGGGCGAAACGGGGTTCGGGGTGTATACGGATGCACCGGGGCGTCGAAAGACGCGGCCGAGAGGGGCCCGCGCGCGCTGGGCACGGCCTGGGCGCGCGCAGGGCCCGGCCAGGCGCGGCCCTGCGCGCTGGGGCGTGGCCGCGCGCGCGCAGGCGGCCCCAGCCGCGGCCGCGCGCGCGCATCGCGCGGCCGGGCACGGGCGCGACCCGCGCGCGGCCCGCGGGTTCGACCCGCGAGCGGCTTGCGGGTGCGACCCGCGACCCGCGCGGCCCCAGCGGCCCGCGCGCGCCCTTGCGCGGCCCGCGCGGCCCCTGCCGCCCGCACGGGCCGAGGCCGCGCGCGCCAGGCGCGCCCCATGCGTGCCCAGCGCGCGCCTGGCGCGGCCCATGCGCGCCCCAGCCGCGCCCAGCGCGCGCCAGACGCGGCCCAGGCGCGCCCAGCGCGCCCCATGCGCGCCCAGGCGCGCCCCATGGGCCTTGCGGCCTGGCAGCATGTTCGACATGCTGCCCAGCCGCCTCCCGGCCCCTCCCGCTCCCTCGGGCTTTGGTTTGACCCTTCCCGGGGGTCCCCGTGAAGCAACCGGGTCGACCCTTCGGTGGCCCAGTGCGTTCCGTTCTTTTTGGTGGGGCCCGGCCAAATTGTTTGGCTATTTTTATTATTTTTATCCGATCCATGAGTGTATGACACTTATGGGCCGTGATTAAAAATTGGCCAGGGCCATTAATTGGGTTATTTATTAATTATTGGGCTGCTAATGTATGTTTGACATACATTGGTTGATCGAAGGCCTGTTGAGCCTTGTTAGTTAGACTAATGGATGGAGCCCTAGCCCAACACAATTAAAACAATTTTGTTTTTCCAAAATCATACAAATTTTTCAATTTATTGAAAGCGTTTCATTAAGTTTGAAATAAATGCGACAATTAATTAACATAATCTAAATGAATCAATGTGATTGATTGCATGGGTGTATGGTATGGATCGAGTCGACCATTTATCTTATGTTGGGAATGAATGCTTGTAAATTTGGTTTTTGAAATAGGGCCTGCGTGTCCTGCCTCTCTTATACTCTGATGTACATTCTCTTCTCATCTCACTCCCCCCGAATGTAACTCGGGGTTTCTGATTCTATGTAATGTATGTAGAATAGAATAGAGTAGCGATAGTTGTAGTTTGTATGAAGAGCAAGAGATGGAGCCAAATTGAAGACAAGATTCGAAGACCAATGAAGGCTTGAAGAATGTGCTTATGAAGCAAGATGTGATTCTTCACCTAGGTTTGACCCGCTAGCTTCCCTTCTATGGCTCGAGGGGACTAGCCGTAGTTATCCATACCATACACCGGTTTGAGTCGTTTATTATGCATTATTAATTTGATTAATTGCATGTGATGAGACCTAAATAAATAAATAATAAATCCCTCATTAATATTAAGCCAACTTGCCTTCCATCATTATGAAGCATTAGGTTTCTAGCTGGCACTTGATTTGTTGAGTCACTCAAGGTCATGTGTCACCTATGATTCCTATGCTTCATGGGCCATGAGATGTCCCTGAATGATGGGTCCGACTTAACTAGAAAAGTGGGGTTTGTTGAGTCACTCAAGGCCTTACTGAGTATAGAGGCAAAGATTGGGAGTCACATAAGATGTGCTTGACAAGGAGTTGTCAACCCAATGAATCTAGGAGTTGCATGGAGATGCAATTGGTAGCAAGTACCTACCTAATCGATCCTAACACAATTTGTTGAGTCACTCAAGGTTGTGCGAGGGGAGATGGGATCCTAGCTCACTAGGAAATCTTCCAACGGGATTTCCCGAGTTATGTCTAGAGGGTGGCAAACTCGTAGAAAATAGTGGGAGCAATCATAAAATGTTACTTCTTGCAATTTATGATTTCGTAATTCAATATGATTATAATAATATCTCTATTCAGTTGTTGATCCAGAATGTCTGGAAACATGTCGATAAGATCGATACTCGAGGGCAATAATACCTTCAAAGGACTAATTTCTCTGACTGGGAGATCATCTTGAGGATAGTCCTCATGTATGATAAGATTCTTTATGTGATAAAGAGCTATCTTCTTATGAAGCCACCAGTTAAAGAAATAATAGCACATTAGGCCTGGACGATGCACATGGGTGATATGATCATCGCTTGATATATCGTCTTGGCTGCCATGACCCCGAAACATAGGTCGCCACATAAGAGTTATGATGCCTATGAGATCATGGCTAGGCTCAAGGACCATCTGTTGAGAAGCATGCCATGGAGATGATATGTTTTATCAATAGGTTGCCAGAGCTGAACTTGGGTATGGATGCTGAAACTTACCTTAGATTTGCTGTTATAGTCCCTCCCTAAAAGTTATGGATAAGACTCTTAGAGAGTAGCTGTCCATACTAAGGGAGACCAAGCCTAAAATTGATTATAGGCCAAGAGAAGTGTTCTCTTAGTTGAAAGGCCCAAGGCGCACAAGGGTAAGCCCAAGAGTAAGAAAGCCAAAAAGGAAGAAGAGTTCTTCTATAGCGTAATTTGGAAGAGTCTAGAAGACTAAAACCCAAAAGGCAAAAAGGATGCAATCTATCTCCACTGTGATAAATCGAGAAGTGTAAAGTAAGAAGAGTTCTACTCAAGGCACTTCAGGTATTTATGTTATTGGAATTAATCTATTTACTTCTGATCAGTCCACATGAGTATTAGAACTGGATCTAATGCTCATACTTACACCTTCGTGTATGGGCTTAGGAGTACGAGGAGATTAATAATAGGAGAAGTGTACCTACACGTGGTAAATGGATCAAAAGTTGTTCCATTAGTTGTAGGGACCTATTTATTGACATTATCCACATGGCTTGTGTTAGATTTACATAACTGTTACTTTATTCCTAGTTTGACTAGGAATATTATTTCTATTTCTTGTTTGGACAAAGATGGATTTTCATTTTTATTTAAGAACAATAGTTGTTCATTTTATAAAAATGAGTTGTTTTATGGTAAAGCAACAATATGTAACGGTTTGTATATTCTTGATGTTGATACTCCTATTAATAACATAAATATTAAGCGACTGAAATCAGGTGATTTAAATAGCACTTATTTATGGCATTGTCGCCTTGGCCATATAAATGAGACTCGCATATCCAATTTGTATAAAAATAGACACCTTAGCACATTTGATTATGAATCATATGGTGCTTGCGAATCTTGTTTACTTGGTAAGATGACTAAATCTCCTTTTAAAGGAAAGGGAGAGAGGGCCACAGAAGTGCTAGAGCTTGTGCACACTGATGTGTGTGGGCCCATGTCCACCCAGACTCGAGGTGGGTATGTCTACTTCATAACCTTTACTGATGATAGATCACGTTTTGGTTATGTGTATCTCATGAAACACAAATCAGAAGCTTTTGAAAAGTTCAAGGAATTCAGATTTGAAGTAGAGAAACAAACTGAGAAAAGTATCAAAGTACTTCGATCAGATCGAGGTGGTGAATACTTGAACAGTGAGTTTCTAAATCATCTGAAGCAGAATGGGATTCTCTTACAATGGACTCCACTTGGAACACCAGTGATGAACGGTGTGTCTAAAGGAGGAATAGGACCTTGTTGGACATGGTCTGGTCCATGATGAGTCGCGTTGAACTCCCTATTTCATTTTGGGGATACGCACTCCTCACCGCGATCTTTGTTTTGAACAGGGTTCCAAGTAAATCAGTTACTTAGACTCCATATAAGATATGGAAAGGAAAGAAGCCAAATTTGTCTTTCCTTAAGATTTGGGGTTGTCAAATTTATGTTAAACGTGTTGACAGTAATAAGCTGCAATCCAAATCGATGAGATATTTGTTTGTGGGATATCCAAATGGATATTACTTTTACCACCCATGTGAACAAAAGGTGTTTTGTTGCCAAGCATGTGGTATTCCTTGAGAAGGAATTCTTAGATGCTGTGGCTAGTGGGAGGAATGTTAAGCTCGAATAAGATTCGAGGCGAACCACAAATAAATACTCCCCTCCAGGAACCCGAGAAAGATCGCACACAAGAAGTTGTGTCAACTCCCCAACCTTCTACACAAGAACCTCATAGGTCGATGAGGGTTCGTCACGAGCAAGAGAGATATGGATTTCTCATCTCGGCACATGGAGATGTGCTTCTGGTTGTGAACGATGACCCTACTATCTATGATGAGGCAATGTCTGACATTGACTCTGGGTTATGGCAATGACAAAACAGCTTTCCTTGAAGGAAACCTGGTCGAGGATGTGTATATGACATAGCCTGATAGTTTTGTTACTCATAAACATGCAAATAAGATTTGCAACTTGCAAAGGTCCATTTGTGGACTAAGGCAAGCATTCCGGAGTTAGAATCAATGTTTTGATGAAAAGATCAAAAAGTTTGATTTTTCACAAAAGGGAAGTTGATCCTTGTGTTTACAAGAAGGTTAGTGGGAGCGTGGTGGTCCTTTTAGTCCTATATGTGGATAATTTATTGCTCATAGGGAATGGTGTTCCCATGATGCAATTAGTTAAAATATGGCTTTCAAAATATTTTCTCCATGAAGAATTTGGGAGAAGCAGCCTATATTCTGGGAATAAGGATCTATAGAGATAGATCCAGGAGGTTGCTAGCACTCTCCCATAGTGCGTACATTGACAAGGTGCTAAAGAGGTTTAGCATGGAAGATTCTAGGAGGAGAAGTCTTCCCATGTCACATGGAATACATCTCTCCAAGGCTATGTGTTTGAAGACACAAGATGAGAGAGATAGGATGAGTCGAGCGCAATATGCCTTGGCTATTGGCTCGATCATGTATGCCATGTTATGTACGAGGCCTGATATCGCATATACTTTGAGCATATGTAGTAGATATCAAGCTGATCCAGGTTAGAAACACTGGATTGCTGTGAAAACCATTCTTAAGTACTTGTGAAGTACTAAAGAGATGTTTTTACCATATGGAGAATGAGAGCATACCATGAAGGGGTTCATGGATGCCAGTTTCCAATTCGACCATGATGATTTTAAATCACGTATAGTTGAAATTCATATTCTGCCTATATGGCTGGGCCATGAGTTGGAAGAGTTCCAACAAGAAATAGTGGCAGATTCAACAACTGAAGTCGAATACATAAACAACCTTCGAAGCAGCTAAGGAGATTGTATGGATCCGTAAGTTCTCTGATGAACTTAAAGTGGTGTCCAGCATTGTTGATCCAATAACAGTTATTGGGACAACAATGGAGCCATCGCGTAAGCGAAGGAACCACGGTCTCATCAACGGACCAAACTTGTATTGCGATATCACCATATGATAATGGAGATTATCAGCTGTGGTGACATATATAGAGAAAGTGTCGACGGATGACAACGTCGTAGATCTCTTGACTAAAGCTCTGTCCCAAGAGAAACATGAAAGTCATGTTCGATCATCAGGTATAAGATACATGAATGATTGGCTCTAGTGCAAGTGGGAGATTGTTAGTGTAGGTGCTCTAGACCCAATCAAATTGGGCATGTTGTACACTGACAATTGTAATCATGTTATTATTTGAATAAGGAGTTATTCAAATTCACAAGAAGTCATTCTATTAGTTTCTTGTTATTATTGTAATAACCGAATGAAACTAGATAGAAGTCCATATGATGTATACTGTGAATAATCTATAAAGATGTGAGATGATGCATCACAGTTTCTAGACATCATTAAACGTCCCAAGTCATAGCAATGTCAAGAATGGACATTGACAATTGCGGTAAGACTTGTATGTGCTATGTTTTTGCTATGTGATAGCAATGGGGGTCTCACACCCATAGGCATGGGGATGCCTAGACGAGTACATAGGTGACCAATGTTGGAGAACATGTCACTGGACATGACTCGCCATGAGAATCCATTTTGGTTATATGTTGATGGTATTCTCATACGAGATGGGTGTAACTAATCCTTGGACCTGAGGTTGTCACGGTCATCTCATAAGAAGACCGGTATGCTTTGACATCGTTTCGATGGGCCTAGATAAAGGCTGCACGTGGGCGATCGTTGGGCATATCGTGAGGCTTATGGAGATGGGTGCATAATCAAGATGGGACTCGTCTGTCCCTTGATAGAGGATGATGTATCTAAGGCGCCTTCGGTGGATATTCACTTTAAATCCATGGCCATGGTGAAAGAGATCAATAAGGAGTTATTGATTCACTTTCTATTAAGTGAAGATATCCGGATAACCGAAGAAATACTTATGTGAATCATAATCAAGCAACACATTGCCAACTTGAGATCACATATGATACATTGACGAGAGGATCGTATTACACGGTAACCATGGTCGTGAAAGGTTATTTGCGGATTATGAATCCTTCTGAATAATTGGGTAGGCATGACGCCTTGCTAGAGGCCAATCTTGTCTTATGTGTTCGTACCGGCACATTGCCAACATATTCGGAAGCCTAATGAGTCATACGCAATAGGCACGGTCCCTGGCTTAAACTAGGAAAGCGGACGTATGGTTAAGTGGGACACTTCGGCAAGAAGTTGTGCCGTCGTAGGTTCTCACGGGAAAAGAACAAACAGACGAAATGACGTCGATATGACAAGGGGTCGTCATAAAGGAAAAAATTTCCTAAAATAGCAATTGATTAAATTAGAAAGTAGTTTCTAACTTAATGATTAAATTAGAAAGAAGTTTCTAATTTAATAATTTGGGCTTAATTTAATGCTTGGGCCAAATAAAGTATTTGGGCCAAATATTAAATTAAATTAAATATTTGAGCTAAATTAGATTTGGGTCAAATATTAAATAATAAATATTATATTTGGGCTAAATAAGATTTGGGCCAAATATTAAATATTAATTATTTGGGCTTGAACTAGATTTGGGCCACATATTTATAAATGAATTTGGGCCACTTTAATTTCTAGTTGGACTAGGATTAATGGGCTAGCCCAATCCATGTCCCCTAGGGTTTGGAAAAACCCTAGGAGGTTGCTTCATTATAAATAGCCCTTTATGGGATGCCCAAATGATGCCTCTTATTTTGTTGGTTTTCAAGAGTTGAAAATCAATTATTTTCCCGTCCATTCATAAGCCTTGTTAGGAGAAGGAGCTAGCACTCCCATTCCGCTCTCCTCGCCAACGGACGCGCGCCGCGTATCACAAGTTAGAGGCCGGACACTTGGACGACTCAAATCCGCAAACGACTCAAAATCTAAAGGTTAGATTTATTTTATTATATATGTGATTGTTTAATTTTGACGTTGATCCAATCCCCGGGATCGGGGTAAGGTTCAAAATTTTGAACTACGCTGCTTGCCCCGTAGCGATCTTGCTTTATTTTCAATTGGAATAAATAAGTGAGGGAAATTTGGGAAGAATTTAATAGGAGTAAATTAAGGGAATTAAGGGATTTAATTAAAGAGAAATTAGCAGAGTTATTATTAAAGTGGGATTATTCATGTAGGGTTGAGGCATATAATTATATATGCATGATACTTCTTTGAAAACCTAGTGCCGTGCATTATTTTGGAGAAGCAAAGAAGGGAGTAGAAGCAGAGAGATTCTTGAATTAAGGCAAGTATCCTACTTCTTTTCTTTATGCAATTTCCCTTTTTCTATTCCTTTGAGATTGCTTTTGCAAGGTCTTATCTTCCTCTATTGGATACGGTCTCTGTAATCTTCCAAGTAAGGTCTTTTTGCTCCATGGCCAATATTTTTTTCCTTTCTTTGTTTTTGGTATGAGATTTCATTCCTCAGTTAGCCAAGGGTGAACTCATTACTCAGGCAAAAAAATCTAGTGAGTATCCAATAGAGGAAGATATTTTTTTCCTAGAGTTTACGCTCCTTATTATGGAGTAGGGGTTTTAAACTCTAGGAAAATATGTGCTTATTTCTTTTGGTTGCAGGTTCAGCCACAGGCAGGCATGAGTTTATATTTACGCCTTTGTGCCTTGAGTTGCATTTAAGGTGCATTGAGATTTATGTGGGCCGTCAGGCCAGTATGTGCATACCTGCATGAGATATATTCACTCTGAGCATCATCATATGAGAACCTGTGCAACCATAACAGTTTATTCAAATATATCAAACTTTCATTAATGAGTTCGATTATAAGAAGAGTTAAGATATCCCTCAGTTATGAGGGTAGTTTTCCCTTAGTTTATATCGAGTTACCTTGTGGTATTGAGATGAGTTATTTTTGATGAGTTCTAGATTTCTTTGACTCAGCCTATTATATCTTTCATGCCTATTGCTTGCTGAGTCTTGTGACTCACCTTGTATTCTTCACCATTTCAGGTAGCGGCGAGAGAGTTCTTGAGGTGGGTTCGAACAGTGGGGTGCGTTAGATTGTGTAGGTGGAGGCCACTCAAACCTGAAGGATGTCTGGGTCATTTGGTTTTTTGGTCATTTGACATTTAGTTATTTATTTTCGCAGTTGTCTTTTATTTTATGAGGGATATTTATATTTGATGTTATCCAGTTGGGGACTAGTACATTGAGTATAGTTTGAGTTTGCTTTTAGCATGTTGAGATTTATATTTTCAGTATTTATGAGAATTATTATTTGTTGTTATTCATTTATTCCTTATTTTATGTAGCACCTCCCTTGGTCTGAAAGGGGGTGTCTACAATGTTGGTATCAGAGCAAAGGTTTGAGTCTGAGTCTCCCATACACACATAGGCTATTGGGTAGAGTTAAGACCCGAGTTGTCAGTTGGGTAGTTTAGACCCGAACAAATAGAATTTTCTAACACTTTGTGGTGATGCAGGCGAGATGAGTAATGCGAGAGGACAACCCCGTACTCGTAGTCAGCCTGCTACAGTTCCTGATGAGGTTCTTGAGCAGACACATGAGACACCAAGAAAGTTTACTAGTGAGGAGTATCGACGGGGAATGGCTGAGATGCAAGGCATGTTGACCGGACTGATGCAAGTGGTGAATACTATAGCCACGAACCAGGCGAGGCCAGAGCCTCAGGAGACAGGAGGCAATGGAGGAGTTCCACCAGCCATTCCAGTAGTACCAGTCACCCCAGCAGCTTCAGTTGCGGTGACAGATAATAGGACCCAGTTGCTGAAGGATTTCATGGCATTCCGACCACCCGAGTTCCATGGTGGCACTGATGCAGTCGCAGCGGAGAATTGGATGTTTGCAGTTGAGAAGCATCACCATTCCATTGGATGCTTAGATGATCGCCGAGTCAGACTTAGCACATTTTTGCTTCGAGGAGATGCTGAGAGATGGTGGGAGACTGCCCGCCAGAGATTTGGAGATAGGGAGCTGACTTGGGCCGAGTTCCAGTAGATGTTTAATGTAGCTTATTGTCCAGCGTGGGTTCAAGAGCAAAAGACCTACGAGTTTAACGATCTGGTTCAAGGTAGCAAGACCGTAGCACAGTATGAGGCGGAGTTTACAGCTTTGGCTCGATATGCTCCAGAGTTGGTTTCCACAGAGGCGAAGAAGGCCTCTAAGTTTCAGAGAGGACTATGTGCTAACATTCGCCATGCTTTCGGAGGAGTTCAGTGCGAGGAGTATGCTGCAACTGTCCAGCAGACGTACGTGGTTGAGAGAGACCGTAATGAATGGAGAGCGATACAAGCAAGCAAGAAAGGAGCTGGTTCATCTTTTAATGGCAAGAAGAGAAAGTGGGCAGCTGGGCAGGGACGCAGTGAGGGGAAGGAACCACTGTGTCGTCAGTGTGGGAGGTGGCACAAGGGTCAGTGCATGGTTGGACAGGACGTATGCTATCAGTGTGGATAGGTTGGCCATATGAAGAAGGATTGTCCGAGGAATCAGACAGCGCCTCCAGCACCCCCATCTCAGGAGGTAACTTGCTTCAAGTGTGGTTAGCGAGGGCACAAGGCAAATGTGTGCACACGTCCACCGCAGTATAGAGGATACAGGGCAGGAGGTCAGGGCCCGAGGGGTAATCAGAGGCCACCAACTAGGGGACCAGTGGCAGTCCAAGCACCCCCACCACTTCTACCAGCAGCTCAGCACCCGCCTATGGCAGAGAGACCCCAGGTTCAGGGTAGAGTTTACGCTCTCACATCAGTTGAGGCCGAGCAGGGCAGCGAGACGATCCAAGGTATTCTATCTCTCTATGATCATGATGTTCAAGTGCTTTTTGATACTGGAGCTACACATTCTTTTATTGCACCACATGCTATGTGTTATATTCCACATTCTTGGATCGCGTTGCCATATCATTTGATTGTGTCTACCCCTGGGGATAGAATCATGGTGGGGAGGGAGAAATTTGAAAATTGTGAGATAGGAATGCATGATAGGAAGTTATTGGGTGATTTGATCATTCTTGATATTAGTGACTTTGATTTGATCCTTGGTATGGATTGGTTATCTCGACATTATGCTAAAGTTGACTGTCGTAAGAAGACTATTTCTTTCGAGATACCTCTACAGTCGGTCCTTATATATAGAGGTGTCAAGCCTATATTTACAATACCCATGATCTCTGTGATGAAAGTAGAGAAGTTGTTACGAGATGGTTGTGAAGCCTACTTAGCTTTCGTGACTACTGATGAAGGGAGCAAGAAAGATTTAACTGAGGTGCCAGTAGTTCAAGATTTTGTCAATGTCTTTTCTGATGACCTACCGGGATTGCCGCCCCGGCGAGATGTGGAGTTTTCTATTGAGTTATTACCTGGTACCCAGCCTGTATCTAAGGTTCCGTACCGTATGGCGCCTAATGAGCTTAAGGAGTTGAAGACCCAGTTGGAAGAGTTGATAGAGAAGGGTTTCATTCGACCCAGCTCGTCTCCTTGGGGTGCACCTGTTTTGTTCGTGAGAAAGAAAGATGGATCGCTACGGCTATGTATCGATTATCGCCAGCTAAATCAGGTAACTATCAAGAATAAATACCCTTTACCTCGAGTGGATGATTTACTAAATCAGTTGTGAGGAGCTAAGGTATTCTCGAAGATTGATTTGAGATTGAGCTATCATCAAGGACGAGTTAGAGATGAAGACATTCAGAAGACAGCTTTTCGGACTCGATATGGTCATTATGAGTTCGTGGTGATGCCTTTCGGTTTGACTAATGCCCCAGCTATTTTCATGGACCTGATGAATCAAGGCCTTCGTGAGTATTTAGATTGCTTTATTATTGTGTTTATTGATGATATTCTAGTATACTCACCCAGTGCAGAGGAGCATGAGGAGCATCTTACCTTAGTATTGAGGAGGCTTAGAGAGGAGCAGTATATGCCAAGTTTAGCAAGTGCGAGTTTTGGCTAGATCGGATTGGATTCTTGGGTCATATTGTGTCTGGAGATGGCATTTCAGTGGATCTCGAGAAGACTAAGGCAGTTATGGATTGGCCAAGGCCGACGACAGTGACAGAGATCCGTAGTTTCTTGGGACTTGCTAGATATTATAGACGATTTATTGAAGGTTTTGCTCGTTTATCTTCCCCGATGACAAAGCTGACGAGGAAAGGAGTAAAGTTCGAGTGGAACGATGCGTGTGAGCGATCTTTCCAAGAATTGAAGAGGAGATTGACTACTGCACCAGTTTTGGCTATTTCGAGGAGTGGAGAAAAGTTTTCGGTATACAGCGATGCTTCCCATTCAGGTTTGGGATGTGTGTTGATGCAAGAAGGGCGAGTTAATGCTTATGCCTCGAGGTAATTGAAGAGACACGAGATGAACTATCCCACTCATGACTTAGAGTTAGCAGCAGTGGTATTTGCTTTAAAGATCTGGCGACACTATTTGTATGGAGAGAAGGTGGAGATCTATACCGACCACAAGAGCTTACATTATCTTTTGTCACAAAAAGAGTTAAACATGAGGCAAAGACGATGGATTGAATTGTTTAAACATTTTGATTGTGAGATCTTATACCATCCTGGTAAGGCTAATGTGGTAGCTGATGCCTTGAGTAAGCGAGGAGCTTCGATGGCTACTATGATGACGCAAGAGTGGATGTTATTGGAGCAGTTGAGTGCTCTATCTATTTCAACCCCTGCGGATCAGGCTTTGATGAGTTGTGCTTACATGAGGGTTCAGCCTGAATTATTTGATCGAATTAAGGCATGGCAATTGGGAGATGAGAAACTAGCTAAAGTTCTAGCCGACATTGAAAGTTTTACCTCTGTGGGGTATTCTGTTCGAGTTGATGGTATTCTAGTTTTTCGTGGTCATATCTGTGTACCTAATGTTGAGGACCTTAAGCAAGAGATTTTGAATGAAGCACATAAGCCTCGGTATACTATTCATCCTAGTGTCTCTAAGATGTACCAGGACTTGAAGCGTCAATTTTGGTGGAGTGGTATGAAGAGAGATGTGGCTAAGTATGTATCCCAGTGTTCAGTGTGTCAACAGGTGAAGGCAGAACATCAAAAACCTGCAGGGTTATTACTTCCCTTGTCGATTCCGAAATGGAAATAGGATAGTATTACTATGGACTTTGTAATGGGTTTACATAAGACGGCACAAGGCCATGATGCTATATGGGTGGTTGTGGATCGCCTTTCCAAGTCAGCCCATTTTCTACCCATTAAGAAGACTTATCCATTGGACAGGTTAGCGAGGATTTATATCAAGGAAATTGTTAAGCTGCATGGAGTTCCTTCTAGCATTATTTCAGATAGAGATCCCCAATTCACTTCTCATTTTTGGACAGCGTTGCAAGAAGCTTTGGGTACTCAACTGAAGTTTAGTACTACATTCCATCCTTAGACAGATGGTCAGTCCGAGCGGACCATTAGGACTTTGAAGGACATGTTGAGAGCTTGTGTTTTAGACTTCCACGGCAGTTGGGACGAGCATTTACTTTTGGTGGAGTTTGCATATAACAATAGTTTCCATTCGAGTATTGGTATGCCGCCATATGAGGCTTTGTATGGCCGACCATGTCGATCGCCTATATGTTGGGAGGAGATTGGTGATAGGACCTTGCTAGGGCCCGAAATCGTGGAGCAGACGACTGAGAAGATCAAGCTCATTAAAGCTAGAATAAAGATAGCATAGGATTGACAGAAGAGTTATGCCGATAAGAGGCGATATGACTTGGAGTTCGAGGTTGGTGACCATGTTTGGTTGAGAGTCATGCTTATGAAGGGTGTGCGACGTTTTGGAGTATCAGGGAAGCTTAGCCCACGTTATATTGGACCGTTTGAGATATTGAGGAGAGTTGGATCTTTGGCATATGAGTTAGCTTTACCACCTCAATTGGCTCACGTTCATAATGTGTTCCATGTATCGATGTTGAGGAAGTATGTTCCCGATCCGCAGCATGTGATTGATTATCAGTCGCTTGAGGTTAGTGAGGATGTGTCCTATAAGGAGATGCCCGTCAGTATTTTGGAGCGCAAGGAAAAGATTTTGAGGAACCGCTCAATTCCACTTATCAAAGTGCAATGGCAGCGACACTCTCAAGATGAGGCAACTTGGGAGCTAGAGGAAGATATGCGACACCGATATCCCTCCTTGTTCGAGTGACCAAGTATGAATTTGGGGACCAAATTCTTTTAAGGGGGGGAGTAATTGTAGTGACCCGTAAGAGGACCTAAGAAATTTCGAGTGAAATAAATATTTTGAGGGCTTGGAAATTTTGAGAATTTAAATTTTTGGGAAATTAAGATGATTTTTTTTTTTTTTTGGCCAAGGGAAAGATTTTATAGGTATTTAAATTTTTTTTTTAAAGAATGCAAGAATATCATTATTTGGAATTTTAGGATTTTACTAGAATAAAGATTTTATTTTATTTAGGGAGAAATTGGAATAAATAAGTGAGGGAAATTTTGGAAGAATTTAATAGGAGTAAATTAAGGGAATTAAGGGATTTAATTAAAGAGAAATTAGGAGAGTTATTATTAAAGTGGGATTATTCATGTAGGGTTGAGGCATATAATTATATATGCATGATACTTCTTTGAAAACCTAGCGCCGTGCATTATTTTGGAGAAGCAAAGAAGGGAGGAGAAGCAGAGAGATTCTTGAATTAAGGCAAGTATCCTACTTCTTTCTTTATGTAATTTTCCTTTTTCTATTCCTTTGAGATTGCTTTTGCAAGGTCTTATCTTCCTCTATTGGATACGGTCTCTGTAATCTTCCAAGTAAGGTCTTTTTGCTCCATGGCCAATATTTTTTTTCCTTTCTTTGTTTTTGGTATGAGATTTCATTCCTCAGTTAGCCAAGGGTGAACTCATTCAATTGCATCAAGTGAGCGTCTTCAGTTTCTCCTTCTTTGTTTTCAAAGGCAATATATCTATATGCATGTATGAATAGAGGTTGCATAAAATATTTAAGAGTCTTGATGTTATCTTCAATTGTTCTTGAAATCTTTTCAGATTTTATTCTCTTCCATTGGGTATTGATCTACCCAAATCTCTTTTCCGGAATTGTGTAGCATTTAGAGTTTGATTGGCATTGATATATATTTATATATGTTGGGATAGAAGTTGCTGTAATTAACGTAAGTATACATATATGTATATATATATATCATTCAATGGTTGCAGAGATCTTGGAGCTTGAGATTTTATATGTATATCCTTTTAATTGAGTTTTAATCATCCCCAAGTGTTATTTTAATTTGTGTGGCTGATTTTTGGGATTGAAGTTGTATATACTCATGCTCGCATACACTCTGTTTTGCTGTTTCACATAGCAAAATCTAGAAGATGACATTGTAGCAACAGCATAGCAGCGAGTTATTGTAGCAATTCGGGTTACTGTAGCACCGAGAGAAGAAAATCCTTTTTCATCCTAATATGATTTTAATGCAAATAAAAATCTCTTTAATTAAGTTCTAAATTAAATTTAAATTATTATAAATAAAGATTAATAAGATTTAAAGAAATCTTATGCCTTAAAAATAATATTAAGCAAGTCTTATTCATCTAACGTATCCTTGAATTCATAAGACTTGAGATCTAATATGTAACTTTTTGATTTAAGTTTAATTAAGATAATTATATTATTGAGACAATTTGAGAGTGAGAAGAGAGTTTCAACTAAAATAAACATTATTGGATCCATTACTCCATATTAATTCTTAAGAGATCTAATATTGGTTGCCTCAAAATAATTTATCAGATATTCAAAGTTTTAATGTTAAAAAATCCTTAAGACTTGCAATTGGAGTTTAATATGGCTTTTCAAGTTCAATGAATGCTAAGCTAATTACCTTGGTTGAAGAGTAGTAATTAAATTGAGATAAGAGTTAGAGATTCCATATTCTTATAATCATTCCAAGATATCAAGTCTCCAATACAATGAGAATTAAGATACATGCATTGCATGAGATTGTGATGAGATCTGTTATGAAACATGAGTGTTCATGTTGTGTGAGCATGGAGCATTTTGTTTATTGTGGAGCACTACATATTGTGTGCTAGCATATTATTTATGCATTGTTGCATTGAGGCGGCCTGGTCCGCGATGGGATCCCTTGAGCTCATTTTGAGATCTTTGATTACCGATAATTAGGGGCATCGTACGGCCCTAGCGAGATAATTATTTACGCTCCTTATTATGGAGTAGGGGTTTTAAACTCTAGTGAGTATATGTGCTTATTTCTTTTGGTTACAGGTTCAGCCACAAGCAAGTATGAGTTTATATTTACGCCTTTGTGCCTTGAGTTGCATTTAAGGTGCATTGAGATTTATGTGGGCCGTCAGGCCAGTATGTGCATACCTGCATGAGATATATTCACTCTGAGCATCATCATATGAGAACCTGTGCAACCATAACAGTTTATTCAAATATATCAAACTTTCATTAATGAGTTCGATTATAAGAAGAGTTAAGATATCCCTCAGTTATGAGGGTAGTTTTCCCTTAGTTTATATCGAGTTACCTTGTGGTATTGAGATGAGTTATTTTTGATGAGTTCAAGATTTCTTTGACTCAGCCTATTATATCTTTCATGCCTATTGCTTGCTGAGTCTTGTGACTCACCTTGTATTCTTCACCATTTCAGGTAGCGGCGAGAGAGTTCCCGAGGTGGGTTCTAGCAGTGGGGTGCGTTAGATTGTTTACGTGGAGGCCACTCAAACCTGAAGGATGTCTGGGTCATTTGGTCATTTGACATTTAGTTATTTATTTCCGCAGTTGTCTTTTATTTTATGAGGGATATTTATATTTGATGTTGTCCAGTTGGGGACTAGTATATTGAGTACAGTTTGAGTTTGCGTTTAGCATGTTGAGATTTATATTTTTAGTATTTATGAGAATTATTATTTGTTGTTATTCGTTTATTCCTTATTTTATGTAGCTCCTCCCTTGGTCTGAAAGGGGGTGTCTACATTATGAGATAAGAGATTGTATGTATGAGAGTGTGAATTGTATATTATTTTTGTATGGGACAGAAAAATGTATTATGATATTTTTTCGTGTATGTGAGGAAATAGGATATCAAGCAAGTGCAATCAAGGCAATCAGATTTAATAATCAGGTTTGGTTTTTAAACACTTAAAAATTATTTTATCTATTAAGAAATATCCAAAATATTTTTATGCTATTAGTATTTTTGAAAGGGGGAGCTTATAGTATAAAATTAAGGAGGAGTTCAAAAATATTTTATCATATTAATCACCTCATAAATCATGTTTTTTTGTCATCATAAAAACTGGGGAGAATGTTGAGCCAACTTATTCATATTAATTAAGTTTTAATGATTAACAAAAATATTTTTATGATATAAATGTTTTCTCTTTACTCATACAAAAGTAAATTTATTTTGAATTAAAAGAGAATTGCTTTTAGACATATTTTCTTATTTTAATCATTTGTCTCAAAAACTTATATTTGAATTTTTAAATTTTGAATTAAAGGAGAATTATTTTTAGACATGTTTCCTCTTACTCATACAAAAAGTAAATTTATTTTGAATTAAAGGAGATTAATTTTAGACATGTTTTCTTGTTTTAATCATTTATATCTCAAAAGCTTATATTTAAATTTTTAAATTTTGATTTCTTATACAAAGAGTAAATTTATTTTGAATTAAAAGCAAGACATGTTTTCTTATTGTTTGAGAAAACTTAAATATTTTTTGAATTTCAAACTTTATATTAACCCTTTCCTCAATGGCTAGTGTGTTTGGAAGATGTATATATATAGGGTAAGTATAGAGGCTCAAGGTAGAACAAATTTGATAGAGAATTCAAACAAAAGTGAGAAGGTTCAAAGTGCTGGAAGTGTGCTGGCTGGTGGAATTCTCAACCGTTGGTGACTTATTTGTAATTGTCTCTGGTTGTAAGTTTGTTATTTTTACTCACTTGTTATGTGATGGGATTATTTTACTCACTTGTTGTGTGAGGGGATTATATTTGCTAGTAGTATGCTAGTGGTTTTTGCTTAGACAAGGGATTTTATGTTGATTTCAGCTCCAATTAAAAGCTAGTGTTGATTCTCCCTAGTAGAACCTCAAGCTAAGTATTGAGAGAGAGGATTAGGCTCTTTAGAGCCGAACCTCTATAAATTTCTCTTATTCCTTGTGGTTGTGTGATTTTATTTTTATTAATTATATTATAATCACCATATATTAAAATCACAAATTTAAGAGTTTTTAAAACAGTAAAAATTATTAATTAATTTTTAAAAACCCAATTTACCCTCTCTTGGGTATTTCTCTGGGCAATAATGATGATCATGACGATGATGACGACGACGACGACGACGACGATGATCATACTAATACTGGCAATAGTGGAGCAAGAGTTGTAGTTTTGGCGATGCGATTCAACCGCAGGCCTACATTTGCATGTAGAGTTTTGTTTAGGAGATTCAGTATTGCACCTATATCCATGGATGGATGTTTTGTTTTGGCTATTTGATATTGCACCTACATCCGTAGCTGAGACAACTCCAAGGGGGTCACGCGAGCGACACAACATCATTGAAGAGTCTTCTAAAAGAGTATCTCCTCCGGGAGGAATGCTGAGTTGTTCCCAAATTATGGGCCTTTTTAACTTGGCTAGGGTAACCCATGTCCACAACTGCATTACCTCTTAAAGAGTCGTCGTATCTGATGGAAGAGATTGACTGGCTTTCTTCTTCTCTTCTTTTTTTAAAGTGTTTGCTCTGATGAAAGCTAGTTGCATCCAAGACTGTCTTGGGTGACCGGCTTTAGAATATTCTTTTTCTGGATGGCTTGGCAATTCTGGTACCATGGACAACCTTATTCCAGGGACACAGTTAGTGCTTCTCCTAGGGAGACAGCTTCTTGCTTGCAGTTTATCCTTCGAGAGATAAGGACTACATTAGATTCCCTTGAATTGTTCCAGGGGGTTAGAGTCTATATGTTGGGCATATCTTATAGTTATGGGAAGGTTTTTTCGAAGGTACTTCTTTGAATGTCCCTTCGTTTATTCTCACAACTATTTTTCGCTTCTTTGATTAGATACAATACTATTTAAAAGGAAAGAAAACATGTCTCCAATTGCTTCTGTCTTCTTCACAGGGTGACAACAAAGGGCAGACTTATCTGGGATGCCTGGGGGAGTTATGCTCACTTGGAGAGTTACGCTTCCACTTGTATTCTACTAACCAGATGAAGTAAATAGAATGTTGGATAAGCCTTCATCATGGTAGATATCTTTCCTTCATAGTAGGCGCATAAGCTTGCAAGATGCTGGTGCACCACCTCCATCACAGCTCTGGATATGAAGAAAAGATGGCTGCAGGAGACTGTGAGGAGCTGGGACTTCTGTGAGTTGGATGAAAGTAGGCAACCCCTTTCCTAGCAATCCGAAAGGTGCTAAGGTCCTTCTCCACCTTCTACACTTCTTTTCCCTTCTTCTTCATGCGATTTACAAGGGTAGTCTTAAGGGAGGAAGGTGGTGAAATGCAAAGCTTGATGACCATGGCCAAATGCCTTTGCAACAGGAGAAGTTGACCATAAGAAAAATGGTCACAAACTTTGTTAGACATTGTAGAGCCATCTTTGCACTTTGTCTCCCACCTTGGGAGATCCTAATATTGTTGGGTTTTAAATGGGTTGAAAACAATTCTCGATTAAGAAATGCAGCGGATAAAATCAAAATTTTCTTGAAACCCAAGCGAAAATCATGGTTAAAAACATGTTCGTGTTGAAAAATTATTGAATCTAAATATTATACAAGACTAAAAACTGTTTCCCTTGTAGCGCAAATTCGATTGCAACTATTGTTCCTGATTGTCACCTGACTACAAGCCGCTCACACGTTCGGCCTCAAATGGTGATCCATGCAAAACGATTGCAAAGAAAACCCCTAATCACTATAGAAGAAAAGGAAAAGAATTGTGAAAAATAAATCTACTAGGATTTACCTTTTCCCTTTCATACTTTAATTCGATTAAAGACGTGAACACTCAAAAATTTTGTTTCAATCAAACAAAATTTCTCTCTTTTCTTGGTGTGTATGTTACGACCCTTTTTAGCAAGCAAGCTAGACTGAAATTTTTAGAATTTGTATATGCTTATACACGGCACACCAAAAGAAAAATAAATCCAAAATGAATAGGCTTGAATAAGAGAGAGAATGAGTGTTAATGGAGAGATATTATAGGAGATTAATGAAGGAGTTATAAAAATTTGAAACCTCCTCTTTAATCCACTAGATGGCTGGCCAAACCCTTTTAGATTATGATATTTATTATATTTTAATAATTAAACAAATAAATATAGAGTTTGAGTTGAGCTTAATCAGGCTTTAGGCCCACTAAAGGCCTAACCAAAGGAGTTAGGCCCAATAAGCTCAAAAGTGATTTTTTAATCAAATTAAAAGATCATTTGAGCCTCTTAACATAACCAAGCTTAATCTTATTAAATTCAATTATATTAATTCAAAAATCCAAGTCTAAAATCATTTTGGGCTTCCACTATCTCTTTAGGGCCCAATAACACTTAGGCCCATTAAAACATCCAATGTTTTATCTTTACCAAAATTATATTCTAAGGCTTATCAGGAACTTTGATAGCTCTCTCTAGAATAACATATAAACATCTCCACTAAGTCACACTTAGTGTCCCATTTTAAATCTTCAAAATTGTCTCTATTGCGTGTGTGACCCCTTAGGCTCCTAAGTATGTTGGCCAAAATTACGAACTTAATTATAAACATAGTCATAATTAAATTCATAATTGATGATCATGTGACAACTCTAGCAAGCCTTTATGACCCCCAAATAATTAAGAAGTCATACAATCGGGATGACACCTGTCAATGAACGATTTATCAATATAATACAATCCTTTCATCATCGTATCCCTTTCAACTAGGGTATGGATATGTCAACCCCTATTCGTTGTTTATAGTTTTTCTCGATCTCAGAGGATTGGTTAACTTAAATGAACCGGAACTTGAAAATCTCTATTTTCAATTCCATTTCAACCCTGTAAGGATTCCAAGTTACCAACCTCTCGAGTGGCCTGGGATACTCCCTTACTATTAAGAGTGATGAATCCTATCTTGATCCACTCACTATTTTTGTATGCTACATGATGAACCCCTACACTACTACATTAGCAACTCATGATGAACAACTTGCTAATAATGCCAAAGCACAACACTCCACATACAAGATACTATAGTGATCTCAAGTCAAAGGATGAATTTATACAACTATCATAAGAGATATCTCACTAACTATTATCCATGTAAGTTCTCATGGAGGGTTACTACAATGTCTTATTTATAACAAGCCATATCTTGTTTCTAACAAGCATCCACACGTCTGTCCAAACATCTGTATTGTAATATCTCATATCGAGCGATAGGAATGACCGGATTAACTTACCCTAATGGGCCTATGTGAACTTCCCAGGGGTCACCCATCCTTAAGCTACCCTAGTTCAAGCACATTTAACTCGAGAGTTCTTTATCCACATCTAGCCCAAAATGTATCCAGTTAGTGTTGTTTCCTTCTTTACTATCCTCGATGTATATACTAGCTTCTCTAGAGTCCTTTCTTGGACCTGACCTTGAGCTTTCGAGGTATTACATCTATGCTTCAGGATGTGAGAACATCTTCTCACTAATATAGTGAGGGAGCATGACATGTGCCAATCTCAACAATACAAGAAATGCCCTTATTTTACATGTAGTTGAATCAGGAAAAATTTAGGATTAGAACCATTATATGCTAAGAGAATCGCACATCATAATCACAATTATGAATTCTCTTACATAGTTTTATCCAAGGACTATTTATCATTCAGGTGAACTTTGTTTAAGTAATTAACAAATACAAAAATGATAAAGCTGCCCTTATTGATATTACACTAAATATAATAAAAATGTACATTATACTCCTAAGGCACCCCTAGGACTTCCCATCCTAACCACTAAACCCAAGAGAAAAGGTGGTTTAAACAATAAATTCAAAGAAAGATAGATGAGAAGATAAGAAGATGGGCGAAGTTGTGGTCACAAGTCGAAGAGCTCGAAGATAGTAGTTGTAATGATAATGAGTTGCTCACGAGAAAATGGAAGGAAAATGGCAACGACAAAGGAGATTAAGGCTAAACCTAAAAGACTTCTCAAAATGAAAAAGGACGAATGACATTCAGGTTTAGAAATGAAATTCTCTCCATCTTTGACAATGGTCGCTAAATAGGAAACATGTTTCAAAAGTAGAAACACGTTTTTAATTTTTTTAAAATTTTAAAAATGGCCCCAAATGTTTTCAAGATTATTGGAACAACCTCAAAATGTATTTTTGGAGTTTCTTGAGGTTTTGGGGTACAAAACATTTTGAAAAAGTCAAAATGACACCATTCTAGCATTTTTGTGTATCATATATAATAAAAATGAAAAAAGGATTTTGAAATTAAAACAAAAAGAAAAAACTAGATTTTTTTGACAATTGATCCTAAAATAAGCCAACTATAAAGTTATTGATAAATATGAAAGTAAGAATACTTTATGTTATTGCTAATATACAATAATAGATTTGTAAGGTGAGAAAAAATAATCTTGACATTCTTTAGCAAGGATGATAACGGGATCTTGAGGTAAATGATCTGGAGGCCAAAAATAATCAGGTGTCCTTAAGAGATGGTGACTTACTGATGCTGATGAATGGCTGCTTGCTGATGAACGGGAGACTTGAAATAACCGAGAGACCTCAAATAATTGAGAGGGCTTAAGTAACCAAGTGACCTAAAAACTGAGTGACCTTGAGAATCGAGTGGCCTACCAAAAGGAACAAACGGTGAGAGATGTGGGAGATTGTTCCCACACAAATTCTCTGATGCTTAAGTCAGTTTTCGAGTGCTTGAACGCAAGAATAAGGTTTGAGTATTAGAGTGAGCGTACCTGAATAAGGAGGCGGGCTTCCTATTTATAGAGGAAGAGTATGGAGTAATCTTAATTAAATCGGGACTAAAATTCTTTGTAGATAATGGTTATCTTGATTTTTCTTAGTCTGGCTAAGATTAGGATTGCTATAGATGGCATCTATCTTTTATGGATGATACTTATTGTGGAATTTCTTGTGGAGGGTGTCTATCTCAATTATTCCAAAGTTCTTTTAGAATTAGAATTTTTTATGAATAATCAATTATTCTCTTGGAATATTCTTATTGAGGAAGTTCCCAGAGGGTCTGTTGACATTGAGGGAGGCTTCTGGGGGTTGAAGAATCATCTGTTGCCACAAGTAAAAACTGAGAGGCCTCATGGCCACAACTAAGAAGCCACTCAATTCAACACTTGACACTTCTTCATATGCTTTTATTTTTTGTCTCGGGAGGACCTTTGACTTTTAGGGAGACTCCAGGATTTGAAGAACATTTAAGGATCAAATAACACAACAAGAAACGATGCCGAGAGGCCTCTCGGTTTGCAACAAGTGGTGGCCGAGATTCCTTATTGTGCGCCTCCTGCTTCTTTAATTCAATCTTCAATCTCCAAATCTTCAGTTGTTGGCTCAAGCTCCACAACTTCAATTATTCAATTGAATACCAAGGGGCCACTCAGTTAGGGACTTGCAATATTTAATTGTTCAATTACATATCAACAGTCTTGGAACATTTAATTGTTACTGTGCGGCTTCTCCGTTCTTCTCAATTCTCCTCCAATTTAATCTCCTAATATAATATTATATTATATATATGCCACCTCCAATTCAATCTCCTATTTTTTATTCCTTTAATGTCCACCTTGATCCCAATCCTCTCCCAACTTCAATTATTTTAATGGGCATTACAACTTCAATTGCCAAAGCTTCTAATTAATTGATGTCACAATCCTTCTTTGTTCGAGTGGCCACTCGGCCGAGTGGATAGCAAAATCACAGAGAAGAACAACAATTGAAGAGCAGGTGCTGCGTGGGCCACGACCATTCTCCCGCAAGCAAGCCCCAAGCAGCCAGAATGCACGCAAGGCTGAAGCAACCGCACGCTCAGCAGCGCCGCAAGAAGCAAAACGCAGCAGGAGGCTCATGCACCAATTAGCAAGGCAGAAGGCAAACGGGCGAGTAACAGCTGGCTTGGGTCCGACTCCAGATCTGGAATGCAAGGGGCTTCCACTACTCGGTCATCGGGCACTGCTTTATTTTCTCCTACAACTTTCTTGATTATTTTTTGCTCTTATGGATTTCGGCTCATTTAAATATGCACTTGACTCATATGTCCATTCATAAATTTTGACTCAAATCTGTCACCTAAATCTGCTTCATATCCAGTGCTGCTGGCTATTTGTAGGGTATCACTTTAGAAAATAATACATTTCAAGGATTCGAAGCAACGGCATCAGTGCAGGATCATTGTTATTGAGCCACTTTGCTTGGTGAATAAGTAATAGATGGAAGAATAAGAATAAAAGACCTTGCTTAATGATAACGGTACGATCACCCAAACGTAGAAGGGTTGGCAATGGTGGCTGCTTAGTGCGTATCGAAAGAAGCCAAATCCAAGTATCTAGCCAGAAATTAGCCAAATCCAACCATCCAACCAAAACGTTTCCTCCTCTGTCTCTCTCTGCTTGCTCTCTCCCCTTCGTCGTTGGAAATCCCGCGTGTGAACACTCCCCCCCCCTCTCTCTCTGTCTGTATATAGACACACACACAAAACACCTAAAGAACAAAACATTAGGGTAAGTTGTCTGAAACCTCTCTACCAATTGCAACCTCCATTCCACTTTGTCCAACAATTCATAATGTCTAAGTTTGGAAGCGTAAATCCCAGACGGATCCGCTCTAATTTCTCCCTCCATCTGCCTATCATCTTCTCAATATCCATGGCTGTGATCGCCGGCGCAGCCGCTACATCCGAAGCTTCTCCGATATGCAGCATGGCGGATTCCGGCCCCGTAGTACCCACAACCGCATTAGTCAGCTTTCTCGAACGCGTCCAAGACACCGCGCTCTACACACTCGGCCAGCACCACTTCGATCCAAAACTCTACGTCGACCTCTCTCTGAAATTCAACCTCTCGACCACAGAAGACGCCTTCAATCGGCTTCCGAGGAGCCAGAACGGATCGGTGCCGTTGAGAGAGTGGGACGGGTTCATGAAGACATACATGAACGGGGCGGAAGAGGATTTGGTGTACGCCGAGCCGCCAGATTTCGCGGCGGAGCCGGAGGGGTTCCTGCCCAAGGTGGCGGAGCCCGCGATGAGGACCTGGGCATTGGAGGTCCACTCGCTTTGGAAGAATTTGAGCCGCCGAGTCGCCGATAGCGTCTACCGGAACCCCGAGCTCCACACCCTGCTGCCGCTGCCTAAGCCCGTCATGATTCCCGGCTCACGCTTCCGGGAGGTTTACTACTGGGACTCTTACTGGGTTATAAGGTCCGTTTGCTGTTAGTTTCTGTTTGGCTTCCAGGATAGTTCAACCGGAAGAAATTAAAGGAAAACAACAATTAATTATGCTCGATGCCCTATTTAATCTTGAGCAATTTGTTTCTCATCCAGAGGGTTGTTGGCTAGCAAAATGTACGAGACTGCGAAAGGGATTGTGACGAATCTGATTTCTCTCATAGATGAATTTGGATATGTTCTGAACGGAGCGAGGGCATATTACACGAACAGGAGGTAATTATTTAATGAAAATTGCTCTCGATCTCATGGAATTGGTCTGGTTATTAGTTCTTGAGGTTGCTTCTGCTTCTGTTTGGATTTCGCAGCCAGCCTCCGTTGCTTAGTTCAATGGTGTATGATATATACCACAAGACGAGTGACTTGGACTTGGTTCGCGAGGCTCTCCCTGCCCTGCTTAAAGAACACGACTTCTGGACTTCAGGTTCTGTTTGCGTCATTCAGAATACCTCTTTAGTTCCAATGAATTCTGCAGCTTAATAATTATATATTAGGCTAAAATTCTTAACGTTTTGGTTAAACTATTTCAGAAATCCATAGCGTAGTAATCCAAGATGCGCAAGGACGGAATCGGACCTTAAGTCGATATCACGCAATGTGGAACAAACCCAGACCAGAATCCTCTACCATTGTAATTAAAACCTTCATGCCTGGTCCTGTCATCTAGTTTAAAATTGGTCGCTTGATTTGAATAGCTTTTTTAACTTAAAAGAGAGAGAGCATGTGATTCTTACATAATATCAGGACAAGGAAACTGCTTCCAAGCTCTTGAATGATTCTGAGAAAGAGCAACTTTACCGTGAACTGGCTTCAGCAGCCGAGTCTGGATGGGATTTCAGTACAAGATGGATGAGGTGGTTAACTTGTTACAATTTCTTTATCTTTAATCAATTTCTAATATTCGGGATTTGAGGCTGCTTCTTTATATATGTTTTGACCCATCGATCATTGTATGATTGATTGATTCTCTTATAGTTGCATCGCAGGAATGCATCTGATCTCACAACATTGGCTACAACTTCAATTCTTCCTGTCGATTTAAATGTCTTCATACTCAAGGTTTCAGTCGAACCATGATGGCAAGTTTCGTCTGAATTCTGAAACTATTGTAATGTTCCTCATATTATAACATGACTCTGGCATCTCGTGTCAGATGGAACTCGACATAGCCTTCTTTGCAAATGTCACTGGAGATAGCGTCACTGCTGAAGAGTTCCTCGAAGCTGCCAAGGAAAGACAACAGGCAATGAACTCTGTTTTCTGGAATGAGGAGATGGGACAATGGCTTGATTACTGGCTCATCAGTAACCATACTACATCCCAGGTGATTCTTAATCTGAAATCTTCTGCGCATCCCTTGGCGAAATTATTAACACTCAACGATATCTATTATTTTTCATTTCTAATTTATTCTTGCCCATGCCTTTAGAATACAAGTTACACGTGGGAAGCCGTGAACCAGAACAAGAATGTATTTGCTTCAAACTTCATTCCTTTGTGGATTGACTTGTTTACTTCAGGTTTGTGATCCAAAATATCCAGACTTTGTTTCTTAGTACTTAATGGAGTCGTTCCTTTTCCTTTATAATGCTTAATTCCTATGGGATAAGCTATATATAATGGAAATAATTACAATATTGTTCAAACATGTAATTAAGATGGCACTCGGGGGGAGAGAGTTGTGCAAAGTTTTCAAAGTTCAGGCCTGCTACGCGCTGTTGGGATCGCAACTTCTTTAACTAACACCGGGCAACAATGGTAAATGTGCCATTTTTAGAGAGATCATTTCTTTCATTATGTGTCGTGTTGGTTAATTAAGGTTTTGTTGCACAGGGACTTTCCAAATGGTTGGGCACCTCTCCAGCACATGATTGTCGAAGGTCTGCTCAAGTATGGATCAAAGGAAGCCAGATCCATGGCAGAAGACATTGCTATAAGGTGGATCCGAACCAACCATGATGCTTACAAGCAATCAGGCGCAATGCATGAGAAGTATGATGTCGAAAAATGTGGAGAGTTTGGAGGTGGCGGGGAATACGTACCTCAGGTAACCCGGCCACCGGGAAACATTTTAATAAGCAGTAGATCGAACCTAGAAACATGGTCATAATTTCTCATATTACTTGGTAAATTCAAGCCTGTTAAGTGGTTTTGTACTGCAATGCAGACAGGCTTTGTCTGGTCGAATGGAGTTGTGTTGTCATTCCTGGAGGATTTGGGGTGGCCTCAAGATCTGGAAGTAGGCTGCCAGTAGAAAAAGGAAATTGAAGAATGCATTAATTCCATACCAGCACATGAAAACAAAAGCCTCACGCCTTGTATGAACTCTTCTTCACGAGCAAAAATAACATTCAAATTAATTGATTCAGTCTCCTTCTCTTGTGATTTGTTAGAATTTTTAACGCTGATCTAGTAGTAGGGGTGTAAATGAGCCAGGGCCAAGCTTCACTTAGCTCAGCTCAGCTCAGCTCAGCTCGACAAATTTTATCACAAACTCCAGTTCGAACTCAAGTTCGAGTTGAGTCTAGAAGCTTGGCTCGAGCTCGAGCTCGATTAGTATAGCCCGAGCTTGAGCTTGGCTTAGGCTAGGCTCGGGCTCGACTCGTCAATTTGATTGACATGCCAAGCTCAAAGTTGAGCTCAGGCTCGAGCGACACCCAACCCAAGCTTGGGCTCGGGCTTGGGTTCAAGCTCGAGCTAAAATTTATTAAAGTTTTATTTAAAAAAAAAACTAATAAATAGATGTATAATAAAAACAAATATCAATCCAATAATCAACAAATATACCTAAATGAACACAATCTGATAATCAACAAAATATAACGTCGACATGATAATTAAATAATAATAATTTTACAAATTACAATAAATATAATATCATTTACCGTATAAAAAGATAATCAAATTACTTGTCTAATTAATTTCAAAATACAAACATAATCAAAATTACAACACAACAAAGATATTTTCAATTCAACTTCAAATTAACTGCTCCAAATATCAACTTGTAATTTGAAATTGTAATACTAATTATCAACAAATATCCCTATTTAATAATTTTTAGTTTTTTACTAGACTAAATACCACTTAGTCGATTAACTTTTTAGTTATTTAAGAACGATGATTATGACATCATATTAACGTGCTCAGCTCGTTAAAAGCTTGTTTAAATTCGTTCGTTAAACTAAGCGAGTGAAATATATAGTTATTTGAGTAAGTATTTTTGATACTCGAGTAAATTATAATTTTACTCAATTAATATTTATTCTTAATTGATTAATGATACAAATATAAAGTTGTCATTTTTATTCAGAATTGTTACTTAGTTAAATGTTATAGTTATTCAACTAATGCATCACTTATCCAATTAACTATTTAGTTATTCAATTAATATTATTTCATCATATATTCAAGTAAGACAAATATATAATCGATTAATCAGTTAAATGTTTAGGTTTTACTTGATTAAAAAAAATCAGTAGAGTACAATATTTATTAGTTGTTATTCAACTAAACATTTTCTTATTCGATTAAAATGATAATTATTCTACTAAACTATAATTAAAATGATAAAATGATAATTAAACATTTTCTCATACATTAATTGATTAAATTTTAAGTCACAACAAATCTTTTTATCAATGCATTCTTATTATGATATTATTATAATAAAGTAAAGTTTGATAATTTTATGTTAAATATATTTTTATAAAATTATAAATAATTTTATTAATGTATTTGTAAACAAACCTATTTACGAGTCAACTCGCGAGCCTCTACTCGAGTCAGCTCACGAGTCTATAATCGAGTTAACTCGCAAGTTAAGGAACCCAACTTTCTTGAATTTAACATCAGTTTGTTTACAAATCGAGATTCAAAATTAGACTCAAACTTGTTTTGTTTACCTTAACGGATGAACTCGGACGAGATTTGTTCGAGTCGAATACCAAACCAAACCCGAACAACTCGACTCATTTGCAGTAGATTAATGCTTTCAAATAGACTTATACAGTTGGAATAGTACCCGTCTGGACAAATGCATTAACACGATAGATATGCTGGAAAGGTTTGGATTTAAATTGGTTTTTTCAGTGCATTTTATTACATAAATTTGATAAACCCACGTCTAGCAGTGCTAGGACTAATGGTTGAGGCTAAATTGCACTCAAATTGGTCCATCTGCCCGCAAATTCTCTGTGGTTTTAGAATAATTTTTGAAGTCTCTATGATTATTATTAAGTAAAATTAAATAATTATGATTATTAGATAATATTAAAAATAAATTTTTCTAATTATTATTATTAAGTTAAATTAAACTCAATTAAACCACAAAATAAAAAAAGAAAGATAAAAAAAAATATAATAAATGAAAAACCATCTCCAATTACAGTACCTAAAACCTCACTATCATCACCACCACCAATGTAAGGCCCATGAAATTTGGGCCATAGGCATTAGTTCTTTTGTTTAGAAACAAGTTGGTGCCACATTGACGTATTTGAAAATTTTCAGAAAATTTTCAAAGAAGTAATCAAAGCCAATATAAAAGCAAAGGGATTCTTTTTGTAATCTTATAAGTAAATGTGTTGTTATCCAGATACAATAATTAAAATTTATTTATTGTGAAAAAATTCAACGAGCAACTAAAAGAACCTAAGGTGTTCTTGCCTTGATTGTGAGACTTGGGAGGGAAGAAAGTCATTCGGGGTGGAGTCGGTCTACTGGCCCAAAAGAGAATCCATTGGACGGGAGAGTTGTGGAGCCAGAGGAACTAGGAATGTTGAGAGATGGTAGGAGATCATTCATCTTATAAGCAAGTTTGCTAGACAGAAAGTAATCAGAGGCACATGAGAATTTCTCCCGCATTGCCCTTTCGATGTTTAAGTCAAATAAGGTCATCATGCAATGTAGAAGTAAGATGCAGCGATGTCGTGTATAGGGAAATGTGATAGATTACATCTTATATTAGTAGATCTTATGTTGATGATCTATCTCTCAAAACTGATAGATTACATCTTTACCTATTAAGTAACATAATTAATTTCTTTATATCATATTAAGGGGGAGTTTTCATTTTCAGGGAGAGTATTTCTCTTTAACTTCTCTATTTGGAATAATACATTTTGCACTTATAAGATCATTTGAAGGTCTGGTTTGTTTTCAATATTGGATCCTTATTTCATATCTACAGTACGATTAAAACTAATGAATAACTTGTTTCTAGTCATATTAGTTTAACAGGGAGCTTAATGTGCTAAAGGAATTTGATGTCAGCATCTCTACGACTCAACTCCTTTTAAATTGTTGGTTGTTATCTCAAAACTCAAATTTTGAATTTTTCTGACTAAGGGGGAGTTTTGTTGCTTAATCTAAAAAATAATCCTTTTTGATTTGTGATAAAAAGGGGGAGATATAAGTATAGTGAAATTGATTTCAAATCATTGATTTTGTCATCATAAAAAGGGGGAGAATTTTATATGAAATCTTAAATCAAGTTATGGAAATACCTTGTCTCAAACAAAAATGAATTTCAAGCCAAAATGAAAATTCATATTCTCCGCAAACAACTTATTTCTTTGACACAATTATTTAATGGAGATTGAAAAAATAAAGTTTTATATTTCTCAAATTGTCTCCGTAAGGAGTTTCAAAATCATTTTTTCGTATTGGAGAAGATAGAACAAAATGTTTTAAAAATTCAAAAAACCAATTGTCGACCAGTTCTAGAGAATTGTCAACCGTTTTGGCGGTAATTAATCCAAGCTGTCGACCGTTCAAAAACAAGCTCTCAAGAGCATACTATTAACCACCTCTGCATCAGCATTTGTCAATCGTTTTCCAAAACTTTTGACCATTTTGTTCCAAGCCGTCGATCGTTGTTTGAATTTTTAAACTAATCTGTCGATCGATTCTATGAATCTGTCAACCGTTCCTATTACAGAGACTTCCAACTAGGGATGACAATTGTAACCGAAACTGTGGGGAACCAAACTAAAACTGAACCGGTTAACATGGTTAAAAATCGTTTGATTGGGTAATGGTTTGGTTTGAGAAAAAATCGAACACTGTTTCAATGAGTATGGTTTGGTTATGGTTTTCACTAAATCCAAACCAAAACCCGAATCGAATGTGTGGGTAACTAAACTAAACTGAATCGAATATACATATATTTAATATATATTTATTTATTTAATATATTATATATACACAATATTTATATATACACAATATATATATTGACTAGTGCATTTTTTACAAGTATTTTAACTAATGCATTACAAATATATAAAATATTTAATATTTATAAAGTAATTAACAAATAAAAATAAAACATAATCTTAAATTATTTTATTTTTATCAATTAAATAATTATATCCAAGAAGTTTGAAGTTAATTTGTAACTTTATACAAGAATAAGGTAATTTTATTAGAGTTTCTCTTTGTTTGTTATGGAGTTATCAAAATTTTTTATGAATGCTATTTGTAAGAGTTTGTTTTTGTTTGTTGATATGGATTAAACTAAAAAAATCATGATTAAAATCAAAACCGAATGATTTGGTTATGGTTTTTAATTTTTAAAATCAATGAGTAATGGTTTGGTTTTGGTTTTAGTAGTTTAAATTTGATTTGGTCATGGTTTTGACAAAAACCGAAACCAAACCGAACCATTGCCAACCCTACTTCCAACGACTAGTTCGTTAAGTACTCAATAGCGGCTATCTACCACCAACAACAATATTTTTGAAATCCCTCATCAAGCACTATAAATAGAGGAGTTATGGATCATTCAAGTTATTCAAGTGATTCTATTACAAGCTTAGAAGTGCCTCATATTTTTGTGCTTAATATTTTTACTCTTTTTTCTCTCAAAAGGCTTTGATTATCATATATACCATTTTTGGCTTAAACCTTGTGTATAGCTTGAGAGGTATTGTAACTAAGAGTGTATACTCTTAGATCTTCTCTTCTTGTATCATTCTCTGTTATCCTAGCTTACATTGTTAGAGGTCCTACTTGCTTGAGTAAGAGGTTTGTATTTTCCTAGCTTGAGGCTAGAGGACTTACTTGAAATCAAGTAGGAGGTTTAGTAGATTGCTTCAAAATCCTTAGTGAGTAGCTAAGAGTGTGGATTAGGCTTTGTTTATACTGAACCACTATAAATTACTTGTATCCTTCTATTGCTTTTTATTTTTTATTTCATTATTCCAATCATCTTTCAAAATCATCCTACATTACACTAAAATCTTATTGTTAAAAAAAAAAAAAAGAGTTCAAGTTTGATCAAATTTTAAAATAACCCAATTCACCCTCCTCTTGGGTTGTGGTGCCATTGCTATACATTTATAACATCTCCTAAAAATAATACTTGAAGTTAAAAAAGAACTTTTTCTTTTGTTGGTATGTAATCTCGAAAGGTAGAATTTGTGACACCAAATAGTTAACTATGTCGACATACCATGGAACAATCTGTACAACCATCAATTGCACATTAGGAAATGCTTCAATGATTTGTAAAACCTACTGTCCATCATCACCATAAGGCTCAATCTGAGATAAGTGATCTGCCACTAAATTTTCAGTACCTTTCTCGTAGAAGTAAAATCCAACGAATCAATTTTAGTTTAGCATCCTTCTATGCAAGCAAGTACTTGAGAGTGGAATGATCTGTATAAACAATCACCTTCGAATCTATCAAATAAGAACAAATTTTTCAAAACCAAAAATAACTGCTAACAACTCTTTTTCAGTAGTAGCATAGTTAAGTTGAGCTTTTGTTAAAGTTCTACTTGCATAATAAATTACATGAAAATTTTATCCTTTCTTTGCCCTAAAACAACCCCTATAGCATAATCACTAGCATCACACATCAATTCAAAATGCAAATTCCAATCTGGTGTGACAATTATAAGTGCTGAAATCAGTTTCTTTTTCAATGTTTCAAAAGCATGCAAGCACTCATGAGAAAAATTAAACGGGGTATCTTTAGTCAAAAGATTGCAAATGGGTTTAATAATTAGAGAAAATCCTTTATAAACTGCCTATAAAATCCTGCATGACTCAAAAAACTTCTCACTCCCTTCACATTAGCTAAAATCCTGCATGACTCAAAAAACTTCTCACTCCCTTCACATTAGCTAGTGGTGGTAGCTTTTTAATGACATCAATTTTGGCTTGATCCATTTCAATCCCTTTGAAGGAAATTTGATGGCCAAGCACTATCCCTGCTTCCACCATAAAATGACATTTCTCCTAGTTTAAGTTTAAATTATCTCCTCCCATCACTGCAAAACCAAAGACAAGTTAGATAAACAATTATCAAAAGAGCTCCCAAAAATCAAGAAGTCATCCATAAAGATTTTGATAAATTTCTCCACCATGTCGAAGAAGATTGACATCATACACCTCTAGAACGTGGCTGGAGCATTACAAAGACCAAAAGGCATCCTCCTATATGCAAAGGTTCCATACGAGCATGTGAATATGGTCTTCTCTTGATCTTCAGGAGCAATTGCAATTTTTCTGGAATACCCATCTAGAAAGTAGTAGTAAGCATATGTCTAGCAAGTCTTTCAAGCATTTTGTCGATGAAAGGTAACGAAAAATGATAATTTTGAGTTGCATCATTGAGTCTTTGATAATCTATGCATACACGCCATCCCGAAACCTTCCTTGTTGGTATAAGTTCATTGTTCTCATTATTTACCACAGCTATTCCAACTTTCTTTGGCACTACTTGCACCAGAGTCACCCATGCACTATCTGAGATTGGATAGATAATCCTAGCATCTAGAAGCTTTAAGAGTTCCTTATGTACTACTTCTTACATTGATGGATTCAATCTTCATTGTGGTTAAACTATAGGCTTCGAACCATCCTCCATTAGAATCTTGTGCATATAAATTGAAGGATTAATCCCCTTGATATTTGAAATTGTCCACCCCAAAGCTAACTTATGGTCTCTTAAAACTCTTAGCAACTTTTCCTTCTCAACATCACTCAAAGACCTATTAATAATAACTGGAAAAGTAAAGTCTTGACCTAAGAAAGCATATCTCAAACTGGATGGCAGCGGTTTAAGCTCAAGTTTGGGTGATTCCTTACTTGAAGATAACATCTTTGAAGTACTCAAATCCTCAAATTTCAATCTAAAAGAAGGATGAACTGATGGTGTAGCTTCCAAATACCTAACACACTCCCTAACCTCTTCACTTTTAGATTCAAATGTTGTTGCATTAGTTAGACAAACCTCAAGTGGAAGCTTTGCAATTCCATCCCTATGGGTCTCGACCACAACTTGATCAATGTCACCAACTTAAAAACAAAAACAAGAGTATATTTCTAAAAGAAAATCCATGGATTTAAAAACATCAAATGTCACTTGCTCATTACCAACCCTCAAAATAAGCTTCCCTTGCTAGACATCAATTAAAGTTCTCCTTGTAGGTAGAAAAGGTCGCCCCAAAATCAAAGGAATTTCCTTATCTTCCTCTAAGTCAAGCACTACAAAATTAGTTCGGAATATAAACTTATCTACCTTCACTAAAATATCTTCAATGACCCTTCTTTGATATTTGATAGACCTGTTCGCCAATTGCAAAGAAACTGTATTAGGCTTTGCTTCTCCAAGAATGAGTTTCCTGAAAACAAAAAATGACATCAGGTTAATACTCGCTCCTAAATCACACAAAGCTTTTTCAAAATAAGAATTTTCAATAGTGTAAGGAATCATAAAACTCCCTGGATCTTTCAACTTAGGAGGCAACTTCTTTTGTAAAATTGTACTACTTTCTTCAATTAGCATCACCATCTCGTGCTCCTCCAACTTCTGCTTGTTTGATAAAATATCCTTAACAAACTTAGCATATTTAGGCATCTTTTCTGAAGCTTTAATAAGAGGAATATTAATATGCAATTGCCTAAAAATACTAAGAAACTTAGAAAATTGACTATCAAGCTTATTCTTTTTAAGTCTTTACGGAAAAGGAATTAGTAGACCATAAAGTGAAGTAGAAACTTTTTCAGATTTATACTCCCTATTGGTTATGATTGGATTTGAATCTCTATTAATCTCCTCATAATTTCCAGCATGGTAGTCGGCCACTTGCTCTTCCAGTTCCTCCAAAACTTGCTTAGATTCCACATGAGTTTCAGCCCTAATTTGCTTGGTACTTGTTGTTTGTGGCTACTCAATTGTCCTTCCATTTCTAAATGTTATGGCTTTGACATGCTCCTTAGGATTGGTCACGGTATTGTTAGGAAAAGTCCCTACTATCCTCTTTACAAGTGTATTAGAAAGATGACCAATCTGAGCCTCAAGGTCGTGAATTGAAGCTGAATTATTTTGGATTACCATCTCGGTCTTTTGCATATATTGCATGAACATCTCTTCAAGAGTTGGCTTCGTTTCTTACTGCAAAAAATTTTGAGGTCATATAACTGCTCCTTGATAGTTATTATTCCAATAAAAATTGTGGTGATTCTTCGAGCCTAAGTTATACATATTTGAAAAAGGATTGTTTTGGCACTGGAAATTAGATACTAATTTTCTTGTTCAGAATTTGGTTAAGCAAAAGAAATCCCCACTTGGCTATCAACACTTGAATGATTCTTGCACAATGATCACAGACAACATTAGTTTGAAGAGCATTAACCTAAATATTACCTAACTATTTAGATAAATTTGCCAATTGTGCTGCTAATGCAGTAATAGAATCAAGCTCAAAAACCTTAGCTGCCTTCCTTGGCATAGTTATCTCTGAAGACCATTAATGATAGTTGCTATATGCTGATTCCTCTAAAAGATCATAGGTTACTTTGTGAGTTTTGCTCATAAGAGCTTCTCCAACTATTGTATCAACCATAGAATGATTTGTAGCTCCCAAACCATTATAGAATGTTTGGACTTGCAGCCATGCTAGAAGTTCATGATGAGAACATTTCTTAGTAAGTCTTTATACCTCTCCCATGCCTCATATAAAGACTCATTCTCAAATTGATTAAATGTTGTAATGTCATTCTTGAGCTTCGTCATCTTTGTTGGAGGGAAATACTTAGCTAAAACGTTTTTGTGCTAATCCTTCCCAAGTTGTGATGACACATGGTGGTAGAGAATTCAACCAAACCTTTGCCTTATCTCTGAGTGAAAAAGGGAAAAGACTCAATCTAATAGCATCATTTATCACTCCATTATTCTTGAAAGTGTCACAAATTTCAAGAAAGTTTGCAATGTGAACATTAGTATCCTTCTATGATAGTCCCCCTAAACTAAATAGTTTGTTAAGTCATTTGAATTATCGTTAGCTTGATCTAAAAATTTTTAGCTTGTACGGTCGGCCTCCTTATGCTTGATGTTGCAGCATTAACTAAGGGCATACAGTAGTCCCTCAAAGCTCTATTTGTAACTGCATTGGCCTTATCCCCCATGGCGATGGAAGATGTGGTAACTTCTCACTTCTTCTTTTTAATTTGACGCAAAGTTCTCTCAATCTCAGGATCAAAAAGTGTAGATTCTGATGATTTATATCTAGGCATACACTTCTAAGTTCTGAAATAAATATCACAGAAGAGTTCAACTGAGAGATAATCACACCGAACTTCAAGCTAAATGGAAAAAAAATCCAAAGTAGTAAAAATCCAGCTAGTATCAATATCAATAATAGGAAATTAGTCCCTGGCTATGACGCCAAAAATTGCAAGTGCACAAAGTCACAACAAGTAGAAAAGTTTAAAATGTCGAACCGACAAGACTAATTATGTTATTGAGTACTGAAATTCACTAAGTTATTTACTATATGGAGAACTGAAAATTAAGAAGATCTTGATCACTAACTTTAATCAATTGCACGATAAAATTAAACTAAATAAAAAGAAAGAAATATTATATTTGGCTTTGAAAATAGTAAGAAACAGATCTAGGGCTTTTGATTACACCTAGATAATCTCACACAATTTAAAATTCCAAGTCATAAAAATTCTAATCTTCCAAGTTGTTGACAAAAATCCCTTAATTATTCAAGGCCTTTTTCTCAAAGAACACTTAAAATATCTCCACCTAGTAAACCATTATATCTCTATGTGAGTTTAATTATTTGAAGATGCATTAAGCTCTTTGGATTTTTATAAATAAAGTCACACTAGTCGCGGTAAAGAATCTCTAACATTCGATCAACAAATGGTGTTTAATCCTAGAACTCTAAGCCATTAGTTATCTCTCAGTAAAAGTATGATTTAATATATCAAACAATGAATGGCCAAAAAATTGCAAGCATTAAGAATAAATGAAAAAAAAAACACCCAATAATGGAAAAATAAGACAATAAGTTTACATGAAAATTCCAATTGTGTTCTCAAAACTAGGTGATAGAAAAGTTAGCTTAAGAGGGGGTGAATTAAGCTTTTTTTACACTTTTTAGAAATAAACTTGATTGGAATAAACTAAAAAGTAATGCTGAAAATAAATAGAGAAGACAGTACACACAATATATAGTGGTTCAGCCTTAATTGCTTAATCCACTACCTTGATCTATGACTAAGAATTTTACAACCACACCCACTAGTGTAATCTATTACCTTGTAGTTTTGGCAGGCTCACTACCAACCTTTACACTTGACATTTTACAAAGAGTTGAGCCACAAGCACAACCTTTTCACTGGACAAGGTTTAACCTTTACACATTGGATTTTCAAATATCTATGAATATATCTTTCTCAAGAACTCCGCCTGGGGATGTTATCCACTGCCGGTCCCAAACCCAGATAAAGGAGGAGGGTTGTGTTAGGTAGCCGACAGCCAACGTAAAACTTAGTCGGATCCAAAACATAAACTCTAGACAAATTATGAAAAATCGTTTGGGCGTGGGCACAACCCTTCATAGCGACGCGCTACACTGCCCCCGTGTAGTGACAAGTGAGCTAGGGCCGTTGCATCGGCGCCCGAATGTAGTGATAAATGAGCAAGGGTTCCCGCATTTGCTTGGATGGATGTGGGTAAAGAAGCTAGTCCAAAATCAAAATCAAAACCAAAATCAAAACCAAAACCAAAATAAAAAACAAAATCAAATCCAAAGTCAAGGCCAAAAACAAAATCATAGATTAAGGATTGGGTCATGGAACATAGGAACATTAACAGGCAAAGCTATGGAAGTGGTGGATGTGATGATTAGGAGAAAAATTAATATTATGTGCCTTCAAGAGACGAGATGGGTAGGGAAAAAAGCAAAAACTTTATCAGAAGCTGGATATAAAATATGGTACACAGGAACTGATCGAGCGAAAAATGGAGTGGGTATTATTATGGACAAAAGCTTAATAGATGAGGTAGTGGATGTAAAGAGAATAGGGGATAGGATTATTATGGTGAAGATTAGTCTAGAAAGAATGACTATGAATATCTTTAGTACATATGCACCACAAGCGGGGTTAGGTGATGAGATAAAAGCAAAATTCTGGGAGGACCTAGAGGGACTCATACAAATGATACCAAGAGGAGAGAAAGTGATTATAGGAGGTGACTTAAATGGGCACGTGGGTAGAGACGGAAACGGATATAGAGAGGTACATGGAGGGTATGGATTCGAGGAAATTAATAATGAGGGTAAATCTATCCTAGATTTTGCTATGGTATATGGGCTCATTATAACCAATACTAGGTTCAAAAAGCGGGATGAACACTTAATCACATATAAAAATATCACCTCAAGCACCCAAATAGATTACTTCCTCATGAGACAAGAGGATTGGTTATGTTGTAGGAATTGTAAGGTGATACCGAGAGAGTGTTTGACTACTCAACATAGACTTCTAGTACTTGACGTCCAAGTAAGAAATTGGAATAGAAAAAATCACATAAAACAAAATCCAAGAATCAGGTGGTGGAATTTAAAAGGGGAGAAACAACTAATCTTCAAAGAAAAATTAAGGGGTAGAAGGGAAGGAATGGAGAAAGACAGACAAACCAAATGTGGAAAGAAATGGCTAATGCTCTGAGAAGCACGACAAAAGTAGTCCTTGGAGAGACAAATGGTAGAGCCCCTAACCTTAAGGAGTCTTGGTGGTGGAATGAAGAGGTACAATTGAAAATTAAAAATAAGAAAACTTGCTATAAGGCGGTATATCAATGCAACAATGAAGAAAATCAAAAAAATTATAAAGAAGCAAAAAAGGCAGCAAAAAGAGCTGTTAGTGAAGCAAGGTCAAAAGCATATGAGAATCTATATAAATGACTTGATACAAAAGATGGAGAAATGGATATATATAAATTAGCTAAAGCAAGAGAAAGAAAAACACGGGATTTAAATCAAGTGAAATGCATAAAAGATGACAATCAAAATGTTTTAGTAAATGAGGGAGCGATTAAGGAGAGATGGAAGGAGTATTTCACAAAATTATTCAATGATGGTGGTGACACAAGAGTTAGGTTGGGACATCTTAGTAACTTCGAAGGGAATGTGAGCTATACATTCTATTAACGCATAAGTTCAAATGAAATAAGGCAAGCATTAAAAAAGATGAAAAATCATAAGGTAGTGGGACCAGATAATATACCAATAGAAGCATGGAAATGCATGGGAGAAAAGGGCATCTCCTGGCTAACGCAACTATTTAACGCCATCCTTAAATAAAAAAAGATGCCAGATGAGTGGAGGAAGAGTACTTTGGTTCCTATATACAAGAACAAAGGAGATGTTCAAAACTGTGAAAATTATAGAGGAATTAAGTTAATGAGACATACCATGAAACTCTGGGAGAGAGTAATAGAGAAGAGGATCAGAAAGGAAACAAAGGTGTCAGAAAATCAGTTTGGTTTCATGTCTGGTAGGTCAACAATGGAAGCTATATATTTACTGAGGTGTCTAATGGAAAGGTATCGAGATCATCGGAAGGACCTACATATGGTGTTTATAGATCTAGAAAAGGCCTATGATAGGGTCCCTAGAGAAGTATTATGGAGGGTTTTAGAGAAGAAAGGAGTCAAAATAGCCTATATACAAGCCCTTAAGGACATGTATCATGGTGTAGAGACAAGGGTCAGAACATGCGGAGGGGATACTGAACCATTTACAACTACAATAGGACTGCATCAAGGTTCTGCATTAAGCCCATACTTATTTGCCCTAGTAATGGATGAACTCACTAAAGATATTCAGACAGATGTGCCATGGTGTATGCTATTTGTAGACGACATAGTGTTGGTGGATGAAACAAAAGAAGGAGTGAATACTAAGCTTGAGTTGTGGAGAAACAATTTAGAATCTAAGGGATTTAAATTAAGTAGAAAGAAAACAGAATATATGGAATGCAAATTTAGTAAAAATGCAAGAGTTAATGATGTTATAATAAAATTAGAAGACCAAATCTTACAAAGAAAAGACCATTTTCGATATTTGGGATCAGTGATTCAAAAAGATGGAGAAATCCACGAGGATGTCGAACATAGAATTAAGGCAGGTTGGCTAAAATGGAGAAATGCATCGGGGGTGCTATGTGATGGTAAAATCCCATTAAAATTGAAAGGAAAATTTTATAGGACAGCTATAAGACTAGTCTTGCTGTATGGCTCAGAATGTTGGGCAGTCGAATACCAGCATGAGCAAAAGACGAGTGTAGCGGAGATGAGGATGTTAAGATGGATGTGCGGACATACAAGAAAGGATAAAATTAGAAATGAAGTTATTCATAATAAGGTAGGAGTAGTGCCAATCGAGGAGAAGATGAGAGAGACTAGACTAAGATTGTTTAGTCATGTGAGAAGGAGACTAAGAGATGCTCCTGTGAGGAGAGTTGATGAAATGGAACAATTAGTCACAAAAAGAGGTAGAGGTAGACCCAAGAAGACTTTGGGAGAGACATTAAATTTTGATATGAAATATATGGATTTAAATGAGGATATGACAAAAGACAGAAATACATGGAAGTCTAGAATTCATGTAGCCGACCCCACATAGTGGGATAAAGGCTGGATATGTTGTTGTTATTTATATCTTTCTCAAGATAACCATTCAGGAATGTCGTTTTGACATCCATTTGCCAAATTTCATAATCATAGCGTGTGGTTATGGCTAGCATTATTCTAATAGATTTAAGAATCACAACTAATGAAAACGTCTCCTCATAGTTAATACAATGTTTATGACAATATCCTTTCGCCACTAGTTATGCCGTGAAGATCTGCACCTTCCCATCAGGACCAATCTTTCTCTTGTAGATCCATTTGCACCCAATGGGAACTATTCCCTCTAGTGGATCCACTAGAATCCAGACTTAGTTGGAATACATAGATTCCATTTTCGATTGATAGCCTCCAGCCATTTCTTCGAATCAATGTTTGACATTGCCTCTTCATAGTTAGTAGGGACAACATCTTGACTACTGTCTTCATACATAAACGCTTCTTGTATCTCCTCCATGATGAAACCATATTGTTTCAAAGGACGAGATACTCCTACTAGATCTACGAGCCTCATGTGGAATGACACTACTTGCACCAATTGGCTCAAGATTGGCTTCTTAACTAGGCATGATTTGAGGATTAGAAGACACCTTTTCTAGCTCAACTTTCTTTCCAATGCTTTCTTCTTGAAGAAACTCTTTCTCCAAGAATATAGCATCCTTACTAACTAACACTCTTTGATCACTAAGAAAGTAGAAATAGTATCCCTTACAATGAATAGGATACCCTACAAATTTTCCCTTGTCAAATCTAGACTCTAACTTATCTATCTTAAGCTTCTTGACAAAGGCAGGATAGCCCCAAATCTTAATATGCTTAAGACTATGTATCTCGTATGGTGTACTCTCAACAGTCATGCTTGGAGCCTTATTAAGGAGATATATGGTGGTAGATAACGAATAGGCCCATAGTGGTAATGGTAGATCGATAAAGGCGATCATTGAACATACCATGTCCAACGAGGTATGGTTTCTTCTATCAGAAACACCATTTAACTATGGAGTAATAGGAGGAGATAACTGGGATATTATGCCATGGGACTTAAGGTAGTCATTAAACTCCATACTCAAGTATTTCCCACCTCGATCTGATCGAAGTATTTTAATACTCTTTCCAGTTTAGTTCTCTATTTCAGCCTTAAACTCTTTGAACTTTTCAAAGGCTTTAGACTTGTACTTCAAGTACACATAACCATACCGTGACATGTCATCAGTAAAACTTATGAAGTAGTTATAACCACCTCTTGCCATTACAGAGAAAGACTCACAGACATCTGTGTGGATTAACCCTAACAATTTACTAGCTCCCCCACTCTGTCCAACAAATGGTAACTTGGCCATTTTCCCAAGAAGGCAAGATTCAAAAGTTGGCCCTAATTCAGAACCTACTAGATCAATCAATTATCTTTTGGCCAATTCAGTTAACCTCATCTCATTTATATGGCCTAGTCTATGATGGTATAATCGTTTAAGGTTAACACCGTCACCACAAGAACGCTTCCCACTACTATTGGATGCAACATTTACATCCCTCTACCTGATACTTTCATGCAACTTTAAAATGTGAAGATCATTTACCATAATGCCCCATCTAATAATCTCATTATGATAATGAATATGGCATTCATTGCTCGAGAAAGAAACTTCATAACCATCTTTTACAAGCTTTGAAATGGACACTACATTTCGAAATGCATTAGGTAAATATAAGAAATCTTTGAGTGTCAATGCATGCCTAGTGTACAGTGACAAAAGTTGTCTCTATAACCAATGATTCTACAATAGCACCATTTTCCACTCTAAGCACAACTTCCCGCTTCTCAAGCGGCCTACTCTATTCTAGCTCTTGCATGTGACACATATATGAGAGGTTACACCTAAATCAACTATCCACGAGATAGGAGAATGATTAATCGCATTGATCATCTCTATGACAAGAAGAGAGGATACACCAACCCCTTGGTTCTCACCCTACCTAACTCTCAAGCTGTGAAGAAATCCCTTTTTAGATGTCTATCCCTTTGGCAATGGAAATTGTAATACCCCAGATTTTTAAACTCAAATATGATGTATACCTGAGATTATTAGGTTTTAATACTTAAGGAAATAACTCTTTTCAAGGGATTATAAAACCTTTGAGACAAAAGTTCAGTTTCTGAATCATGGGCAAAATCGTAAATATTAAAGTTCGGGCAAAAGTGTAATTTACCTAAAATCTTGGGGTATTGGCGTAATTTATCCTTTCTTCAGGGGCTAAAATACAATTAAAAAATGGCCTGGGACCAAGTTACAAGGGGTCTAAGTGTAATTACCTGAAAAATTTGGGCCAAGGTGTAGTTCTTGGAACTTCGCGATTAGATCATTAAGGGAATGAACTAAGCCAAGTAAATCATTTGGGAGTCATGATTGCAGATCTTAAATAACATTTAATCCACATTTGGATCATTTTGAAATCCAAGACTTAGCCTCAAAAGTCTCCAAACCTTATCGTCAATGACAGATGACAAGCAACCATTGGGCACTTGGAAGATAAGATAAGATCACATGATAGTTCATAATGACCCCCTTGAGGTGGCATCGCGTGATTGGTCAGAAAAGCTTACTTAGCCTCCAAGTTTGCTAAAGTCTCCAAATCTTATCCTTAAGGACATGTGGCAAGCATTCATTTGCCACTTAGAGATAGGATTTGAAGCCTCATGATGACCTCACAAGGTGGCGACGTGTGATTGGCCCAGGCAGTCTATAAATAAAGCTATGGGTTTGCTCACAAACCATTCCAAGTAAGTTTGAGGTGAATTTATGCCAAATTGAGGGAATTAAAGGGGAGGATCTTGCTCTTGGGAGAAAGGGGAGAATACTTCCAAAAGAAGAAAGAAAAGTATGCTAAAAATGAGGGAGAAAATGGCTCATCAGAAAGTTTGGGCCACCACCATAGATCATGCCAAACGACGTCAAAACCACGGGAAAACCATTTTCGCTTGTTGTAAACAATGCTTCCTTGGGTAAACAGTCAAGGTGAGTGGTTCTTGTGCATGTTTCCTCTTGATCATTCTTGGTTTCATTTATGAGTGGTTCTTGCTTACTTCTTGCTTCCTTTTGATCATCCTTGGTTTCATTTGTGGATGGGTTGTGGCTTATGTCTCATGTTTCCTTTGTTTCAAGCATATCTTTCCTATTTTTTCACACATCACAGATTTTGTGGTTGTGGTTTGTTGATGGGTCATTGTGAGAAATCGTGTCCGTGCAATAGGACTGGGTATTGGCATGCATATCATTTTTCTCTTGGTTTATGCATATTCCTTCTACTTTGTCTTACATCATGTTGTTTGATAACTATGGCTAGTTAGTGGTTTGTTATATGTAAACTACCATGGGGACTCATGTAAGAGGGCTAAACATGTGGGCCTGTGTAATAGGGTTATCTCGTGCTTGTGTAAGAGAGCCAAGAGGTTTAAACATGGAAACACCCCAGCATCTACTATCACAGGAGACTATCTCGTGCTTATGTAAAAGGGTCTAGTGGGTCAACCATGGCTACGTTCTGGCATGTCTATCTCATACCCGTGTAAGGGGGTCAAGAGGTTCATGGCAGCACCCTAGCATGGCTACCGTTGGGAAGATTTCGTGGCACATCTATATATTGCACCTACATGCACTATTTCCTTTCTTGTATCACTCACTTAGATGTCATTATCTAACTTGGGTATTTTATACCCCTGGAACATTCACTGTTCTAGGTATATGAGATGTGCTAGGTGATACAGGTTCCAGTGCGAGTAAGGGCAAGGAGATGGTGCTTGGCTAGCTCTGGATTTTAATTTCATTATGTACCCATGTAATCCGAGTGATGTATTGTAATAACAGTTAGGATGCTAAAGCTTGTAATAGGTGTGTGGGTGTCCTACAGTTGTACTAAGGGTTTTGGTTTCGATATGCGTGTGTGGGTAATATCTCAATTAATGCACTTTAAATGTTGTACGGGGAAACTTCCATGATAAGGTTTTATTTGCTAGCTTGGGCATGTGTTGTAGTTGTAACTAGAAGTAGTGAGTTACATCTTTTGGGTTTATTGAAAGTTATATGCATTTAGGGGTGAGCAATCGGTTATAACCGAATCAAACTGGCCAAAAATTATGAACCGAACCGAACTGAACCATATGCAATAACCAAACTAAACCGACTGACTAACCTCAACAAACCTAACTAATCGAAACCTAAACCGTGCTAACCGAACCGAATTGAATAACCGAACTGGAACACAAAATAACCAAGAGAATAGCCTTACTGTTGTTGCCGGCCACCTAGCCGGCCGGTGATTCCGATGATTAGAACCGATCATCAGATTCCCCCAACCACGGTGACCCACATACCCAAAAATTAAAAGCATCTAATGGTTGGGTTTTAGTAGATTTAAGTTTCATAGTTTCATTGTAAAAGAGAAGTAGCCATAAAACTTATCGAAAAATCATCAACGTCATCTTCGTCTTCGTCTCCGGCCTTTATCTTCTTCTTCGCCATCGGCGACGACAACGGATGGTGGAGGGAGAGAGAAGAGATGAAGACGAAGAGCCTTCGGCCAGTGCTGATCTATGAAGAAACGAAGAGCCTTCGTCTTTGTCTTTGCCATCACAAGATCTATGGGCGGCCAGTACTGATCTACGAAGCATCGAAGAGGCAAGAGCCTTCATCTTCGCCATCGCCATCGCCATCGAAGAGCCTTCCTCTTCGTCTTCGCCATCGCCAGATCTGTGAAGACTCGAACTCAAAGAGAGTCTTCATCTTTTCCATCGCTAGAACGCGAAGAGAAGAGAAGAAGCGAGAGAGAGAAGAACGAAGAGAAGACAAAATGGGGTGTTTCACCCGTGTGCGTGAGGGGGGCGGTTAGTTCAGTTCGCACGGGGGGGGGGGTGGTGTGGCCAGTTCGGTTCGCCTATTTGCTACACCTCCGGTTCTGTTTGGTTTTTGAGTATTTTTATCAAAAATAACTTAACCGAACCGAATAATCAATTTTTAAAGGAAAATATAATCGAACCAAACCACTTTTTATGAAAAATCGAACCGAACCAACCGAACTTTTCGGTTCGGTTAGTTAGGATTAACTGAACTTTTGCTCACCCTATATGCATTTCCTGTACATATAAAGGAAATATAGTCTTTATTTAGCTTTGGTTAAGCTTTCAGGTTCGATCCAAATGCTTCTGTTGGCAAGGGTTTTCATAACACCCATAAGTGATGTTCGTTTATATTATGCATCGTTGTGTAATCTAGAAAAAATGGGGCATCACAGAAACACTTTCCTTTCAATCCCTTCTCCTTAGGTTCGGAGATTTCCCTTTTCATGCCCAACTTCTTTTTATTGAAAAACCTCTTCTTTCTTATAGAAGTTCTAAAAGAGGAAGCACCAGCAAGAACTCTTTCTTGTCTCTTTCATTTGACATAGGTTTGGGTTATCGTTAAACTCTTTAACAATTCAAGAAGTGTGAGCATATCCTTATTCCAAATGAATGGGGAAAATGAATCTGGAAGCAACTGGAGAATGAGATCTACTTGTAGGTTAGCATCCATGCAGAGTCTCAATGAGTCCAATTGATCAATCAAATTGATGATTTTAAGGATGTGGTCCTCTACATCTATGCCCTTTCCCATTTTAAACCTGAACAACTTTTAAACCTGAACAAATTGTTCCTTCATTCTCTTCATAAAGTTCTCTCATTTTCTCCCACTAGGCACACTTTCCCTCACTTGCTCCCTCAAGTAGCAAGGCAAGAATAAACCTCTCCTATGAGCCACCATTATTCTCCTTATTTAAAACAAATTTTGATTTTCTTAGCAAATCCTTATAGTTAGGTCCAGTTAAAAAAACTTTGTCTAAAGACCGCGAGGTTGGGTTTGAGATATTTGTCATTTTTAAAAAAGCTATAGTAAATAAATAAATGATTGTTAGTTTGATTTATCTTGTATAATCCATTTAGTTTCGATCTCAAACCAAATGGTACCTCCCACTTATTTTTTCGAATCCCAAACTTCCCAAAGTGGAAAATGTGAATCCCTAAAGAGACTTGTAGCCGGTGATCGAGTTCTCTCCTACATGAATACCTCGCAACACTATGGTGGTTTCTAGGGATACCCATATATTTGAGTAGGCAACTCTTACATATCACATCTCATGTGAGATTTGATCCACTAACCCCCATGCCACCCATCAACAACACTATGGTGGTTTCCAGGATGATGACATGTGTAGATTTGGCCTATTGTCTTAGCCAGCAATCCACTTGAATGTCTATGACGACAACACTATGGTGGTTTCTAGGCCATATCCATGTGGGGTAACCAATAACATCTCATGCTTAGATAGGCAACTCAGTCAACTCTCATGAAATGCACCCGCAACACTTTAGTGGTATGTTGGGTACACCCAATCAAGCGACGAATTCCTATGACGCTGGAGGGCTATGATAAATCTTATTTATCGTATCTAATATTGGTTTGCACAATCTCGGGAAGATTTCAGTCTTTATTTTAAAGGTCTCACTTTGCACATGCATTAAGGTTTCCCATTATGTATCACTTACATAACTAACTCATGCATACAAAAATAAATCTAAGGGTGTGTTTGGTAGCATTTAGGTGGAAAGGAAAATATTTTCCAACTTACATGGAAAACAAAAACCATCTCCCCCCTAGATGGAATTTTCCATGGAAAAGAGCTAAAAACATGCTTTAATGATTGTACCATGGAATTGAATTCCATGGAAAATATAGTGTGTCAAACATCAAAGATGGATTTCAATTTCTTGGATGAGACATTTTCCATGTTATCAAACACACCCTAATTTATTTTGGAGGTTTCACTTTACACACATGCATTTAAGTTTTCCATCGTCCATCTCATACATAACAAACTCATGCATACATACAAAGTAGGATGATCATGGACCTTATGCTTGTTAATTAAGTTATTAATTAAATCCAAGCCTCTGGACTTAATTAATAGCATTCCTAGAGACATATACAAAGCAAATCATATGTGCATAGCGCACATCTCAAGTGCACAACATTCTCTCGACTTTCTTGCTCCTTGGAGTCACCAACTCTTGATGGCTTTATCTTCATTTTACATATAGAAATATACTATACATTTTTCTAAAACAAAAATGAAAATAACAAGGAGACTTATGTCTTATTATAGTCTCGAATGGAATAAAATAAATTATTATAGACCATTTCTCAAATACTTGTAACAATCATCCATTCATTGATACATACAATCACATTATACTAAGTCCATGATTACCCTTGCATTCAATCTCATTGAAATAATATGGCAATTTAATATAAAATTCATGTTAATGTAATATGCATCATTTTTCAAGCTATTGATATCTCATATCATAAGCACTAATTGACTTTGAATCATAGCAATCTCATTACATTAAAATAGACACCAAAAAACCCAAAACAGTATTGCCAGTACTTGAAATGGTCGACCGTTTCTAGGTTTCGTGATGGTCGGTCGACAGCTTGCAATAACATGTTGAAGGCCTCCCATTGAAACACAAATGGTCGATAGCTTGTTGGGCACCGATCAACAGTGTCTGGATGTTTCTGCAAATGGTCGATGACTTCTATAAAAATTATCGACTGCTCCCTACAAGAGGTCGAAAGTTCTACCTACTGTCGACCGCTCTTCAAGGCTAAAAGTTAGGAATGGTTGATTGATGGCCGAAAGCTGTCTATCGCTAGTGCCTCATCCTGCAAATGTAACGCCCCGCTCCCAGTTACGGGTGTTACTCGTGAACAATCACCTGAATTGTCCACCTGCCCGGCCTTTGGCGAAGGGTGGATCATGTTTCAAGACGAAACGCCCTAGGTGGGATCTAGGCTCGTCCTTCCCTTCGCTGAATCCCAGGATTCGCTAGCAGAATTAGGCTTTAGCCACACCGCATTGGCTATAAAGAAAATCTCCTTCAGGCGCCCAATCGCCATTTTTTTTTTTTATATTTAATTCTTTCCATCGAAGAATTTTACCGGGCTCCCAAAATCACCATCCAGACCAAGCCATTGATGGATCACCAATTTTTTTTTTTGGAGGAAAAACTCATCATTTTCAATTTCCCAAAATTTCGGTGTTTCTCCAAAAATGCCCGAAATTCCATTTATTTTGAAAATTCCTCCGGGGCCCAAAATCGATTAAGAAATGCCCCTTATTTCTCCCAAAATTCCAATTTTTTTAAAAAATTGGCCGGCGGGGCCCACTGGCATGCCCGGGGCCCGCGCGGGGCCCCGCTGGCGCTGGCTGTGCGGCCGCCCGCACGCGCCCGTCGGCATGCGGGCGCGGCCGCCCGCGCGTGCGCCTGCCCGCGCGCGGCCGCCTGCTCGCGCGCGCGGCCGCCCATGCGGCCCAGCCCGCGCGCAGGCAGCAGCCTGCTGCTGCTGATTTCCAGCAGCTTCCAACTGCTGGTTCCCTCCTTCTTTCTTCCCTTTTTTTTTTTCTTTGGGCTATAAAACCCCAAATTTTCCAGAAATTAAATTTAAATAAATAAATTCACATTCATCTTGGTTTGCCTCTAATTCTCCATAATTAAGGCCTAATCCACCTCTTGATGAACACACAACATATCATACCAAAGGGAAGTTTTTGCCTAGGCTTCAACATGCCATAAGCCTCAATCTCATTCACTAAGAAAAATCAACCCTTCAAGGAATATACACTCCAAAAATACACTTTGGGCTTAAGAAACCCTTACTTAAAGCATATACAATTTAAGCATAAATTACACCATTTGAGAAAAATAATTAATGCCTTCATGCTCAAGCTTCTTTCTCTTGCCAAACCCTTCCATAGCATGCTTCAATACCTACAAGAGGTCAAATAAACCTCATGAGCTCCAAGAGCTCAATAAGGGTGCAATGACATAAAGTATGGAAATTAACAACATAGATGCTAATGCCATATGCAAGTGCTTAGGGTTCCAATACCTCAACCCTCAAGGTTAAAGGCTTCAACACACCCATCCCAACACACAATTTCATGGCCATGAGTCTCATACACACAAGCATATGCAAAGCAAGCACAAAATGTTAAAATGCATACAAAAGTCATGCGAGCCACCATCCACTTGGGGCTTTCCCCTTACCTCATACTCCATGGATCTTCAAGTTTCCAACAACTTCAAGCCTCCAAAATCACTTCCTTTAATTTCCTCAAACTCCTTACATGAAAAACAAGCCTAGGATTATAAAGAAATCCTTTAAAAATGAGAGATACAAGAAAATTATGAAACCCTTACCTCTAGGCTTCTTGGATTTCTTCTTCTCCTTTTTCTTCTTCTTTCTCTCTTCTTCATTTCTCTTTATTTCCTTCAAATGGCTAAAGGGAAGACTTCCTCCATCTTCCTCTCTTTTCTTTCTCAAGACTCTTCAAATGGAAAAACTTGAGCTTGAAGGTCCACTTCCCTTTTTATACACTTTCATTTCTCTTTTCTTTTTGATTTATTTTCCTAGCCTTGATATTCCCAATTGCAAGACTTGATCCTAACCTTTCATTTCTCCTTTACTTTTTGAGAATAAATCTTGACCATTGGAAGAAGCACAATCCATAGCCCTTAGTCTTCCTTAATCTCAACCCTTGATGCATTTTGGAAGACTAAATCCCCACCATCCAAATTAACACAATCCATGTGTTTCTCAAGAATGAATCCTAGCCATGGACTTCTTTGGAGATCCAATCTCCACCATCCATTTCATTCTTCTATTGGATCCTTACATCCCATTTGGCAATCCATGCCAACATAAAGCCTTAAATCTCTACCATTAGATAAATTCCAATTTCAAGACTAATTTTCCACCATTGGATCAAGTCTTCAAATCCCATAAATATCCCATTTCTCATTTATTTAATTGGGACTAATTTCACCACATTAAATATGAAAGACAACTTGGAGAGACATAAATGCTTTTCTTTCTCATTTATTTTAATCTCCCATTTTCCCCCATTAATGCTTGACCATTTTCTTTTCATTTGCAATTTCTTTTTATTGCAACAAATCATTACACTCACATGGGCTAAATGGCTCATCTTTTCCATTCTTTTTGGTTTATTTAAATCCTTTAATTTTGCTTGAATAAGACTATGCCAAGTGTCACTCTAAGACACAAACTTGGCTTCCAAGTCTTCCATCTCACCCATCCATTAATTATAAACATAATTTACCAATTAATTATTTTCACTCCCATAATTAATTTCCTCCTTTTCTCATAATTAATTCCTTTATGAAATTTCTCTCCAAAATTACCAAAACATCCTTTGTGAATTTTCAATCCCATTTATTTCCACATAATGCAAAATGGGAACTAATTCACTTCCATATTCAATTCCACCTTGGAATTATCTCCAATGTACCAAATTACCCTTTTATTGGACTTTGCTATCCAATTTACCAAAATGTCCCTCTCATAGGGCACCCTCATCTCAAGGATTCAACACCTTCTCAAGGGCATTTTTGGAATTTTTCTTACTTCCTTTTCTGTTCTCCTAACACCGGTTACACCGGGTGTTACAGCAAAGCAGAGAGCATTTCTTCCACTTGAAACACATACATAATACAAAAACACAAGCATATATCGATGAAATCAAGCCAAAGCTCTGATAACACTGAAGAGATAACGCCAACTCTTGGTGTATCAATGCAAGGGTTTAGCATTTTCAAAACGTTTTCAAAAAATAAAACAAGAATGCAGCGAAAATAAGTTCAAGACCACCTTGCAAGACTCGATTTCAAAAACGACCATATGTAAAAATCGAAACCAATCCATAGGGCGTTTAGGGGTATACTTTATGGAGATTTCGATTCTGATGTAAGGGTTGAAACCCCTCCCATAGCAGCAATCGTTGCTCACCAATAGCTCCACTGGTAGTCTCCTACTACCCCAAATATCAAGTTATGTCTCCTGAAATTACAAAAGACCTAGTTAATCCATGCTCCTAATGTGGATGAAGCCCACAGCGAGACCTATGTGCTAGCCAAGTTTCATATGGGTGATTAAGCTAAAAATGGGTTCAATAAAAAATACTCAATCTAGTAGACTATCTATTAGAATGGGATTACTACTCAACCAATCATGGAATGAATGGAGTAATAAAGGGAGCAAAATGAGAAGAGATTTTGGTCTCTAGAATTAGAGGAAGAAGAAGAAAAGCTTAGTGCGAGAGAGATAACAACCAAAATGCAAAAGGGAAAGCTTATCTGATTTCTTCTTCTTCTTTCCTTTTATATGAAACACCCAAAACCCTAGAATGCCCAAATCCATCCAAACGACTAGAAGAGAGAGAGGAGACAAGGGAGAGACAGCCTAGACCATCAAGGATGCAAGTCGTCCTCCCTCCGTCCTTCCTAGCCATGTGTCATCCAATTTGGTTCAAAAATGACAAAGAAATTGTGATGAATCGCGACCATCGCTATTGGAAACAATTGAAAATTCTAAGCAAACTGTCAACCGATTCACATGATTGGTCGACAGATTCCTCCTCAATCTGTCGACTTGTTTCAGCCACTGGACGGTCAACAACCTTTAAGGCCCATCGGTCGTTTCTGTCTCTTTGCACCAAGTTTCTCCAAATTGCATCTAAACCTATCATTAACCCTTAATAACCCTTTCACCATCTCAAGATGAAACCGAGGCCCTCGTTAACTCTTAAAGGCATGCCTATCAACTCTTGATAGTTGCTCCAATTCAATTCGAACCCGATTCATTAACTCTTAACGACATCATCATTAACTCTTAATGATGATCATTAATCATAGTTGTAACATCCCAGATTTTCAAACTCAAATATGATGTAATACTTGAGGTTATTAGGTTCTAATACTTGAGGAAATAGGTCCTTTCAAGGAATTGAGGAAGCCTTGAGGGAAAAATTCAGTTTCTGAACCAGTGGCAAAATCGTAAATACTGAAGTTGGGGTAAAAGTGTAATTTACCTAAAATCTTGGGGTGCTAAGTGTAATTTATCCATTTTTCAAGGGCCAAAAGTGCAATTAAAAATGGCCCGGGGACCAAGTTGCAAGGGTCTAAGTGCAGTTACATAAAAAGTTTGGGACAAGGCGTCGTTTCTTGAAACTTTGGAAATATCAGCCCAAAATATCATCCATGGGCAAATCATGAATGGCCAAGAGTCCCCCCTAGGTGTCACAATTGGATTGGTTGAAATCTTATAATTAGTGGTGTAATGATTATGGGTGTAATGATGAGCATAGTGTGAACACTCAAATCTCCATGAATATGTGGCAAACAACCATTGGGTCACTTGGAAGATAAGATAAGGTCACATGATGGCTCATAATGACCCTCTAAGGTGGCATTGCGTGATTGGCCAAGGAAAAGCTTACTTAGCTTCCAAGTTTCCAAAAGTCTTCAAACATTATCTCTAAGGACATGTGGCAAGCATTCATTGGCCACTTGGAGATATGATTTGAAGTGAAATGATGAGAAATGTGAAAAATGCAATTAAGCATGTGGGATATAGTCGTTAATTAAAGGTGTAATGATGGGAAATGTAGAAAAATGAATTAAACCATGTGGGTTGTAATCATGGGAATATTGGAAAATCTAATTACACATGTGAAGGTTCAAAATATCAGGGACACGTGAGTTGGGTGCACATGGATGGAATGAGAGTGGACAACACCCCAGGTTCCTTTGAGCAATAGCATTAAGGCCGAGGTGTCGTGAATTTCGGGGATAGTGTTGATGTCACACTCTTGGGGCTAGGGTTGCGTTGGGTTTTGGAATGCTTTTGAGTAGGAGCATAAAGCCTAACTATGACAATGGGGTGATTCCTGGGTTCATATGTCAAGGTTGTCCCTCTTAAGCATGATTGGTTTGCCAATAGGTCGGTGTGGTCGTGTCACCTTTAGAGAGATTGCATTTTCCCCAGTTAGAACTAAGTGTTATGTGGGATTCTCTTAGGCTGAGGCATGTCGGGATTTATCGGTTTTACATATGGTTTTGCATATCTGCATGAAAATGTTTTTGAACTCACTTAGATGATTCAACATCTAATTTGGACTATGTCTCTGGAATATTCAAACGTTCCAGGTGAATGCAGTGGCGCCAAGGGAAAGAATGTCATCGATATGTAGCTGCTATGTTTAGTTTTCGTAGGTTTTTGTCTATGATTACGATGTTCAGAAGTTATGTAAAATTTTGATATTTTCATGTGAAACATCGATCTGAATATTTAATTGTAAGAGGAATTGGTCGGTTATATATCATTGAGGTTTCGATCTTGCTTCCGCTGATGTGATTGATAATACCTGTCCTAGTCTATTAATTTTTAAATTTTGATATGCTGAGAAGGTACGATCGGGATTGTTGGGAAATGGCTATGATGAAGGTATGTATGTCGAGAGGCTTATGTTGTGTATATAATATAAAAAAAAAAAAATCTCGAAATCTCGAGGTAATGCACGTTCTGGGAAGACGGGGCGTTACATTTGGTATCAGAGCAAACTAGCTAAAACCCCGATTGGAGACTCAAGGGTACTAGTGGAAATTGAGAATGATTGAGTCATTAATGGTTAGTCTGATGTGATGTAATCTAGCTATCAAGTTAGGTTCATAGGTGATAGGAATCATTGAGGTTCGAGTATTAGAATGAATTTGGTATTTGCCATGGATCCTAGGGAAATGAGAAACCTAGGATGGTTCGGTTAGTAAAAATAGAGTCTAAGGATTCTAATGATTGAGGTTACCTCTAAGAAAGTGTTGGTGTTTTTCCTTTTCCAGATGGTGAAAACTCGAAGAATCACGGATCTCAACGAACGAAATGAGGAAAGCAGTAGTAGCAATTATTGAGGTCGCTCTGTGAGTCACACCACGAGTAGTCGCCATAGTCGCTCTACGAACTCTGCTACGGGTAATCACCGTAGCCGTTCAACGAATCACGCCACGAGCAGTAGACGATAAGAAGAGCAATCAGGTCCTAGTGAAAGTAGGCTTGATCGAATAGAGCGAATCTTAGAGGGCGTGCTGACACATGTAACAAGGAACGAGCCACCAAGGCGCACCCCCCATGTGCTGGATCAGTATCGCCGGCAAAGACCCCTGGTGTTTAGAGGAAAAGCGAGAGATGATCCCAGTGTAGCTGAGTACTAGATAGAGCAAATTGAGAAGCTGCTCCAACATCTGCAGTGCAGTGACGAAGATAAGGTTAACTGCGCTACATTCATGCTAGAGGAAGAAGCTGCACGATGGTGGCAATCAGCCCAGCGGGCCCTACAAAGAATACCTAGGCAAGCAACGCAGGATCCAAGGCCGAGACAAGCTCAACTGATAACTTGGGAAGCATTCAAAGAAGTATTCAATGCCAAGTACTTTCCCCAAAGCTGGAAGGAAGAGAAGACTTGGGAATTCATGAAGTTGAAGCAGACTGATGAGATGTCAGTAACTCAATATGATGTTAAGTTTACCCAACTGATCAGGTATGTACCTATGTACGAAACTGACGAGAAGCAGAAGGCACAGAAATTTGTGGGTGGATTGAAGGTGGATCTACAACAAGCTCTCAGCTCATGTACCATCAACACTTACAACGAGGCACTGGACAGGGCTCTGACCACCGAAATGAACTTACTGCGTGTAGGACTAATAAGATCTGATGAAAAGAAAAGAGATTCGAAAGCCACAGAGCATAAGTCATGAGGAAAAAATTTCAAAGATAGCAAATCGTGTCCTCGATGCAATAAAGAACACCTAGGAAGAAATTGTTCGCAAGGACATATCACGTGTTTTTCATGCGGCGACAAAGGACATAAGGAGAAGGATTGCCCTAAGAAGAAAGATGTACCTCCAACTGGGAATCGAACGGGGATCACATGCTACTCATGCAATCAACCCGATCATTACGCTAGCAAATGTTCGAAAAGACAAAAGATGGATCAACCTGGGAAGATAAACATGACGCTAGGACCTCGTACCGGAAGAGTCTATTACCTAGAAAAAGAAAATGAAGAGGTCTACCCTGGCTTGGCGAGAGATGACGAAGAGACCCATCCGATATTAACCAAAGGTATGTCAGTTTGATTCAGGTTGATTTATAATCATAGCAGCCAAGTTAAGGTTCAATGTTATCAATTTCTGTGCAATCATGGCATATGCATTAGTATAGGAATGGGTTGGGAGAATTGTTTGTCAAATAAAATGAGTCTTGAGGACACGATTGAGAATGCTATTGAGATTTGTGTAGCCGCTTGTTTAGAGCTACAATGGGATATTCTGGAAAATAAAAGACGTGTCTGGTAAGCTCGGATCATATGGAGATGTAAGTTATGAATAATTGCTAAGGATTACGAATGGTACTTAGGACATTTCAATTGGGAGTCATTAGCAATAGCAGTGATACAATTATCACAGACCAAATTTCGAGGATGAAATTTATTAAGGGGGGAGAATGTAATACCCGGGAATAATTTGAGGATAAAAATGATATTTGATAAAGGGCATAAATGGAATTTTGAAAAAATAAGACTATAGGGTACACTAACATAGCTTTGGACGACCGAATTAGTCAGAGGGAGTACCCCAGACCCTAGATAGCCAAGAAAAAATGGTGTAGTATCGATGAGTGATTTAAATTATGATTTTTAGTGATAAAAGAAATGAGATCGGGAATAGTTTTCGGTACAGCAAAAATACAGCTGTCAATTAGGTTGTATTACCGAATTGTTATAGACGATGTCTGAAAATCAACGGAGCGTGTCTAGGACTAATATTTGATGTATAAAACAACCCTTAAGTGGTTTCAGGTTGAATCGAGTGGATTTGAGGTCAAAACGATTAATCGGGCCTAAGTGTAATTTTCTAAATTTGCCCGAGGGAGGTCAAAACGATAATTTTTCAAAAGTTTCAAGGGAGAAATGAGAAGTAATAATCTTGTGGGTCTTAGTGGTACAGTTGTATAATTAAGGGGCTTGAGGATAAGGGCCAAAATGCAAAAGAAAGTTTCTAAGGGGCTAAAGTGCAATTTTCAAAAATCTGCTAAAAATGGCAAATCTGGCCGCGATTTGTGGCCGAAAAATCCGGGGATTTGCAGATGTTCTTCGACAGGGCATGGCCAAGGTCGCGTAGGGGCGAAGCAATGGCCTTAGATTGGTCAGAAAATCAGACGAATTTGGCTATAAATAGCCAAGTTTTGATGATAGTTTGCATCAAAAATTTTACTTCGGATTTCTCACTTTTGGGAGCAAATTAGAGGTCGGGGATAAGGGGCTTTTGTTCCCCAGGTTGTGAGGAACGATTCTGGGAATTTTGAGGGTTTTTGGAGTAGTGTAGGGAGTGTTTTGCCATATATATACATTCAACCATATATATATATACATATTGCATGAAGTATCAAATCGGGTTGTAGAGTGATCGATTGAATGATCTATTAAGGGGCTTTTGGTCGCAAGGCTATGGGTAGAAAATCTGGAAAGTTTCGTGTCAATCGGAGTTCGAATCGAAGGCCAATTTGATTCACCGGAGTTCGGTGGCGGGATAGCTTTGGCCGACTATTTTCAGTCAAATCGGAATGGTGGTTTTTTCTGAGCAAGATGGGTACCATTGGGATTGAATAAGGGAGAGGAACAGCCTGGTGTCGTCGCTTCAATTTTCCGGTGTACTGTCGCAGGAGAAGATGACCGAATGTATTTTTTGTATTTTTTAAATACTGAAAATAAAGAAAATTCGAGAACAAATAGAATTAAAGGAAATAAAATTCTGGAAAAATATCCATAAATTCAAGAAAAATGAATAGTTTATTTTGATGAATTTTTATCCTGGAAATTTCTTGAGGAGATAATTATTTTGGATTTTTGAAAGGAAAGGTAAATAGAAAATAAATAGGAGGAATTTTTATAAATTCTGAGAAAATTATATAAGGATAAGGAATTTATTTTATCAATTTTTGTGATTTTTATTGAAGTAGATTCGAATGAAACCAATGAGAAATAAATTTTCTCAAGGAAAAGTAATTATGGAAATTTGAGAAAATAGGAGAAAAATCTGAAAAATTTCCAAAAACTTTCATAGGCTTATAAATATTGTTTTATGAATTTTTATAGAGAAAACTTTAGAAAAAATGCTTGAAGAGGTATTTACTTGAAATTATCGAGAGAAAAATAGGAAGAAATTAAAGAAAAATAATGAGAAAATTGGGGAAATAGATATTGATTTCCCTTTGAATTCATATGATGTCTAGGGCATCGATGAGGCTCAAATTTGATCTATAGAGGGCCTGGCACGAGAATCGAGGTCGATCGGGCACGTATTTCGAGGAGTCTTGAATTTAGCCCAAGGTGAGTGGTTCTACCCGAAAAGACTTATAGTAGCATGTGAATGGCTTATTGTGAGTGTTCATCCCTATGGCTTGGTTTATTGTGATGGTCTGTCCAAACGGTTATTTACACATGCATTGAATTTCGTACGATTGCATACATCTAACTGTTGATTTTAAGTTATACATGTTATGATTTTTCGGCATTGACATGTTGTGTTGTCCATGTGGGACGTGGGTTGTTAACCTGTGACGTAGCTCTCGAGTGTCAGCACTCGGAATGCGTGCCAAGGGTTAATGCTATGTGACCCACTTGGGACGGGGCTGAGACGGACTTCACCCTACAGTACTCAAGTGGCGGGGCTGAGAGTGGACACCACCCCGATTGTTGGCTCAAGTGACGGGGCTAAGAGTGGACACCACCCCAGGTTCCTTTGAGCAATAGCATTAAGGCTGAGGTGTCGTGAATTTCGGGGATAGTGCTGATGTGACACTCTTGGGGCTAGGGTTGCGTTAGGTTTTGGAATGTTTTTGAGTAGGAGCGTAAAGCCTAACTATGACAATGGGGTGATTCCTGGGTTCATATGTCGAGGTTGTCCCTCTTGAGCAGGATTGGTTTGCCAATAGGTCGGTGTGGTCGTGTCGCCTTTAGAGATATTGCATTTTCCTCGGTTAGAGCTAAGTGCTATGTGGGATTCTCTTAGGCTGGGGCATGTCGGGATTTATCGGTTTTATATATGGTTTTGCATATCTGCATGAAAATGTTTTTGAACTCTCACTTAGATGATTCAACATCTAATTTGGACTATGTCCCTGGAATATTCAAATGTTCCAGGTGAATGCAGTGGCGCCAAGGGAAAGAATGTCATCGAGATGTAGCTGCTATGTTTAGTTTTCGTAGGTTTTTGTCTATGATTACGATGTTCAGAAGTTATGTAAAATTTTGATATTTTCATGTGAAACATCGATCTGAATATTTAATTGTAAGAGGAATTGGTCGGTTATATATCATTGAGGTTTCGATCTTGCTTCCGCTGATGTGATTGATAATACCTGTCCTAGTCTATTAATTTTTAAATTTTGATATGCTGAGAAGGTACGATCAGGATTGTTGGGAAATGGCTATGATGAAGGTATGTATGTTGAGAGGCTTATGTTGTGTATATAATATAAAAAAAAAATCCCAAAATCTCGAGGTAATGCAAATTCTGGGAAGACAGGGCGTTACACTTTTGGCCTACAACGAGGATCTCTCCATCTCCCCGAAGTACATTGAAAGACCTTGAGTGACAACTAGCATTATATCAGGGCGATCCTACCAATAATGAAGTCTAACTTCCATGAGAAACTCTTTGAACTTTCGACTCCTGCGTACTATAATATCTCCATTAACTAACATCCCAATCGAGTCAGAGCTATAGACTGATCAAGCTCACTAACTCGATAGCTATGCCAAGATTTAGTGTGGTGTGGTCGAGATGACACATCGAAACTCTTTTCGATATTGGAAATACTTTCCAATCAAGTGTACTCTGGCTAGAGGTTCATACAACCACAACCACCATTGATCTCATAGGATATCCACCTCATGCCAAAGGTCGATGGATCCCATTAATAATCACCTGCTTCCATATGCCACTGCACTGAGACCACATAGAGCATCTTCCACTTAGTAATTGGATGGTTCTTATCAAATGCAAATCTCAGGTACCAACATACAAGACAATTGTAACGCCTCTGGTATAAGGAGCAATAACACAATCGAAGTCTGCGATAAATCATAGATCCTCTCAACCATGTGATGTATCTCACATTCAGTAAATGTTCCACTAACATCTACTCACATGTCTACTATATCTATCTCATAGATTATGGCATGCGACTCACCATCCCTTATTATTAGTATCTCATACTAATCAAATGTAGTAACCCATGTGTCATTCCATAATTGATTACTCATAGCCCACTTCTGAGAAATCTAAGGACCGAAAATTAACCTTTTAAGAAAACCTTAATCTGAAAGTCTTTGTCACATATTATTAACACTTAGGAATAAGACTATTGTCAAGAAATCTAAGCACTCATTCATCAGATTGATTGGAGAGGTATGAATGAAGATATAACCATAAAATATGAAAACATATTTTATTATATTTGCAAGATTTACATCACTAGTCCCATAAATATATCCACTAGATGTCATATAAATCTATCATTAGGGCACTAACACGAACACTACATGAATGCATGAAACATAAATAAGTAAGAAAATGATTTAAGTATTACCCTCAAAGGCATGCCCTCTCTTAGAGAGAGGTCCAAGTGCCTGTGCTCCTGTATACTTATGGGCACATAAAGAGAATCCAACTCCTGAGATGGGGGAAGCTGCTCTTCTCTAACTTGTGGAGGGTAAAATAGTTGTATATATAAATTTATGGAAAGGGTAAAGTAATTTCAAGAGTATCAATGTACTTGTCAAGGAAATATGGAATATCTAGCCCAGAGACATATAATATTCAGAGGTCCAGAATAAGATATAAATTATCCTAAATCTAACATCAACTAAGAGTACCACTACTTCCACTTGCTACTAAGGGTGAGAGGTATGCCTGAGTCTATCGACAGCCTTTGACCCGTCGGTCTTGTCCGTAGTCAGAGTATCACCACTATGCCCCAGGGCTATACAGAAGGGAGGACACTAACCCATGAAATCCCTTTATGGAAAGGTTTGGCCATGAGGAGCAGTGCACGATCCTAAGCGCCTTAATGAAGTGGAATGGGTGAATACTATTGGACCTATAAAACTGAGGAGATTTCCTAAAACTCTATTCCTTCCACCAATGGGTGTATGAATGTACAGGGCTTGTGGAACAGTTATTTAAAGGAAGCAACCCTGGACTTTGCATCCAAAGACAATGGAACTGTCGAATGGATATGAATTAGACCCATATAAAAGAATTTCGGGTGGAGTGGACAGGGCCCTAATGGTACGGACCGTACTCTGAGGTACTCTATTTTGGTGGCGTGATTCGATAGTCTACGTTCGCTAGTCTATTTTGTTTTAGTGGTTCAATGGAATTTTTCCTAGGCCACCTACATCTGCAATCAAAGTATCAATATTTTGTCAAAATAGTTCGGCGAAGTTCCTACTTTCGCAATTATAAAGTTTTGTCAAAGCGTTTCGATGGAGCGCCTACTTTCTCTATCATGAAGTTTTATCGAAGCGGTTCAGTAAAACACCTACTTCTGCAAGTAGAGGTATGTCAGGACATAACTCTTATGGCCCAATATATGAAAGATAGTATAAACATTTTTATTTTAGCAGTTGGGCAAGGTGCCTATGTCCACAATCATAATTATGATAGTAATTTGCAACAACTATATTCTAATGATAATTGTCCAGCAAAGTGCCTTTGATCATGATGATGATGGAATAATTTTTGTTTTGGCGGTTTAGCCCTTTGCCTACATTCACCCTCAAAGGCAACATTTAATGAGTCGTTGTCCTTATGTTAGGATACCAGGTAACTTGTGATGATGCTTGGATATTTTCTTTTTGAAATCTTTTTTATTCATAACTATCCATCTTTGAATTTGAGACTACAGGAGATGAGTATCGGGCCAAGCCTAAGGGGTTTCCATCTTCTTAGCTCCCCAGTTTGGATTTTTCCTTAGCCTTTTGCCCAATTGCTACTAAACAGAGGATACACACACATATATATGTTACCATCTATACATTTCTTACATTATAGTAGAATTTTGTTTTTGCGGTTTGGTACAAACACCTACATCCGTGGTTTACAAGGAGTTAGTTTTAAGTTAATCACGTCCTCACTTGGCAGCTTCTGCTTATGGCTTGACAACTTCTACTTTCGATCTTAGAGTAACTTGGATGATGTTCCTATAACGATTGGCATAATTAATGTTGTGCAGCCTTCTGCCTTCAAAGCGCATATGGTCTTCTCAGCCTGTCAATCACCTGGCTTATCCCGCATGGGGCCTTTAGCGAAACAGGGTGGAACTTTTGGCAAGATGGGGGTTGAGGCTGTGATAAGAGTGGTTATAGAAAAAGGCTATCGCAGAGATGTCCCTATAGATCGACACTTCGGCTATTGTAGAGCCATTACATAAGGTGTTGATAATTAATCTCTTGTCGGTAGTTCGTGCAGCTTTACAACTCCTACCTCTACTTGAGTTGGAAGCCATCCTCTTTTCTTGAAACTCCTCGAACTTGGAAAAATATATCTGAGAAAGCTGGGAAGTTTAAGGAGGTGCCTTCTGGGTTCATAAAACTCTTTTGCTGACACATCCCAGGAGGACTTTCCCCATGGGAGAGGTCTTCACAATTCTAGCCTTCTAGCATCACTCTTCCCATGGGGGCCAACATTATTAGGGAGAATGATCCTCGGCCATCAAATTCAAGTTCAGGAATTGAGATGATCCCGAACTTGGCCTTCATCCATAGGGGGACCATCCCCTTCACTCCCCACTTTCCTAGCCTAAATCTCACATCATGGACGCCTAGCAGGGATACAGAGCATTCTTCTCTCGAGGGCCGACATAATAGCTAGAGAGAAATCTTGAAAGACTCATAATAGCAGGAGATAAACCTCACAAAAAGCTCCCCAGTGCCTCCTAGATGATTTAAAGCACGGTTTATTGGGAAGCACTGCAGAATGAGGCGGGAATGCAGCATCTTCACACAACTGACCTTTAACACAATCAAGCAAGGATGGATTTTTGCTCGAATTCTCACAAACGGTGCCAAATTGTTGTTGCTAAACTACAACAATTACATTTATTTGTTTGGGAATAGCCAAAGTAGAGTCCTTCATTAAAGTTGAGAGTCTATGATGTTACTGGTGAGGTCAACTAGATCTAAACCGGGTCAAAGCTAGATGGGTGGTCTCTGAGGCCTTCAAGACAGAATGTCCAAAAGGGTCTTCAAGGAGCCAATGATGAGTGGCCCCGATGGGTCTTTGGGAAAGCCGAGCTTATAGTCTTCGTGGAAGCAAGGCTTCTAGTCTTCGGGGGAGTAGGGCTTGGACTTAGCCTATGAACAAAGAAGCAGTTAGAAAGGCATGTTGGAGACTTTCCCATGCAGGCCCTTCGATGCTTAAGTCAAACAACAGTCCAAAGAAATATCCAAAATATGTGTATAAATGCCCAATATAAGAGGTATGTGGCATGTAGATGTTCTATGTCTCAAATGGAGGGATGTGTAGTTTCCTGGATGGGTCGAACAGACAGATAACATGATGGCTGAATGGCTCAAGAGAGTTAAGAGAAAAATTAGTTGGCCAAAAGATCAAAAGATTCATTTTCCTTCGAAGAGGCGCATATTTATAGACGAGCTTGGTGGGACCCACAGATGATTCTTCCGGGAAGTGCATAAAAGAGGTCAGAGGTCAGAGGGCCTGGAGAAGTCTTCGGGGTAAGACACCCCAATGGCTCTCTTCAGGTGGTCTCAAAAAGGGCTTTGGGCCACCGGGTGGCTTTAGTCTGAAAGACCCGAAAAGTGTCCTTGGACTTACGCAAAATGAGCAAGGTCAAATCATTCCTAGGTGACCCTTCGAAGGGACCTGAAAGGCTATTGTCTCAGGAAAGAACTCATTGGAAGACTATTTAAAACTTAGTAAGATTTTTTTTTTCTGTAAAAAAGAATTTTATAGAACAAAAAAAAATCACATGAGCGACTACAAACACAACTGGGGCATACCCTGATCAGAGAATAGAACTACAACACCAGCTAAACCAAGGAAAAAAAAAGAAGGACGAAAAACATCACCACAAACATACGAGGCAAGAGATAGCCACAAAAGACAAACACCATGAAAACAAAGGAACCATAGACAAATGAACCATCAAAGCAACTGAAGACCTACAACGAGACCTCCCAGGAAAAAAAGGCTGGGGGGGAAGAACACGACCACAAGCATAAAGCAGTGAGAAAGATCAAGTACCCAGACATGAGCGGAAGCAGGTATGAGGGAGACGCCAGAAAAGAACCAAGGCAATGCTCTGCAGGGACCGAGAAAATTGCATGGAGGCTAGCCTCACCCAAACCATCTGTGGTGTTAGAGTTATGCCCCACAAGCCAATTATATTTACATGTAATTGATCATACTTTACATTTTGATTCTTTATCTTCAATCAATTGTTATTGCAAGGCATTATGTTTTTTATTTGTCATTGATGGTTATCATCATTATTTATTGTAATCCATACTTGAAAAAGTCCATAGATCAAATAGGCTCCTAGAATATGGTCGTGCATAGAGATGACGATCATGAAACATATTCCTTTCAAGCCTTGATCTTAAATGTTCCTAGTCATAGAGTTATTAGGATTGGACACTAATAACTCGGATAGACTAGCACATATGATGCATGCTCAATTAGGAGAATGCCTCGTTTCATGAACATTGGTGTGAGGACAGTAGTGCATATATGTGGGTGCTTATTATAAGAATAAGTACACTGAACTGACCCGCTACAAAATTCCTAATGGTTATTATTTAATGTCGAATTGGAATTCTTGTGTTGCAATAATACAGATTGATCCTTAGACTTGAGACATCATGGTAGTCTTATATTTGACTGGTTATGCTTTGGTTCTTTTTTGGATTCTAATGGAGTCATTAATAAATTATCACTGGGCGTAACCTTATCACATATGAAGGCTTGTGAATGTCGAAATAGGATTCATCACTTATCGATAAGATGAGAAGATGTCCTATGTATTCCGATGATTTCATGATTGAGGAAATCCTTGGCCAAGGTGAGGTGGAAATCAAAATGTGTTTTGATTTTGCCTATCAAGTCATAAATCTAGAATGGATGCATAGTTATTGAATGATTAGGGTTTCGTCATAAAACCATACCCTAAATTTAATCGGGACATAGATTGATGAAAGGATTTTACTACACGGTAATTGCAATTGAAAAGGTTCGTGTTTTTCATCGTTGGCTAAGTATTCATGGCATGTTGCTAGATGTTAACCATGATATGTAGGGTTTTAGAATTAATTTGATTAATTCTAAATCTATTAATTATAAAGTTTAATTAAGAAGCCCATGAGATGTGTTAATTAAGAAGCCCATAAGTTTAATTAAATCTAATAAGTTGGACCTTCATATAGCCCAATAGAATTGGCTGTACATCTAGCTCAATGGTGGACCTAAGGGCTCACACACTTAGGTCGAGCCCATTCCACAATTTAAAAGAGAGATTTGACCCAATGTGATTAAAAGCCGAGCCTAAATTGTTTAGGGGTCTTCCAAGGCACGATTAGGGTTTTTAACTCTATAAATATGCCGCTTAAGAAGCTGGAAAAAAGAATAAGAAATTCGGATCTCTCAAGAGGCGCCTAGGGTTGCCGGCACTACTCGAGGCATTCGTGGAAAGGGTCAATCATGTGGATCAACTTGGAGGAGTTCGCGCTTGCGACTCTACGAATCATAACCGGGAAGAATTGAAGCTTCACGGTCGCTGCTTTCCTAACAGTGGTATTAGAGCATTCAGGTTATCTCGAACCTTTAAACGTTTTCCTTATTCTGCATGTTTGAATCGGTCTTCGATTGTGGCAGCAACGAACCAGTTTTGTTTTAATCTGCCATGTCTTGATGGATTATATATGCAGCAACGAATCCTATAATGTTTTTGATTCTGCCATGATGAGATGGTCTTTTTATGTATCGAACAGCATGATGAGATAGTAGATTATAAAGTTCAATAATTGGCTTTTAATATGATATGAAACTGATGTAATGAGATGGTTTGAATCTACCATTATTTGTTGTTTCTCTCATGCTTCGAATCTGTATTATTTTTTAGGGTTAAGATAAGATTTATGATCGGCATTCAATAAGATTGAAACCGATGGATATAGGGTCGATTCATAGATCGGATGGATCTATTTTGATATGATCAACTTGAAATCCAGAAGCAGTTTGTTATCTGTTCGAACAGTTTATTATCTGTTCTGATATGATTAATTCGAGATAATGATTTGATCAAATAGAAGCATCCTGATATGATAAAAAATGAATAGCAATAATGATGCGATCAGTATTTGTTTATCGTTTGATATGATTAGCATATGTTTTAATAGTTTACTAGGTGCTACATTTATGATATGATCTAAACTAAACACAAATCATTTCTGATATGATCTTAAGTGAACAACATTATATCAAACTTCATACTGATTGCAAGGGTTTGTGATATAACCCAAACCCCCTTTGCATTATAACCCGAACCCCCTTTGCATCTGGGGCACTGCCCCCGAACCCCCGTATGGGGTAGTGCATAATCTGTTATGTGTTTTATAAATGCAAAGGCTGAAAATTTGTTTTGTTTACATGTCTATTTAACTTGTATTCAAATGTTATCTTCATTACATGAGATGGTTTTATGATTTTTAAGATACATGCTAATAACATGTTAGTATCATTGTGTATGAGATGCATGCTTATGATGAATTAATTATGCAATGTGTTAAATGCATGTATTATGATCTAAATGAAAGATTAAAAACCCCTCGCTTAAAATTGTTTTAAGTATGAATATTAAGTCGTGAATGGGGAAATCAAAAGAGTTTAATTTCTCCATAGCCTTCCATCATTGGCATATAATATGAGGTTTTCATGTTTGATATGCATCGCCAATATTATTTGGGGCATACTAGGTATGGCAATCTATATTATATGTTATGCATGTTGATGTACATTAGGTGATATGTAGAAATACTATCGTCAATATTATTTGGGGGTATCTCTATTTGTCACACTTGTGTTTAATGATGGTCTGACTTAACATGTTTTGCATAAGAGTGTCAATAATATTTGAGTTTATGCAAATATGAGGCAAAACTGTTTGAGGGTTACATGAGATGTAATTGGTAAGAGTTACCTACCTTTTAAAATTACTATAAGAGCTATGATATTATTCGAGTTTATGGTAATTTTAATTGGATCTCAAGCCCACTAGAAAGCCTATGTATTTAAGCTTTCCAAATCTTATTTTGAGGGTGCTAAGATTTGATTAAAATAGTGGGAGTATCGCTTATGACAAAAGGTCCTTAATCATATATGAATGTAATTGATTGAATGTTTAAATGTATGATCGTGTTTATCTTTGCAGATTTGTGAAATCAAAAATGGCCAAGAATCCACTTGCAGGTTTGCTAGATACTAACAAGTTGACAGGTCCCAATTATCTGGATTGGCTAAGGAATCTCAAAATTGTTTTGGATTCCAAGAAAATAACATATGTGATGGATAAGGCCCCACCTAAAAAAGTTTCAGAGGCTTCCATCCTAGAGGAACTGACCACTTGGCAGAAGTGAAAAGATGATGATCTTTGGGCTCGGTGCTATATGATGGCATCGATATCTAATGAGCTACAAAAGAAGCATGAGAACACGGAGCATGCAACAAAGATTCATTTGCACCTACAAGAGTTGTATGGTGAACAGACTAGATATGTGAGATATTAGATCTCAAAGGAGCTTTTCAAGGCTCGTATGACGGATGGTGAATCAGTCAATACTCATGTATTGAAAATGATAAACCTGATAGAAAAGCTTGAGTCTTTGAGTGTTGTCATAGATAATGACCTATATGTAGATCTTATTTTGCAATCTCTTCCTGATTCATTTGATCATTTTGTCATGAATTTCAATATGTATAAGCTTTAGACTATTTTTCCTGAGCTTCTAAACATGTTGAAAACTGCTTAGATGACAATGAAGAAGGATAAATCTATCATGCTTATGGGTTCCTCACATTCCTCAAAACCGAAGAAGAATTGGTCAAAGCAAGGAAAAAAGAAGAGTTCTCAAAAGGGGAAGACAAAGCCAAAGGGTGGAGTCAAGAAGGCAAAGCCAAGTCAATCAGAGAAAGGAAATTGCTTCCATTGTGGAAAGCTTGGGCACTGGAAAAGGAATTGCAAGACTTATCTTGTAGAACTGAAACAGAAACATTCTGATTCAGGTATGTACTTTGTTGAAATTAACCTTTCAATTAATGATGCTTCTTGGGTATTAGATGCCGGATGTGGTAGTAATATTTGCAATGTTGCAGTTGATGACAACAAGCAGGAGACTAAATAAAGATGAGGTTTCTCTACGGCTTGGGAATGGAGCAAGAGTTGCTATAGCCATAGGGACAGTTTATTTAGTTTTAGAATCTAGAATAAAGTTAGTTTTGAATGATTATTTTTATGTGCCAGACATTATCAAGAACATTATTTCTATTCTTGTATTAGACAAGGAAGGTTTTAATTTTACAATTTCTAATGGAGTTTGTTCTATTTTCAAAAATGGTTTTTTATATGGTACTAGTGCATTATCAAATAATTTGTATTCTGTTCAAACTAATGATTCCATGATTTGTTTACAACAAAGTAAAAAAAGAAAGGCTAATGATCAAAATTACGCTTACATGTGGCATCTAAGGTTTGGTCATATATCCAAAGACATGATAAATGAGTTGGTTAAAAATGGGTTGTTGAACTTGTTTGACTTACAATCAATTCCAACTTGTGAATCATGTCTTAAAGGAAAGATAATAAAATCCCCATTTGTTGGACAAATGGAGCGTGCATCTAGCCTATTGGATTTGATCCATTCAGATGTTTGTGGACCACTAAATGTTAGTGCAAGAGGTGGTTTTTCATCCTTCAATACCTTCACCGATGATTTCTCACGGTATGGCTATGTATACCTTATGAAGCACAAGTCAAAAGCCTTTGAAAAGTTCAAAGAATTTAGGAATGAAGTAGAAAAACAAATAGGAAAAAGTATTAAGATCCTTTGATTTGATCGAGGAGGAGAATACTTGAGTACAATATTCATTGATCATCTTAAAGAGAATAGGATTCTCTCCCATTGGACTCCACTAGGAACACCACAATTAAATGGGGTTTCTAAACGAAGGAATCGAACCTTATTAGATATGGTTAGATCCATGATGGGTTTCGTTGATCTCCCTTTATCCTTTTGGGGCTATGCTCTTGAGACAGTTGCCCATTTTCTGAATATAGTTCCCTCTAAATTAGTGCCTAAGACACCATATGAGATGCGGTTTGGTAAGACACCCAGTTACAAATATTTAAGAATATGGGGGTGTCCTGCCTATGTCAAGAAAACAGTGGGAGATAAGTTGCATACTAGATCCACTAAGTGTATGTTTGTGGGATATCCAAAGGAATCAATTGGATATTATTTCTATCATCCCCTTGAACAAAAGGTATTTGTTTCAAGGAATGCCATTTTTCTAGAAAAGAAGCTCCTATTGGATGGGAATAATGGCAATATGATAGATCTTGAAGAAATTCAAAAATCACAAACTACTATCCCACAAGTGGAAGCAGAAAATAACTTTGAACCTCAAAGTACACAATCTCCATGTAGATCCCAAAGGATCTCAAGACCTCCCGATAGGTATGGTTTCTTAGTTAAGGGTAATGAGGATAACCTTCTATTGGATGAGGATCCAAAAACATACAAGAAGGCGATATCTAATATCGACTCGGGAAAATGGAAAGAAGCTATGAAATCTAAAATGGATTTCATGTACTCTAACAAAGTATGGACTTTGGTGGATCCTCATGAAGGTATTGTACCTATTAGCTGTAAATGGATCTACAAGCGAAAGCTTAGAGTTAATGGAAAGGTAGAGACTTATAAAGCTCGTTTGGTGGCAAAAGGTTACACTCAAACTCAAGGTATTGATTTTGAGGAAACTTTTTCACCAGTTGCGATGCTTAATTCCATTCGGATTTTACTTGCCATAGCCACATATTATGACTGTGAGATATGGCAAATGGATGTGAAAACAACCTTCCTTAATGGTGACATTAAGGAGGATATTTATATGGAACAGCCAAAGGGATTCATATCCAATGGAAATGAGCAGAAAGTCTGCAAGCTTCAAAGGTCCATTTATGGACTAAAACAAGCTTCTTGTAGTTTGAACATACGTTTTGATGAGACAATCAAATTGTTTGATTTCATCAGAAACTTGGATAAACCATGTGTGTACAAGAAGGTCAGTGGGAGTGCAGTCACTTTTCTGGTGCTTTATGTTGATGACATACTACTCATTGGGAATGATGTAGGTATGTTACAAGTAACAAAAGCCTGGTTATCTACAAATTTCTCCATGAAAGATTTGGACGAAGCATCTTATATTTTGGGAATTAAAATCTATAAAGATAGATAAAAAAGGATGCTTGGTTTGTCCCAATCAAAGTAAATAGATAAAATGTTAAAAAGGTTTAACATGGAAGGATCTAAAAGAGGATTTCTTCCAATGCGTCATGGGATTTGTCTCTCAAAGTCTATGTCTCCAAAGACTCTAAAGGAGAGGAAAAGAATGGCATCTATACCCTATGCTTCTGCCATAGGTAGCATAATGTATGCTATGCTATGCACTAGACCTGATGTCGCACATGCTCTGAGTGTCACGAGTAGATATCAGTCTAATCCAGTTGAGGAGCATTGGAAAGTTGTGAAAGGGGTTCTTAAGTACTTGAGAAGGACGAAAGACACTTTCATGGTTTATGGAGGAGATGAACTAAAACTAGAATGCTTTATGGATTCAAGTTTTCAGTCTGATGTAGATGACTCAAAATTTGTGTCTGGTTATATATTCATCCTTAATGGTGGGGCAGTTTGTTGGAAGAGTTCCAAACAAGAAACTATTGCAGATTCTACCACTGAGGCTCAATATATTATAGCATTAGATGTTGCAAAGGAAGCAGTTTGGATGAGAAATTTTATCTTAGCACTGGGAGTGGTTCCTACTATTGTTGATCCAGTTCTAGTGTACTGTGATAACAATGGTGCAATTGCTCAAGCAAAGGAATCGAGGTCCCATCAAAGATCCAAACATATATTGTGGAGATATCATTTAATTCATGAAATAATTGGCCGAGGCGACATCAAAATGGATAAGGTTGCATCAGCGGAGAATGTAGCAGATCCCCTTACAAAACCATTGTCACAACAAGTGTTTGAACGTCATCTTGAGAAGATGGGCTTAAGATACATGGGAAATTAGCTTTAGGGAAAGTGGGAGATTGTTAGAGTTATACCCCACAAGCCAATTATATTTACATGTAATTGATCATACTTTACATTTTGATTCTTTATCTTCAATCAATTGTTATTGCAAGACATTATGTTTTTTATTTATCATTGATGGTTATCATCATTATTTATTGTAATCCATACTTGACAAAGTCCATAGATCAAATAGGCTCATGGAATATCGTCGTGCATAGAGATGACGATCATGAAACATATTCCTTTCAAGCCTTGATCTTAAATGTTCCTAGTCAGAGAGTTATTAGGATTGGACACTAATAACTCGGATAGACTAGCATATATGATGCATGCTCAATTAGGAGAATGTCTCGTTTCATGGACATTAGTGTGAAGACACTAGTGCATATATGTGGGTGCTTATTATAAGAATAAGTACACTGAACTGACCCGCTATAGAATTCCTAATGGTTATTATTTAATGTCGAATTGGAATTCTTGTGTTGCAATAGTGCAAATTGATCCTTAGACTTGAGACATCATGGTAGTCTTATATTTGACTAGTTAAGCTTTGGTTCTTTTTTGGAGTCTAATGGAGTCGTTAACAAATTATCACTGGGCGTAACCTTATCACATATGAAGGCTTGTGAATGTAGAAATAGGATTCATCACTTATCGATAAGATGAGAAGATGTCCTATGTATTCCGATGATTTCATGACTGAGAAAATCCTTGACCAAGGTGAGGTGGAAATCAAAATATGTTTTGATTTCTCCTATCAAGTCATAAATTTGGAATGGATGCATAGTTATTGAATGATTAGGGTTTCGTCATAAAACCATACCCTAAATTCAATCGGGACATAGATTGATGAAAGGATTTTACTGCACGGTAATTGCAATTGAAAATGTCCGTGTTTTTTCATCGTTGGCTAAGTATTCATTGCATGTTGTTAGAGGTTAACCATGATATGTAGGGTTTTAGAATTAATTTGATTAATTCTAAAACTATTAATTATAAAGTTTAATTAAGAAGCCCATAAGTTTAATTAAAGAGTTTAATTAAATCTAATAAGTTGGGCCTTCATATAACCCAATAGAATTGGCCCTACATCTAGCTCAATGGTGGACCTAAGGGGTCACACACTTAGGTCGAGCTCGTTCCACAATTTAAAAGAGAGATTCGGCCCAATGTGATTAAGGGCTGGGCCTAAATTGTTTAGGGGTTTTCCAAGGCACGATTAGGGTTTTTAACTCTATAAATATGCTGCTTAAGAAGCTGGAAAAAAGAATAAGAAATTCGGATCTCTCAAGAGGTGCCTAGGGTTGCTAGCGCTACTCGAGGCGTTCGTGAAAAGGGTCGATCGTGTGGACCGACTTGGAGGAGTTCACGCTTGCGACTCTACGGATCATAACCGGGCAGAATCAAAGCTTCACAATCATTGCTTTCCTAACAGTCTGATCTAGTACACAAGCTGGGTCGGAGGCTGCTCACTATCTCAAAAGCATTGATTGTTACGCTCCCGCCATATATAGTAGATTACTGCCTGAAGCGTAAGCCTGTAAGCCACAATCCACGGAGATCTACCACGCAACCGATAAGCTGCCCAGCAAACTTCACGTGACGTCTAAGATGCTGCAAAACCTGTCTAGAATAAACACAGCTAAAAAATAAGGGGCTATGGCGCTCCATCGCGCACCTGCACAAGAAACACCTGTTAGGAAAAGCCAAATATAGGTTTAATCAATCCAAAGTAGAAAGACGCTCCTTAATGGAAAACCAAAGGATAAAAGCATATGATGGGACCCTAGAGGAGTGCCAAACCAAATGAAACCAAGGGACTCGAGCTCTCCTACATCTCAACATACTCATAATAGAGTGGGCCGAGAAACAGCCGTCAAGCCCAAGGATCCACCAAGGGAGGTCAAGGGAAAGAATCCGAGAAGGACTCGACAAAGACTCTACAATCAGCTAGGCTTCCCTTTAGAACTCCACATGGGGCCACGACTAGGTTCCCTGAGAGATAATGGAGGAAACCCTAGCTATAGAAGGGATACCCGCCCTCCTAGGTAGGGAACAAGAGAAGTAATTCACCAGCACACCGTAGGGATGCCATTAGTCATGCTAGAGAAAAACACGATGACCATTGCCAATTTTCTATCTAAGAAGCGGATGAACAATGCCTCTAAGGAGGCATAAGAAGCCAGAAACAAGAGTCATTAATACAGTACAAGTGTATCCATCAAATCCAAAGGGATTTAGAAGAAACATGCATGAGGTGCCAGATCAATTTAGCTGCAAGAGCTTGGTTCCAGATATAGAGAGGGCACAAACCAAGGCCTCCATGATCTTTCGGGAAGCAAATATCAGACCAGGCAACCTTAGCTTTATAGGGAGATAGGTCCAGACCATCCCATTAGAAAATGCATATGACTTTCTCCACTTCCTTAAGAACCTTCTTGGGGAGCACAAAAATTGACGCCCAAAAAACGTGAATGGTAGATAAGACTGATTGGACAAGTTAGAGGTGGCTCACAAAAGAAATGAGGTGACCGCTCCAAGAAGAAACTTTGGAACGAACACGGTCCAAGATAGGACAACAGTCATTATAAGTGAGCCCCTTTGATATAAGGGGAATCCCAAGATAACGAATAGGAAGAGAGCCTTACCTAAAACCTGATTCTAGCACCAGAGAAGCACAAAGATTAGGGTCAACATAATACACAAAGCAATCACTTTTAGCTAGATTCGCCTCTAACCCAGATATATTAGCAAAGCGATCAAGGCATTGCTTTAGGATATGGACAGAAGCCAGGTCGCCATTGGAAAAAAACATGAGATCATCAGCAAACATGAGCATGGCAATGTCTAACCTATCACACTTCTAATGGAAACAAAAATCATCAGCGTGCGAGTGATAGGAGATAATACCATAGAGAACCTACATGATCAAGATAAAGAGATAAATGGACAGAAGATCCCCCTGCCTAAGGCCCTGACCACTAGGGAAAATAAACCATGGAACATCCCATTAACCTCAACTGAGAAACAAACCGTAGACACACAGGCCTTGATCCAAGAGACAAAGTGGGGGGGGGGGAATTCATACAGTGCAGAACACAAAGAAGGAAATCCCAATCCACCGAATCATAAGCCTTACTGAGATCAACCTTAAAAGCACATCTGGTAGGACCCTTCTGAAAGTAAAGCAAGATCGCTACGGGGTAAGCAGTGTAGTTTAAAAATTTTGAACCTTACCCCGATCCCGGCGATTGGATCAATGTCGAAATCAAATCATTCACAAACAAATAAATAAATATAACCTTTAGATTATCGAGTCGTTCACGGATTCGAGCCATCCAAGTGTCCGACCTCTAACTCGTGATACGCAGCATGCGTCCGTTAACAAGGAGAGCAGAATAGGAGTGCTAGCTCCTTCTCCTTTGCGCGGCTTGTGTATGGACAAAAAAAGAACGCCCTCATTTCGTATTAATGCCAAAAGAAACGAGGAAGAGTAAGTGGCAATACGTTTTTTTCAACTCTTGAAAAACGACACCAAAAACCCCTATAGTTTGGGCAACCCATAAACGGGTATTTATAAGGAGCTCTAGGGTTTCTTAAACCCTAATGGATATAGGCCGACCTATTTAATTTAGTCCAATTAGAAACTTAAATTAAATGGGTTTATTCTAGTCCAACTAGGATTATAATTAAATGGCTCAATCCTTTTATAGGTTTAAATATAATATTTTGGCCCAAATCTAATTCAAGCCCAAATATAATATTTAATATTTGGCCCAAATCTAATTTAGTCCAAATATAATATTTATTTTAATATTTGGCCCAAATTCAATTTAATCCAAATATAATATTTAATTTTATATTTGGCCCAAATCAAATTTAGTCCAAATATTAACTTAAGCCCAAATATATTTTATTTCCTATTTGCCACTCCAACAAATAGAAAATTATTAAATTAGAAACTCCTTCCTAATTTAATCAATTGCCATTTTAGGAAACTTTTTCCATTATGACGACTCATCGTCATATCGACGTCATTACGTCTATTTGTTCTTTTTCCGTGAAAACCTACGACGGCATAACTTCTTGCCAAACTGTCTCACTTAATCATACATCCACTCTCCTGGTTTAAGCCAGGGACCGTGCCTATTGCATATGACTCATTAGGCTTCCAAATATGTTGGCAATGTGTCGGTACGAACACATAAAACAAGATTGGCCTCTAGCAATGCATCATGCCTACCCAATTATTCAGAAGGATTCATAATCCGCAAATAACATTTCATGAGCATGGTTACCGTGTAATTCGATCATCTTGTCAATGTATCTTATGTGATCTCAAGTATGGCAATGTGTTGCTTGATTATGATCACATGAGTTTTTCTTCGGTCATTCGGATATCTTTACTTAATAGAAAGTGAATTAATAACTCCTTATTGATCTCTTTCACCATGGCCATGAATTTAAAGTGAATATCCACCGAAGGCGCCTTAGATACATCATCCTCTATTAAGGGATAGACGAGTCCCATCTTAGCTATGCACCCATCTCCATAAGCTTCATGATATGCCCAACGATCGCCCACGTGCAACCTTTATCTAGGCCCATCGAAACGATGTCAAAGCATAATGGTCTTCTTATGAGATGACTGTGACAACCTCAGGTCCAAGGATTAGTTACACCCATCTCATATGAGAATTCCATCAACATATAACCAAAATGGATTCTCATGGCGAGTTATGTCCAGTGACACGTTCTCTAACATTGGTCACCTATGTACTTGTCTAGACATCCCCATGCTTATGGGTGTGAGACCCCCATTGCTATCACATAGCAAAAACATAGCATATACAAGTCTTACCGCAATTGTCAATGTCCATTCTTGACATTGCTACGACTTGGGACGTTTAATGATGTCTAGAAACTGTGATCCATCATCTCACATCTTTATAGATTAATCACAGTATACATCATATGGACTTCTATCTAGTTTCATTCGATTATTACAATAATAACAAGAAACTAATAGAATGACTTCTTGTGAACTTGAACAACTCCTTATTCAAGAATTTTTTAGATGACCTTATAGGTAACATTACAGCAAGAAATAGGACAGAACTGACTAAGCGACTCCGAGTGAGGGACCTTAGGCACTAAGCTGATGATAATAGCATTGATCTCACCCAGCAACTTACCTGACTGGAAAAAAACTAGAAACAACAGTAATAAAATCTACCCCAATAATATCTTAGGCATGATGAAAAAATATGACAGTGAAACCGTCAGAACTAGGGGCTTTATCATCCCCCATCGAGAATAGAGTCAACCAGATCTCCTCTGCAGAGACATCTCTCAGTAGATCTGGCCATACATCAGGGGAAATGACCCTATCAACATACATGTCTAGCTACTCACGGCTGAAGATAGTCCATCTAGAACGGGGCCCGAGAAGATCACAGAAATGGGATAGGAGGACCTGAGGAACCTCTGACTCCGAGCACGTGGGGAAACCATTAGGCCGGACGAAACTATGGATATGGTGAAAATTATGATTAGAGAGCATATGTTGGAAATAAAAATAGGAACATCAGTCCCCTTCCCCCGCTCCAGCAAATACAGGTATGAAGACGAAAGAACTCACTCTCTTGGGATAAAGCTATCGAATAAGATCGAGCAAGATCATAATTGACCGGCTGTCGAACCACTCCAGAATTAGAGATCTATGTATCTCTTCTCTAGTTTGCAGCAAAGTGCACCCTAGGTCATCTTCTCACAAGGAGCCTCACCTTCTTCTACCAACAAGGAGAACCAATACAAATAACAGTTTGTTTAGGGGGGGTTGTTTTGACAGAAAATTAATTGGCAAAACAGAAAGATAAAGATGGATGAAAAATCAGTAAAAGATATGCAACCGGCTGTGTATTTGTCTCCTATGTGAAATCTTCCTCGTCCAACCTATATACCTTGGCTTGCTAGATGTTTTGATATCCGGATAACAAACTCAAAGCATCCCCAACAACCGTCCAAGGATTAGAATGATTGGAACAACAAAATGAATACAGAAATCTCTTGTAAACAAAATGCAGCCATTCACTCTCTATTCAACCTATCCGGACCTATGCAAGAACAACCGTTCAAGCACATAATATTCATTTCCTAGATGTTATACCAACCGGCTATAACGTTCTGCTCTCTTAAGCATTTAACAGAAAATCAAACCATGCAAATTCACACAAACCTGCCATGAACTCCATGCATTCACAAATCTGCCCAAACTAAACCAAATAGAAATGAATAAGAAACAAACAACAAACCAGATTCTTGTAGCTCATCCGGGACTCAAATTCCACATGGATTCAAGACACACAACCGGTTACAAATGCTCTAGCCTATCATTACAGCAAGGAAAACAAAATGGAACAAAAGATGTAGAAAAACAGAAAAATGCTACAACAACAAAAACGGGCAGAATCCTCTCTATTTTCTCCTCTCTTTCTATCTCCTGATATTCTAGAAATTAATGCTAAGAGGCCTTAAATACATGGCTAAGAAAGGAAAGGCTAGGGAGGCTAGGGTTGGGCCTAGCCCAACAGAAAACAAGTGAGCCCAAAACAGCACAATGAGTAGCCCAAGTCTGCTTCTTGAAAGTAGGCCCAAGCTCCTTTAGTTGAGCCACTTCTCTAGCCCATCCAATATTCCCTAAAGCCTGGATCCATAGAGTAGAGGTAAGATAGAAAATAGTGTAAGGACAATTTGAAGCATAATAAAATAGAAACAATGAAATATCAGCAAAAATTACTTCAAATGGCCTAATAAGAATGAGGTGAAATGCCAAAATATGGTATAAATATGCATGCTATCAATAATCACGGGCTCGGAGGGAGGCGTTAGAGGGGGAGGAATAAAGAAGCCCCTGGATCTTCTGAAGCTGGTCTCTAAGGCCCAAAACAAGCGAAGTCACATGACCTTGCCTAGTGTTGAGGAATTTCAGACCATGCTTGATAGCCTTGAGCTTTTTAATAAGGCGATACATACGCCAGCCATCCACTTTAAGGCCCAACCAGACTGAAGTGTCTGAGCAAAAGAATGGTGGTCAACCAGATGATTATTGAAGCGAAAAGGCCCACCTTTCCTACCTTGATCATTCTACAAGGAGACCATCATAGGAGGACTGTGATTCGAGGTACTTGGCTGGAGGAAGGAGGTTGAGCTATCACCAAATTGCGCTAGCAACCCATCATTAATAAGAACACGATCCAGCTTGTGAAAGATACAATCTGAGGCAGAACGTCTTTTACTCAACGTCAAAATAGGGCCACTAAAGGAAAGATCTTGAAAGGAAGCTCAGTTGAGGAGGTTAGCAAAACGAGTCATACCCAAGGATCGGTCCAAATTACCACCCTGGGACTTAGACTGATGCTTACATACATTAAAATCCCCCATGAGAAGCCACGGGGAGAAATTAATGCATCAAGGAAATAAGGCAATGCCATAACCGGGACTGGTCAGGCTCATCATAACTGGCATAGATACAAGAAACAAAAAACTCTTTACGATCCATAAGCCTGATACATAAAAGATGAAGAAGTTGGTCAGAGCCTCCAAGAACTGATAAAGAGACAACACTAGGATCAAACACAATCCGAATACGCTCCCGGGGACTAAACTCGTAGTTCATAACTAAGACCATTGAGGCATAATATTACGGGTGATGTCTTGAGAGCAACTAAGTTAGATGCGGGTCTCAAGAAGAGCACAAAACCCAAGATGATGCTGAAGAATAAAGGAGCGGGCCTCTCATTGCTTAGCAAGGTGATTCAAACCCCTAACATTCCAAGCTCTAAGGATCATGGGGAGGATGAGAGGGGGACGACTGATGAGGGTCAATGTTTCCTAAATCCTAATGAATTATATCCCCATTTTGGCTTTATATTTATGCTTAAAATAAATAATTATTTGTATTATATATTATTTCAGAATGAAGCAAGGAAGTTGACTTCTACAATTAATTAGGGGCATAAATCAAAAACGTTGGATTACCCATTACTGTTGCTCAAATTCAAGGGCCAATTATGGAGTCTAGAGGATGTTTCAAGTGCACTTGGCCCAACTATCAAATGGAATCCAACATAAGAAAGGCCCAAGACCAACCAAAGGCCCAAGACCAATCAAAGGCCCAACAAAGCCCAACTTGTAGAAGACTTTTCTTTGTTTTGTATTTTTATGAGTGCTTTACCACCTAAAGTCTTTTGTATTCTTATGAGTATTCCACTACCTAAAGTCTTTTGTATTTTTTGTCTTTTAGCTAATTTTCTTCCACTAGTTAGGTGAATGTTTTATGAGTGCCCATTAGATATAATTATGTCTAGTTGAATAAATTATGTGGTTTATATTGCATCTTGGGGGCTATATAAATAGCTCACTTGGGTGCATTTGTGAGGAGATTATTATTCTTGAATGAAAGCTTAGTTGTGTTCTTAGAGTTTTTCCTTGAGAATTGCTCTTGTTCTTTCTTCTTTTCTTTTCTCTCTTGTGATCTTTCTTCTCTTGAATTTTCATGTTATTTATTGTTACTTTATTAACCACCACCTAAAGGCCGGTTAGTTTCTGCAATTAAATTTTTGTAATTTTTAATTCACGTCTTTTTATTATCCACCGCCTAAATAGCCGGTTAATTTCTGCTGATTTAATTCCTGTCATTTAAATTACGCCATTTAAATTCCTATCAATTAATTCTTAAATGAAGATGAGTAGCTAAATCCAATCTTGGATTAAGGCAAGAACAATATCCAATTCCAATTATTCCCAAAGAAAGTTGTGCTTTAAATGAGTGACATTAATTTAAATATCAATATGAGTGTATATTAATTATTAAAAAATCACTAGGTTTGGATTGGATCGTAAGTCTAACTTAGAGCTTTCATGCCACGTATGGGAGTTACTAGAACTGGAAACGTTATCATACCCAAACCCAGATGATTAATTTTGTTGTTTTGTGTATTAATTACAATTAGATTTATGGTAGTTTCTTAAACTAGAATCCCGCATATCATGTATGGGGATTGCTTAAACTAGAACTATCATTATCTCTAATACATTTAATAACAAACCCTTATATCTGAAATTAAATTAATGTTGCTAATCTTTTCTGCTAAAAATTGGGGATCAGCGAGTTGGTGCTGAAATTGTCTTAACTCAAGTGTTATCCAATTTCATATTTTCACAATCAGTGTTTATTTTAACTCCTACCTTGCTTTATTTTCCAGCATCTGTTATTTGAAAATCCATAAAAAAATCTTGTTGCCAATTCATTCAAATGTGTGTGTGACATTCTTTTTCTTTTGCCATAAATAAATCTCTCAATGGAAAACTTGGACTCATCCAGAAAATACAAATTTAAATTTGGATTACAACTGCACTCGTACACTGACGAGTATAAACCTCTCAACAAAATAAAGAAAAAAAATATAAAAGTTTTATTGTGTTTTAATTATAGGGTGAGAGTGCAGCCAACGACGCACTAGCCTTCTTAGCTTTACAAGGCCTATTACACCTTTTTTGGGAGGTATGAACCCTAGATACTCATTAGGAGGGGGGATTGACCTAGGAGGGAGCAGGAGCAAATGACCCTCTAAGGAACCCGAGGCCTCAAGGGAAGGAGAGGAGACACGAGGAGAAGAGGATGGGGACATGGGGATAAAGTCAACTTCTGCTAAGACGAGAGATGGAGGCGAAGAGGGGCAAGGGACATCTAACTGAATCAAGCTGGTGGGGGGAATCACTTGGTCCTCTTCCATGAGAGAGCAAAACCAGTTCACTAACTAAATAGGGAAGGCGATAAATGAAGGCACCTGAGACCTTGGAAAGGTCGGGGCCTGAACAACAGGGAACCTAGGGGAAGATGGGGAGGAGCTCAAGAAGGGACAGAAGCAAATGGGAGGGGAGGAGCTTGGGAGACAGGCTCTCTATCCTTCTGAACCGGCAAAGAGCGAGGGGTAAGGCCTTCCATACCAAGGGGGAGGGGGGAGGGGCTTTACGAGGACAAAAGCTATCCTCATGACCAAAGACTTGATATTGTTTACACACCGAAGGAAGCCATTGATAATCTACCAAGATCCTGGCAATCTAGGTCCACCTGACATGTAATACCCCATTTTGGCATAAGGTTGCCACGTAATACTGAAAATTGGCTTGATAGTAAAATTAGTCACCGAATCGACTACCAGGAGTACTATGGAGCTTAGATGTCTAAAGAAAAAAGTATGTCAGCGACGAGTGTCTCGAGGTGAGATTTATGACACCGAAAGAAATCAAATCAGAGACAGTTTTCAGTACAACTATGATTAAGCCTAAAAAAATGAATGGTTGTAAGGGACTTCCAAAATGTCAACGAAACCCTAAAAGGGCTCTAATTTTATGTAAGGATCAATCTTGAAGTGGTTTCAGTATAAAACAAAGGTCCTGTGAGGACACTGGGGCAAAAACGTACTTATCAAGTAACTTGGAGTTATTAACTTTGGATTTTAAGTATTTCGATGATTATGAATTCGATATTTGAGGATTGTGCTAAGTCTAAAATGGGATTATGATTATAAAGTTAATTAAGGTTAATTGTGAGGGTATGGCCTTAGTTAATTATGAGAACTAATTAGGTGAGGTGTTAGGAATGGGAAAAAGTAAGTTAGTAAAAGTGATATGACATAAAGGTATTGTGAGGTAATGTAATACCCCGTATTACATGGTGCTAGAAAAGAAAGGATTTTCAGTGATTTTAAAAGACCTCGGGTGGTCCGAGAAGCTCAAAAGTCAATTTCGAGAAGTAAATTAATAAAATTATTAAATCGATAGAAGGGAATGCCTAGGGACTTAGATGTCAAGGAAAGAGGGCATGAGGTTGGTGAGCATCTCGAGGTGACGCTAATGACGCTTGAAGCAATTAGATCGGGATTAGTTTCTAGAATAATTTATGTATAAGTCCAAATGGTTGCTTGAATCGAATGGCCATAAGGGACCTCTAGAAAGCTGAGGGGACCCTAGGGGTGGTTCAATTTTGCGAGTGAGGCAACCTTGAGGTGTTTTGGGTGGAGGAAAGGCCCCGTGCAGGCGCAGGGATGAAATCGGCCTTTACTGAGTAAATGACGGTTATTAATTTTGGAAAAATCAAGTTATTATGCGGCTTGATGGCATTTAATTTAAGCCTTGGAGGGTCCAAGTGTAATTTTAAAAATTTTCAAGTGGAATTAATGTGATTGAAGTGGGGTAAATGTGAAATGTTGAGAGAACTTCGGGGCCAAGTTTTGAGCAGTAGCATTGGGATTCAAAATATGTTCTCTCATTGGAGAGCTTGACCGAAGTAGAGAGAGAGAGCTCGTGAGCCACGATTGGGAGATGAGAGAGAGCTCTAATCAAGGAGAGATCGAGAGAGGGAGATGGCTGGTGGTGGCCGACCAGTGGCGGTGGCACGAGAGTAGCGGCCATGGTGGAAGCAACGCCTGGGAGCAGTAGTAGCAGCCAACAGCGTCTTATGTGGAGGCGCGGGATGGCCGATTGGCAATGAACGATAGGCGCGCAGTGACGCTCAGAGGCGGCGATGGTTCCCGGAGGTAGCAATAATGGTTGGTTAGTGAAGGCAGGGGTCATTCATGGCAAGCGGCTGCGCGCAGACAATTGTGAGTGGAGCCGGCTGTGGCGATCGCGGCCGATGGTGCCGATCATGCGGTGGTCGACAGTGGCAGTTGGCAGTGAAAGCTAGGCGATGTTAGTGCGTAGAGGCGGCCGCGCGGAAGGAAGAAGAAGAGAAAAAGAAAATAAAAAAATATGAAAAAATGGAAAAAAAATGCTAGAAAATTTCAAAAAAATGGGTGAAAATTATGAAAATTATTTGGGGCTCAAGAAGCATGACAAAGGCTCAAAAATGGGGTTTTGAGCACAAGGTGGCATCCCATGGGGCAACACTGATGTGAGCGTTTGGCTAGTTTTCTCCTCCAGATTCGATGAGGTAAAGTAATTAATTCTTTTCTAGTTATGTTCAGAATGTGAGATAATGTAATGTGAAGCGATGGTTGGATTATGCCCGTGGTTGGGTTTGTTTGGAAGTGGTTTTTGGGTGGGTTTTTGCGGTGAATGGAAAAAACATAGACCTTGATTTAATTTTTGTTCTTCGATTTTGTGCGGCAGCTAGGTTCTACTGAGGTGGCGGTGGTCCTAGGAGAGTGCGAAGCAGGCCGACGTTCTTGTTTTTGGCCTAGATGAGACTTCGAGCCAAGGGATGGTGTAACACCCAAGAACTTTGGGTTAAATAGAAAATAAATATTTTATTAAAAAAATGAGATTTGAGGAAAATAGGTATCAGAATAGCCCGATAGATTGACCAAATCGACTATAGGGAGTATCTTGGAGCCGAGATGCCTAAAGAAAATGAAATGGCAATGTTGAGTATATCAAGGAGTAATTTATGGCATCGAAAGAAATTAGATCGAGAACAGTTTTCAGTACAGCTTCGGTTCAGGCCGAAAAACTAAATTATCATAAGGGACTTCTGAAATGTCAATGGAACCCTTGAGAGACCTTGATTTTGTGAGTGGATCAACCCATGAGCGATTTCGGGTTGAATCGAGAGAGTTTGCAATAAAAAAGAAAATTTGAGCCTAAGTGTAATTTCTCAAATTTGTCTGAGATAGGTCAAAAGGACGATTTTTTTGAGTCTTTGGGGTTGAAACGAGGATTTTAGAACATGATGATCTTAATGGAAATAATAGAAAGTTCAGGGGATAATGAGAATAGGCAAAATGCAATAAGTCAAAATTTGGAGGGGTAAAAGTGTAATTTTGCGAAAGTTGGAGTTGCCATGGTCGACCATCACTGCCGGTCACTGACCAAAGGAATACAACCATTGGGATCTCAAGGTCTCGGGTCGGGGAAGCTCAAGGACCCAAGCCATGCCGACAGCGTGCATCGAGGTGGCCGAAAAATCAAGAAAATCGACCATGGTTCGATCGGTTGGTCGCGGCTTGTAAATAGCCTTTTGAGGTGTTTTGTCGACGGATTTTGGTAATCCAAGGGATGGGTGTGGCGTTTAAGGCATTGGGTCGAACATCCATAGTCGTTTTGAGGTTTAATTTGGCCTATAAATAGAGTTAGGGCTCGGCCGAAAACTTTGTATTTTGAGCTTCAAATCGAGGGTTTAATCTAATGAATTGAGAGGTTTCAATAAGGGGCTTTTGATCCTTGGAGGTAGTAGATCGTTTTTGGACAGTTTGGTGCATTTTGGTGTCAGTTTAAGTGGGTTTCAAGCTTAGCCGGAGTTGGGAGGCGGTGGTCTCGGCCGAGACTTTGGCCTGCCGGTTGAGGCTCTTCCGGCCATCCTTTCGGGCATCAAGATTGACTGGAAGAAAATATTCTTGAGGTGTAGCTATCTTCCGTCGTTGGTGTGCCGGAGCTGGAGAAGATGACCGACACGTGAAGCACACACTCCGGACTTCACTCGTAGCAGACGTGCAAGGCGCGTGGGGGCATCTGCAAATGAGTTATTTTCTAATTTTTTTTTATTATTCGTAGAAAAATATTTTAGGAATTGTTGTGTAAAAATATTGGAGAAAATAGTTGTGTAGATATTTATTTTGGAAGATTAGTGAGGAAAAATGGGAGAAAAATAAGAAAAATGAGAGAAAATTAAGGAAAATTAGACTTTTGATGGATGATGTAATACCCAAGATTTTTCAGAATAAAATATGACGTAATACCTAAGAAAAAAAGTTCATTTTCCGAGCTAGGGGTAAAGTCGTAATTATGGAAGTTTGGGTACAAGTGCAATTGACCAAAAAATCTTCGGAATTAGTGTAAAAGATATGAACTTCAAAATATCTTGGATTTCAAACTCAAATCAAATGAAGCTTTGGATTCCAAACTCTTTTAAATTCAATTAAGGGACATGTGGCACCATTTGGATGAAAACACATGGAAGTAATGATGATATAGAACACATGGCATCATTTAAATGGAAGCACATGGATAGAAAGTCTTCTCCAAAGTCTTTACTTAACCTCCAAGTTAGGGACACACGACACCATTTGGATGGAAACACATGGATAGAAATGATTATATGGACACATGGCACCATTTGGATGGAAAAACATGGAAGTAATGATGATCTTGAGACACTTGGCACAAAGTGATTGGGACACAAGGAAAGGAAATTATGAGGCATAAATCTCAAGGCTAAGTGGCCAAATCTTGTGGTGACACATGGAAAAGGGATAGAAGAAGTAATGATAAGTCATAATTAGGGGCGACATGTGGCGAAACGGGATTCGCCGAACATCTCTATAAATAAGGCCATTAGGGGAAGATTCTAGCCATTCCAAAAGGAGAGAAATGGAGGTTATTTTGAGAGGTTTCTAAGTGCGGTTTTATTCTTAAAAGAGAGTGTGAGATTCTGCAAAAAAACGGGAGTGAATTTGGTGGAGAAACAAAGGAGATATGAAGGTTTGACGAAAAATTGCATCTCCTCGGAGTTTGGGTCAAAACAGTCATAAATCAGCAAGTTAAGTCTGGTTTTTTTGTCATAATCTTGTAGAGCACTGAAAAATGAAGCTATAAGAAAACACGGGGGTTGAATTGGAGTTAAAACGGCCGAGTTATGGCCGAAATACGAAGGAGATCAAAAGCTGTTTGAAAATAAAGGGCGGCGCGTGAGCTTCACGCGCCAGGAGGGGCTGCACTTGGCAGGGCATGGGGCCCATTCTGGGGGTGCATTAGGGCTCGTCCAACCTCATTTTTTCTTGAAATTTTGTACCAATGACCCTTACTTTAATACCCACACTTCTGTATAAAAATATTTGGCATTTACCTTACGAAAACTCGTATTTTGGCAGTAAACCACGTCAGTTTGCATGTAAACGGTACACCCGAAAGGTAAATAGCCAAGGTGAGTGGTTTTCGCATGCTTCTTACTTCTTCTTTATTATCCTTGGTCTCATTTGTGTGGAGTTGGTGGCTTACATCTCATGTTTCCTTGTTTCCAAGCATTTCTTTCCTATTTTGCCTGCATCTCAGAATTTGTGATTGTGGTTGTGGTTAAACATGATTACTCTCGCACGTAGCTTGTGGTTTGCACATCATATTTTCCTTGGTGGTGCACCATGCCTAGTTGATATTCCTTAGTTTGTGCATATTCCTTCTGCTTTGTCTTCAACATGTTTTTTGGTGATAGTGGCTATTGGTGGATCGGGAACTTGTATATGATGGTTGGTCGCTTGTTGGAGAATTTGAACGTGATGACTTGGCGTCTTGTTAGTGAAACGACACGATGATCGGGGAGCAATCTCGTGCCTAGAGGTGAGGCTGAGGGATTGGACCACGATCACATGCCCAGAGGTGGGGCTTAGCCTAGAGGTGAGGCTGAGATGTTTCACACAAGTGCTGACAAGCAAAATGGTGGCTTGTAATCTCGTGCCTAGAGGTAGGGCCGTGCCTAGAGGTGAGGCATGAGGGGTTGGACCACGACCATATGCCCAGAGGTGAGGCTGAGATGTTTGACATGATGATGGATCGAGGAAATGGTGATAAGGGAGGATTCTTGTTGTTTTTTGTACTCATTTTCTTATGCACGAATTGTTTCTTTTCTTGAATTACCCGCTAAAATGTCTCTTGTCTCACATATGCATTCATGTATCTTTTTCCTTATGCCACTCACTTAGATGTAACAATCTAACTCGGGTGTTTTATACCCCTGGGATATTCAACATCCCAAGTATCTCAGCATGTCAGGTACTGGAGATGAGAAAGAGAAAAGGGCTATGAGGAGGCCGAAGTTTAGTTTAATTTCCTATTCTCATGTACTATGAATCTTATGTAATCTTTGGGTTTTCTTGAGAGTTGTGTGCCGCAATTGTATAAATAGAGGTTACGTAAGGCTTGGATTTACTTATTATGCTGTTAAAGTTGTAAGTTGTGATTGCTATGCATTGTGACCGTGGTAAGAGATATTTGATGATTTTTGGAAGTCATGCATTACGGTGTACTCATATTAGAGGTTTTCTTATTGGAAATCCATTTTATCTAGCTTTAGCTAGCTATTAGGTTCGATCTTTCGCTTCCGTTGGTAAGGATTTTCGTAACGCCTTTGTGGGATATTAGCTTATATTTAACTTCAATATATAATTAAAAAGTGGGGAGTTACAGATGAAATGATGATTAGGATACTTTGAGGCTTGAGGTGAAGCAATTTGTGGAAAGTTTGAGGTTGGCATGAAAATCAAAGTTGGGCACTCAAATCGAGGTAGTGTACGTTTTTCAAGGTATCCTGAAATTTGTCGAAGGTGAGAGTTCTAACCCCAAAAATTGGTTTATCCAAAGTGGTTCTTCTCTTAAACTTGATTTGTTTCCATGTAAATGGTTTTGTTGCATGTGATTTGTTTTTAACCTGTGATGGATGTTTTCATGTGGGTTCGTCCCGAAATGTTTTAAGCATGTGCATTGAATTTTGTGCGATAAATTATGTGCATGAGATGTGGTTTGATATGGTTTGTGGCATTGGCATGTTTTTATGGGATGTCAACTTGGGATGTTGCCCCGATAAAGTAGCCGTAATTCCCCAAGGGTGTTGACGGAATAGCATACAGGGGTATCTCGGGCTGTGTGCCGGGATGACTACCTAGGGTTCCATGCCAGGCTTGGTGTCCAAGAAAGTTACACTAGGGTAACAGGTTGTACATGTGGGATTGGGATGTTAACGCATGATATGGCACTTGAAGTGACAGCACTAGGGAAGCATGCTAAGGGAAAATACCCATTTGCGACTTGAGCTAAGAGTGGACACCACCCTTATGAATCGTTAAATGGCGAGGCTGAGAGTGGACACCACCCCGAGTTGGCTCAAGTGGTGGGGCTGTGAGTGGACACCACCCTAGGAGGCCTTTGAGCAACAGTATTGTTTCCGAGGTGGACGTGGATTCCCAGGATGGTGTTGATCATCATTTGGTCAAGATTTGTGTTGTCGTGCTCCGAAAGCTTCTGATTGGGAACGTAATGATGACAGGGTGCTTCTCAGGTTCATACATTGACGTTGCTCTCTCTTAAGTTGGGACTGTGTTCTGTCAATGTGTCGATGTCGTTGTGTTGCCTTTAGAGAGATTGCATTTTCCCCGATTAGGGTTAGGTGTTGAGTGGGATTCTCTTGGGCTGGGATTGTCGTGATGTTTCTATCGTTTCATGTCTTGCATACATTCATGAAAATGTTTTTGAATTCTCACTTAGATGATTCAGCATCTAATTTTAGACTATGTCCCTGGAATATTCAAACGTTCTAGGTGAAAGCAGCAATGCCAAAGGGAAAGGAATTGCCGAGGATTGACGGTAACTTATAGGTAGATCGTAGTATGTATTTTGGTTTATGATGTACTTCTATTTTGATGATGTAATGTTAAACGATGATACGATTTTGAGGTTATGTATGAGATGATTTCGATTATGTACCATATCAGGTTTCGATCTAGCTTCTACATTTATGATGATATTACCTGTCTTAGCTTGATTTTAAGTTTGATGTGCTGAGAAGGTAATCGGGATTGTCAGGGAAGTTATGGATTTAAGTGTTGTGTAGTGGAAGTGGATGTCTAGAAAAGTTCTGACTAAGGAAAGACTTGGTACTTACGTGTGTCCGTTTATGACCCACCTCTCTTGCCTGGGAACTTACCTAGTGTACTATTCACATACAGACGCTATTCCAGTATAAAAAAAATATAGCCCCGAAATCCTTGAGTTATTCATTTATTTATTATGACGAGCGTTTCGGGAAAATAGGGCATTACAGACGACCCAAGGGTGGCGACCTTGCGAATGTCTAGTAATATTGATGAATATATGTCATTTGCAGTACTTGTTGTGCATGTTCTATAGGCAGTCTAGTGGAGTCTTATGGCCATGGGGAAGACTAGATGCACGCTAGGGGTGTTTTGGGAGGTGAATGCCTCGAACAGGTGGGTTCGGAGGGTAGTGATGCCTCGTCATTCATGCATACATACTTGTCATTGCATCATATATATTATCTTATTTACATTCATTTGCACCCTTACTGAATCTTTGTGACTTGTGAGGTTTTACCTCATGTTGTAGAAGTTGCAAGTCCAGATGGAAGTAGGGATGGTTTCGGGAGGCTAATGTGGCGACTAACGGTGTTGCCCGAGTTGTATGTTATGCATTTATGATGTATATATATTCTTTTGTGTGCATGTATATGTTGTTGGGCACTAGATGGTATCTAGTTTATTGTAATCATCTTAGTGTAATAGGTGATTGTGAGATGACACGTTATATGTAGCTTTAGTTGGTGGAGGCTACCTTTCGGATTGTGTATGGATTGAAAGGTATGGTCCGATAAATTCCCCGTACTTAGTAGATATTTGATGTGCTAGTTTTGTGTCTGGGTAACCTTTGGCTTGTTGTGAGACGAGCTAAAGAAAGGCGAAGCTCACTCAGGTTTTGGGTCCTAGTCCGCTGTGTTTCCTTGTTTATTTAGGGGACTGATTACTCTAGTGGAGCGAAGGAAATGACGAAGCCTAATGCCCACCTAAGGAGTTTCATGATGAAACATAGCCCCTTTCTTCATTTGTCGATTGTTGTGCATGAGTAACTCGGTTGATTATTCACGAGTAGCACTCCGCAGGTGGGAGCGGGTCGTTACAGATGGTATTAAAGCATAGCTAGCAATGAGTGGGAAAAGCTAGCATGTTGGGGTGTTATGTATGGTCATTTTAGTGATTGATGTGAGCGATTACAAGAGTTATGGGTGGAGAATGTCTGGCATGATTCGGATGTAAGTCAGAATGTCTTAGTTGCTGAGTTGGGGTCGGGAACGGTTGGTTTGTAATCTTAAGGTTTGGATGTGAGGTTGATTTGATGACCTCGAAGGTAGGACATGTGGTCCAAGGACCCTAAAGGTTGGGTCAAGGTATTGAGGCCTGTGATGGTTTGAAGGGTATGCTCGGATATTTCTGTTATAGGAATTGAAAAATATCATGGGTTGAGATGGTATACGCGTAAGTGGTATACGGGTCGAGGCAAAGAAGAACTAAAAACCAAGTGTGGGTGTGGGTGTCACGATACCCGTATGTGGGAATTTCTGGGATATTAAGCATTCTAGGGATGAGAATTCCTTAAGATTAAAGTGTTAAGGCTCGTGTGGGGCACGAAGCTGAATCATGACAAGAGTCATAAGGGGGGGCAAGGAGAGCCTGAGGCATAACTAATCCGAGAGGGGTTTAGTGGAGCATTCCTATGTTGGGAAATTAGCAAAGCATGTTAGAGGGAGTAGGGTTTTTCCTTAAAAGGGGTGTGGTAAGGCTTGTGCACTTGAGATGGAATGAGCTAAAGTGAGAATTAACTCGAAGCTCAAGGAAATGAGTTGTCAATGGGCTAGGTGATGAGCTCCAGGAAAAAGACAGTAAGGTTACTTGCAATGAGGCTCTATGTGGAGCATGCATGTAATGCATATGCATGACATGGCCAGTGTAGGCATGACGTAAGTAGCTTAGGGAAGGACTCCGAGAGGAAGTCGTGTGTGTTGTATGCATATTATTTATATGGTACGATGTGATCGTATAGTTATGATGATCACGGAAGGGATGTGCTTAGGGCATGAGTGGACCCTAGCAGGCATTTGTATGAGATGAAAAATTCCTAGCGAGTCGAGTTGGGATTCAAGGAAATCCAGATTGGGAATGAATGAGTTGGGCATGTATTGATATGTGTGTGTGAGCCATTGGATTAGAGATCCATGTTGTGAAGGGCCAAGAAATCGTTCATGTGTTGATAGATGAGGGGTGAGGCAAATCCTCATTGTGACACTTAGGGTCTAGTGGACGCCTAAGATCATAGGAGATGAGGAATGGACAGACCTTCATTGTGATGCTTAGGGTCGGGGAGGACGCCTAAGATCACGAGATCCTTGTTGGGGTGATAAGAAGGTCACCTAATGAAGGGTATGAACGGGTTGTATGGGCCGAGGGCAGTGATAGGCCAGATTGTGGCAACAGGACATCCATGGGTTGTGCACATGAAGGAAATGCTAACTGCAGATGCTGAGTGGGCAAGGGCATGGCGAGTGATGTAGAGGCCCTGGGTTGTAATTCCAAAGTCATGGGAGCCCGAGTAAGGCGTGTTGAAAGGCCAAGCTAGGCGTAGTAACTGTATGTATACGTGGGTGCGCAAGGTTAGACGCGAGGTCTCAACTCACCTGGAGGGTGACAGTATGTGCGTCGGAGGATGGGTGCCGGAACCAGAGGTAGTCAAGCTCTGGGATAAGCTTGGTGGCAAGAGATTTATGATGGACTTGGATCCAATGTCATGGAAAGTGGGGACTTTCAAATTTTGATTGAAAAGTCGTGAGGTATGATCTCATGGGGTATCATCATGAGGCTTTAGGAGTTGGATTGGTTTGAGATTCTCTTAGGGTTGTAAGAGATGTAAAGTCTTGAGGAGTGAGGCTCATGGTGTGAACTTGAGGTTATCAAGATAGGGACAACCTGATGAGGTTGCTTTCGTTAGATGGTGGTGGAACCATCGTAGTTTGTGGGGGCTTCAACGTAACATTAATGTTACGGGTGCGAGGCTCGCAATGACGGATCTAATGTTATGGACCATGTGGTAGAGAACTAATGTGTTGGCTCGCGGTAAGGGCGGATGGCCCATTGGCCAGAGTAACATAGCGAATTACAGGTGACGTTCAAATACCAAAGATCTAAAGCAGCACCATAGGAATTATGTCGAGTAAGGGTCTAGGTTTCATAGGACTAATAATCTTCCATGAAGGTCATGGTAACCGAGGGACTAGGATAGCACGGTTAGCAATAATGTCTCATGTATCGAGGTGGATTAATCGCTTAGGGTCCAAAGGCGAGCTCAGTTGAGTAGCTGAGAGTTGCGAGTCGAGTAAGTGCATGGAGGCCAAGTTAAGTCCTTTGTAGCAGTGAAGTAGTGATGAAATGGTTCGTCGAATGTTGAGACTATATGGTGCCTCGAGATGTCCAAAGAGAGTGGAACCCAAGGAACTAGTAATGGCTCTAGCATGGAATAATGTTATAAGTGATGCCTACCAGTGATGGGTCTAATGCTAGGGACCACTGAATGCAGATGGCAGGTGGTTATTGGGTTATCTCGTGATGAGGGACCACGACCCTCTATGTGGGGTAACCAGTCTGCTGTGGAGATGATTAGACGTCGAAAACTTGGAGCGAACTGTATGTTATGTCTGGTCTAAGCCTAAGTTCCATGGGGACTGAAGTGTCGTGGTAGTGCCACTAGCTTGTCGTGATAGTTTGAAAGCTTGTGAAGCGGTAGAGTGATATCTTATGGGATGATGACAAGACGTGTGATGATGCTCCTTGTTAAAGGATCTTAGCACATTTGTGCTTAGAGTTGATTGTGATTGCGAGTGGTCGAGTAAATTGGGATGGTGGACTCAATGTGAATTTATGGCAATGCGAGAAGATAGGGTTGATTGAAAAGTTGGCAAATGACCCCAAGAATGTGAAATAAGTGTTGTGGAGGGCGAGACTTACGAGGTGGAAGCCAACCATGAGCTGGGAATACTGAAACGAGTGAGGGTTTCAGGTATAGAGATGTTTGAACCAGTGATATGGGTTTGAGATAGGCTGAACATGTGGCTATGGCATGGTTGCGGGATCTATGAAGGGTCACAGTTGCACAGTCGAGTGTTAATCTTGAATGTGTCGATGTGATAATGAGGAGGCATCCTCATGTAATACTGGACGGATTTTTCGTTGATAACACATGATCAAATCCTAGGTGGTAGCACCTGTAATGGAAATGATGAGATCGTGAGGCTCAATAGTTATGAAGTAAAAGCTTGTTGATTGCTGGGTATGCCACTAATGTGAGGGTTCAGCGAGATCTAGTAGTCAGATAATCAATTTTTGAGAAAGAGATCCAAAATCTAAAAGGTGATTGGTTGGAGTAGGGATGAGCTCGATTGAGTGTTGCTCCGTAGTGAGGGTCAAAGATGGAAGTTTCAAGTGTGGTTTGGGATGAAACTTGAGATATTCTCCCAAGAAAAGCTTGTGGGAGGCCTAGTTGCCCAGCCGGTGGAGGGTCGAGTCTCCTAGCTAGTGGAAGGCCAAATTACGGAGCTGGTGAAGGGTTAAGTTGTCGAGTTGGTGGAGGGTCGAGCTACCGAGCTGGTGGAGGGTTGAGCTGCCAAGATGGTGAAATGCCGAGTTGCTGAACTAATGGCTGAGTTGCTAAGCTCGAGAGGGTTTCTACAGCTAGAGTAGTGCCTAGAGGAATGTTGTGTTGGTTGAGAGCTTGGCAATTCAACTAGATCTAATCGAGTGGATTAGATGGATGTTGAGGGCGAATTTGAGATTTTGCCAATGGGTATTGAGAGCTCGAATAAGTATGATATGGGATGACATTAGTCCTCATGAATGAGGTTTCAGTGCTAAAAATATCACCTAATAGCTATGAGTGATACAGCTAGGGGGATGTCCTAATGTTTGGGTAACTGATGAAAATTAACCTCGTGGTTAGGGTTAATGGGTGTGAAAGAATGTAACTAATGGAGCAGATCGGTGACCAACTGGGGGTGGCCGATGGCGACCGAAGGCACCGACTGGTGATAGTAGCCATAGTGAGCCGCAGTTGGCCATGGTTGTGCAGCGTCGTAAGGGTGACTAGTGGCTCTGGAGTTGCAGTTACGGCTAGATGCGGCGGTGAGTGATGGCAGGAGGCTGTCTTGGTCGGTGATGGTGGCATTAGAGCCAATGTGGCTACCAACCAAATGGTGTGAGACCGATGGAAGTGAAAGGTATAAGAAGAATCTGAGAGAATTCAGAGTGTCTCGGGGATTAGTAAGCTATTCAGTAAATGGCAAAGTAATAAGGGAAAAGCTAATCTAAGATTTAGATAGTGCTAGTTAACACGATCTATGAGATTTAAGATGCAACAACCTTGGGAAGAGTTAATGTCATGGTGATGACGTTGTCGAGGAGGACAAAGATAACCATTGTGCCTGGTAGAGTCTCATGGTTAGGTGTCAATTGCGAACTAAGAAGCTGTTAGGGGATGGCTATGAAGCCTCATGCCCTGTGAGGGTAAGGCTATGTCTAGGAGTCAGAGAATGTAGAAATGTGCCAATGGAATTGAATCCAGGCTAGTTAGCTTGGCTAGAAGACCGTGGTGTAACCATGATAGCTTGAGGTAGTGGAAGTGGGACTTGAAGGTCCATAGTCATACTACGGGTGCGATGCAATCAGTGACGGACCTGAGCCATGTTGCTGGGAGCTGGTGTTGGGCCGGTGTGACTGTATGGGAGCAACACAGTTGTGAGGATTGGGTATTGGCTTGCCTAATGCACCAGGCAACATTAGTGATTGTGCGGGTGGTCAGGGGCCGAAGATCTTTGGCCTGCACAGTATGGGTGACAAGGGTTGTGGTTAAAAGTTCCCTGACCTTAAAGTAAAATGGTAGGATCACTTACTCGTTGTAGGGTTTGACAGCCGGAGTAAGGGCTAGTATGGGACATAATGGTGGAAATATAAGGTATGGGTGCAGAGCATTTAAGAGAGGTTGCCCAATGAGAGTTCCTAGATGTGGGTAAGTGACCCTAGTTGGCAAGTGATATTAGCCAATAAGGAAAACCTTGATATCTTTATTGATTATGGAAAGAATCTCTAGTTAGGGAAGTATTATGGAATATGCATCGTTAAGCTCGAGGTGTGGACTCGGGTAGTACATGTTATCGGCTAAAGTATGAAGTTACCTATTATGAGGTATAGGTATGTGGGTTATGCGTAAGTTAGCGATATGTGAAGGTCGGCTGGTCTAGGTAACAGACCATATGGTGAATGGTCAAGAATGGCTAAAGGAGCCAAATTGTTGCTTCCCATATAATACTAGCATAGTTATGGTCAATCAATAATGAGATGTTGCCATGAAGATCGACTCAAGCTAGAGATGTATGTGATGGATGGCGAAATGTCATGGCTAAATGGGTGTCAGCACATCTAATGGGAATTAGAAACGATACTGTTACAATTGATCAGTGCTAAGACATTACTATATTTGATTAGTGTAAAATCGTTGTCATGTGTGATCGGCGTAAAATTGTTGCTGACTAATTAGTGATGCGATGTTATCGAGATTGATTGGCGTTGTCGTGGCCTGGTTTGGTTTTGGATTGATGTGGAAAATGGGAAGTCAACTGCAAAGTGATGCTTAGAGGCAGTTAAAACCCATCAAGAGGATAGACATTAATGCGATAGGCATGACCAGCGAGAGTATGAGGCCAAAGTGGCATTAGTAGATGAATGTCCTCAAGAGTCAGAGGACTAGTAGCCTAAGCGAAACCTCGAGATGGGGATAGCCAGAGAGAAAGGTGAGTGTCGGCTAAGCTATGAGATTCTCGAGTACGAGATTTTGAGAAATAGCTCGAATGTGTGATTGTCTTGGTCAGAGGAGTAAGTCAAAGTGAATTTAGAGGACGAAATTCATTTAAGAGGGGTTGGATGTAATACCCCGTATTACATGGTGTTGGAAAAGAAAGGATTTTTAATGATTTTAAAGGACCTCGGGTGGTCCGAGAAGCCCGAAAATCGACTTCGAGAGTAAATTAATAAAATTTCTAAATCGATGGCAAGGAATGCCTCGGGACTTGGATGTTTAGGAAAGAGGGTGTGAGGTTAGCGAGCGTCTCGAGGTGATGCTACTGATCCTGGAAGCAATTAGATCAGGATTAGTTTCTGGAATAATTGTTGTATAAATCCGAATGGTTGCTTGAACCGAATGGTCGTAAAGGACCTCCGGGAAGCTAAGAGAACCCTAGGGGTGGTCCGATTTTGCGAGTGAGGCAACCCTGAGGTATTTTTGGGTGGAGAAAAGGTCTCGTATAGGCGCAGAGACGAAATCGGCCTTTATCGAGAAAACGCCGATTATTAATTTTGGAGAAATCAAGTTATTCTATGGCTTAATAGTATTTAATTTAAGCTTTGGAGGGTCCAAGTGTAATTATAAAAATTTTCAAGTGGAATTAATGTGATTGAAATGGGGTAAATGTGTAACATGTATATATGAGAGAACTTGGGGGCCAAGTTTTAAGCAATAGCATTGGGATTCAAAATATGTTCTCTCATTAGAGAGCTTGGCCGAAGCATAGAGAGAGAGCTCGTGAGCCACCGCTGGGGGGCGAGAGAGAGAGTTGATCAAGGAGAGATCGAGAGAGTGAGATGGCTAGTGGTGGCCGACCAACGACGGCGACATGGGAGCATCAGCCATTGTTGAAGCAGCGCCTGGGAGCAGTAGCAGCAGCCGACAGCGTCGTGCGTGGAGGCACAGGATGGCTGATTGGCAATGATGGCAAGCTGGTGATGGCGCTCGGAGGCGGCGACGGTTGCCAGAGGCAAAAGTAATGGTTGATTACAGCGGAGGCAGGGGTCGTCCATGACGGGTGGCTGCGCGCAGACGTTTCCAAGAGGCGCGGGTGGTCGCAGTGGAGCCGATTGTGGCGGTAGCAGCCAGTGGTGCTAGTCGTGCAGTGGTCAACAACGGTAGTTGGTGGCAAAAGCCAGGCGGTGGTGTGCGGCGATGCTGGTGCGCAGAGGCAGCCGCGCGGAAGCAAGAAGAGAAAAAGAAAATTAAAAATAAAAAAATCTAGAAAATAGGAAAAAATGGGGAAAATGCTAGAAAATTCCAAAAAAATGGGAGAAAATTATGGAAAATATTTTGGGGCTCAAGGAGCATGCCAGAGACTCGAAAATAGGGTTTTGAGCGCAAGGTGGCATCCCATGAGCCAACGTTGATATGAGCATTTGGTCAGTTTTCTCTTCTAAATATGATGAGGTAAAGTAATTAATTCTTTTCTAGTTATTTGCATTATGTGAGATAATGTAATGTTAAGGGATGGTTGGATTATGCCCGTGGTTGGGGTTGTTTGAAAGTGGTTGATGGGTGAGTTTTTACAATGAATGGAAAAAACATAGGCCCTGATTTAATTTTTGTTGTTGGGTTTTGTGTGGCATCTAGGTTCTACCAAGGAGGCGGTGGTCTTAGGAGAGTGCAAAGCAGGCTGGCATTCTTGCTTTTGGTAGAGATGAGACTTCGAGCCAAGTAAGGGACGGCCCCAAGAGTGGCAGCCTTGCGTATGTCTGGTAATATTGATGAATATATGTCATTTGCAGTACTTGTTGTGCAAGTTCTATAGGCGGTCTAGTGGAGTCCTATGGCCATGGGGAAGACTAAATGCATGCTAGGGGTAATTTGGGAGGTGAATGCCTCGAACAGGTGGGTTCGGAGGGCAGTGATGTCTCGCCATTCATGCATGCATACTTGTCATTGCATCGCATATATTATCTTGTTTACATTCATTTGCACCCTTACTGAGTCTTTATGACTCATGAGGTTTTACCTCGCGTTGTAGATGTTGCAAGTCCAGATGCAAGCAGAGATGGTGTTAGGAGGCTAATGTGGTGACTAGCGGTGTTGCCCAAGTTGTATGTTATGCATTTATCATGTATATATACTCTTGTGTGTGAATGTATATGTTGTTGGGCACTGGATGGTATCCAGTTTGTTGTAATCATCTTAGTGCAATAGGTGATTGTGAGATGGCACGTTGTATGTGGCTTTAGATGGTGGAGGCTAGCTTTTAGATTGTGTATGGATTGAAAGGTATGGTCCGATAAATTCCCAGTACTCAACAAATATTTGATGTGCTAGCTTTGTGCTTGGGTCACCTTTGGCTTGTTGTGAGGCGAGTTGAAGAAAGGTGAAGCACACTTAGGTTTCGGGTCCCAATCCGCTGTGTTTCCTTGTTTATTTGGGGGACCGATTCCTCGAGTGGAGCAAAGGAAATGAGGAAGCCTAGTGTCCACCTATGGCGTTTCATGACGAAACATAATCCCTCTCTTCATTGTCGGTTATTGTGCGTGAGTAACCCAGTTGATTATTCACAAGTAGCGCCCCACAGGTGAGAGCGGGTCATTACAAGTAAAGTGTTAAGAATGGGAAAAAAATGAGAGGTATGGTTGTGGATTCGAAAAGTTATTCCATTCTACCTTTGGATCACTTTGGAGTCCAAGCCTATAAATATAAATAGGGCCACGGGGATGTTCTCAAAACCATTCCATTTGAGATTCCATTTGAGAGAGATTGAGGTGAGGGATTTATGCTTGAGAAATAGGAGAGAAATCTGCAAAATGAATGAGGAAGGTCGGAGCAAAATCGAGGTTGTGCACGAGAATCGAGGTGGTCTGAGATAGGTTCAAGGTGAGAGTTCCTAACTGAAGTTTTGTTTAATTATGAGTGGTTCTACTATCAAAATTTGGCTTGTTTTATACAAATGGTTTTGATTTGTTAAAGTTTCTACTTCAAACTTGATTTTGTGGGTGGTTCATGTAACGCCCTGCTTTCCCGGGCGCGTTATGACTTGGGACAATCCTGGGACAATAAATTTTTTATTTCCAACTAACACTTAAATAACATCATTCCTCGCATCCGTCCCATAATTTCCATACATTTATTTTATCTCTAAAGAGAGACATCATACACATACCTTAAATGCGGAAGCTAGAATCGAACCTGACATCTTACTTTAACATAAATCATCAATCGTTTCTCAAACTTAATCCCCAATACAAGGCTTATTCATCAATATCTTAAAACATCACATAAGTCTCAACTAACATCAACGCATACCATACGTCCTCAATTAACATTAATACATAACATACGTTCTCAACTATCATTAACCCTAAATGGAGTTATACATCGTCATTAACCAAAAGGTTATACATCATCGTTCATCATACATCCATCATAACTCATCTCTTACGTCATGGACTTTCAAAACGTTCAGATTTCAAAGTAGCAGGACTTAAACACATGAGTTACATTACATACATTCATCTCATCATTCATTCATCATGCACTTAGCTAAGTGTTATTTCATGCCTCATTCATCCTCATACCTGCTACAATCTCCATCTGGAACGTTTGAATATTCCAGGGGCAAAACCCAATTAGATGATGAGCCATTTAAGTAAGCAGTACAAAATTATTTTCGTGCATGAATGCAATATGCAAAATGTCCTCGTAGTTTTCGACTTGAGTCAACCGCACCTAACTGCTGCTCCCCATTTTTACAACCCCTTTCCTGGACCGATGTGTATGGGTGCACACTTGGTAGAGTAGCGACGCCAGTTCATAATCCCAAGCCCCTTATGCAATGCATGATCAATAATATCATAGTGAATGTATGCACATTTCAACATCAATACATATAAATGCAATCTATATGACATAATCACATCAAGACATGACACCATGATAAATTGTTTTCATCAAATCAGGTTTTGGAAGAAACCACTTTCAAATCAAGCATTTTTCATAAATTTAAATTCATTTTGGTAAGTACTACTTACCTCAAATGCTTTCTCATAACATCTCGATTCTCGTGCCAGATTTCTAATGTAATCAATTCGAATCCTCAACGTACCCTGGCCATGATATTCATTTAATAACATCAATAATCTATTCCTTTCCTAATTTCCTCATCACTTTCCTTTATTTTTTCATATTTTCCTCAATAATTCCTTAAACATTTTCCTCACTAAATAATTCCTCAATAATAATTCAAACTAAGCATTATTCAATTATTTCCTTGAATATTTCTCAATAGCAATTCCTAAAATAAATTTCCTAATTTACTGGAATTTCTAGAAAATTTTGCTTACCTTAGCTTAGCCTCCCGGACTGCCTCGATATGCGCGCCATAACTTCAAAACACATGACCGACCTCAATTGTCGCGCAAGTCATCGATTCTCGCACACCACCTCGGTTCTCGCGCACTACCTCACTTCCCGCGCATTTACCTCAATTTTTGTGCGACATCTCAATTTTTGTGCATCGCCTCAAAACGTGTGCCCGACCCATTTATTCTCGTCAAAATCTCTAGAATATTAATACATCTTCATTTCCCATTTTCTTAGAATTTTCGAGAGCTTCCTCATATTTTTTCTAATTTTCTTTTCCTTTTCTATTATTTCTTTTTCTCTTTTCATTTTTTTCTTTTCTATTTTTCTTTTCCTTCTTAGTATTCAATCATCTTCTTCACCCCTGCTGTTCTCCTTCCTCCATGACCGCGCAAACCAGCGCTGCTGTGCGCTCAACCGCCATGCCCAGCCACCTCCTTGACGTGCGCCGCCCATCGCGGCCGTCCCCGGCCTCTAGCGAGTCATCACCGCCAGCGCGGTTGCTGCCTCGGCCATCCTCCGTCGCGCGCCCAGCTCCGCCATGGAGCTTGCAGCGCTGCCATGGCCAACTTCGGCCGCTGGAAAACGGCCGTCTTCGCCCACGTCGGAAGCTTCCCAATCCTCCATCGAACCCTCCGCCATAGCCAGCTGAGCTAGCCTCCCTTCTTCGCGTACTTGCTGCTTCGAGAGGAACAGCCACGGTGGCAGCTTGCGGCCATGAATGCTGTCCGCTTGCTGCGGCCAGCTCCCTCTCGCGCCACTCTCATTCTTTCATCTTGCTCTCTCGATCTCCAACTCCCTCTCCTAACCTCTCGGCCAAAGCTCGCTAGCTGCCCGAGCTCTGTTTCAGCTCCTTGCCATGGCCGAATTGGCCATCCCTCTAACTCCCTCGATCTCTCTTTCTCTCTCTATATATATAAGCGATGAAGCTTGGGCGCCACTCCTTCTCCCGACAACTATCTCGGCCATTTGTAATTCCCTCAACCCAATTTCACAAGCTCCAGACCATGCCCCCCACGCCTACAGACAGAATTCTCTGGACTTCCCCTGCTTCCCACGCGTGCAAACATATATATACACATTTCACATTTAACCCTCCAACTTTCATTAATTACACTTGAGGGATGGGTTAATTACAATTTAACCCCTCATAATTCATCCTTATATCACTTGAAATTTCCCTAATTGCAAATACACCCCTGAATGCCTAATTAATTGGCATTACGATGCTTTAAATTCAAAATTAATAATTGTCGATTACTCGATAAAGACCGATTTCGCCCCCGGGTCCTTATTGGACCTTTGATTCATCCCACAACCACTAAAGGGTTGATCTTTATGAAAAATCAGAGCTTCCCTAGGGTTCCGTTGAATTCCTGGACGTCTCCTATGAAAATTCGGTATTTCAGCCTGATCGAAAGCTGCATTTTAGCTGTATCGAAAACCATCTCAATTCTAATTTCTTTTACTTTCACAAATCCTATCTCGAAACGCTCGTCAAGACCATGCCATTTTTCATAGCCAATTACACTCTGGGGCATTCCCTCCAGTCGATTCGGCGATTTATTTTGCTATCAAGTCTATTTTTCGGTATTCAAACCTTACTTAAATGATGTGGCGACCTTATGCCGAAACGGGGTTTTATAGTTCAACCTTATACTTGATTTTGTTTCATGCAATGGTTTTGGCATATGAATGGTTGATTTCATGTGAATGGTTAATCCAAAATGTTTATTTATGATTGCATTGAAATACGTGCATTGAAATGTTATTTTATGTAATTCATCAGTACAAGTTATGGTTATGGCATTGGCATGTGTGTTGGATATGGGTAGTGTTCCGAGATGCTTTTGAGTGGGAACGTAATCTCTGACGTGATTGTGGTAAGCCAAGTTCCTGCGTTGATATTGACCTTCCCGTGTCGGGAGTGGTAACAATTGTTCCCGAGATATTGAGAAGATGCGTTGATGCTGCCCTTCTTAAGTCAGAATTGTGTTATGCTAATGCGTCAATGTGATTATGTTGCCTATAGAGAGATTGCTCTTTTTTCGTGGTATGGGTTAAGCGCTGTGTGGGATTTGCTTGGGCTAGGACATATTGGGATATGTTAGTTTGTTTCATGGTCTTGCACACATTCATGAAAATATTTTGAACTATCACTTAGATGATTCATCATCTAATTTGGACTTTGTCCATAGAATATTCAAGCGTTCCAAGTAAAAGCAAGAACGCCAAAAGAGAGGAAGTTATCGAGATGTAGCTGATAGTTACATATTAGATCTTTTGTAGGTCTTTATTTATGAATGAGATATTCAGTTGTAGGTGTATTATTTTGGCAATATCATGTTGAACATTGATGGTACGAATTCTATATTATGAATAAAGGAATTATGGTTGTGTATATTTGAGGTTTCAATTCTTGTTTCCGCTAATGTGATGATGTACCTATTTTAGTTTATTCATTTTAAGTTTGATATGCTAAGAAGATAGAATGGGATTGTCGGGGTTTAATTTACGCTGAGTGTATGTTGAATGATTGTTGGAAAAACAAATCCTCGAAATTCCATGTTAATGCACGCTTAGAAAAAATGGGGCGTTATATGAAAACTCATCTATACCCTGGGACAATTCAATAAAACCAAGGAAGGAAGATGAAGCAAACATCTCAATACAAATGTGTGCAAAACCTAATCTCGTACGATCCTCAATCATCGAATCCGCATGAATAGGCTTACCAAGCGAACTCGCCAACTCCGACAAACCCAACATTCTAAAGGAACATCAAAAAATTTAACCCACGCTGGAATAGATTTATGGGCTTCTTTAGATAAAATCATATCTAGCTCCCAGAATTGAAGGAATAAAGACCATTGGGCAAAGTGCCATTGGCCTGATTCAAAGACCTACATCATTTCATCAAAGGAATTAAATCTAAAAAAGAAAAAACCTGAATTATTCGATTGGACAACGGAGAGGCCATATTTCTTCTAGAGCCGCATTGCTAGATTTTGGACCATGAGGAAATGAAGTCTTTTCTCCATGAAATAACCCACCAACATATTCTCCCACTAAGTTGCACCCTTCTCATGAGCTTCCATAGATAGATGAACTCTCGGGATGCCACCAAAAATCTTTGTCAGCTGAGGGATGTATTTAAGCTTAGTAAGCATACGCGATTGAGAGTTATCAACAATATTGCCCCAAGATTGGGCTTATCCCTGATTATGCAAAGAGGAGTTAGGCCTTGATTGCACAGAATGGTGATGGGGACTGCCCAAAATAATTGGGGAAGGGCCTAAGGGCTCATTGGTCGCATGGATCTGATTAGCTAACAAAATATTCTGCTGGTCTAACTCCATATTAATAGGAGAAGTGGAATTAATGTCAACTGCTAGATTTGAGGCCATGCAATTTCTCTACATCTCATTGGGCCTTAGGCCCCATAGCATTAGAAAGCTTAGCACGAGGAGGAGCTTTAGGCAAATGAGACACTCCATTCTCTTCGTCAAATTCAAAGGAATTAATTTGACATCCCAAGATCCTAGGCTCATGATGAGAGGATACAATAGTGCATGGAGCATTAAATGAGGCAAATAGATTTCGACCATTTGAAGAAGCAACTTGCCCCACCCAACCCATCCATATCAACATCCAACGGACTATTGGCATTAAATGCCTCCACAGAGCCGCCCATGAGGTCATCTCCAACCACATTCCCTATTCTACTCCATATTATATTATAAACAATTCACTTCTTATTCTGATTTTGCTTAGAAAACTGTGCGTGCTCCAACCACACCCTATTCTCCTCCTTATCGCACTCCCTATTCCACTTATTTATTAATAAATTTCAATTCTATTTATTTTACCTCACTTATAATTTTTATTATTATAAGATTTTATTATTTATTTGATAATTTAATAATAAATATGACAACCAAGATTGATTTGAAGGTGGGGCCCCCCACCTTAAACCGAGAAGGAGGATCGGACGATCGTTGCACGCCGGTCGACTCTCCATCACTCAACCTTTGGCCGTCAACGATCGTCTCACCCGCCATGCAAGCAGGAACCAGCGAGCTTTCCAACCTCCCCAGGTCTATCTCCAACCAACCCCCTACCATGAACAACACATTCGGTAAAGCCTCGACGAACAGCAACCATGCTCGACGCTAAAACCACCCAAAACGTCGGTCGACCCCAACTCCGCCATGCATGACATGCTCTTCAAGGCATTACTGCCTAGAGCTCGACGTTCACCATCCTTCTCTCCATCCACTATACACGAAACCGACCCTAGCCCACATTCACCCTCCATGGTCGGTGAACCCCAAACAAACAATCAAGACCTCTCATGCTCTTTGCCCCTTATCACTGACCTAAGAGGAGGAGAGAGAAAAATATGAGGCTGCTACCCCCTCACCCGCCATGCCCACTCAACCTAGCTGATGTAATGGACTCATTTCTTCCTTCTCCAAGATCACTTCACTCCACTGCTCAACCTGAAATGCCTCCATATCATGAGATGAAGACGGAGATCCAGCTTCTATTTGGGAGAGCCTGTCCATTACTTTCGATTTCAGGCCATTGGAAGCTTTAGCTTTGCGTATGGAAAGCTTCATATATGACCGCTTCATATATGACCGCTTCATCTTTGCAATACGAGAGAAACTAGCTATGTTTCTTGTAACACCCCAATTCTCGGGAGCATTAACGTAACGTAAGATTCCGGGGATAAATTTTTTTCAAACAAAAATCCAACACAAAAACCATTCCCCGAAGATCCCGTTACACCTTCTCAGTATATCAACTATGAACCATTAATAAACCAAGACAGGTTCACCAACACAAATGCGGAAGCTAGATCGAAACCTCAACAGGTCATAACCAAAACCACTTTATTTATATATAAAGTTGCACCAACGTTTACATGACGTTTTCAAAAGTAAATAACATAACAGTAAAGACATAATGTAAACTATCCGCTAGTCGCCGTCACTCCTCGACGATTCCTTTCCCTTTTGCACCGCTGCCTTCACCTGGAACGTTTGAATATTCCAGGGACAAAGTCCAAATTAGATGATGAATCATCTAAGTGAGAGTTCAAAACACATTTTTCATGAATAATGCAAGACATGAAATAAACAAATATACCCTGTAAGCCCTAGCTCAAGAGAATTCCCACGCGCTTAACCCTACCATGGGGAAAGAGCAATCTCTCTAAAAGCTATGCCACCACACCGACTCGACGACACGACGACGCGACGCGATTCTAGCTTAAATGGGGCTGCCAACGCATCTCACCAGAATACGTTCCCACCTTAAGCATCCAAGAACCACCATACAATCCCAACTCCAAAATTTCACATGGACCACCTAGTCGTCCTAGTGCAACTTCCCTGGCCAAACGGCCTGGCACGGAAATCAAGGCGGCTATCCTGACATGCACACCCAGCATCAGATACCCCTATTATTCCGTCACGCCCTTGGAGAATTACGGCTACACTATCCAGACAACATCCTAGGCTGACATCCCACATGAACAACGCAGTATGGATCACCTAGTCGTCCTAGTGCAACTTCCCTGACCAAACGGTCTGGCACGGAAACCAAGGCGGCTATCCTGACATGCACACTAGCATCAGATACCCCTATTATTCCGTCACGCCCTTGGAGAATTATGGCTACACTATCCAGACAACATCCGAGGCTGACATTCCATACGTACACATAAAACTCAAGACAATGCCACAATTCACAATTCAATGCATCGTATAAACAACATTTATAAAATGCAATGCACAGTTCAAAACGTTTAGGGACAAACCTCCCTCATAAATTGAACCGTCATCGGTTACCATTTTAATGCACAAAACCATTTTGCATGAAATCACCATATGTTCAGATAGAACAAGCACAATAAATCAAGTTTTGGAGGAGAACCACTCACAAGAAAGCCAAATTTTGGTAGCGAACAACTCACCTTGAACGAAACTCAGAACACCTCGAATCTTGTGCCCAACCTCAATTTTCGTGTAACTCCTCAAGTCTTTTAACCAAACCACCTTCTTACAGGTCCTCACGCGCTACCTAAGTGCTCTACGCGTGTGATGCCTCGCGTATGCTTTAAAAACCCTCTATCCACTAAACCCGAAGCACTCTCGTCTAGCACAAATGTATCACAATTTCGAATGAGAGAATCCTTGGCCTTGAGCCCCTATTTATATGTTTAGGAAACTTAGCCACCAAGAAATATATATTCTGCAATCATTTCAAATCTTTCAAAATCTTTTCCAATCATTCCAAATCTTCTAATATTTTCTATAATCATTCCAAATCTTTTGATATCTTTTGCAATCATTCCAAAATCTTCTAAGATTCTCTGCAATCATTGTAAATCTTCTATAATCATTCCAAATCTTCTAATATCTTTTGTAATCATTCCAAATCTTCTAAGATTCTCTGCAATCATTGTAAATCTTCTATAATCATTCCAAATCTTCTAATATCTTTTGTAATCATTCCAAAATCTTCTAAGATTCTCTGCAATCATTGTAAATCTTCTATAATCATTCCAAATCTTCTAATATCTTTTGTAATCATTTCAAAATCTTCTAAAATCTTCTGCAATCATTGTTATCTAAATCAAATCTTATACAAATCTTATCCTTAAAGTCATCATGAGCCTTCATCTTATCTCTAACGTCATCATGAGACTTCATCCTTATCTCTAAAGTCATTTATGAAGCTTTTTCCTAAATCTCCCAAATGCCCCTAGTAAAAAGATTTCAAGAATTACACTTTGGCCCGAACTTTTGGATAATTGCACTTAGACCCTTTTCAACATGGTCCCGGGGCTAATTTTTAATTGCATTTTAGTCCCTGAAAAATGGACTAATTGCGCTAATGCCCCTAATTTTTCCGTAAATTACACTTTTACCCCCAACCTCAAAAATTACGATTTTGCCCCCGGCTCAAAAACTGAACTTCTCTTTAAAGACCTTTATAACCCTTTGAAATATCCCAAAACACTCTCTTTAAAATTTCGAAAAAATATCGTTTCGATCTCCCTCCGTCAATTTCGAAAAAACTGCACTTAGGCCCGAATCTTCGTTTTAGCTACAAACCCTTTTGTTTCTTCCAAAAACTACTGAAGGGTTACTCTATATGCCAAATATGAACTTCCTTGGGGTTCCATTGACTTCCCGAATGCCCCGTACGATAATTCGGTATTTCAGCCTAAATCACAATTGCCTTTTTTTTAGCCGTACCGGGAACCGTTCCCGATCCAACTTCTTTTGATGCCTAAAATCATAACTCGTATTACTTGTCGATACTATACCATTTTCCTTGGCTATCTAGGGTCCAGGGTACTCCCTCTGACTAATTCGATCGTCCAAAGTTGCGTTAGTGTACCCTATAGTCTTATTTTCCACAAAGTCCATTTATGCCCTTCATCAAATATTATTTATGACCTCAAATCATTCTCGGGTATTACATTCTCCCCCCCTAAATAAATTTCGTCCTCGAAATTTGGTCCGTGATAATTGAATCACTGCTATTGTTAATGTCTCCCAATTGAAATGTCCTAATTACCATTCCTAATCCTTAGAATTTACTCATAACCTACATCTCTATATGATTCGAGCTTACCAAACATGTCTCTTATCTTCCAGAATATCTTGTTGTAGCTCAAAACAGGCGGTTACACATATCCAAAATAATTCTTAATACTTAATATTATTTCTAATCGTGTCCTCAAAATACATTTCATTGACTCCCAGCCGACTTTATTGCTAATGCATATGATAAAATCACACAGAAATTGACAACATTGAACTTAACTCGGCGTACCTTTCTCTTTTGTCCAGTAGATATCGTCGTCATCCTTTGACAGGTAGAAAACTCGTCCAGGGCGAGGTTTTTGAGCCTCGTTTGCTTTTCCCATTTGTTCCACCTTCTGCCTCTTTGGACATTCGCTCGAGTAGTGACCAGGTTGTTGACACGAAAAACATGTAATCCTCATTCGATTCCCGGTCGGTGGTGCCTCTTTATTCTTAGGACAATCATTTTGCTTGTGTCCCTCTTCACCACACGAAAAACATCGAATATGTCCTTGGAAACATTGTTTCCCGGAGTGTACCTTGCCGCATCGGGAACATGGCTCATTGCTTTTGGAGTTCCTTCCATCTGATTTATGCTCCCCACCTTTCGGATCTTTCTTCTTCTCGTCCGATCGAATCAAACTAACTCGCAGTAGATTAGTCTCAGTGGATAAGGCTCTATGCAATGCCTCATTGTAGGTGTCCAAAGTCCACGAGCTAAGAGCTTGCTGCAGTCCTACTTTCAATCCACCCACAAATTTCTGGGCTTTCTACCACTCATCGGCTTCGTACATAGGTACATACCGGATTAGTTGAGTAAACTTTACGTCATATTGGGTCACCGACATCTCGTCAGTCTGCTTTAATTTCATGAACTCCCAAGTCTTTTCTTCTCTCCAGCTTCGAGGAAAATATTTTGTGTCAAACGCTTCCTTGAATCTAGCCCAAGTCACAGGTTGAGCTTGCCTTGGCCTTGGATCTTGTTCCACTTGCCTAGGTGTCCTTTGCAAAGCTCGCTGGGCTGATTGCCACCATCGTGCAGCGTCTTCCTCAAGCATGAATGTAGCACAGTTGACCTTATCTTCGTCACTGCACTGCAAATGTTGGAGCAGCTTCTCTGTTTGCTCCATCCAGTATTCCGCCATGTAGGGGTCATCTTCTGCTTTTCCCCTGAACACCGGGGGTCTCTGTCAGCGATACTGATCCAACACATGAGTTGTATGCCTCGATGGCTCGTTCCTCGTTACATGTGTCAGCATGCCTTCTAAGATTCTTTCCATTCGATCAAATCTATTCTCACTAGGACCTGATCGCTCATCTTGTCGTCCATCGTTTGTGACACGATTCGCAGAACGGCTATGATGACTGCTACTACTGTCACTTTCATCTTGCTCGCTGAGATCCATGACTCTCCGAGTTTTCACCATCTAAAAAAGAAAAACACTTCCTTAATCAGTGTAAATCTCACGTAAAGATAATCTCTATCTTGCTAAAAGATCTTTCAGGTCCCACAACCATTAAGGATACCCTGTCCAAATCTCAAATCATGAATAGTGACAATTTCTAATCTCCAATCATCTTTACGGGACTCAATCCTATAACCCGACCACTTCATTTTCTAGATCAACATTTGAACTAAACACTCTTGACTCGTTCCTATGAGTTGTTTCCTTGAGGTACCTTACCTCGATCCTCACAACATTTATTTTGAGATCCTTATCATCAAAATCAATCCTCAAAATCCTTAAACTCGATTCTCCAAAACACTTATCAAATCATCCTGAGTTTAATATCCCTAGGATCCTTGATCCGAATCGAATTATTTCTAACTCGATCATTCCCGATAACTACCAGTTATCTCATTACTCCACATGAAATTTCAACTATTGCCCTCGAATCGATAGTTTCTAAATTTCCAACGAAATCTATAATCTTTAAATAACCATCGCTCTAATCAGAATCCCTTACATTTCAAACCCTAATCAGAGTCTCTTAAATTCCAAACCTTCGCTCTGATACCAATTGTAACACCCCAATTCTCGGGAGCATTAACGTAACGTAAGATTCCGGGGATAAATTTTTTTCAAACAAAAATCCAACACAAAAACCATTCCCCGAAGATCCCATTACACCTTCTCAGTATATCAACTATGAACCATTAATAAACCAAGACAGGTTCACCAACACAAATGCGGAAGCTAGATCGAAACCTCAACAGGTCATAACCAAAACCACTTTATTTATATATAAAGTTGCACCAACGTTTACATGACGTTTTCAAAAGTAAATAACATAACAGTAAAGACATAATGTAAACTATCCGCTAGTCGCCGTCACTCCTCGACGATTCCTTTCCCTTTTGCACCGCTGCCTTCACCTGGAACGTTTGAATATTCCAGGGACAAAGTCCAAATTAGATGATGAATCATCTAAGTGAGAGTTCAAAACACATTTTTCATGAATAATGCAAGACATGAAATAAACAAATATACCCGGTAAGCCCTAGCTCAAGAGAATTCCCACGCGCTTAACCCTACCATGGGGAAAGAGCAATCTCTCTAAAAGCTATGCCACCACACCGACTCGACGACAAGACGACGCGACGCGATTCTAGCTTAAATGGGGCTGCCAACGCATCTCACCAGAATACGTTCCCACCTTAAGCATCCAAGAACCACCATACAATCCCAACTCCAAAATTTCACATGGACCACCTAGTCGTCCTAGTGCAACTTCCCTGGCCAAACGGCCTGGCACGAAAATCAAGGCGGCTATCCTGACATGCACACCCAGCATCAGATACCCCTATTATTCCGTCACGCCCTTGGAGAATTACGGCTACACTATCCAGACAACATCCTAGGCTGACATCCCACATGAACAACGCAGTATGGATCACCTAGTCGTCCTAGTGCAACTTCCCTGACCAAACGGTCTGGCACGGAAACCAAGGCGGCTATCCTGACATGCACACTAGCATCAGATACCCCTATTATTCCGTCACGCCCTTGGAGAATTATGGCTACACTATCCAGACAACATCCGAGGCTGACATTCCATACGTACACATAAAACTCAAGACAATGCCACAATTCACAATTCAATGCATCGTATAAACAACATTTATAAAATGCAATGCACAGTTCAAAACGTTTAGGGACAAACCTCCCTCATAAATTCAACCGTCATCGGTTACCATTTTAATGCACAAAACCATTTTGCATGAAATCACCATATGTGTAATACCCCAATTCTCGGGAGCGTTAACGTAACGTAAGATTCCGGGGATAAATTTTTTTCAAACAAAAATCCAACACAAAAACCATTCCCCGAAGATCCCGTTACACCTTCTCAGTATATCAACTATGAACCATTAATAAACCAAGACAGGTTCACCAACACAAATGCGGAAGCTAGATCGAAACCTCAACAGGTCATAACCAAAACCACTTTATTTATATATAAAGTTGCACTAACGTTTACATGACGTTTTCAAAAGTAAATAACATAACTGAAAAGACATAATGTAAACTATCCGCTAATCGCCGTCACTCCTCGACGATTCCTTTCCCTTTTGCACCGCTGCCTTCACCTGGAACGTTTGAATATTCCAGGGACAAAGTCCAAATTAGATGATGAATCATCTAAGTGAGAGTTCAAAACACATTTTTCATGAATAATGCAAGACATGAAATAAACCAATATACCCGGTAAGCCCTAGCTCAAGAGAATTCCCACGCGCTTAACCCTACCATGGGGAAAGAGCAATCTCTCTAAAAGCTATGCCACCACACCGACTCGACGACACGACGACGCGACGCGATTCTAGCTTAAATGGGGCTGCCAACGCATCTCACCAGAATACGTTCCCACCTTAAGCATCCAGGAACCACCATACAATCCCAACTCCAAAATTTCACATGGACCACCTAGTCGTCCTAGTGCAACTTCCCTGGCCAAACGGCCTGGCACGGAAATCAAGGCGGCTATCCTGACATGCACGCCCAGCATCAGATACCCCTATTATTCCGTCACGCCCTTGGAGAATTACGGCTACACTATCCAGACAACATCCTAGGCTGACATCCCACATGAACAACACAGTATGGATCACCTAGTCGTCCTAGTGCAACTTCCCTGACCAAACGGTCTGGCACGGAAACCAAGGTGGCTATCCTGACATGCACACTAGCATCAGATACCCCTATTATTCCGTCACGCCCTTGGAGAATTATGGCTACACTATCCAGACAACATCCGAGGCTGACATTCCATACGTACACATAAAACTCAAGACAATGCCACAATTCACAATTCAATGCATCGTATAAACAACATTTATAAAATGCAATGCACAGTTCAAAACGTTTAGGGACAAACCTCCCTCATAAATCCAACCGTCACCGGTTACCATTTTAATGCACAAAACCATTTTGCATGAAATCACCATATGTTCAGATAGAACAAGCACAATAAATCAAGTTTTGGAGGAGAACCACTCATAAGAAAGCCAAATTTTGGTAGCGAACAACTCACCTTGAACGAAACTCAGAACACCTCGAATCCTGTGCCCAACCTCAATTTTCGTGCAACTCCTCAAGTCTTTTAACCAAACCACCTTCTTACAGGTCCTCACGCGCTGCCTAAGTGCTCTACGCGTGTGATGCCTCGCGTATGCTTTAAAAACCCTCTATCCACTAAACCCGAAGCACTCTCGTCTAGCACAAATGTATCACAATTTCGAATGAGAGAATCCTTAGCCTTAAGCCCCTATTTATATGTTTAGGAAACTTAGCCACCAAGAAATATATATTCTGCAATCATTTCAAATCTTTCAAAATCTTTTCCAATCATTCCAAATCTTCTAATATTTTCTATAATCATTCCAAATCTTTTGATATCTTTTGCAAATCATTCCAAAATCTTCTAAGATTCTCTGCAATCATTGTAAATCTTCTATAATCATTCAAAATCTTCTAATATCTTTTGTAATCATTCCAAAATCTTCTAAGATTCTCTGCAATCATTGTAAATCTTCTATAATCATTCCAAATCTTCTAATATCTTTTGTAATCATTCCAAAATCTTCTAAGATTCTCTGCAATCATTGTAAATCTTCTATAATCATTCCAAATCTTCTAATATCTTTTATATATTCATTCCAAAATCTTGTAAGATCTTCTGCAATCATTGCTATCCAAATCAAATCTTTTCTTATCCAATCAAATCTTATACAAATCTTATCCTTAAAGTCATTATGAGCCTTCATCTTATCTCTAACGTCATCATGAGACTTCATCCTTATCTCTAAAGTCATTTATGAAGCTTTTTCCTGAATCTCCCAAATGCCCCTAGTAAAAAGATTTCAAGAATTACACTTTGGCCCGAACTTTTAGATAATTGCACTTAGACCCTTTTCAACATGATCCCCAGGCTAATTTTTAATTGCATTTTAGTCCCTGAAAAATGGACTAATTGTGCTAATGCCCCTAATTTTTCAGTAAATTACACTTTTACCTTAACCTCAAAAATTACGATTTTGCCCCCGGCTCAAAAACTGAACTTCTCTTTAAAGACCTTTATAACCCTTTGAAATATCCCAAAACACTCTCTTTAAAATTCCGAAAAAATATCGTTTCGATCTCCCTCCGTCAATTTCGAAAAAAACTGCACTTAGGCCCGAATCTTCGTTTTAGCTACAAACCCTTTTGTTTCTTCCAAAAACTACTGAAGGGTTACTCTATATGCCAAATATGAACTTCCTTGGGGTTCCATTGACTTCCCGGATGCCCCGTACGATAATTCGGTATTTCAGCCTAAATCACAATTGCCTTTTTTTAGCTGTACCGGGAACCGTTCCCGATCCAACTTCTTTTGATGCCTAAAATCATAACTCGTATTACTTGTCGATACTATACCATTTTCCTTGGCTATCTAGGGTCCAGGGTATTCCCTCTGACTAATTCGATCGTCAAAAGTTGCGTTAGTGTACCCTATAGTCTTATTTTCCACAAAGTCCATTTATGCCCTTCATCAAATATTATTTATGACCTCAAATCATTCTCGGGTATTACAATATGTTCAGATAGAACAAGCACAATAAATCAAGTTTTGGAGGAGAACCACTCACAAGAAAGCCAAATTTTGGTAGCGAACAACTCACCTTGAACGAAACTCAGAACACCTCGAATCTTGTGCCCAACCTCAATTTTCGTGTAACTCCTCAAGTCTTTTAACCAAACCACCTTCTTACAGGTCCTCACGCGCTACCTAAGTGCTCTACGCGTGTGATGCCTCGCGTATGCTTTAAAAACCCTCTATCCACTAAACCCGAAGCACTCTCGTCTAGCACAAATGTATCACAATTTCGAATGAGAGAATCCTTGGCCTTGAGCCCCTATTTATATGTTTAGGAAACTTAGCCACCAAGAAATATATATTCTGCAATCATTTCAAATCTTTCAAAATCTTTTCCAATCATTCCAAATCTTCTAATATTTTCTATAATCATTCCAAATCTTTTGATATCTTTTGCAATCATTCCAAAATCTTCTAAGATTCTCTGCAATCATTGTAAATCTTCTATAATCATTCCAAATCTTCTAATATCTTTTGTAATCATTCCAAATCTTCTAAGATTCTCTGCAATCATTGTAAATCTTCTATAATCATTCCAAATCTTCTAATATCTTTTGTAATCATTCCAAAATCTTCTAAGATTCTCTGCAATCATTGTAAATCTTCTATAATCATTCCAAATCTTCTAATATCTTTTGTAATCATTTCAAAATCTTCTAAAATCTTCTGCAATCATTGTTATCTAAATCAAATCTTATACAAATCTTATTCTTAAAGTCATCATGAGCCTTCATCTTATCTCTAACGTCATCATGAGACTTCATCCTTATCTCTAAAGTCATTTATGAAGCTTTTTCCTAAATCTCCCAAATGCCCCTAGTAAAAAGATTTCAAGAATTACACTTTGGCCCGAACTTTTGGATAATTGCACTTAGACCCTTTTCAACATGGTCCCCGGGCTAATTTTTAATTGCATTTTAGTCCCTGAAAAATGGACTAATTGCGCTAATGCCCCTAATTTTTCCGTAAATTACACTTTTACCCCCAACCTCAAAAATTACGATTTTGCCCCCGGCTCAAAAACTGAACTTCTCTTTAAAGACCTTTATAACCCTTTGAAATATCCCAAAACACTCTCTTTAAAATTTCGAAAAAATATCGTTTCGATCTCCCTCCGTCAATTTCGAAAAAACTGCACTTAGGCCCGAATCTTCGTTTTAGCTACAAACCCTTTTGTTTCTTCCAAAAACTACTGAAGGGTTACTCTATATGCCAAATATGAACTTCCTTGGGGTTCCATTGACTTCCCGAATGCCCCGTACGATAATTCGGTATTTCAGCCTAAATCACAATTGCCTTTTTTTTAGCCGTACCGGGAACCGTTCCCGATCCAACTTCTTTTGATGCCTAAAATCATAACTCGTATTACTTGTCGATACTATACCATTTTCCTTGGCTATCTAGGGTCCAGGGTACTCCCTCTGACTAATTCGATCGTCCAAAGTTGCGTTAGTGTACCCTATAGTCTTATTTTCCACAAAGTCCATTTATGCCCTTCATCAAATATTATTTATGACCTCAAATCATTCTCGGGTATTACATTTCTTCTTCTAACAGCAGGACATACTAGATGATCCATGGCCTTCAATCTTAACTGAGAAGATGACTTTTCAGCATTAGAAGCTTGAACTAGTAGCTGCGTAGGATGTTTAGTTCATCCAGCACAAGCACGAGCAAGAACTAAATCCTTCCATGAGGTATGCTTCCACCCAGCATGCACAGAAACTGACAAACCACCTTTGGACAGTGAACTGACCAGGAAATCCGGTTATTCCTGCATGAAGATTTCACCAAACCATGATTTCTTCAGATGCTCAAGAGAGAGAGAGAGAGAGAGATGACAATTTAATATTGAAAATTTATTGTTAAGCCAATCAATTTTGGGAAATGCTACACGAACCGAAGGTTAGGCGACTTGGTGGATAACTCTATGCTAAAATTATAAATTTGTCCCTTACTTTTCCCCCCAAAGTTTGCTGCTTCCTCTCTTCTTCCTCGTACTCTCACTCTCACTCTCACTCTCTCTCTTTTCCTCCACCATTGTACTCTCTTCTTTCCTCTCTCTCTCTCTCTCTCTCTCTCTCTCTCTCTCTCTCTCTCTTTTCTCTCACCGTTGTTCGCCGCCATGGCTGTTCTCACAACCGCAGCCACTTCTGCCGTCTTTCACCATGGACGCAGCTGCATCTCCTCTCTCTCTCTCTCTCTCTCTCTCTCTCTCTCTCTCTCTCTCTCTCTCTCTCTCTCTCTTTTCCTCCACCGTTGTTCATCATCATGGTTGTTCTCACCGCCGCAGCAGCCACTTCCGCCATCTTACGCCATTGAAAAGCAAAGCTATGAGACTGCTAGGAAAATGGGGGGTGGAAGTAATATGTAGCCAATATATACACTTAATCCAAGTCAATCCAATAAACATTATAATTGAGAAAATGTAGTAAATGAGATCAGCTTATTGGCATAAAAGGAGAAAACTAGTAATTCATCACTGGAAAAATCAACTATACGAATACATGATGAAAGAAAGCCCTTGACTTTGAATTTTGAGTTTTATCATCCACACACACATATTACACCATATACATATACATCAGCATCAAGAATTGGTAAAAGCCAAAAGGATCCCAAAACCCAAAATCTACAAAATAAGAAACTAGTTCTATTCTCTGGAAATTAAATCCACAAAAGCAATTTATCAACCTGTTTGCAAGCACAAGAGATGGAAAGCACAAAAGATCACCACCAGCCATTGACCACCTGGGTGTACGTGTACCTATCCTTGAGCCACCTGAAGCTCTTCTTGAGGGAACCTTTGACCTTTCCCTCGATCGGGTAAACCTTGTAGCTCACAACCCTATTCTTCCTCTAAAACTCAGGATCGTTGAAGCTCCAAGATTTTCAAGAAAACGCCCATGTGCTCTTTCCTTTCTTCACCTTGAAGACTCTCACGTGGCCACCCATCTGGGCAGGCGAGGGCGGCAGCGAATAAGAAGCGTAGGAAGTGCTGTAAGAGCGGAAATAATAAGGGTTGAATTAGGATCTGGACCCGTAGTGGCTCTCCATCTGCATCCTGCCACCAGTGTATGACTTTGATCTGTAATCTCCCATAGGTGAGACTGATCAAAGTGTTACGAGGACTTGGGGGTTAATCAGAGTCTGGCAGGATAGAGAAGACTGAAGAGCGAGTAGACGTCCGCTAAAACTAACATATATTTTTATCCACAACAATGGGGGAAGGAGAGAGAGAGAGTAGGGAGATGGAGGTGTCGGCGAAGGCAAACAGGGATGGAAGCAGCTACGGCGGTGAGACCAGCCATGGCGACGAACAATGGTGAAGGAAGAGAGAGAGAGAGAGAGAGAGAGAGAGAGAGTACGAGGAAGAAGAGAGGAAGCAGCAAACTTTTGGGGGAAAAGTAAGGAATAAATTTGTAATTTTAGCATAGAGTTGTCTACCAAATTATCTAACCTTCAATTCTTATAGCATTTTTCTCAATTTTTTTATCTTTGTAGCTTACTTCGTATGCTTTTGCATAATTATCTCCACTTCAATATATCAACATATGCATAATACATGAGACCTTTTAGGCCACCCCACAACAGATATATATGAAAGGTGTACGCAATTATTTTTTAAATGTTGCATAATGTTAGATTATTATGTATTTTAAATTTATTTTTAGATCATAAAAATTTTAAGCAAATAAAAGGCTATACAAAAAGAGATAGGCAATGAAATTTTTTGCTTTTTCAGCCAATTGTCTGTTGGTTAATAAAATTATCATTTCTATTTCGCAAATAATAAAATGTTGCAAAATGGAATTATATATTTTACTAAAAATAAAAACAGTATTAAATGGACGTAGAGGCACATTGAAAGAGAGCACCGTTATGCATGCACATTAGCGAGACAAAATTATTAATAAATATCATGAAGCCGCCATAGACGCGGAAGGGCATTTTCCTTCCTTCTTGGAGTTCCCCTCTCAGCCAATTCAACCGTCACTTTACGCACCAATTCCCTCTCTCTCGCCCCATTCTCTCTGAAACGTCAATGGATTTTCCTCTAATTTTGGCCCTCCTCACCTTCCTGTCCGCCATGATTTATCAACCAAGTGCTCTACAATTTCCGGTGGAACTCATCACCGGCGGGCTCCCACCGTCTCCGACAGGTCTCAGCAGCCCTACAATGTCCCCTTCTGAATCACTACAAGTATCTCCAACACCAACTTCTTCTTCTTCATCTTCTTCATCTTCTTCTTCTTCTTCTTCTCTGGTTCCGGCGCTATTCGTCATCGGCGACTCTTCCGTCGACTGCGGCACCAACAACTTCCTCGGAACTTTCGCCCGTGCCGACCGTCTTCCCTACGGACGAGACTTCGACACCCACCAACCCACCGGCCGTTTCTGCAATGGAAGAATCCCTGTTGACTATCTTGGTGTGTTTTAACTCTTTCTTGATCCTCCATTTGTTGCATTAGATTTTTTTTTTTCTACGTTTTCTTGGAAACCAAACGGTATCTCATTGTTTCTTTCTTAGGAAAAATTGAATAATTTAGGTCGAAACAAGTCTTGATTTTGTTTTCTTGGGTTTTCATTCTTGAATTGGTGAACTTCTTTATTATATATAATATATAATAATAGTGTTATATATTTGGATTCGTCTCGATCAGCTCTGCGTCTTGGGCTCCCATTTGTGCCGAGCTATCTGGGGCAGACAGGGAGTGTTGAGGATATGATTCATGGTGTGAATTATGCATCTGCTGGTGCTGGAATCATTTTCTCAAGTGGGTCAGAATTAGTAGGTTTTCCATTTCTTCTTATGTCCTTAATTTGAATCAGAGTTTGGCATCAAACTTCAGTAACTTTGTGAATTGGACCGATCGAAAGATGCCCGTGAATCTGATTAATCAAGCATCATTCTCTGCTCCGTTCAATCCATTCTAATGATTCTGAAACTTGTGTTTCTATGCTATCAGTCTCATACAATACAAGTAATTTGTTGATACCAGTAATTTGTTTGTTGAAATGATACTCTACAGGGTCAACACATCTCTTTTACGCAGCAAATTCAGCAAGTTATTGATACCTTTCAGCAGTTTACACTGAGCATGGGCGACGAAGCAGCAGTAGAACTAATTTCCAACTCAGTATTTTACATTTCCATAGGAACCAATGACTACATACACTACTATCTCCGCAATGTGTCCAACGTGCAATCCATGTACCTGCCATGGAGCTTCAACCAGTTTCTAGCAAGCACAATGAAGCAGGAGGTTCAGGTGACCATCCTCGTTATTTCCATCACAAACTTTTTCTTTTTTGTTCTTTTTAAGAATTGTTGCTAAGCAACAACTACTATTGTTTAGTGACCTTATCAAAGAATTTTGTGGTTGCCACGCATTCGGTGATCCAATTTCGATGGTGCAGAACTTGTACAATGCAAATGTCAGGAAAGTAGTGATAATGGGACTGGCTCCAATCGGATGCGCCCCTTATTACTTGTGGAGATATCGGAGTGAGAATGGGGAGTGTGTCCAGATGATAAATGACATGATAATGGAGTTCAACTTCTTGATGAGATATATGGTTGAGGAGCTTGCTCAGGAGCTCAGTGATGCTGTTGTTATCTTCTGTGATGCATTTGAAGCGTCCATGGACATAATCAAGAACAATGAACTTTATGGTGATCATAAGAGCTCATTGAACTGTCTTTCTCCTACCGTTGTCTTTTTGCTGTTAATTACTCATGATTCTGTCTTTCAAAACACATTTTTTTGTATCCATCTTAAATCACCTTTGTGCTCCTTATTTAGGTTTCGATGTCGCTACAGATGCTTGCTGCGGATTAGGCAAGTATAAGGGTTGGATTATGTGCATTTCGCCGGAGATGGCTTGCAGTAATGCTTCAGATCATATATGGTGGGACCAATTCCATCCAACTGATGCAGTGAATGCAATCTTAGCAGACAATGTATGGTCAAGCCTGCACACAGAAATGTGCTATCCCATGAACTTGCAGGACATGATAGCTAAGAAGACCAATTGATTAGACAAAGTTGAGGATTTTGCCATGTATAGCATTTCATCTACAAGTTTTCTGTCATCAGATCATACGAAAGAATCACAGATTAATCATATACTGTATGCTGCTATGCCCAGTGTTAGGGTTTATGTTTCTGTCATTATCTTCTGAACATATAGGTCCATTTAAATTTGTATAGGCATCAATTGGGTAACAAGTGGGAAACAATTGACGTAATGACACACATTTCCACTTTCGTGGTAATTCAGCTATCTTGAGAAAGGGTAGTAGTTAACATCATTTCAATTTCTCATCTTAGCACAAAGCTTGAGATTGGAATCGTTATATCCTGCACGAGGGACTTGCTACCTCATCCTCAGTACTAGTTCATCGGCATCATATTGAACAAGACGGTACTGGAAGTTTTTATCTTTCAAGTACTAAAAAGTTCTGCCAATGAAATATTATACTAATTTTCTAGTATAACAGTTGACACCTGAGTGAGTGAATTCATTTTGATGTGTTATTAAGCCTATATTCCTTGCTTGACTTCATTGGCAAAAATTTCAAACAGAACAGGCTCCTTCAGTCTTGACCACCTTTTCGACACTGTTTGCTCTTGCCTGGGCCTCTTTGGCCCATTTTTTGAATCAATTCAAATTTATATTCTCAACTCTATATGGAATAGCAAAGAGAAGAAAAATGCATTTGCAGACATTAGATTAGGAGTAGATGAAAGTGATACCCACAAACAACTAGGACAAATTAAAAAATATAAAAAGGGCAAGCCTTAGAGGTTCGGTAGGGGAGAATGCAAGAAGAACATTGTCAGTTCAGGTGAGCGAGAGTGTCTCTCCCCGCATATCTTGTAGCTACCACTCAAGAAATTAAGGCAAGCATTGGAGATTACTGAAAGTCTGCAGAATTGTTTTCCAGTCCTTTGAAGCAAGCCTTATACGTTTTTAGGAGGCTTTACCCGATTCTAGATGGTTCCAGACCTCTTATATTATATAATGTTCCATTGCAAATATCTTAGATATTTTGGGTAAAAATATTCTACAATTCAATCGAAATATTGGTTGTCATCTATCTCCGATGTTCATTAATTATTTGTTACCCAAGTGGCAATTTGATACCTATACAAATTTAAATGGTCTTATATATATACATTTATATATATATATATATGTTCAGAAACTAATGACAGAAACATAAACCCTAACACTGGGCATAGCAGCATGCAGTATATGATTAATGTGGGATTCTTTCGTATGATCTGATGACAGAAAACTTGTAGATGAAATACTATACATGGCAAAATCCTCAACTTTGTCTAATCAATTGGTCTTCTTAGCTATCATGTCCAGCAAGTTCATGGGATAGCACATTTCTGTGTGCAAGCTTGACCATACATTGTCTGCTAAGATTGCATTCACTGCATCAGTTGGATGGAATTGGTCCCACCATATATGATCTGAAGCATTACTGCAAGCAATCTCCGGCGAAATGCACATAATCCAACCCTTATACTTGCCTAATCCGCAGCAAGCATCTGCAACGACATTGAAACCTAAATAAGAAGCACAAAAGTGATTTAAGATGGATACAAAAAAAATGTGTTTTGAAAGACACAATCCTGAGTGATTAACAGCAAAAAGACAACGGTGGGAGAAAGACAGTTCAATGAGCTCTTATGATCACCATAAAGTTCATTGTTCTTGATTATGTCCATGGACGCTTCAAATGCATCACAGAAGATAACAACAGCATCACTGAGCTCCTGAGCAAGCTCCTCAACCATGTATCTCATCAAGAAGTTGAACTCCAATATCATGTCATTTATCATCTGTACACACTCCCCATTCTCACTCCGATATCTCCACAAGTAATAAGGGGCGCATCCGATTGGAGCCAGTCCCATTATCACTACTTTCCTGACATTTGCATTGTACAAGTTCTGCACCATCGAAATTGGATCACCGAATGCGTGGCAACCACAAAATTCTTTGATAAGGTCACTAAACAATAGTAGTTGTTGCTTAGAAACAATTCTTAAAAAGAACAAAAAGAAAAAGTTTGTGATGGAAATAACGAGGATGGTCACCTGAACCTCCTGCTTCATTGTGCTTGCTAGAAACTGGTTGAAGCTCCATGGTAGGTACATGGATTGCACGTTGGACACATTGCGGAGATAGTAGTGTATGTAGTCATTGGTTCCAATGGAAATGTAAAATACTGAGTTGGAAATTAGTTCTACTGCTGCTTCGTCGCCCATGCTCAGTGTAAACTGCTGAAAGGTATCAGTAACTTGCTGAATTTGCTGCGTAAAAGAGATGTGTTGACCCTGTAGAGTATCATTTCAACAAACAATTACTGGTATCAACAAATTACTTGTATGAGACTCTGATAGCATAGAAACACGAGTTTCAGAATCATTAGAATGGATTGAACGGAGCAGAGAATGTTGCTTGATTAATCAGATTCACGGGCATCTTTCGATCGGTCCAATTCACAAAGTTACTGAAGTTTGATGCCAAACTCTGATTCAAATTAAGGACATAAGAAGAAATGGAAAACCTACTAATTCTGACCCGCTTGAGAAAATGCTTCCAGCACCAGCAGATGCATAATTCACACCATGAATCATATCCTCAACACTCCCTGTCTGCCCCAGATAGCTCGGCACAAATGGGAGCCCAAGACGCAGAGCTGATCGAGAAGAATCCAAATATAGAACACTATCATTATATATTATATATAATAAAGAAGTTCACCAATTCAAGAATGAAAACCCAAGAAAACAAAATCAAGACTTGTTTCGACCTAAATTGTTCAAGTTTTCCTAAGAAAGAAACAATGAGAGATACCGTGTGGTTTCCATGAAAACGTAGAAAAAAAATCTAATGCGCCAAATGGAGGATCAAGAAAGAGTTAAAACACACCAAGATAGTCAACTGGGATTCTTCCATTGCAGAAACGGCCGGTAGGTTGGTGGGTGTCGAAGTCTCGTCCGTAGGGAAGACGGTCGGCACGGGCGAAAGTTCCGAGGAAGTTGTTGGTGCCGCAGTCGACGGAAGAGTCGCCGATGACCAATAGCCCCGGAACCAAAGAAAGAAGAAGAAGAAGAGGAGGAAGAAGAAGAAGAAGAAGAAGAAGAAGAAGTTGGGGTTGGAGATAGTTGTAGTGATTCAGAAGGGGACATTGTAGGGCTGCTGAGACCGGTCGGAGACGGAGGGAGCCCGCCGGTGATGAGTTCCACCGGAAATTGTAGAGCACTTGGTTGATCAATCATGGCGGACAGGAAGGTGAGGAGGGCCAAAATTAGAGGAAAATCCATTGACGTTTCAGAGAGAATGGGGCGAGAGAGAGGAAATTGGCGCGTAAAGTGATGGTTGAATTGGGTGAGAGGGGAACTCCAAGAAGGAAGGAAAATGCCCTTCCGCGTCTATGGCGGCTTCATGATATTTATTAATAATTTTATGTCTCGCTAATATGCATGCATGACGGTTCTCTCTTTCAATGTGCCAATACGTCCATTTAATACTGTTTTTATTGTTTAGTAAAATATATAATTCCATTTTGCAACATTTTATTATTTGCGGAATAGAAATGATAATTTTATTAACCAACAGACAATTGACTGACAAAGCAAGAAATTTTGGATCATGCTACATGTACATCATTTTTGTACATCTTGGGCTACACAAGGGGTATTATGACCAAAATACCCTGCGCTTCTCCATGCGCCTCACGCGCCTCTATGCGCCTCATGAGGGTTTTTTTGTCATAATATCCCATTTTATAGCCCAAGATGTACAAAATGGGTGTACCAATAGTATTTTCCAGAAATTTTATTGCCTCTCTTTTTTTATAGCCTTTTATTTGCTTAAAATTTTTATGATCCAAAAATAAATTTGAATATACATAATAAAATAATCTAACGTTATGCAACATTTAAAAAAAAATTGCGTACACCTTTCATATATATATTATATATATCGGTTGTAGGGTGGCCTAAAATCTTCCTAAATTTTAAGAAGTCTCCCGGTGAGTTTTTTCCCGGGACAAGAACCTTTTAGGTCCCTTCGAAGGGTCACCCAAGAATGGTCTGACCTCGCTCATTTTGCATAAGTCCAATGACACCTTTCGGGGTCTTTCAGACTAAAGCCACTCGGTTGCCCGAATCCCTCTTTGAAACCACATGAGGAGAGCCATCAAGGTATCTTATCCCTAAACTTCTCCAGGCCCTCTAGCCTCTTTTATGCACTTCTCAGAATAATCATTTGTGGGTCCCACCAAGCTCGTTTATAAATATACACATCTTGGAAGGCAAATTAATCTTTAATCTTTTGGCTGACTCATTTCTCTCTTGACTCTCTGGAGCCATTTGGCCATTATGCTATCTCTCTGTTCGACCCATCCAGGAAATTACACATCACTCCATTCGGGACACAAAACATCTACATGCTACATACCTCTTATATATATTGGGCATTTATACACATTTTGGGTATTTCTCTCGGACTGTTATTTGACTTAGGTATTGAAGGAACTGTTTAAGGAAGTCTCTCGCGTGCCTTTCTAATTACTTATTTATTCATAGGCTAAGTCCAAGCCCTACTCCCCCGAACACTAAAAGCCTTGCTCCCACAAAGACTAGAAGCCCGGCTTTCCTAAAGGCCCATCGGGGCCACTCATCATTGGCTCCTTGAAGACCCTTCTAGACATTTCGTCTCGGAGACCACCCATCTAGCTTCGACCCTTCAACTCGATTTAGATCAACACAAATGAGAGCCCAAGACATAGAGCTGATCGAGACAAATCCACATATAGAACACTATTATTATATATTATATATAATAAAGAAGTTCGCCAATTCAATAATAAAAATAGATCGACTGACTCTTAATCCTATCACCAATTTCGTCGTATATATCTTTAACGGCTAGTTTTGAAGATCATTTATAGCTACCAAGGGCTATTAAATTCAAAGGGTTGGTAAAGCCTATAAATACCAACCTGATGGTGCATATAATGGGTTAGATAATTTATTACAAGTTTCAAATGTTGAAATCATTCTCATGTGCTCTAGTATTTTCAAATTTTCTCTCAAAAGGCTTTGTTCATCATTTGTATTATTTGTTCCAAGCCTTGTATTCAATTTTTGAGAGACTTTGTAACTGGGAGATTCATCTCTCAGATCCTCTCTATTGTAATCTCATTGTACATTGCCTAGAAAGGTTGTTAAAGGGTCTACTTTATAAAGTATGAGGTTGTAAATCATAGTCTTAGGACTAGAGGGCCTACTTGGGATCAAGTAGGAGGTATAGTTATTGTTTTAAAATCCTTAGTGAGGAGTTAAGGTAGTGAATTAGGCTATTTGAGATGAACCACTACAAATTGCTTGCCTCTTTTACATTTTTCATTCATTTCTTTGATCATTTTAAGCTTCTCTCTCAATCACCATTAATTTGCACTAAAACCTCATCATTTGGAAAAAAGTTTTCAAGATCAATTAAAATTTTTAAACACCCAATTCACCCCCTTTATTGGGTTTGTGGTGCCATTGCTTACAAAAAAAACTAAAAATTGGTTGCAAAAACAATAATTCCATAAGGACAATGAGCTTATGCATTGGATACATGGGAGGGTGCATTTCAAAAGAGATTATTTGTCGATCTATTAAGCATTGGATCTTGTCAATGACCCCATACGACTTTTCCCAAGAAATTATTATGTGAGGGGTAGGCATTCAAATGGTTAGTTGGTTGGTGCGATAGGTAGGATTTAACTATGTCATCAGTCCAAGAATCTATTATATGAGGATTTGGTGGCACAGGGGCCGAAGATCGAGCTCCATATTGAATGTGGAAAGGAGGCAAGGAGTTGTCTCTTCGATCACCCACTACGAGTCTTCCAACGGGACTCATGTTTACAACCTAGGAAGTGAAGATTTACAAAAAATAAGGGGAGGTACCATTTAATTCAAGACCAAAATTAAACAAAATTTTCAAGATAAATCAAACTGACAAACTTTAAATTCTTTTGCTACTAAATTTCACACTTAAAATGGTAAATCAATCAAACCCCCTTTCTCACATTCTGGACAAAAACATTGTTGTTTCCAAAATACAACAATTATAATTTTTAAGAGTGGGATGCCTGTGGATGCTGAGGTTTCAAAATTAGATCGAAGTTCCACCGCTGAGATAAGATAAAGCTTCTGAATGAGCCTTCCGAATGAGCTTTCTGAAGGGTCCTCCCAAAGTGCCTGATTGATTGATGATAGGCTTGTAAATTATATAGGCTTTCCAAAGTACTGTTCCTAAAGGGTTCCTTCCGAAAGATCCTCCCCAAGGAAAACTTCACACGAACGAGAACTTTGCCACCAGGGGGTGCTTGCGTAGGGTTGCTTCTGAAGGAACCTGTGTGCAAGAGGAGTTCTATCCGAAGGAACTAAGCAAGTCTTCCATGGTGTCTTCTCTTCTCTTGGAAACAGGTCTTCCGAAGGAATGAATGCAATGTTTTCGAAGGATCTGTAGAGGGTAAACAAGGGTTAGAAGGCTCGCGGGATCTTCCTCCCGCGAAAACCTTTCGATGTTTAAGTCAGTAACGGAAAGAAAATAATCTTATGGAAGGGTAAATAGGCCAAGTTTCTGAAGGAAAGTGAAAGTGATATACCGATGTCTTGATCCCCCATCTGAGAACTGTAGCTGGGCTTTTATAGGGCTTGAGATTCGAGGCTTGTTGAGCATGTGTCACTGATCTGGGAGAACACGTGTCATTTCTGATGGCCTCTTCTGAATGACCCTTCCAAAAAGGTCCTCTGGACACGCGTTGGAGGCAGCTATATTGTTTCACCAATTAAGCCTCCGAGACTTCCTTCCAAAGGAGGCTTCTGAAGGAAAATCCTTCTGGAGCATCCTTCTAAAATATTCTTCCAAAGGAGCTTCCACCCTTATCCAAAATGCTTGGCATCTTCCTTCCGATTATTGGGGTATAATAAACATTTTGACAAGACCTAATTACAAGGACTGGCTAAGGAATTTAAAATTGGTTTTAAATATAGAGAAAATCACATATATCTTGGATCAATCACGTGTTATGGAACTTCCCGATGGGTCTAGTGTTTTGGTTAACAATCTTTATGTTTTGGAAATACATGAATGAATGAGAGATGGAAATGTAAATGCTACAACCACGAGTAGCGAGAAATGTTCTCGCAGTGTTAGTGACGATCTTAAGCATTTATGGCATCTAAGTTTAGGCTATATTAATGAGAGGAGGATAAAAGAGTTGGCTAAATGTGGATTCATCGATCTAGTGCAACTTGCGAGTCTTGCTTACTAGGGAAAATGGCTAAGCTACCCTTTGTTGGACAAAGTATGAGGACTGATGAATTGCTAGGTCTGATCCACATTAATGTTTGTGGGCAGTTCTCTATAATAGCCAGAGGTGGTTACTCATACTTCATAACCTTCACTGATGACTATTCGAGGTATGGTTATGTGTACTTGATAAAGTACACGTCTAAGGCCTTTGAAAAGTTCAAGGAGTTCAAGGTATGGATGAAGAACCAAACTGGAAAGAGTATTAAGATACTCTGATCGAATTAGGGTGGGGAATACTTGAGTATAGAGTTTGGTGACTACCTCAAGGCTTGTGGTATAGTCTCTCAGTTAACACCTCCTGCCACACAGCAATTAAATGGGATTTCTGAGCATAGGAACCATACCTTGTTGGTCATGGTGCGTTTGATGATCGCTTATACAGATCTACCCATTTTTTTATGGGGTTATAAGCTTATGAATGCAGTTTATCTCTTGAATAAGGCTTCAACTAAATCTATCGAGATGATGTCATATGAGATATGGTATAAGAAACCTCTCAGTCTTAAACATGTTAAGGTCTGGGGTTGTCCGGCTTTTGTAAAAAAGCTTAAAATAGATAAGTAAGAGACCCACTCCGACAAAGGTAGATTTGTGGGGCATCCTAAAGATTATTTGGGGTACCAATTCTATTTTTGAGCATTCAGAGTACTAGTGTAAGCGCCCTTAATCCTGAATTTAGATGACATCTAGCAAATGTAATTGGGACTAATGATATAAATCTTATAAAGTGAATAAAATATATTTTCATATTTTAATGCTTATATCTTCATTCATATCTCTTCAATTTATATATATGAATGAATCCCTAGATTTCCTAATAAAGGTATTATTCTTAAGTGTTAAGAATATGTGACAAAGACCTTTGGATTGAGGATTTCTTAAAGAGATTCTCAGTTCTTAGATTTATCAGATGGGGATTATGATTAATTGATTATGAACCGGTACATGGGATACTACCTTTAAATAGTTTGAGATACTACTGATAAAGAATAGTGAGTCACATGCCATATCCATGAGATGGATATAGTAGATATGTGGGTGGATGTTAGTTAAACATATGTTGAATGTGACACAAGTGACATATCATATGGCTAAGAGAATTAATGATCTGTCACTTGCTTCGATTATGTTACTAGTCCTTAGACCGTAGGCAACACAATTGTCTCGTATGTTAGTGTCAGAGATTTGTCATTTCTACTGACCACCCGATTATTACAGTGGAAACATGCATTGTGTGGTCTCTATGTCGTAACATATGGAGGCAAGTGATTGCTAATGGATCCATTGACCTCCAACGTGAGGTGAACATCCTATGCGATTAGTGATGGTTTGAGATTATATAAACCCTTGGTTAGGGTGCACATAATTGGAAATGAGTTTCCAATGTTAGAAGGAGTTCCAAAGTGTCATCTCAATCACACCATGCTTGATCTTGGCATACCTATCGAGTTAGTGAGTTTGATTAGCCTATGGCTCTCACTCAATCGAGATGTTAGTTGATGGAAGTGCTACTGTAGATGCTCTAGACCTAATCAGATTGGGCAAATTATACACTGACATTTGTAATCATATTTATTATTGAATAAAAAGTTATTTAATTTTACAAGAAGTTATTCTATTAGTTTCTTATTATTATTGTAATGACCGGATGAAACTAGATAGAAGTCCATATGATGTATACTGTGATTAATTTATAAAGATGTGAGATGATGCATCACAGTTTTTAGACATCATTAAATGTCCCAAATCGTAGCTATGTTAAGAATGAACATTGACAATTGCGGTAAGACTTATATGTGCTATGTTTTTGCTATGTGATAGCAATGGGAGTCTCACACCCATAAGCATAGGGATGCCTAAACAAGTACATAGGTGACCAATGTTGGAGAACGTGTCACTGGACATGACTCGCCATGAGAATCTATTTTGGTTATATGTTGATGGAATTCTCATACGAGATAGTTGTAACTAATTCTTAGACCTAAGGTTGTCACGGTCATCTCATAAGAAGACCGGTATGTTTTGACATCGTTTCGATGGGCCTAGATAAAGGCTGCACGTGGGCGATTGTTGGGCATATCGTGAGACTTATGGAGATGGGTACATAACCAAGATGGGACTTGTCTATCCCTTGATAGAGGATGGTGTATCTAAGGCGCATTCGATAGATATTCACTTTAAATCCATGGCCATGGTGAAAGAGATAAATAAAGAGTTATTGATTCACTTTCTATTAAGTGAGGATATCTAGAAAACTGAAGAAAAACTCATGTGATCATAATCAAGCAACACATCGTCAGACTTGAGATTATAGAAGATACATAGACAAGAGGATCGAATTACACGGTAACCATGCTTGTGAAAGGTTGTTTACGAATAATGAATCCTTTTAAATAATTAGGTATGAATGACACCTTGCTAGAGGCCAATCTTGTCTTATGTGTTCATACTGACACATTGCCAACATATTCAAAAGCCTAATGATTCATATGCAATAAGTACAATCCCTGGCTTAAACTAGGAGAACAAATGTATGGTTAAGTGGGATACTTCGGCAAGAAGTTGTGCCGTCGTAAGTTCTCATGAAAAAAGAACAAATAGACGTAATGATGTCGATATGACGAGGGGTCGTCATAAAGGAAAGAGTTTCCTAAAATGACAATTAATTAAATTAGAAATGAGTTTCTAATTTAATAATTTGGGTTTAAATTAATACTTGGGCTAAATAAAGTATTTGGGCCAAATATTAAATCAAATTAATATTTGGGCTAAATTAGATTTGGATCAAATATTAAATTAAATATTATATTTGGTTTTGAATTAGATTTGTGTCAAATATTTTATTTAAACTTATAATTGGACTAAAATAAATCCATTTAATTAAGTTCCTAGTTGAACTAGGATAAATGGGCTGGCCCAATCCATTAGGGTTTAAGAAACCTTAGAAGGCTTCTCTATAAATACCCCTTTTAAGGGTTGCCCAAATTAAGCTTTTATTTTATGGTTTTCAAGAGTTGAAAAATTATTCTTTTCCGTCCATACATAAGCTGCAAAATGAGAGGGAGCTACCACTCCCATTCTGCTCTCCTCGCCAACGGATATGTATCGTGTATCACGAGTTAGAGGTCAGACACTTGGACGACTGGAATCCGCGAATGACTTGAAAATCTAAATGTTATATTTATTTTATTATGTATGTGATTGTTTGATTTCGACGTTGATCCAATCGCCGGGATTGGGGTAAGGTTCAAAATTTTTTAACTACATTGATTTTCCCATAGCGATCTTGCTTTACTTTCAGGAAGGATTATAGTACACAGGAATCGAAAGCCCGAATGGGTTCTCTTAAAGTATAACTTCATTACTGGTAGAATTGTCCTGATACAATGGTAGTTGTCACTTAGGACTTTTTGAGGTACATTGGAAAGATAAAGAGATCGTTGTTATACATCACATAGTTTGATCGACGTTAAAATCTTTAACGTGTCTTGATTGCTACTTAGTGGTAAACCTAAAAGGTCACACACATATCCGAGTGTAATAGTTGACTAATGATGAAATGTTGTAAGTACATATTGGTTGTCATTAACAATTAATGATAACACCATTAAGAGTTAACATAACAAGTTTAATTAATCGGAACAATTGTCGAGAGTTGACAAGCATGTAGTTAAGAGTTAACGGGGGACTTGGTTTCATTATGAGATAATGAAAGGGCCATTAAGTGTTAATGGTGGGCCTAGATACAATTTATGAAATATTGGAATGAAGCAACAAAACTAGTCGACTAGCCTTTGAGGTTGAACTGGTCAATAAGTTCAGAACCGGTCAACCGATCCTTGTTAATTGGTGCAATCCAGTCAAACGGTTCCTCAAAATCAATCCACCTTTTCTTACAGCGAGGGTTTAGTTCGACATGATTTCTTTATTATTTCTACAACCATTTGGGAGGATACGTGATCAAAGAGGACGATGGAAGGATGGCGTGTGTCTAGCATGCCTCTCCCTCTCTCAGCCTTGTTAGTATAGGTGCTCTAGACCCAATCAGATTGGGCATGTTGTACACTGACAATTGTAATCATGTTTATTATTTGAATAAGGAGTTATTCAAATTTACAAGAAGTCATTCTATTAGTTTCTTATTATTATTGTAATAACCAAATGAAACTAGATAGAAGTCCATATGATGTATACTGTGAATAATCTATAAAGATGTGAGATGATGCATCACAGTTTCTCTAGACATCATTAAACGTCCCAAGTCGTAGCAATGTCAAGAATGGACATTGACAATTGCGGTAAGACTTGTATGTGCTATGTTTTTGCTATGTGATAGCAATGGGGGTCTCACACCCATAGGCATGGGGATGCCTAGACAAGTACATAGGTGACCAATGTTGGAGAACGTGTCACTGGACATGACTCGCTATGAGAATCCATTTTGATTATATGTTGATGGTATTCTCATACGAGATGGGTGTAACTAATCCTTGGACCTGAGGTTGTCACAGTCATCTCATAAGAAGACCTATATCCTTTGACATCGTTTCGATGGGCCTAGACAAAGGCTGCACGTGGGCGATCGTTGGGTATATCGTGAGGCTTATGGAGATGGGTGTATAACTAAGATGAGACTCGTCTATCCCTTGATAGAGGATGATGTATCTAAGGCACCTTCGGTGGATATTCACTTTAAATCCATGGCCATGGTAAAAGAGATCAATAAGGAGTTATTGATTTACTTTCTATTAAGTGAAGATATCCAGAAGACCGAAGAAAACTCATGTGATCGTTATCAAGCAACACATTGCCATACTTGAGATCACATAAGATACATTGACGAGATGATCGAATTACATGGTAACCATGCTCGTGAAATGTTATTTGCGGATTATGAATCATTCTGAATAATTGGGTAGGCATGATGCCTTGCTAGAGGCCAATCTTGTCTTATGTGTTTGTACCGACACATTGCCAACATATTCGAAAGCCTAATGAGTCATATGCAATAGGCACGATCCCTGGCTTAAACCAGGAGAGTGGACGTATGGTTAAGTGGGACACTTCGGCAAGAAGTTGTGCCGTCGTAGGTTCTCACGGAAAAAGAACAAATAGACGTAATGACGTCGATATGGCGAGGGGTCGTCATAATGGAAAGAGTTTCCTAAAATGGCAATTGATTAAATTAGGAAGGAGTTTCTAATTTAATAATTTTCTATTTGTTGGAGTGGCAAATAGGAAATAAAATATATTTGGGCTTAAGTTAATATTTGAACTAAATTAGATTTGGGCCAAATATTAAATTAAATATTATATTTGGACTAAATTGGATTTGGGCTAAATATTAAAATAAATATTATATTTGGACTAAATTAGATTTGGGCCAAATATTAAATATTATATCTGGACCAAATTAGATTTGGGCCAAATATTAAATAAAATACATTTGGGCTTGAATTAGATTTGGGCCATAATATTTTATTTAACCTGTAAAAGGATTGGGCCATTTAATTATATTTCTAGTTGGATAGAATAAGCCCACTTAAGATTCTAATTAAATTATAATTAATGGGCTAGCCCAATCCATTAGGGTTTTAGAAACCCTAGGATATTTCACTATAAATATCCCTTTATGGGTTGCCCAAAATTGAAGGGGTTTTGGTGTAGTTTTTCAATAGTTGAAAAATGCATTGCCGTTCACTCTTCCCCGTTTCTTTTGGCATCAATACGAAACGAGGATGTTCTTTTACCGTCCATACACAAACCGCGCAAAGGAGAAGGAGCTAGCACTCCTATTCCGCTCTCTTTGCCAACGGACGCGTGCCGCGTGCCGCGTATCACGAGTTAGAGGCCGGACGCTTGGACGGCTCGAATCCGCGAACGACTCAATAATCTAAAGGTTAGATTTATTTATTTGTTTGTGAATGATTTAATTTCGACGTTGATCCAATCACCGGGATCGGGGTAAGTTCAAAATTTTGAACTACGCTGTTTACCCCGTAGCGATCTTGCTTTACTTTCAAGCCTTATCCATTCTCTCTCCTCTAGCCGATTTGTCTGTTTTGGATGAGAGATGAAGTTTAAGGTTTCATATATAAGTGGAAGAGATGAAGAATGCCCAAAAAATTGGGGGGGGGGGCTTTTGCTGTATTTTTTATGCCTTGCATTTTCTCTAGGACATTATGTTTTCTCTCATTCCAGATTACTTGAATCCTTTATCTCACCTTGCTCCCATTGCTCTTTCGATTCCTTGTTACTAGTGTAGCAATCCAATCCAATAGAGAGTCGATTTGATTTTGGAATCATCTTGTTGTTAAACCCATTTTTAGTTTCATCATCTGTAAGTGGCTTGGCTAGCATATAAGTCATCTTGCAAATTTCAACCCCTATTGGGAGCGTGGACTGACTAGACACTTTGTATTTTTAGGGGTCGAATTAGACATCAGATAAACTATTCAGAACATTGTGGCTATTTAGAGGCATTGTTTGGGAGTTGTTCGGTGAGAACGAGTTGCTACCTCAGGTGGATTTTCAGCCACTTCATCAGACTTGAAACTCTCTAGTGAGGTATACCTTCTAACCCCCTATGGATGGTTTCGATTTTGTATTGCATATGGTTGTCGATACCGAGTCTTGCAAGGTGATCTCATTTTATTTCTGTTGCTTTTATCATGAGTTTTCAAAAAAGTTTTAAAAACCAATAAACCTTTGCATGATACACCAATTGTTGGCATTTTCCTTTCACAAAGAGTCTTGATTAGTCAAGATGCTATATTCTTGGAGAAATATTTTCTTTAGAAAGGTGGCATCGGGAGGAAAAGTAGATTCGAAATAAGTGTCTTTCGAGTCATAGATCTAACTTAGTTAGGAGGATGAGCCAGTCGGTCCGTCAAATGTCATCCCTGAGGCACTTCATAAGTCAAGTAATGTATCTTGCCCTCCAGAACAGTATGGATTTAGTATGGAGGTGATGCAAGAAGTGTTCCTGTATGGAAATGGAGATAAAGTAGTTGATCCTGTCACCTATGAAGAGGTGATATCTGATATCGATTTCAATAAATGATTGAAAGCTATACAAATAGAAATAGAATCTATGTATTTCAACTAGGTCTAGACTCTAGTGGATCCACTTAATGAAATTGTTTTCATAGGTTGTAAATGGATCTATAAGAGGAAGGTCGATGTTAATGGGAAAGTGTAAACCTTCAAAGCGCGACTAATGGAGAAAGGGTATCGCCAGTGTCAAGGAGTTAACTATGAAGATACCTTCTCGTTGGTTGTTACGCTTAAGTCCATCATGATTATACTAGCCATTACCACACACTTTGACTATGAGATATGGCATATGGAAGTTAAGACGACGTTCCTGAATGGTTATCATGAAGAACATATATTCACGGAATAGTCACAAGGATTTGAGTCCGCTGATCCTAGCAAAGTATGCCAGCTAAAGAGGTTCATTTATGGTTGCAAGCAAGCTTCACATTCTTAGAATATCTATTTTAATTCTAAGATTAAAGAGTTTGGTTTCATAAAGAATCTAGATGAGCCTTGTATATACAAGAAGGTAAGTGGGAGCGCGAGAGCCTATCTTATCCTGTAAGTGGATGACATTCTCCTTATAGGGAATGATGTTAGTATGTTGATGTCAATTAAGGTTTGGTTGTCTAGTAAATTCTTTATGAAAGATTTGGGAGATGTGATGTAGCATCCCAAAAATTTGGAGACAAGTACAAATAATTAATTTGGGTGTTTGAGAATATTTTAGAATATTTGAAAATTTTTGAGAAAATACTTATTTATGATATTTTGAAGATATAGAAAATTAAGGTGATTAATTAAATTAATTGGAAGTATTTATGATAATAATAAAATAAAATATAATAATAATAATAATAAAAGAGTTAATCAAATTAAATTAAATTAAACTAATTAGTTAATATATATATATATATACTTGTTCATGTGAGTGTGTGCGTGGCTGCTTCCCAGCCAATTCCTTTTGTGGCCTTAATGCCACTTGAATGGTGTATATATATATATTTGCATGTGTGTGCGCGTGGCCCATCCTTGGCCGTTTCTCTTTGTGGCTTATAGGCCACTTGAATTTGGTATAAAAGGCAATCTTGGGCAGCAAGCAGAACGTGAAGATTGAAGCCTAATTAGAGTGGAGAAATTAAGGGATTGAGAGGGAGAAAGAAGGGATCGGCCAACAGCAAGCGAGGATGATTTTGAGGAAGAACACGCAGCAACTGAAAGAGAGGAGAGGAGAAGAGGGGAAAAAGCAAGGAAGTTTGGGATTTTTCGGTGTTTAAAATATTTCGGTAAGTGAGTAAAATTACTAAAAGTGTTATATATTAAAACTATAGGTTTTTCGCGGTTAGATTATGCAGATTATGTGACTAGATTTAATTTATTGAAGCTGTTATCTTGTTATTTTATGTAGAACGTTTTAATTCGCATCGGGAGCACAAAAGAGGCTGAAAGCAGCCGATTCCAGGCAAGCTCCTAACCTTTTCCTCGCATTATTTATTTCCCATAATAGTCTTCGAGGTTTCTTGTACTCAAAACCCTCCCTCATCTTAATTCGGTTCCACGCATTAATAATATTACTCTGCGTGGAAACCACCCTATGATTTATATTTTATTAATGAGGTTATTGTTGATGGAATAAATTAAGCAAGGATATCTTGGTGTCTTTCATTTTGACCGTTACGGAGCCTTGTATCGCTCCGCTTCCATTGGGAATGATGCCAAACCCACTGGGGTTAGGTTCTTAGAAAATGATATGATATTATGAAAATATGTTAAAAGTCTATTATGTATGTTGAGATGGTTTTCTGCGAATGAGAAGAAATGAGAATGGTATCATGATGTTATGTGGTTATGTACATGAAGGGTTATGGAGAAATGTTATATAATGTTAAGTTTGAAAGATATAAAGTTAATAGTATCAGTAAGTGTGTCTAAGGGTATGGGTACAAAGCCACTGACTGTCAACTGTGGGTCGTGGCAGTTGATGGCTGGATGTATGGGCGTTAGTCATCGACTGTTACGATAAGCGCTAGACGGGCCAGAAAAGCTGGTACTACCAGATTCTCGCCTTGGCTTGTGCATATCATGATGTGTGTGCTGTATAGGGATTGGGTTGCATTCACTTGAGGACATGCTTTGTGTGTGATGGGATGTGTGAGCATCTGCATGACCCGGTTGGTCTAAGAGTTAACTTGGGTTCTTTAGGTGAGCCGGTGCATTTAGAAGCATATCACATGTGTGAATTCTTATGTGTGGGCGTAGCATGGACTGATGTTTGGTTTATGGGGGCCTTGTCATCACGTTTACAAAAGCCGTTGCATTTCCTATTTGTTGCACTACATGGTGAGAATGTGCAGTTTTAAATGTTGAGTATGGGTGGTGGATGTGGCCACGGTAAGACCGGGGGTGAGAGTCCCACGGCGGCATGGTCCACGACGTGGTCATAGTAAGACCTTGGGTTAGAGTCCCACGGCGGCGTGGTCCACAGAAAGATCGGGGGTTAGAGTCCCACGGCAACAACAAGACCGGGGGGTTAGAGTCCCACGGCAACGAAAGGATAAGACAATAATGACAGGGAAATTGACGTGAAAGGGAAACGGAATGGTAGCCTATGGAAGGCTACCAACAGGTATGTATGTGGGACTTGAGTGCTAATGTGTGTTTTATGTGGGCCCCAAGGGCCGTCTATGTGAAGTTTATTGTATGTTTATGCATCTAGAAGTAAAGCAGGTATTGGGCATGGCATAACATGATGTTGCATTGGCATGAATTGCATGGGGTGTTATGGGAAGAGTCAAATCCTAAACCTGTAGCCTTTCTTTCATGAGCTTGCTGAGTCTCACGACTCACATTTGTTTTCCATCATTCCAGGTAAGAATCGCTTGAGATAGTAGGTACGTTCAACGGGGTTTGGGTCTAAACTGTCGTGTCATGATAGCAAGTGTAGAGCTCTCCCGAAACTAGATCTTGGGTGTCGTTGTACTTCTATTAAGGTTAATGTTCACGTTTTTTTGAGATTGCCGTATGTTATGTAAGCCCAGGTGGGCCCAAGAGATGAATGATTTTGTAAAGATGTTTATGAGATGTTATAATAAAAAAAGATTATGATTTTAATAGGGGTTGTGTGTGAGTTGTAAATGCGTCATTGTTCGATATCATTTAATTAATGATCCTCTCACGGATCCTCTATCCGCGGTAGGGGCTCCGGGAGGCGGGCCGTTACATATGACCTACATCTTGGAATCTATGTCTAAAGAGATAAAGCGAGGAGATGGATCAGTCTTTCCCAAAGCCTGTACATTGACAATATGCTAAAGAAGTTTAGTATGATGAACTCCAATAAAGGGTTAATACTCGTTCGGCATTGAGTTTCACTTGATGTGCTAATATTTTCTACATATGTTCTATGTTATTCTTACTTAATTTTACGCTTAACTAGTTCTTCACCCATGCAATGCACAAAAAATGAATTCACAAACGGAGACATAAAATAGATATGAACTTTCAATAAATATTGGAAACACCACAATTTAGTTTTATTAGATTCTAAATATCATAAGAAATGAAATTTATAATAAGATTAAATATTATAAATTTTGAAAAACTTGTTTGAATACAACGTTTGTGGTTGAGTTTGTTTGTTCTTCTTTCTTATCACATATTAGTATTTTTAAACCATTCCAACTTGTAACTCTTGATACAACTATGTATAATTGACCATGACTGAATACTAATTTTTTCAAATAAAGTCTTACATACAACAATGATTGCCCCTGACTTTTGTTGATGGTCATAGCGTAGGATATAATCAAAGGAAATTGACTTTTGTTGAGGGATTAATTGATGAGAAGATATGACGAAAAATATTTATTTTTGATTAATTAATTACATTGAAAAACTCATTGGATATTACTGATGCACGTTTTTCAATTTTTAATATCAGATAATAGACAATCTATACGCAAAAATCGAACAGTCTATGATCTGAATATTGTATAACACATTTTCAAAAGGATTCAATAACACGTTTTTAACTGGAAGGAGTATTACTTCTTGAAAAAAAACTAAAGACAACTTTTTGGTGAGAAACTATGTGCAATTATATTGAAAATATGAATTTTGATTTATGCTATTGAAATTTAATTTATGCAATAATAACAAATCATTGAAAATATTGAAAATATTAAAAAATATGGACAAATTGTTATGACTTAATTAATAGTTTTAAGTTGTCTATTCATATTTCTCAGAAATAATATTTATTTTTTTATTGATTGAGGGATTAATTGATGAGAAGATATGACAGAAAATATTTATTTTGGATTAATTAATTACATTAACACGCCCATTGGTTATTACTTATGCACGTTTTTCAATTTTCAATATCAGATAATAGAGCAGTCTATACGCGAAAATCGAACAGTCTATGATCTGAATATTGCATAATACGTTTCAGAGATATTCAATAACACGTATTTAACTAGAAGGAATATTATTTCCTAAAAAAAAAAAACTAAAGGAAACGTTTTGGCGAGAAACTATGTGCAATAATATTGAAAATATGAATTTTGATTTATACTATTGAAATTTAATTTATGCAATAATAATAAATCATTGAAAATATTAAAAAGATTAAAAAATATGGATGATTTTTTATTACTTAATTAATAGTTTTAGTTGTCTATTCATATTTCTCACAAATAATATTTATTTTTTATTAATTAATAACATTGAAAAATTCATTGGTTATTGCTGATACATATTTTCCAATTTTTAATATCATATAATAGAGCGGTCTATGCGCAAAAATCAAATAGTTCAGAATCTGAATGTTGCATAACACGTTTTCAGAGAGATTCAATAACATGTTTTTAATTGGAAGGAATATTACTTCCTGAAAAAAAAAAATTGAAGGTAGTTTTTTGGTGGGAAATTGTGTGCAATAATATTGAAAATATGGATTTTGATTTATACTATTGAAATTTAATTTATGCAATAATAACAAAACATTGAAAACATTAAAAAATATGGATGACTTTTTATAACTTAATTAATAGTTTAAGTTGTCTACTCATATTTTTCAGTAATAATATTTATTTTTTAATTAATTGAGAGATTAATTGATGAGAAGATATGACAGAAAATATTTATTTTTGATTAATTAATAATATTGAAAGACTCATGCAAATTTAATGCAAATTTTAGAGGCAGTTTTTAGATGGGAAACTATTTGCAAAAACTCTGTTATTTTAATATATATTAAGATTCTCATGTTTTTATATGTTTTCTATATTAATTTTAAATAATTTATTATGTTGACAGGATTTGAAGGAAGAGTGAGAAAGAAGAGTAAAAATCATGGATTTCTGCTGCCAAGGGTTCGATTAAAAATAAAAACTAGACAAATTTGAATTTCAAAAAATTCTAAAAAAGATATATGTGAAAGCTCTATTTGCCTACTTTTTTACATTTCAAACGATGCATAAATCCAATTTTTCTATAGAAAATTATGGCTATTAGAGTGACAGAAGGTCAAAGTTATAAAAAATCAGCATTACCTACAAATTTTTAATTTCATTTTCTCCAAGTTGGGTTGATTTATAGATGGATTAAGAGGCTTTTTAAGGGTTATTTGGGTTGCCTATTTCATAAAGATTTAGGCCCAATTAGACCTAAGAAGTCTAGCCCAAAAGCCTAATCAAATTAAGCCCATATCTTATAAAAATCCCTAAATTGTAATTCTTGATATTTTGAGGGATTATTTTGTATTGAGTATGGGACCTAAACTTTTGAGTGAACATGGTGGCATGAAATATGAAAAGGAAAACATGGAGAGAGAAACATGGAGGAGGAAATTAAGGAGTAAAACATGGTGGAGGAAATTATGGAGGTAGTGTATGGTTTGATCCATGTTTTAAGGAGAAAATTAAGAAAAAGAAGAAATGGATGAGTATAAAAAGAGAAGGAAGGCTAGAAAATTGGGAGAGTTGGAGGTGAGAGAACTTGAAGGATTGGAGAATTGGAGCATTCTTAGTGGAAGATTTCTTGTATTTTCTTCAAGAATTGGTGACAACTTTTTTGGAGAAGAAAATCATACACATGAAAAGAGTTTCATTCTCTTATTCCATTTCCTTTAAATTCTATATTTATGTTCATTTGTTTTGTTATGGATTCTATCATTTGTAATATAAACTAAACTCTATAACTAAGGTGTTTTGATGTGGTCTAATTATAATAATTTGATTTTCATGGATTGATTTTTTTTATTCATGCAAGTGTTTATTATTATGCTTAATGCTATCAAATATTGGTCAATATTTGATTGATATGTTGATATAGATTTAGACCAGAAGGAAAAATCTATAACTTGATCTAGATAATAAAAACCACAAGAATAAAATTGGAACGAAAGTAAAAATTTGACTTGTGTGATTAATTATCATTGCATGAATAATTAAATTTGGATTGTTAACCATTTAAATTAAATTGGATTAATTAGGTGAAATCGAAATACCCTAGTGCTCTCCAAATCTTGAAACTCTCCATATTTATTTTATGTGTTATTATTTTGTTTTCTTAAATCAATTCCCCTTAATCAATTGTTTAAATAACATTTGTGTTAATATAATTTTAGTAATTATCACTCAATTCTCATGGGAATGATATTCTACTCACTACTCCATTACTTGTGCAATCCGTACACTTGCAGAAAATCACCATCACCACTCTTTAGGATGATGTCTCCACAAACTCTAGGGAAGAGGCAACACATGGAGAGAGTTCCTTATGCTTCGGCTATGGGGAGCCTCATGTATGTTATGCTAGGTACGATGCCTGATATCGCATATGCGATAAGTGTTACCAGTAGATATCAGTCTAACCCAGGTGATAAGCACTAGGATATGGTTTTATCTTATGGAGGAAGTGATCTCCGTGTTAACGGGTTCATAAATTCAGACTTCTAATTTGATGTGGATGATCGAAAATCTAAATTTGGGTTTGTATTTGTTTGAATGGTGGAGTAGTTAGTTGGAAATGGTCCAAGTAGGATATAACTGCGGATTCTACCATGGAGGCAAAGTATGTTACGACATGTGATGCAAAGGAAGATATTTGGATGAGGAAGTTCATTTCTGAACTGGAAGTGATTTCATCCATTAAGTTGTCGATATCTTTATATTGCGACAACAATGGGGCTATTGTAACGCCCCACTTTTCCAAATACACAACAACATGGAATATAAGCAGACATCACCTATGGGCGTTATGGAAACCCTTACCAATGGAAGCGTTGGATCAAACCTGAAAGATTAACCAAAGCTAAATAAAAAAGGATTTTCACTAGATTTCCTTTACAAGCACAAGAAATGCATATGACCTTCAATACTCCAAAAAACAATACATCACATGAGTGCAGGGACAATTGCAGGACACTGACACACATGCACTTCTTACAACTTTGAGTATCCTAGCTGTTATTCACAATGCATTATTCGAAAACTTCCAAAATCCAACAAACAACTCTTACCATGTTCAATACATAGTAACCCCGACTTACACCCTCAACAACATATAAGGTAAAACCAACCCTTACATAACCCTTGTTTATACACTGCAGTACATAATGCTCAAATAAATCCAAAGGTTACATAAGATCCATAGCACATGAACAACATGGGGTTAAACTAAACATCAACCTCCTCGTAGCCTTTTCTCCTGCTTGTCTCCGGGGTACCTGGCATGCTAATATACCTAGGACATTGAATGTCCCAGGGGCATCAACCCAAATTAGATATTGACATCTAAGTGAGTGACTCAGAAAAGGAAAGTACATGCGTGCAAATGCAATAATGTCATTATGAAATCCACCCCTGTGGTAGCAATGCCAAGGTGTTGCAATCACCCCCGCAGTCATCATAGTTACCCCTAGCTCACCTTAAAAGCACGAGTTCTTCCATGATGGCCTAACAACTAGCCACAGTCACCAACACAAACATGATATATGACAAAGCAGAAGGAATATGCATAGCCAAGGGAAAATATGACATGTAAGCCACGAAGGCATGATATGCAAGCTAACATCCACACACAAGTGAAGCAAAAAGTGCTCAAAGTGTCACAAAACATGCAGGAATCACTCACCTTGATCGGTTACCTTAGGAAGCACGGTTTACAACGAGCAGAATGGGTTTTCTCGCAGTTTTTCTTACTGCTTGGCACGAACTTCGGGAAAGACCCGAAAATTCTGTCAAGGCTTATTCTCCCTCGAATTTCTCCCTTCTTTTCGACAGCATTTCCTCCCTCAAACTCTCTTCCTTTTCCTCCTTACTTGGTTTCCAAAATGAATAACCCCAAAGCCCTTATTTATAAGAAACTTCGGCGAACCAAATCGCGCCACCTGTCGTGTCATCATTCCATCCATGAGTATCCAATTAAAATATGCCATGTGTCCCTAGGGATTTGTGCCTCCACATGTTTAATTAGATTTTCAAGATTCCCCATCATTACATCCCACACGGTAAATTACATTTTCTACATCCCATCATTACACATTTAATTAATAACTACATCCCACATGGTTAATTGCATTTTCCACATTTCTCATCATTACACTTCAAATCCTATCTCCAAGTGGCCAATGAATGCTTGCCACATGTCCTTAGGGATAAGGTTTGGAGACTTTTGCAAACTTGGAAGCTAAGTAAGTTTTTCATTAGCCAATCATACAATGCCACCTCAAAAGGTCATTATGAGCCATCATGTGACCTTATCTTATCTTCCAAGTGGCTAATGGTTGATTGCCATGTGTCATTGAAGATAAGGCTTCATCATTTTTCCCATGTGCATCCAACCCAAATGCACCACTCGTCTCTTAATTGAATTTAATAGAGTTTGGAATCCAAAACTCCATTTGATTTGAATTTGAAATCCATGATACCTTGAAGAGATATTTTTAAGGTTTCAAGAACTACACATTGGCCCAAACTTTTCGAATAATTTGCATTTAGACCCTTGCAACTTAGTCCCCGGGCCATTTTTAATTGCACTTTTTGGTCCCTAAAAAATGGATAAATTACACTTAGCAACCCAAGATTTTAGATAAATTACACTTTTACCCGAACTTCGGTATTTACGATTTTACCACTAGTTCAGAAACTGAACATTTGCCTCAAGGCTTCTATAATCCCTTGAAATGACATATTTCCTCAAGTATTAGAACCTAATAACCTCAGGTATTACATCATATTTGAGTTTGAAAATCTGGGATGTTACAACTATTGCACAGGCTGAGGAACCCAGGTCTCACCAAAAACCCAGGTCGACAACAACTTCCATCTTATTCATGAAATTGTAACATGTGGAGACGTTCATTAGAGAATGCATTGACCTACTGACTAAAGCTTTGACATAGGCTTAACTGGATTTCCATCTTCAAAAGATGAGTATTGGATACCATGTAGCGATTTGATAGTTGTTGCTTATAAATTAACATTAGTGTAAATGAGAGTTTCTTAGTGATAGTGCCCTAAATACTAGATTTACACTTCATGAGATGTAAGTGAGTATCACTTATGATGTATTCTTGATATTAATAAAAGGTCATAACTTCATTCATACTCTCCATCTCACCTTTATGAATAAGTCCCTAAATTTCCTGGTAGAGGTCATATTCTTAAGAGTTAAAAATAATGTGACAATGATCTTTAGTTCAAGATTTCTTAAAGGTATTCCCAGTCCTCAGATTTATCAGAAGGGGAATATGGTTTTTGATTATGGAGTGGCACATGGGTTGCTACCATTGTTTAGCATGTGTAAGAAATAATAGACACCCAAGAGGGGGTGAATTGGGTTTCAAAAACTTTTCTTAATTTTAAAGACTCTTTGAATAAAACAGTTTGGATTTTTCAAACTATGAACACTAATTATTTAAATATATTCTTGACATAAAATGATATGAAATAATTGTAAAATAAATTCAATACAAGAAAATTGATCCTTTTTAAATTTTAAAAAGTTGTTGTTGGAGTATTAAAATTGATCTTAAATTTGTTGAAATATAACTCTTGCTGAAAGTAGAATGAAAGTGTTAAAATAAAAAAAAAAATAAGCAAAGTAGCACACAAGAAGTTTTATAGTGGTTCAACTCAATCAGCCTACTCTACTCCCTTGGCTCCTCACTAAGGATTTAACAATTCACTATAGCCTTTTACAAGATTAGCTATAACCTCAACTTTTAATAGATGCAGTTGTAACCTCTGCTTTTAAATGGATCAGCAATAACCGAATACATAGCTTTTGCAAGGATTAACTAAAACCTTTTTACATTGCATTTTTTATGTGCTCAAGCACTAACCACAATAAAATAAGTGAAGAATATAAATCAAGCACTTTGAGAAGCTATTACAAGATTGAAATCAAATAATAAAGGTAGCTTCTCACAAATAATAAAGCTATTACAAGATTGAAATCAAATAATAAAGGTAGCTTCTCACAAATAAAAGAGAGATTGAAAGATTAAGAAAATGAGCATTTTTTTCTCTCTTTTTCTTGTTGAAGACGAAAACTTGAAGAATCTTTTTGGCTCAAGATAGTAGTAGAAAGTATTCAAACAACAACCTTATTTCTTCATCTTTTTCTCCTTTTATACTTCTTGTTAAGAGAATGAAATTTGCAAATACAACCTTATTTTTTCATAAAATAATCACTAAATATTCAAAAATCAAGAGCCATTATTTTGGAGCCTAACGGTCAAAACTGTGCATTAAAATCGCTTGTAACGGCTAGTTTGCTCTATTTTTTAGCTTCAACACAATATTGGTCGACTATATTTTATCCTTACTCGAGTAAATTTGATCTTTACTCGACAATATTTGTTTATTAGTCAACTAAGTTTTGCCTGTACTCAATTATTCTTAACAGATACTTGATTATTTTTGTTTGTGCACAACTTTGCAGAAATTTGAATTAAATACTCAATTATCACTCAAAATTAGTCGATTATTCATCAACTTTTACTCGACTATAAATGAAAAATAATTGATTATAAGAGAATAAAACCTCATAATTGAAAGAAATCATGGACACCTAAAAAGGGGGTGAATAGAGTTTTCAAAAACTTTTCTTGCTTTTAAGAATTTCTTTAGATAAAACCGTTTATACTTTTTCAAACTAGAAACACCAATGCTTTAAATATATCCTTAACAAAAAAATGTTATGTAAAAAGTGTAAAATAAATTTTATGTAAGAAGATTGATTCTCTTAAAGTGTTAGAAAGCAGCTTTTGAGAGTATTAAAACTGAAACTGGATTTGCTAGGAAAAATCACACTTGCTAAAATAAGAATGAAAATGCTAAAGAAAAAGAAAGAAAGAAACAATGCAACACACAAACAATGTGGCATGCGATGTTGCAAAAGAGGTTGTTTGGATGAGGAAGTTCCTTGCTGAACTAAAAGTGGTTTCGTCCATTGAGTTGCTGATATCTTTATATTGCGACAAAAATAGGGCTATTGCACATGCCAGGGAACCTGGGTCTCACCAGAAATCCAAGCACATAGAGCGGCATTTCAATTTGATTTAAGAGATTGTGGCATGTGAAGACGTGTAATTGCAAAAGATCGCGTCATTGGAGAATATCACAGACTCACAAACCAAAGCACTACCTCAGGCTCACCTTGATCACCACCTGGAAGGAATGGGTATTAGATACCAGGTGACTCTAGAATAGGTACTTGTAAGCTGTAAATTAGCATTAGTGCAAATAGGAAATTGTTAGTGTTAGTACCCTTAATTTTGGATTTAGATGACATTTAGCAATTGTATTGTGGGACTAATGATGTAAATTTTACAAGTATAATAAAAAATATTTTCATATTTTAAGGTCATATCTTCATTCTTACCTCTCCAATTTATATATATAAATTAGCCCTTAGATTTCCTAATGAAAGTCTTATTCCTAAGTGTTAGGAATATGTGACAAAACACTTTTGGATTAAGGATTTATTAAAGTGATTCCTAGTCTTTAGATTTCTCAGAAGAGGGCTATGATTAATCAATTACGAACTGGCACATGGGTACCTTTAATTAGTATAAGATACTAATGATAAATGATGGTGAGTCACATGCCATAATCCATGAGATGGATATAGTAGACATGTGGGTAGATGTTAGTTGAACATCTACTGAATGTGAAACAAGTAATAGATCACATGGCTGAAGGGATCTGTGATTTATCATTGGTCTCAATTGTGTTACTGCCTTACTGGTCCTTCGACCGAAGGCAACGTAGTTGTCTTATATGTCGGTGCCTAAGATTTGTCTTTGCTAAGAACCACGTGGTTACCATGATGGGATATGCACTGTGTGATCTCTATGCAGAGACGTATGGAGGCAAGTGATTGATTATGGTATCCATTGACCTCTAGTGTGAGGTGAACGTCTTATGCGATCAATGGTGGTTGTGAATTGTATAAATCCCTGCCTAGGGTGTGCTTGATTAGAAAGATGTTTCCAATGTTAGAAGGAATTCTGATGTGTCATCTCAATCACACCATACTTGATCTTGTCATAGCTATCGAGTTATTGAGTTTGATCAGTCCATGACTCTCACTCGATCAGGATGTTAGTCAATGGAGGGATTATAGTACACAAGAATCAAAAACCCAAATAGATTCTCAAGAAGTATAACTTCATCACTAGTAGGATCGCCCTAACATAATGTTACTTGTTACTCAAAGTCTTTCGAGGTACATCAAGGAGATGGAGATATTCTCTTTATAGACCAAAGTGTTTGGTCAGTGTCAAAGTGTTTGACGTGTCTTGATTTCTACTTAGTAGTGAACTTAGAAGGTCACACGCATATCCGAGTGTAATGGTTGACTAAGTGATGAAAAGCTATAATAATCGTCATTAAGAGTTAATGATGACACTGTTAAGAGTTAACAAAATGAGTTTAATTAATTGGAGCAATTGTCAAGAGTTGATAGGCATGCTGTTAAGAGTTAACGGGGACCTTGGTTTTATTATGAGATAATGAAAGAGCTATTAAGAGTTAATGGCAAGCTTAGATACAATTTGCAAAAATTGGAACAAAGGACAAGTTTAGTCAACCAGGATTTGGGTTAGGTCGACTGAACCATGGTAGAATCGGTCAACCAGTTTAGAACCAGTCAATCGAACCTTACTGACCAGTGAAAATTGGTCGACTGATTCCCCGAAATTGATCAATCATTTTCTTGTAGAAAGGTCACAATTTGGCATGATTTCCTTATCCTTTCTGTATCCGTTTGGGACACGTGGCTCATGAAGATGAATGGGAAAGACTGTGTGCATCCAACATGCCTCTTCTTTGTCCCCCCTCCCCCCCCCCCCCCCCTTCTTTCTCTCTCCTTGTCATTTGTCCAATTTGGAGCGATTTAGGGTTTTATGGGTTCATATATAAGGCCTGTAAAAGAAGAGAACAATAGGCTTTTTTGGTTTCATTTTTCTCTCTTGGCTAGTGTATTTATTCTTCATTAGCCTTTGAACCCTTTCCTTCCTGTACTCCCATTACTCCATTTGATTCATTGTTGCTAAGTGTAGCAATCCAATCCAATAGAGAGTCTATTTGGATTTGGGATCCCCTTTGTTTTGAACCCATTACATCTTAATCACCTATAAGAGGCTTGGCTAGCACATAGGCTCTCTTATAGGACTCAAGCACTATTCGGACTAACTACGGCCCTCGTGCTTTCAGGGGTTGGACTAGTCATCTGGTAAGCTATTCGGAATGGTGATACCGTTTGGAGCCATTGTTCAAGAGCTGTTTAGTGGGTAAGGAAGCTACCTTAAGTGTAACACCCCCTCTCATAGAACCACTAAGGAGGACGATGCTACGGGAAAAATAGATAAAATAAAATAAAACTCACCATAAAACTAAACTAGAACATCAACAACTCAACTGAACAAGCATAACTGAAAAATCTCAATCAAACTATAATATAACTCTGATCTATGAGAGGATCATCATAAACTGAAAACCATAAACTTTGTTTAAGGAAAATCCCTCAATGAATATATAAAATACTCCTAAACTGATAAAACTCAAAAATAACACCAATACCCATACATCTTTTGTTCTTGAGCGACTCCACGTACACGTACTACTGACCAATGTTGTTAGGCCCTACATCTAGTACTCCCCCGCTAGAACTTGGAATAGTGAAGAGTACAAGATAAGCTACAAAACTCATCAAGTAATAATCATGAAAAAAAACTGAAGTTGAATCGAAAAACATCGATACTCATAAATACTAACTATCCTTATACTGAGAGAATAAGGTTTATTGAAAGAATGCATTTACAAGATGTCAATGCACATAATCTGTAAATAAATGCAAGTAATGCAACTTTGGCTTAGAGGCCCACATAATCTGTAATACATATATGCCTGATTTAAATCCTACAAATATAAAAGCTATAAGCACATACTGTGAGCAATATGCCCCTAGCCCCCTGGTTGTCACCATACGAGCAACACAGAAACTAGTCTGTAACTGAAATCTATGGGATCCCTACGGACTAGCCGTCTAGCGCATACTGTCATGCAATGCTCATATACATGCTCGCACACGATATGTAGTGCTCCATAGAAAGTCATGCTCCATAGTCATACTAGAATATATGCACATAATGTCATGTAATAATGTTAAACATGTCATAGACAACATATTGAAATACAATGATTTTACGAGTTATGATTTAGGGTATGAGCATGTTAGATTTATCATATTTGGCATAAGACTCCATGGTTTGGAAATATTTAATTTTTTATTTAAATAAAAATTGGAACTGGGGTTTAGTGGAAAACACATATGGATAGTAGAAGAGCCATCCGGATAGAAGGGAAAACATCCGGATATGAAGCTGGTCATCTGGATATACTGGGACACAAGCTATTCGGATATGCTAAAGATCATTTGAATATAGAACAGGACATCTGGATATGATGCAGGCCATCTGGATATCTCACTAAGGCATTCGGATGCTATAAGGGCCTATTCGAATAAGAGGCTCAATATTATGAAAGAGGCATCTAGATATGCTGGACCTATCCAGATACATGAAGAAGCCATCCTAATATCATACGCAAAATACTTAAGACTCATCTGGATATGAATCATAATATTCTGATATCACTCACAAAGAATAATAGACACATTCGGATACGACTCAAGGCATCTGGATATCACTTACAACATATAAGACTCATCTGGATGTGATACGAGACATTTGGATATCACTTGCAATTAAATATTGGATATATCCGGATATGGATTAAACCATCCAGATATCACAAGGGCCATCTGGATACGAACAAGGGTTATCTGGATGTTACTCACAGAAACTAAACAAGCCATCTGGATATGCTCAAACCTATTCAGATGCTACTCACGACTTTTAACAAACCATCCGGATATGAGAGGCCTCATCCAGATATCTGCAACTATTTTTGACAGAAACACACAAACACAGAGACTTTGTTTTTATTCAAATCTTAACAAAACTACACCATTCTAAAATAAATCTTGGGAAAACAAATCCCACATGATACAAAGCAATATTAAGAATGATTCAACGATGATATTAAGAAGAATCTCTATAAGAAAACGTGCACATCTTTGCCAAGAACTTACAGTACGCTGAAAAATACATGTGTGTATATATATATATATGTGTGTGTATATCTCCTATTGATCAATCTCTAAAACCAGAACAACAATTCTGGAATAAACTATAAATGAATACTAACATGCTCCAACAAGAAAGGTTTACAAGGAGAAGAACTTGCCTTTCAATTCTCTAGACTAGATTTGACACTTTGGACTGCAACTTCTCCAACTCAAAACTCACAGAGAACCGTTCTTCTTCAATGCTCTGCTTCTTATGCGGCGTGAAGAAAAATATAGCTTATGAACTATATATATATATATATATAAGAAGCCCTATACACCATAACTCCTTACTTCTCTTGGAGTCCTTATTCTTAATTAACTTGGAGACTTCCCAATTCTTTCTCACGCATGGATTCTCCCTTAATTAAATAATTTCTAATAATATAAAATTATTATTTAGATCTCTAAATTACCATCATGACCTTGCATTTATTTTTCATATAATCTAAATGCAATTAAATGTTATTTTCTCATTTAAAAATTCCTAAATTGCCACATTAATTATTTAATTGACAAATTCTCTTAAGCCAAAAATTAAATAAATAATTAAATAATTTCTAAATAAATTCTAGGCCCTCTAATGGATCATTACATCAAGAGGACCTTCATCCGCTTCATCAAACCCAAAACTCACTGGTGAGGTATACACTTAAACCCCCTATGGTTGGTTTCGATTTTGTATTGGATATAGCCGTTGATATCGAGTCTTGCAAGGTTCTTGTGTTTATTTTTGCTACATTTATCATGAGTTTTCAAAAATATTTTGAAAACTTGGTAAACCTTTGCATGATATAGCAAGAGTTGGCATTTGCCTTCATCCTTTTCTCCTCGAGCATTGGTCCAAGAGGCTTGAGAGCGTAGCCCCATCTAGAATGGCTCCTGAGGCCTCTTATGATGTTAACCTGAAGAGACTGAGTCTAGCTTGAAAGAATTGGTTTCGGTTGTTAAGGCTTCCTTGTATGATTCCAAGGATGGGCATGAAAGCTTCTGAGGAGCTTTGAGGGAACCTAATCTTTGACTTTTTGTACGTTTCCCACAAACAGTGCCAAATTGTTGTTGTTGGAATACAACAGTTAAAATTTGTTTGTTGTGAGGAAACTCAACAAGCAACTAGAAGAATGAGAGGCGTCCCTTGGCCTTCTTGCTCTAACCGCGCGACTTGGGGGAAAAGAAAGTCTTCTGGGGTAGACTTAATCTTCTGACAAAAAAAAATCTCGATCCACTGGCAGGGAGAGTTGAGGAACCAAAAAGACTAGGGTTGTTAAAAGGTGTTGGGAATTCTTCACTTTGTGAGAAGATCTGCAAAATAGAAAGCGGTCAGGGGCACGTGAGGATTTCTCCCACGCTAGCCCTCTGATGCTTAAGTCAGATGGAGTTTTCTCGCATCGCAAGATGTAAGGGTGTGTTTGATTGCATTACCTAGAATTTAATTCTAGATAAATTCTAGGTAATGATAGCCTAGAAAACAGAAACCACCCCACCCCCTTGGAAAATGAATTATATGGAAAGATGCTTTAAATGCTTGTACCATACACATATTTTCTATAGAAAAGTTATGTAACACCCCTTTCTCCTAGAACTGTCCGAGAAGAGGTGCTATGGGAAATAAAATAAAACTAACTAATAAAATGAAATCTGATATCATAAATGAATATTTCAAACAACTGAAATAAAACTCTAAGTCAACATAAATTGAAAACCATAAACTCTATCTAAGGGACAATCCCTCGACTGAAATATAAAATAATCCTAACTGACAAGATAAAATAAACTGAGAAACTCCCAGACATCTTTTATCTTGAGCGGCTCCACGTACACACTCTACTGGCCACTGCTGTTAAGCCCCATATCTAGTACTCCCCCGCTAGGACCTGGAATGGTAAGGAGTACAAGATGAGCTACAAAGCTCAACAGGTAATAAGTTGGAAAGAATAACTGAAGCTGAATTGAGAAATATCGATATTCATAAAAATACTAACTGTCCTTGCACTGAGAGATATAATAATCACTGTAAGGTTGCATTTACAAGATATAATGCACATAAACTGTAAAATAAATGCAGATATGCAACTTTGACTCATAAGCCAACATAACTGTAATACATACCTGACTAATCTGAATCTTGCAAACATAAAAGTTGTATGCACATACTGTGGGCAATAATGCCCCTACCCCCCTAGTGGTCACCAGGCGAGCAACTCATAAACTGAATTGTAATTGAAACTGGTGGGATCCTCGCAGACTAGCCGCCTAGCGCGCATAATGTAATGTTCTACATGCTGGCATACGATATGTAGTGCTCCATATAAAGTCATGTCCAATGCTCATACACTACAAGAAATTTGGCGTTTAGCTACGAATTTTTTGTCACCTAATAGCAGATTTTTGTCATTAAAAATGTTTAGGAACGAAAAATATTTCGTCGATCTTTCATCACTAAAAACGTGTCACTAAAGATATTGAGTGACGAATAATGATTTCGTCACCAAATATTAAGAAAAGGAGACGAAAATTATTCTGGTCATCAAATGTGAACCCATAGCGACAAAATATTTTGTCATAAAATAGTTAATATATCGTCAATAAAAATCATATTTTGTCACTAAAGAACCAAATAAAAGACTTCAAGTGAGACTATTTGGTGACAAAATTCTAATTAGCTACAATTTATTTTGTAACCACATGTTTTTTACTTTTGTCACTAAAGTGAGGATTTTGTTTACTTTTGTGACAAGTTTTTATCGTAAAATACTTTATATTTTATGACAAAATTTATTCGTTACTATTAATTTTTATGGTAAAGGTGAAATCCTTTTATCACTAACTACTTTTATTTTGTTACAAAAATTTTTGTCATAAAATTACCATATATTTTACAACAAAATCCATCTTCGCTATTTACATGATGTTTTTTGACAAAAAAATTTATCCTTAATTACTTTATGTTTTATGACACGTCATTTTGTCACAATTTACATTATATCGTATTATAAAATTTATTTATTTTAAATATTTATGACTATTTTCGTCACTACTATATTTTTTATTTTTATGATAATAATTTTTTTTATAGTTAATTATTTATAATTTATGATAATTTTTTAATTAATTCTTGTAAATTAAAATAAAAATTTTATAACCACATAACTATTTTTTTTTTCAAAATATAATATTATTATCACTCAATTAAATTATAATTTTTCTTTTAAAAAACACTATATGATAAAACAATAAAATTAATCTCTTTTGCAATAATATAACTCAATTACAAAATTATCAATTAAACATAAAATATTAATACTACTTTGGTTCACATGAAAAGTTAAAAAAAAATATACCATTCATTAAATATAAAATTTAATACCAATCAAAGACTCAAATCAATCCTCTTTAAATTACAAAAGAACTTAAAACCCAAAACATTTAGTACTAAAGTTTCAAATAAGTACAATAAAATAAATTAAAAAAAATAAACAAGTCAATTTTCACAAAAAGTAATGTTTATGCATTCCTCTACCGTGTTGATGTTTGTCCATCCCTCTATCATATTAGTGTCAATCATTCAATTAACCTGTAATAAAATATAAATAAATTAAATTATTTAAAATTAATAACTCAAGTATAGACACATAAAAAAAATTAAATAGTAAAGGTAGAAATATATACCTATTAGAATCAAATCAACTCTTATTATTGTTGCATCAAACAAAACAATCACAAAAATCAAGTTATATTTTAACTATCTTTTTCTTGTAAGAACAATAAATTGAATTAAAGAAACAAAGTAAATCAAAATACCTTAAATCATTAGTAATCGATATAAATTCTGAAGTTGTTAAACTTATGATCAATTGTTGTTGTGTAGTTAAAACAGATGCCAATTGAGAATTTAAATCTCCAATTTGTGCTTGTTGAGTATCCACTAATGTTTTAGCAGTATTTAGTCGATCCAATAGCTCACGTTGAGAATTAGCTGCCTCATCACGTGTCCTTTTAAGAGCTTCTTCAAGCTCTATTGCTCTTCTATGTGCAGACTTTGAAGCATTTGCAATAGGTTTTGGACCATAACCTAAGCCTTTCACATAATCAGATTTTTTCCCTAGTACCTCATCCACAATCTCATCAATTGTCTATTGTCTTTCACCTTCTAAAACAACTTTAGATTGTAGCTCTTTCATTTTATCCTATAAACAAAAGAACAAATATATTTAAGAAATAAACTATTTCTAAAAAATAAAATTACTACTAATAAAATAAAAACATTCTTACATAATTAGTCTCTGCATCCACTGGTGACCATCACTTTCCTTCAGTGTAGTGGGTGTGCTTATAGAATTCAATTCTATCAAGTTCCACACCATTATTCATTTTCTTAACCTATCATATTTGCATGTCTTAACAATTAAACAAGATCCAATATTCATACATAATAATAAAACAAAAAATAACAAATTGAAATGACTTACAATTTCAGATTGAGCTACTGCAAAAGCTTTTGAGCCCATGACATGATTGTACTTCAACTTTGTTCGATTGTTTTTGTTAATCTCACAACGTTACTACAATATAAAAAAAAAAAAAAATCATATGCTATTATTATCAAGAGATACAAATATTAAATTAATATAATATTATTAAACAAATTTTCAAATTTAATTATTCAACTCAAAACTTTTAACTAGCAAATTACACACCAATCATGACATAATTGCATACAATAAAACAAATATAAATGTAATTAGACAAATTGAACAATGTATAAATTGATTTTACTTAATTTATACCTTATGTTTAGGATCCATCCACATTTCAGATAGGCGTTGATAATTCTGTGCATTCAAACCAGATTCTTGTAGGAGCTTTAGTCTTGCCTCCTCATTTTGTACTTTAAAAAACTTTCGTTTGAGGTGATAACGCCATTGCCTACTCTTATTTTTCAATAGATCCTCACAACTATCCTTAACATAATCATCTTCCAAATTGATTTCAAATCTCTCCTTTAATTAATTCAACACAAACAACAATAAAACAAAAAATATTCAAGTTAAAAGTCAAGATACTCAAAGAATCAAAAAACTAAGAAAAAAATATTTAAAAAATGTATAATCTTACCACACATTTAGTAAAAGCATCATGTTTTTCTTCTTCTGTAACTTCCTTCCATTTGATCAGACATGCTATAAAGTTCCTAGCAATTATGCCCAACTCGTTTGATAATTTGCATGACTGTTCAACAACAATTGGCCTTCCTTTACTTGTGGCAATATTAATAACCATCTTCCCCGATGATTTCACAATTTTTTGAAGACCAATTCCTCTTGTTTTTCCACGAACTTGTTTTTTTGAAATAGAATCTACAGAAGCAAGACAAAAATAATTTAAAACTTAATAATAATAATTAGACATCAATAATGATAGTGTTAGACAGTCACACAAAATATATCTTTGAATAAGAAATTTTTCTTCTATCACAAAACAAACAAAACAATTATAAATGCAAAAGAGAAAATAATAATAGATCTTTATATAAGGCATGTACACCTAGTCTCTTAAAACTTATCAGTTGTATGAAGTTGAAAACATAAAAAAAAAATTATCCAGTGTATAGTTGTAAGTTTTATTGGTCACTTTCTATAATTGAAATCACCCATAACATATATATTATATATTTGCTGAAGCTTTGGTAGAAGACAATAAATATATTATATATTATATAATAAATATATTTTATTTTATTTTTAATATAATATAATATTTAGGGAGAACAATTATCCCCAAATTTTAATTCGCGCCTACAAGCATATTTCAATTTGCAATTTGCTTCAAATTGAACTGGCAAGAAAGAAGAAGACATAAGGGCTAAAATTGGATCCATCTGCACTGCTTTTACTGTATTCTTCTTTTGATGATAATTATTATCATAAATTAAAAACCATCTGCAAGAATCAACATAGCCTATAGCTCTAAAATTGAACAAATACATTGTTAAAAAATTAAAGAATCGTGAATAAGAAGAAAAGAAAAATAAAAAAAATATTTACAATCAAGTGATCCAGAATTCACCATATCCGAAATCTATCAAAGACACGATGAACATAAATAAGAAAATATCATCCAACCATCAACAGAGAAAAAAAATAATGAAATTGATTTTTCGATCATTGATTAAAATAGTGAACAATCTTTGAAATAGATAAACGTACCAAGAAAAAACTGAGAGGCGACAGTGTAATAGAACTCTAGCAAACTTTGAGAGAGTAAAATCTTCAATGGAAAATAGATCAGATTGATGCACCGGTAATATATGATTCCAAAATATATTTAAGTGGCAAAAATATGAAGAATGCCGCCTATGTGAAAAAAGTGTTAAATACCAATTAATATAATTATCAACAAAAAAGGAAATAATAGATAAAATAAGAGATTGAAAACTCGTAAAAAATGTAAAATCTCATATAAAAAAGCTATTAGCTAGAATTTAGTAAACAAAAAAAAAAAAGAGAAAATTAGTGAACTAGCCCATTTTTTTCTTTATTTTGCTAAATAGTGAACTAGCTAATTTATTTTGCAGTACAAAAAAAATAAAAAATTATTTTCAGATAATTTATATTTACAAAGGATTCGTAGAATGGGCCTACTCCCCAAATTTCAATTAACAATTTGCAAGTGCAATGATGAGTCTGTTGCACTAGCTTGCCATCTCTTATCCTTTTTTAAAATTTAATTTTAAATAAAATTTATTTAACAAAACAAGAAAATGACGAAAATGTTAAAAATTATTGTCTTCTTTTTTTTATAATAATTATGTTAATAATATAATATAATAGATTATATATTTAAAAAAAATAGAGGATAAGGCAGCAAATATATAATATATTATTTATAATTATGTTAATATATAATATAATATATTATACATTTTAATTTACCCTTTACCTGTTGGACCATGTTTCAATTTGCAATTTACGTGTAACGATGGAGTGCAATTTTGTTCACCCCTTTAACGAGAGTGAACATAACCCCGAGTACTCCCTATTATAGTAATTTGTCATCTCTTGTCCTTTGCAAAATTTTAATTTTAAATTAAATTTATTTGACAAAATAAGTAGAAGACGGAAATGTTAAAAATTATTATCTTCCTTTTTGATAATAATTATGTTAATATATAATATAATATATTATATATTTTAATTTGCACTTTGTCTGTTCGACATGTTTTAATTTGTAATTTGCAGGTGCAATAATGCACTTGCTGCTACCTGCAAGATGCACTTACTGCAGCATCCTTGTCCGTCTTGTCTCTTTCAAGATTTCAATTTCAAACTTGACAAGGAAGAAATCGAAAGGAAACGTTGGAAATTAGATTTACACACACTGTTATTATTGTTTTTTTTATGTTATTATAATTATATTAACTAAAAAATTATAATATATATATTATATTTGTAAAGGCTTCCGCAGAATGAGAACAACAATTCTGTAACACCCCATTTCTTAGAACTGTCCGAGTAGAGGTGCTACGGGGAAAATAAAATAAATTAACTGATAATCTAAAATCTGATACCATAACTGAACATCTCAATCAACTGGAATAAAAACTCTGAGTCAATACAGACTGAAAACCATAAACTCTATCTAAGGGATAATACATCAACTAAAATATAACATAAATCTAAACTGACAAGACACTATAAACTAACAAACTCCCAGACATCTTTTATCTTGAGAGGCTCCATGTATACACACTATAGACCACTGCTGCTAGGCCCCTCATCTGGTACTCTCCCGCTAGGACTTGGAATGGTGAAGAGTACAAGGTGAACATCTCAATCAATTGGAATAAAAACTCTGAGTCAATACAGACTGAAAACCATAAACTCTATCTAAGGGATAATACCTCAACTGAAATATAAAATAAATGTAAACTGACAAGACACTATAAACTAACAAACTCCCAGACATCTTTTATCTTGAGCGACTCCATATACACACACTATAGACCACTATTGCTAGGCCCTTCATCTGGTACTCCCCCGCTAGGACCTGGAATGGTAAAGAGTACAAGGTGAGCTACAAAGCTTAGCAAGTAATAAACTGGAAAGAATAATTGAAGCTGAATCGAAGAGTATCGATACTGATAAAATACTTACTGAACTTGTACTAAGAGATATCATAATCACTGGATTGCATTTACAAGATGTAATGCACATAAACTGTAAACTAAATACAGGTATGTAACTTTGGCTCATAAGCCCACATAACTGATAATACATACCTGTTTAATCTGAATCCTGTAAACATAAAAACTATAAGCGCATACTGTGGGCAATATGCCCCTAGCCCCCTGGTTGCCACCAGGCGAGCAACTCATAAACTGAGCTGAAACTAGTGGGATCCCCGCGGACAAGCCATCTGGCACGCATAATGCAATGTTATGCTCATATACATGCTGGCGCACGATATGTAGTGCTCCATATAAAGTCATGCTAAATGCTCATACCGCAATGTATGCACATAATCTCATAGAATAATGCTAAACATGTCATAATAAAATAATGCTGAACATGATATGATCTCCATCTATATATTGGATTACAAAGATCTTATGAATTATGATTTATGGTATGGGCATGATTAACTTGTTATATTCTGGCATATAAACTCATTACTGGAATTTATTGAATAACTTAACTTAATTAAAAACTTGAATTAAACTATTCTAAAAGTTCAATTAGATTTCTGGAAAAATCATCTAGATATCAGAAAGGATATCCAAATATGATGAAAGACATCCGAATATGAAGAAAGGCTCATCTGGATACACTGACGCTAAAATAAGAAGCTGTTTGGATATGCTGGATTATATTCAGATAGAAACTAGGACATCCGGATATGATTATAGTTATCCAGATATCTCACTAAGGCATTTGGATGCTATTGGAGACTATTTGAATATGAAATTCAACTTTGAGGATAAGCATCCGGATACAAAAGGAAGCATCCGGATATACTAGACCTATCGGATAGGAGAAAGGGAATCCAGATATGAGCTATCCGGATGTGCGAAGAACCATCCGGATATCATACGCAAGGCATTGGAACTCATCCAGATATGAACTGATACATCTGGATATGACTCTCAATAAGCACTGGACACATCCGGATACGACCTGAGGTATCCGAATTTTACTCACAAGCTTTTAGAGGACTGATCCGAATGTGAAACGAGGCATCCTAAAATCTTTTGACTCATCCGGATGTATGAGAAGGGCATCCGGATATCGCACTAAACACATCCGGATACTACTCAATGTATTCGGATATCACTTATAATAGACACATCCGAGTACAACACGATGTATCCGAATATCATTCACAAATTAATACTGACACATCCAGATACGAGAACAAAGCATCCGAATATAACTAAGATCATCCGGATATGCACAAGGGCCATCCGTATGTCACTCACAGAACTTGAACAAGCCATTCGGATATGCACATAGGACATCCAGATGTCACTCACATAAAATTTTTTGACTCATTCGGATAGCCTCTAACATATCCGGATGCTACTCACATGCTCTAAAAAATCTATTCGGATATGAGGAAACCTATCCGGATGTTTGCAACTTTTAAACCCAGAGACGAACAGAGACTCTGTTCTCACTACAAGAATTTTTGCTTCTTGTGATAAATTAATTTCTTACAATAACTATAAAAATTGTCACAACATACTTATTGGGACGAAATTAGTTTATCACATATTAGTCACAACAAGCTTGTCTTAATAAGTATATTGTGACAAAATCGAATTTTGTCACAATATCATCAGTTTTATTGTGACAAAGAGTATTTTGTCACTTAAATTAGTTTGTTATGAAAAATTATTTTGTTATAAAATAAAATATTTTTGTCACAATAGATACTATTTAGTCACAATAAATCTAAACTTTAAATACAAATCATATGTTTTATCGTGACAAAATATATCTTGTGAGAAAAAATATTTTGTCACAATTTATACAGTGACAACTTATTTAGCATAATTTTTAATGTGACAAAATAAATTTTGTCACTTGTTAGCTAATTTGAGAATAAATTTTTGTTACACATTTTATGATAATAAATAATTTTGTCAATCATTTAATTTTCTACCAAATATTTTTTTGATAATATAAAAATCGTGATAAAACAATTTTTTTAAAATTATTCAATAATGATAAAATATTTTTGTCAATATCCCAATAGTGACAAAAATATTTGTATTAATAATTTATACAAGTGACAAATTTTTTTAGTAAGAAAATATTAAATGAAATTATTTTTTTACAAAATCATAAAAAGTAACAAAAATATTTTTTGTGAAAATTAAAATATTTTTTAATAATCTAATATTGCTTGATATTTTTAAGAATTGTGCACCAATAATAATTAGTAACAAAGCAATCCAAACAAGGAAAGAGAAAATGACAACTCAAATAGGAACAACATAACTTATTGAACAATATAATGATATTGAACAATCTAAACTAAAACAAATATGTTGTTTCTCCTTTCATAAGCTAAAACTCACATAAACTAAATTAACTAAACAAAATTTAAAATAAAAGAAAATTATTTTATTTAACAAATGAACTCAATAACAAATCTCTTGAAGAGAGTCATGCAACCACTAAACTAGAAAGTCCACTCAAAGACATCAATTGTCAAGCTCTCTTTTCTAAGGCATGCCTACAATTCAAACAAAAGAAACAATTAGAACAAACAAATTGTGCAAACATATAATGGGATTATAGTCAAATCTTTGCAATGCATATTATTTAATGTATGTGCTTCCTCTGCGCTTCTTATGTGATACCATTTGGGAGTTCATATAGATAATCAAATATAGTAATTTGTTGCTAAAAATTTAATCAAAAAGGCTACATATTATGAGATCCATTCACAAAGAATACAATGATAATAATAACAATTAAAGACAAGTTCTAAATAATAGAAACATAGAGACAAGAAATAGAGCCAAATCATCCAAATGGAAAACATTTAGGAACACAAAATCACCATTCACCCAGTGGCTCTATCATTAACTGTGGCATCAACATGGAACGATAAAGCTTTTGACTTTTGAGCCAACTTCTCCTAATAATAAATGCATCTCTATTCAACAAAAACTAAAGCTCAAGTACTGGTGCTGTCTAGTGTGCTGGATCATCTAAAAATATATATACGTATATATATATATATGGATCAATCATAAAACTACTAGCATAATTACTAATCATGAGCTAATGAGCCGACACTAGTAGGAAAACCAGAGACCAAAAGATAGGGGTATAACAGAAAACCCTGTTGTGTTTTATTGTTTAGTAATGGGTAGAACTGTCTCTACCACAAAAAAGTTGGCCAAGGAGAAGCTTTGGTGAACATCAATGTGAAAGTTGTTCTACATTTCACAAGTTCAAGGCACCCAATAGGGCAATAATAGTAAGCTTGCTGCAAATGCACTTACAAGGTGTAAATACCATTGTAAATAACTTGCAGCTACCAAGTTATTAATACAGTACCAGACATAGCTATTAAATTGTTTCCAGTTAGAAATCAAAAAGATTATTTAACAATAAAAAATTTCATCCAGGAAAATAAGTTCTAAGACAAGGTAAAAGCCTGTAGTTGAACTATGGTTAGTAATTCTCATGGTGGCATGATCAGGGTAGGACTTCAGGACAAGTGTGCCTAAAAGGTTCATCAATGATTGAATTCCAACCTTTACCTATCTTCTGCATTATTTGAGATAATTGTCTCCGAACATCTCAGACAAACTTCATTCCTCGCACCTGCAATTGGTATGCACAATATCAGAGTAAGTTCCACTCAATCGCTAAAGAAAAATGAAAGACTAAATGTAGAGTCACATTTTTATTTGGCTCTGCACTCTGTAAGGGTAGCGCAGATGCACATTTTTATTTGGATTTCCTTTGATTTTTTGCATGAGTAACAAAAACTATTCCCTAGGCCAGATTTGAAATAAGGAGGTGTTGGACTTGTCAAGTGAGTTCATGCTTCTCCAAACCTATGGTTGGCCTAGAACTCATGCAAACCTTTTGGTTAAGATACCAAAAGAGTGTAATATTTTTCCATAGCCTTCATAAATATGAAGCGTGTTACAAGTTTAAAAAGTAAAATTAAAAATCTACTAATAAGATAAATGCATGCAAATATATACCAACAAATTCCTTTTTCCTTAGACATTTCATCAAGTAACTCTAGGATTCAAGGCGTCTAACTCATTTGCAAATAGAGACCTATGGAAAATATAAGCGACAAATTTGTTCATACTTTTCTAATATGAAGAATGTAAAATTAATTACTTATTTACTTGACAACAAAATATGATAAAATGTCTATTACTATTTGTATCCCATTTGATCAAATGAAATAGTTTACTAAATAATTAAGCTATGGCATAAATCTTTTTTGTTTTTAGTTATGGTTAGTTTGTATGTTTCATCTTTGAATTAAATATTAAACTGCAAATATATATACTTCTTTCATATCCCTTTCATGTCATTTTAAATACTTTTTGATAATCACAATGCCAACATATTGTTGTGTTGCTTCATAGCTTATAAGATGAAGTGATTTTTGCAAATCAACAATTGATACAAGTAATATTAGAGCATAACTTTTTATACCCACTCCTTCCCTCAAATAACTCACGGAAACAAGTGATGGCCGCAACAAAGCAAATTTTTCCAGCTTTTCTTGAACTAAAGCAAATTTTGGACTTCTTATTCTTAATCTATTCTATTTTTCATTTACTGCAATGATCTTACATGGATTAAATTTCTAGTTCCAGTGAATACTAAGATTGAAAATAAGTATCAGTCAGTAACAAGTGATGGCCGCAACAAATTTCTGTGCCAGAAAATGTTTAACTTTGAAAGTAAATAAAATAGGTATGGGAAGTCAAAAAAAGTGTGTGGGTGTCTGTGTAACAAGTTAATAGATACACTTTATAAAAAAAACATAAAAATAGAGCACTACCTTCTATCATTTTTTATCAGGAAATGACATCCCATACACTCTTTGTAAACTTTCATGATCTTTATTTCCCCTCCGATATACTAATGAAGCCTGAAGATTAGATACATAGATAACAGAGATAAAATGCTTACAGATAAAAGAGAACATGAACAGAAACCGAATAATAATAATTTCCAGTAGAAGAATCTCAAAAATTGTTTTCACAGATAAAAGAGAAGGGAGGCACCTGAATCTACCATTCTAATGGATCTACCTGTTGGCTTTTGAGATGGACATCTGGGTGAGGATTTGAACAACCGAACCACAAATCAAAATTCCGTGTTGAGCAAAGAAATGAAACCCTAAGAGAAAAATACCACTTTTATGGTCACCCAGATTACCGTCTCTGGTACGTAGAGCACCGCCGTCATCTGCGGTAGTTTGGGAGCAATCATCGAAGAGAGGCAGGATTGAGAGAGAGGGTGAGACACAGACGGCAGGGGCGGGAGGGGGAGAGAGAGAAAGTGAGAGGGTGAGAGTTTGGGTTTGGGATTTGGGGGGGGGGGGGATTTGAGAATTGGAGAAAGGGGGGGATTTGGCTAGGGAAAGAAGCGAGGGAGATTCCTGCCTCTTTAATTCACTTTTTTTTAATATTTAATAATTAAATAAAAAATAATATAATTTGAGATTATGATAATTATTAAATAAATTAAATAATAATTTATTGTAATAAATATATTTATTAAAAAAGTAAATATGAAATAATTAAAAGAGACATTAAGAGTGCAAAAAATAAATTAAAATAAGAGAATTGTTCTACTATGATTAAAAATATATATAAAATAAATATAAATATAAATAATTAAAGGAGACATTAGACATGATTAAAAGTAGCATTTTCCAATTTCAATTGACCATATTTCAAGTTGCAATTTGCAGAACCAATGATGTGCTTGCTGCAGCGTCTTTGACTCCTTTTGATAAAGCCTATCCCTACAAACACAATCACATGTTTAGTAGCCCTCTTTTAGTTAATCTATTTATTAAAAAAAAATAAATATATATTTAGATATTTTTTTATTGATTCATTGTTCCTAATAATTTTTTTGTAATAATATATATTTAGATAAATTATTTTTTTATTTTTCTTTTTTTCTCTTCTTCAGCACCCACGCTAGCCTTCTCTCGAGCCTTCGCCCTAGTCGTTGTTGCTGCTCATACTTGCTCAAGCTGTAGTGTTACCTTCACCAGTCGTCGCCCATCATTGTCTTCAGATCTGTCTCTCTGTTGTCATTGCCTTCAGATTGTAGCTTCTATTACCACCGCCTAGATCCGGCATCGCCTTCCATATCCACCGACACCGCCTTCCAGATCTGCATCACTTTCCAAATCTACCGATCACCGCGGACCTTCTTGATCTTTCATATTTTTATCATACTCTCGATCTTATAGTTAATTATTATATAACATTTATAGTGTTTATTTATTACCAATTGTGTGGGTAATTGTTTAAAAATTTAAATTAAAATTTTAATAATAAAATAAAAAATAATAGAATAAATTAATTAATTAAAAAATAAAAAGAAGAGTTAATATATATTTTTTTATACATTTTCTAAAATTTTGCAAAAGGAAACTTGGGAAATCGAATCCCAATTGATTTGAACAAACTTACAAATGATTCGACAATAATATTGATAAGAATCGCTTGACGAAATCATGCATGATTTGATATACATACTCACTGCTCGCGCATATATATATATATATATATACATTGACTGTAACATAAATCTAAAACTTAAGCAAAAAGTTACTGAAACTGATGATCGAATACTAAATATGATCATGTAAGAAGGGTTTACAGGGAGAAGAACTTGTCTTAATGATCTTTGTAATGCCCCGTCTTCCCAAAACGAGCATTACCTCGAGATTTCGGGAATATTTTTTTTTTTTTTTCAACATCATACACACAACACAAGTCTCTCAATATACATACCCTCATCATATTCATTTCCCGATAATCCCGATTATACCTTCTCAGCATATCAAAATTTAAAAATTAATAGACTAAGACAGGTATTATCAATCACATCAGCGGAAGCAAGATCGAAACCTCAATGATATATAACCGACAATTCCTTTTACAATAACCAAATCGATGTTTCACATGAAAATATCAAAATATTACATAATCTCTGAACATCGTAATCATAGACAAAAACCTACGAAAACTAAACATGGCAGCTACATCTCGACAACATCTTTTCCCTTGGCGCCACTGCTTTCACCTGGAACGTTTGAATATTTTAGGGACATAGTCCAAATTAGATGCTGAATCATCTAAGTGAGAGTTCAAAAACATTTTCATGAGGATATGCAAAATCATATATAAAACCGACAAATCCTGACATGCCCCAGCCTAAGAGAATCCCCCATAGCACTTAGCCCTAATCGGGGAAAATGCAATATCTCCAAAGGCGACAGGACCACATCGACCCATTGGCAACACAATCCTACTTAAGAGGGAGAACCTCGACATATGAACTCGGGAATCACCCTATTGTCATTGTTAGGCATTACGCTCCTACTCAAAAGCATTCCAAAATTCAACGCAACCCTACCCCCAAGAGTGTCACATCAGCACTATCCCCGGAATCAATGACACCTCGGTATTAATGCTACTACTCAATGGAACCTGGGGTGGTGTCCACTCTCAGCCCTGCCACTTGAGTACCGTAGGGTGAAGTCCGTCTCAGCCCCGTCCCAAGTGGGTCGCATAGCATTAATCCTCGACACGCATCCCGAGTGCTGTCACTCGAGAGCCACATCACAGGATTACAACCCACATCCCACATGGACAACATAACAGCCAATGCCGAAAAATCATAACATGCATAAAATCAACATCTCAATGTATGCAATTTACCGTACAAAATCCAAAACAGGTGTAAATAATCATTTGGAAAACCATCAATAACCTTAGCCATGGGGATGAACACTCACATTAACCCATGCCACGAACAATTTTTTCGATAAAACCACTCACCTCAAATGTATTCGGATTGCCTCGATCCTTGTGCACTACCTCGATTCTCATGCCAGGCGTACTATAACTCAACCTTGAGCCTCAACGATACCCTAGACATCGTATGCATTCAAAGGGAAATCAATATCTATTTTCTCAATTTTCTCATTATTTTTCTCTCGATAATTTCAAGTAAATACCTCTTCAAGCATTTTTTCTAAATTTTTCTTCACAAAAATTCATAAAACAATATTTATAAGCATAAGGAATTTTCTAGAAATTTTCCAGATTTTTCTCCTATTTTCTCAAATTTCCATAATTACTTTTCCTTGAGAAAATTTATTTCTCATTGATTTCCTTCGAATATACTTCAATAAAAATCACCAAAACTCATAAAACAAATTCCTTATCCTTCTAGAATTTTCTCAGAATTTTATAAAAATCCCTCATATTTATTTTCCATTTACCTTTCTCTTTAAAAATCCAAAATAATTATCTCCTAAAGAAATTTCCAGGATAAAAATTCAGCAAAATAAAGTATTCATTTTCCTTTAATTTCTGAATATTTTTCCAGAATTTTATTTCTTTTAATTCTATATTTTCTCAAATTTTCTATATTTTCAATATTTAAAAAATACAGAAAATACCTCCGATCATCTTCTCCGGCGATGGCACACCGGAAAATCGAAGTGATGACACTAGTCTGCTCCTCTCCCTTAGTCGATCCCAATGGTACCCATCTTGGTCGGAAAAACCCATCGGAAGCCTTCCGATTTGGCCGAAAACAGTCCGCCGAAGCTACCCGCCACCGAACTCCGGCGAATCAAATTGGCATTCGATTCGAACTCCAATTGACACGAAACTTTCTAGATTTGCTACTCATAGCCTTGCGACCAAAATCCCCTTAATAGATCCTTCGATCGATCACTCTACAACCTGATTTAATACTCACGCAATATGTATATATATGCGAAAACACTCCCTACACTACTCCAAAAACCCTCAAAATTCCCAGAATTACTCCTCACAACCTGGGGAACAAAATCCCCTTATCTCCGACCTCTGATTCGCTCCCAAAAATGAGAAATTCGAAGTAAAATTTTTGATGCAAACCTTCACCAAAACTTGGCTATTTATAGCCAAATTCGTCTGTTTTTCAACCAATCAGAGGCCGTTGCTTCGCCCTTACGTGACCTTGGCCATGCCCTGTCAAAGAACAGCTGCAAATCTCTGGATTTTTCGGCCACAAATCGAGCCAGATCTGCCATTTCTGAGCAAATTTTTCAAAAATTATAGTTTGGCCCTCTTGAAATTTTCTTTTGCATTTTGGTCCTTATCCTCAAGCCCCTGATCTTCCTAGCACCATCACTAAAACCCTCAAGATTACTACTTCTCATTTCTCCTTGGAAACTTCTGAAAAATTACCGTTTTGACCTCTCTCGGGCAAATTTAAAAAATTACACTTAGGCCCGATTGATTGTTTTGACCCTAAATCCACTTGATTCAACTCGAAATCACTTAAGAATTGTTCTATACATAAAATATTAGTCCTAGACACACTCTGTTGACTTTTTGGACATCGTCTATAACAATTCAGTATTACGACCTAATCGGTAACTGTATTTTTGTTGTACCGAAAACTGTTCCCGATCCAATTTCTTTCATCACCAAAAATCATAACTTATTTTACTTGATGACGCTATACCATTTTTGTTAATCATCTAGGGTCCGAGATACTCCCTTCGGTCGATTCGACAATTTATTTTACTTTCAAACCCATTTTTCGGTATTTTAAATTCATCTAAATTACGCAGTGACCTCACACATATATGGGGTATTATAATCTTCTTGATCGGATTGAACGATTTGCAAAGCTTCTCCTATGCAACACATTGCTAATTTTCTTGAGCTCTCTCTCTGATCTTCGTTTATGCTGCATGAAAAGAAAATAAGGCTTATGATCTATATATAATGGCATAGGAAGCCCTAGAAGCCATCTCTCAATCTCCCACCTGAACTTGGAGACTCTTAAAACCCATACTAGGAGACTCTTAAACCCAAAGCTTTCATACGCATGGATTCCCATTCTCAATATAACTTTAATTAAATAATTAAATTCTAATCATAATTTGCTAAATGACCCTCATGTTCTAGCATTTAATTTTCACAATAAATAACTAGAATTAAATGCTTTTTTAATACTATTCTCACTATTAAAAATCTAAATTGCTACATTAAATAATTAAATGTCAAATTCTTTTAATTAATTACTTCAATAATTAATTAACTAATTTTAAATAAATACTAGACTCTCATGTCCAACAATTAATAATTAATAATTTTTGCAACTTGAAATATAGTCCAACAAACAAAAGGCAAATTGAAATTGAAAAATTCTACTTTTCTGCTACCAAAATATTTTTTAATAACTTTTACATATTCAATCTATCTATTCTTTTTTCTTACGGCCATTGTTTTCCCTCCCTCCCTCTCTCCTTGTTTTCGCTCTCTCTCACGTGACTCTCTCCCCCTCTCTCCATTTCATTAATTAAACATATTTATTTAATTAAGTGTTTAAATTATAAATGTATTTATAATATATTTTTTGTTAATAATATCAATTTTTTGTAACTTAATGAAATAACTTAATTTAGTTATAAAAATGAAGATTGATCAAATAATTTAATTTAGTAAGTTACAAAAATTTAATATCACTAACAAAAAATATACTACAAATACATTTATAATTTAAACACCAAATTAATTAGATGTATTTAATTAATAAGTCAAGAGAGATGAGAGAGGTTTCCTGAGAGGTAGCCGAGAGTTTAATATATATTTAATAATATTATTTATAATATATATTATTTATTTATATATTTATAAAAATATGAATAAATTTATTAATATATTTATAATACAAATTATTCTAGAACTTTTAATTAGATCTGTTCGTGAATTCTAATGGAGTCAACTTGTGAGTTAGTGAGTCAAACTTTTTTAAATTAAAGTTTAATTCATTTATAAATTGAACTTTAAAATTAGATTTCACTTCTACTCATTTATCTTAATAAATTAATTTAAATAATTTTTTATTAAGTTGAATGTCAAATTATTGAGGAATGAGTAATCTCATTTACAATTCTAAACAATAAATGAATAAAAACTATTGAAGATTAAAGACGAGAGAAAAAATAATTTTAAAATTTTTAGAAAGTGAAATTGTTCTTTTATATGGATTTTTTTAAAATAAATTATGATATTTTTGATCTTTTTTCCACTGAATCAATATCACGAGGAAGGGACGAAGTTAAATTTAAAATTTCTTTAACTTTTAACAAATCTCATTTCTTTAATATTTTATCTTTTGATTTAAGAGTTTAGATGTATGCGCATATGATTTATAAGTAATTGATAATTTTATAATTAATATTTATATTTGTAGATAAAAATTATTAAATTTATATTGCATGTAATTTCTCCCTATGATTAGAAGGATAAGTCTTTATCACTTTGCAGTGTCTTGGACTTTTGACATTTTTTAAAAAGAGAAAAAATTAATCTTTTACTATAGAGTCGAGTATTGTCTTTGATAATTATAATGTTCTTTAAATAAAAAATTAATCTTTCTCATTCATCAGACTCTCCTGTTTATCAGACTCACTCGGTCATCATACTTTCTCGGTCACCAAGACTCCCAGCGCATTGGTGACAAGACTCTTAGCATGTTGGTGACGAGGCCTGAACGAGAATCCTGTGATCAACCACACACCCTGTATTCTCCCATGATTAAAAATAGATTATTATATTTTGGCAACAATAATTGGCGTCGTCTGTATGAAACACGCTCGCCCCCACGGGATTCTTAGCAGCAGGGAGTGCACCCACCTCCGCGGGACTCTCATCCACAGGGAGCACCTCCGCCTCTTCCAAACTCTCAGTTATAGGGAGATGACTGCTCTACTTCCCCAAATCAGCAAGTGGGGTACCAGCCAGCCCCACCTTCACTCAACATCAACTCACAAGCACACCCTATCGATCAAGCTGGGATTTTGCGACAGCCATTGCATATGGTCCCGTGGGATGAATATGAAGCATTAAGACAATAGCATGTTGAGGGTATGCAGGCACTTCGAGACATGGCGGGGATACTCCAAAGCATGATGCCTGGAGGTACACTGCCTGATATCTTGAGAAGGTTTATGACAGAGCTTATGCCACCTCATGATTCTCAGCCTGATGTGGGAGCCAATTCATATCAGGAAGCCACTCCCGATTCTCGTTCTCGGTCATCTCCTTGTCAAGAAGGTAGGCCAAGATCACCACCACCAAGAAAGAATCCTCACACTACGCCCAAAAGAAATGAAAACTCGTGAATGGAAAATAGGGCTAGGAGCCCACAAAGACGGAGATACCATGAAAATGTGGCCAGTACGCCAACAAGACAAGATAACCAAACAGCAACAAGTATACGGGATGACATGAAAAGGGTAGTCGAAGAAGTGCTTGAGCGGAAGAAACTGATCCCTGCCGTAGAGGAACAATAGCGCAGAAAATGTCCTTTTATTGCAGATATACTAGAAAAGCTGTTGCCCAGAAAATTTAAAATGCCCTAAATCACCCCCTATTCCGACAAGGATGATCCTTATGATCACATTCAAAACTATGAGTCACTGATGATATTGCATAGATGGGACGACGACATAATGTGTCGGGCCTTCTCCCTAACACTATCGGGGCATGCTCGAACATGGTTTAACAGTTTACCTGAAACCTCTATTTCTTCATTTGGGCAGCTTAGAACATAATTTGTTAAGGCTTTTGTGATTAATAGTCAAAGAAAAAAGGACGCCACATACTTTCTCAGTATCTTGCAGGGGAATAAAGAAACACTATGTCAGTTTGTGGACAAATTTCATAACGCTACTCTTGAAGTTTTGACATGCCGGTCCAGGTGGCAGTGTCTGCCATGCTTCAAGGGACAGACTCGCCTCACTTCAAGAGTCACTTTCCCTGGATCCTCCAACGTCCCTGGTAGACTTGTTCGTCATAGCAAACAGATATATCCTTCACACTGAGATCGTGAGAAATGTAAGGGGAAATAAAGACAATGAACGAAAGAGAAAGGAACGCGAAGGAAAAGAATATTCTATACGATGATAGGAGAGGGTTAGGAGAGTAGATGCACCTAGACCTCAGTTTAATCATTACACCAAGCTTCTACAACCTCGATCAACCATGCTAGTAGGAATAGAGGGGGTAAGTCTCCTCAAGCTGCATTGAAGAGTTGATAAACCCATGGAAAAAAATCAAAAAGAGTATTGCAAGTACTACCGGACCCGGGGACATTCTGTATCATTGTAGGGAATTAAAAAATAAGATTAAAATACTCATTTGGGAAGGACATCTACAAAGATATGTGCGGAATGAAGAAGAAGAAGGTCAGGAACCCCGACGAAGGGAAGACAGGGGCGAGGGGCATGAAAGACAAAACCAAAGGCTACAGGAGAGGGGAAGGGATCGCAAACAAGACCTTCCTCTAGATAACAAACCGACCCACCAAGCCATCCATGTTATTTCAGGCGGTGAAAACCTGGCTGGAGACACTTCACCCTTACAAAAGGCATATGCTCGTTAAGCCTAACAGGTTAATCCAGTGATGGAGGTTAGAGATGACGAGAAGCCAATTACATTCACTCCTACAGATAGAGGTGATATAATACTCCCGTATGATGATCCAGTTGTAATTTCTGCAGTTGTTGCCAAACATCTCATTAGTAGAATCTTGGTGGATAACGGTAGTTCTGTTAACCTGATTTACTAGAACTGCTTTGAACAAATGCATATATCTCATGACCGATTAAGGAAAGTGTAACACCCTGCTTTCCCAGGGCATTAGATAACGTAAGATTTTGAGGATTTTTTTTTTTTTTTCCAACAGAAACTCAACACATAAACTGATCCCCGAAGATCCCGTTACACCTTCTCAGTATATCATCTTAGAATCATTAATAAACTAAGACAAATAAATCATCTCAAATGCAAAAGTTAGATCGAAACCTCAAATGGTATGCAACCGAAACCATCTTATTCATAACATTAAAGTCAAATCAATGCTTACATGATGTCATCAAAATAAACAGCATAATTGAAAACGACATACTATAAACTATCCACTAATCGTCGTCACTTCTCAGCAATCCCTTTTCCTTTCGCATCGTTACCTTCACCTGGAACGTTTGAATATTCTAGAGACAAAATCCATATTAGATGATGAATCATCTAAGTGAGAGTTCAAAACACGTTTTCATGAATGTATGCAAGATATGAAACAAACCAACACAACCTGACAAACCCTAGCCCAAGAGAATCCCACACAGCCCTTAACCCAACCACAGGGAAAGAGCAATCTCTTTAAAAGCCACGTTATCTCACTGACACATTGACACCACAGAGTCTTAGCTTGAGAGGGGCAAGGTCAATGCATCTTCCCAACACCTTGGGAACAATCTTTACCACTCCCAGCCTAGGAGGGTCACATCAACGCAGGAACTCGGCTCACCACAATTATGTTAGGGATTACGTTCCCACTCAAAAGCATTCACGAACCATTACCCAATCCCAACTCATATCCCATATGGACCACTCGTCATCCTAGTGCAACTTCCCTGGCCATACAACCCGACACGAAAACCTAGGTGGCTATCCTGGCATGCACACTAGCACATGATACCCCCATACATTATCCTGGCAATACCCTTGGGGAATTACGACTACACTATCCAGAGAACATTCCAAGTTGACATCCCATATGAACAACACAAAACACATGACAATGCCACATATCATAACTCAATGCATCATAAAAACATTTAGGGACGAACCTCCCTCATGAACCAACAGTCACTGGCTACCGTTCGCATGCAACAAACTGTTTTGCATGAAATCATAACACATTTAGGTAGAACAAAACCAAGTTTTTAGGATATATCTACTCACAATAAATCAAGTTTTGGGGACGAACACTCACATCGAACGTATATAGATTGCCTCGATCCTCGTGCATAACCTCAATTGGCATGTAAACCTCCAAAACCCGTACTTATACTCAAGCTCGAGCCACAACACTCCCTAAACACCATATTTATTTAAAGGAGTATCAAAATCTATTTTTCCTTATTTTTTCATAATTTCCTCTATTTTTCTCCTAGTTTTCACCTCGATAATTCCAAAATAATTATCTCCTCAAACATTTTTCCAATTTTTTTAACACAATAATTCCTATAATAATTTAAGAAAAATATTAAAGCAAATTCCAGAAATACCCTTGGTCCTACGCGCTTAACGCGTGTCTGGGCGCGAAAAGCTGCGTGTGCAGCCCACGCACCATTCTTCTTCCTCCCTTCCAGCCACCGGCGACTCCTCTGATGGCCGAACTAAGCACACCTTCTTGAAGCTCTCTCTAAGTCGATCCCAATGGCACCACTTGTCGCCCAAAAACTCATCGAAAAATGCCCAAAACTGGTAGTTGTAGGCATGGTTCCGGCGTCCGTCTCGCATTTTTTGGTGATGCTCGAACGCACTTCAAACGAACACCAAATGCTCCCAAATGCTCCAAAAACGATGCCCACACACCAAGGACCAAAAACCCTCTATTAGTTTCCCTCGATTCACCCTCAAACTCGTCCAATTTTGTGCCAATTCTTGAAACCCTCGGCCTCCTTTTATAGCCAAAAACTAGTTATATTTCGGCCAATCAATGGTCAAGGCCTAGCCTCCAAGCGTCGTATACGACCTCCCCCGAGCCCTACCGCGATCGACCTATCGCCAGAAATGGCTCCACGTGCGATGGCAGTATGGTGGCCATTTTTGGCTGTGTTCACACTACTTTTTGATTATTTACACTTTGGCCCTCTTGTTTCTTCCAAATGCCATTTCGACCCCTTCCATAAAACCCCTAATCTTTCCAATACTACCATTAAGGTAGGGGTGGCAATTCATGTTGGCGGGTCATAATCGTGTCGTGTCAAGACATACGTATAACACATGTCAGGCTAACCCGAACACGACCCGTTTAATAATCGTGTCAAATTCCTTAAACCCGAACACGACACGTTTATTAAACGTGTAACACGACACGACCCGTTTAACTAAACGTGTCGTGTCGTGTCACCTGTTAACCTGTTTAACCCGTTTAATTTAAATGGGCCATGTTGTGTCACCTGTTAAACATGTTATTTAGTTTTAAACGTGTTATTTCGTGTATAATCATGTTAACATGTTCAAATCAACCCATTAACCCTTTTAATTAAACGTGTCATTTCGTATATAATCGTGTTAACGTGTTCTGGTCAACCCGTTAACACGTTTAATTAAACATGTCATTTCGTGTCTAAACGGGTTAGACGGGTTGACCTGCTTAAGACATGAAAATAATCGTGTCATAAACGGGTTGACCCGTTTATGACCCGAACCCGATTAATCCCAACCTTAACCCACTTAACTCCGTGTCGTGTCGTGTCCAAAATTTCTAGCTCTACATTAAGGCCCACAAGTTTTGTATTCTTCATTTCATCCTCGAATTTTTTGAAAAACTATCTTTTTTACCTCCCTCGGGCAAAATTAGTAAATTACACTTTGGCCCGATTGATTGTTTTGACCCTAAATCCCTTTCTTTCAACTTGAAACCGCTTGAGCGTTGTTTCATATATAAAATCTAGGTCCTCAAAACACTCCGTTGACTTTTCAGAAGTTTCCTACGTTGATTCAATTTTTCAGCTTGATCCACAACTATACCGAAAAGTGTTCCCAATCCAATTTCTTTTGACACCTAAAATCAAGCCTCAAATCACTCGTTGATATTATTCCATTTTCCTTAAGTATCTAGGGTCTGGGGCACTCCTTGCGGTTGATTCAGTTACTTAAAATTGTGATAGTGTACCCTATAGCCCTATTCTTTCAAAAATTCCACTTATGCCCTTCATAGAATCCTATTTATAACCTTAAAAATTTCCTGGGTATTACAGAAAGTGTCGTCCCCCTTGTACAGCTTCACTAGAGAGGCTGTCCCAGTGGCAGAATCCATTCAGTTACCAATCACGTTGGGCACAGACCCCCAAAATGTGACTCGACAGGCAAACTTTATGGTGGTCAAAGCCCCTTCAACAACATACAACATGATTTTGGGCTTTCCACTACTCAATGATATGAGGGTCATAGTGTCCTCATGCTACTTATTGATGAAGTTCCTTGTGCTTGCAAGAGTGGGACAGGTTCGAAAGGATCAAAGGAAGACACGAACCTGTTATGTGTTGTCCACCAAGGGAAAAATGACTGAGAAGACTTTATCTATTGCTGAAAATGCCATACATAAATTCTTGGCAGAAGGGACCGCCCACAAGCCTTAACCCATTAAAAAGCCAGAAGCAGTATACTTAAAGCGAAATCGATTCCGAGAAATTGGTATATGTTGGCTCATAGCTTCCAGAACTTGTAAAAGAAGAGATTGTGAAGTGTCTATGAGAAAACTTGGATGTCTTTACTTGGGCACCAAATGACATGCCTTGGATCAGTCTAGATGTGATATGTCACCATCTGAATGTAGATCCCCAGTTCAAGCATGTCCAACAGAAGAAGCAGAACATTGCCCCAGATAGGCTACGAGCACTAAAAGAAGAAATCGACAAATTACTAGATATGTTTTGAATTTTTTTTTTCTAGATATTTTTATTAAATCCAAATAGGGGTACTTCGTTATTTACATTTATGTATTAAAGTAAATGGAGGTAAAATATAAATAAAAAAAATGAGGACATTTACTTAAACTAAAGAAATGTAAATAAGTTGTGATGTATACATGCTGTGGATTGTGCTTTCATGCAAATGTTTCTGAATATCTGTCATGTTCCTATGCATGTTTCTAAACCCCTTTAAAAAGGTTTTCAATGTTTTCAAGTGCATATGCTATTTTGAAACATCTATGTATTAGCATTTGTTTCAGGTTTTGAACTATGTTTCGAAACCTATATATCATGTTTTGAAACCTCATTTCCAGAGAGGTGTGTTTCAAAATCTATGATGGTATGTTTCGAAATCTCATTTCCAGAGAGGTATGTTTCAAAACCTGTGATAGTATGTTTCAAAACCTATGTCTCCATCAGCAGAGATCCGAGATGCTTTTTGCTTTGCATTTTAATATTTATCTAAAAGGTTCTCAAAACATTTTTTTAATGCATTCTCCATGGCTTGCAAAATTCAAATTCAAATTTGAAGTGGAGATCATTATTATGTGTTGGTGGGGAATAGATTGTATCTCCCACTCATTGCTGTCTCTTGGTGCATATCCAGCTGTAAACGATGTATGTTTCGAAATATGAGGAGTATGTTTCGAAACTTATGTGTTAAATTATGATGTTTCGAAACCTATTAAGTATGTTTTTAAACCTAATTTTTTGTCTTGTCTCTAACGGCTATAAACGGCCAGATTTCTATCTCTTGCTATAAATAGTAGGTATTTGAAGACAAGATGAGTTTGATTGAAAAAGAACAAGATATAATAAGTGAACACACATTAGACACACACACACAAGCACAAATGATCTAAATCCGCTTGACAAGCATTCAAAGAAGATCCATTCATTCATAGATGTGCATTGTGATGTGAATAAGGAGAAACAAGTGTAAACATCGAGTCTCATCTCTCCAGCTCTCCTCACCTCAAGTTAAGAGGTTTGTACAACCACATTGGTAAGATATTCATTGCTATACATTCCAATGGGTTGTAAAGATAAACTTTATTTATCTTGATTGTTGTAAGGTTTGAGTTTAGCCTAAAAACTCTTTGGTGTAAAGGTTTGAGTTGAGCTTAAAACTCATTGTGTCGAAGGTTCGAGTTTAGCCTTCAAACTCACTTGGTGTAAGGTTTGAGTTGAGCTCGTAAAAACTCACTTTGTAAGGTTTTAGGGTAAACCGTGGTAAAACCCTTATTGTGGTGATCACTAGTAAAAAGTGATTGGGATTGAAAAATCCTTCAAGTGGGTAAGCTTGAAAGTAGTGGACTAGACGGGGTGCCGAACCACTATACATCTTGTGTGTAAGTGTTCTTTAACTTTCGCTTATTATTATTGCCTATTGCACATGCTTTCATATGCTTTGTTATCAAAGTCTAAAATAAGGTTTTCACAAGCATAAGTTTATACATATACATAGAAAACATATCTTTGATATACAAACATCTTTGGTAGACTCTTAAATATATAAATCATCTTTTCCAAAGATCATTATTTTGAAATACAAGGTTAAGGATTTCGGATCAAGCAAAACAGTGAAGTAGATTTCGAAACATACATTTCATATTTCGGAACTTGTAAAATAGTGAGCTATATTTCGAAACATATATAGTAGGTTTCGAAACCTACTTAACAGGAAGGTTTATTTCGAAACATATAGCCTATATTTCGAAACTCAGTATTCTACCAACAATCAAAGTTTTAAATTATTGAAAATCTATACAAATCCCAATTCACCCCCCTCTTGGGATATATTTGCCATCATTAGGAACCAATAATTATAACTCTCGAGTAAGGAATAGGCCTATGGAGGAAGGTGATCTAGTACTCAGAAGGTCCACCATAACCAATGCGCTCAAGGATGATGGGAAGTTACGAGCCAATTTGGAAGGACCATATCGCATACAGAAATTTATTGGTCCCAACACATGTATTTTACAAACCCTTTCAAGGGAAACCGTTGGGAAGACATGGAATTTGAATTATCTTAAGTTGTACATGAACGTTGTATTTGACAAAGTATCAGCAATAATATAAGCCTTAATTGGGGCTGTGGATGTAGGCACATTTGGCCGAATCACGTAAAAAATGCTTATGTGTTCATTACTCTTATTTTGTTTGGCATATATTTGCGTGATTTACTTGCAAAAAGGAAACCCAAATAAATTCAAGTCCGTTGCCCCGCTCACGGCCCTACAACGAGAGAAAAATAAATTCAAGCTCGTAGCCCCGCTCACGGCCCGACAACAAGGGAAAAATAAATTCAAGCCCGTTGTCCCGCTCATAGCTTGGTAACGAGGGAAAAATAAATTCAAACTCATTGCCCGCTCACAGCCTGGCAATGAGGGAAAAGTATATTCAAGCCCATTGCCCCTTTCACAGCCCGACAACGAGGGGAAAATAAATTTAAGCCCGTTGCCCCGCTCACGGCCCGGCAATGAGGGAAAAATAAATTCAAGCCCGTTGCCCTACTTGCGGCTTGGCAACGAGGGAAAAATAAATTCAAGCCTATTGTCCCGCTCATAGCCTAGCAAAGAGGGAAAAATAAATTCAAACCCGTTACCCCACTCACGGCCCGGCAATGAGGAAAAAGTATATACAAGCCCGTTGCCTCGCTCATAGCCCTACAACGAGGGAAAAATAAATTCAAGCCTGTTGCCTTGCTCACAGCCCAGCAATGAGGGAAAAATAACTGCACACCCATTGCCCCACTAGTAGCCCGGTAACGAGGGAAAAACCCAAACCTATTGCCTAAGACAGGGCTCAACATTGAAAAATAAGTTCAGACCCTTTGTCCACTCATAGCCGGACATTAAAGATAAACCTAAGGTGTAAATCCTATCAGGCAAATCGAGGAAGACAAATATCGAGAATAAAATGATAACTTTTATTGTTGAAAAGACAATAAAAAGTACAAGGTACATAAAAAAAAAGAATGGAGAAGACAGAAAATCTATTCCTTGGAGCGGGATCTTCGGGATGAGCACCTAGCAGACCTAAAAGACGCGGTTGGAATCTCTATAGGCATTGTTGGAAGTTCCCCTTTCTCAGCCTCAATTGTATCCGGCATACCTTCAGCAGCCTCATTGAGAGCCTCCTCAATCGCTTTGAGGTCTTGTTGAACGTTTATTTTCTCCTCTCCAGGGTTGAAGAGATATTGCTCCCATAGGCTCATTAGATTTTCCAAATCATCCACCATGAAAGAATCCAAATACGAAGAAGGACTCATGGTAGCATCTGGTTCAAACTAGTGCTAGTCCACGCGGGTAGAATCCTCAACCTTTGGAGTAAGCAGAATTTTAGGAAAAGTCTCCCCAGGATGCTAGGATTTTAGATAGGTGCGAGCCATCTAAAAGCCATACTGCACAAAGCCTACAACGTACTTCTCTTTCCTGTCTTGGCAGTCGGTCAAAAGGCGATATTCCTTCACCGCTTCAGCTCGAATGGTGCGGGCCTCCCTACGGCTTACCTTTAGCTTAACTAAGCACAAGGAGTGTTCTTGTAGAAGTTCCTCATACGTGGCCATCAGCCCGACATTCTTTTGCTCTGTGGCTTCCAGCCTGGAGTGCAAATCCCTAATTTCTCCCTGGAGACCCGAGGGGGCCTTAGACAATTGAGCACGCATCCCCTCTAGTTCCGCCTCTACATTTCATCTCCCTGCCTCTGCCCGGCAAGCACGACACTTCAGTTCTTATCGTTCTTCATTCCAGGAAGATTGGCAGTTTCTCCACTCCACCATCTGGGCCTCTACTTGCTCACGATATGCCCTATCTTGCTCGTTAGAGGCAATGATCCCCTAAAGCCCTACATAAAGAAAATGGCTAGTTAGGGAAGCTGCCCAGAAATCTTTGCACAACGAGGGAAAGAGAAAATCGACGCACCTACACCAGGTATTCTCAGTCTCATCCCTAGCCTGGGCAGGGTTACTGCCAATAAACCAGCGCTCATCTCAAGAGAGAATGGTAGAGTAAATAAGATGGGCACTGATCCTAAGTTCGGAGATAGAGTCTGTTTCCAGCACCCCGGGGGAAACTTAAAAGTCACGTCCACTAATCTTCATACCGTCCCCGAGAATCATCGTGTGCCTCACCTTGCTTGGAGAGGGAATGATAATAGGTGATCCCAATAACCTCTCACTATCAAGGCGACGATGATTATTTCTATTGGGGATCACAGGGCGTCAGCATTCTTCATCCATTCAAGCCATATCTCTAGCAAATCGGGAAGATGAGCTTCGTCTTCCCTGGGAGGTGGGGGCAGGAGAGGGGGCATCGGTGGCTTCTTCCTGTGATGGAGGAACTAATGATGGGCTTTCAATATGTTGTGGCATAGAAAAAATAAAAAGAAAATCAAAAAGAAAAATAAAAGAAAAAAGCTGGCGGCAAATTGCCGCCAGTCTCGTGGCTTAGGCTAGCCGCAAGACCAGCCTTGCGGCAGCTTGCCATGAGGATGGGCCTCGCGGCATGGGCTAGCCGCGAGGCCAGCCTTGCGGCTGCTCACGAGCGGCAGCCTCGCGGCTGCATGCCGCGAGGGCCGCGGCCCCAAAATAAAGCCTTGCGGCCACTTGGTTGCTGGCCACAAGGCTGAGCCTTGCGGCCCCAAAATCATTGGCCCTAAGGCTGAGCCTTGCGACCACTTGATTGGCTGGCCGCAAGGGCCAACCTCGCAGCACCCTGCCGCAAGTTGCCTGGCGGCGGGTTCGTGGTGATCCTCCTTCTTCGTTGAAAGTGTCCCCATTGAGCAAACGCCACGTGTCAACACCAACCACCCTTGAAAATCTTGCCCTATAAATACCCAGCTACAAGACATTAATGAGGACCTCCAACTTCGGTAAATCTTATCACTTTGAATACACATTGACTATTTTTTCAGGAGGATTCATCGGGATTCGGGACTGACTTTGGCATCGGAGGGCCTTCGCGGGGAAGATTCCCGCTAGCCTTCTAACCTATTTTCTCAGCGTTAACAAGGCTGAATCTTTGCGACGAACCGAACGGCGAGGGAAAAGTCTTGCGGCGAACCTAGCGGCGAAAGTAAAGTCTTGCGGCGAACCTTGTGGCGAAGCTAGTGGCAAAGCTAGTGGCAAGACCTTGTGGCGAAGCTAGTGGCAAAGCTAGTGGCAAGACCTTGTGGCGAAGCCTAGTGGCAAAGCTAGTGGCAAGACCTTGTGGCGAAGCTAGTGGCAAGACCTTGTGGTGAAGCCTAGTGGTAAAGCTAGTGGCAAGATCTTGTGGCGAAGCTAGTGGCAAAACCTTGTGGCGAAGCTTGTGGCAAAGCTAGTGGTAAGACCTTGTGACAAAGCTTGTGGCAAACCTAGCGGCGGAGCTTGTGGCAAAGCTCGTGGCGAAGCTAGTGGCAAAGCTAGTGGCAAGACCTTGTGGCAAAGCTTGTGACAAAGTTAGTGGCAAAACCTTATGGCGAGAGCTAGTGGCGAGACCTTGTGGCAAGAGCTAGTGGCGAGAGTTAGCGGTGAAAGCTAGTGGCGAGAGCTAGCGGAAAATCCTTGCGACGAGCATCCTAACGGCAATCTCCCTTAAAGCAACATCTCTTACGGCAACCTAACTTCACCCGACACCGAGCTCGAGTGGACCCCACATCACAAAATTTTAATTGTTGTATTTTGGCAATAACAATTTGGCGCTGTCTGTGGAAAACGTAACAAATAGCCAATTTCAGCACAAAATGCCGAGAGGGACAAGATCAGCCAGTTGGACGAGCCCGCCTGACCTCGCCCGAAGGAGCGCTCATACCAAGACGGGAGCCACGAAAAGCTCCCACCAGGCGAACTCTAAAGTACCAGAATTTTCAGTAGATCACCCTAACAATGAAGTGCATTCCGAGAACTTTCCTGTGCTTGAATGCAACCATACCGCCGGACTGGGGGGTATGGAACGTTTGGAGCAAGAAGAAGCACACGTAGACGGATACGCGACAGGGCGAGGGGAACAAGTCCCACATACAGCGCCCGCTAACCAGGAACAACACTCATTTGGACAGTCTTCAATTCCAAATAGAAACCTCGTGGGAACTTCAAGAATAGCTCCACCCACAGTCTTACTCTCAGATTATGAACTATTGAGGAAGAACTTTGAGAAGCTGAAGCAGCAGAATAATGAGCTCAGGGTGAACAATGAGGAGAATATGAGAAGACTATAGGAGGTCACTGCTTTGTTACGTGAACTAAGGCCGGACATTCATATTCCCCACATGGGACAAATCGATACAAGGATAGAACATCAGAGATTCCAGGACAACCCTTCAAGAACCCCTCGGCAGGGGACAAGAATCAGAACACCAAGGCTGAATAGTCAAGTTTCGGAAGTAACAGACTCGAGAAGGAAAAATTGCAGGAGGGCGAGAAAAGCTCCCAAGTATAGAGAGACAGCAGAAAACTCCTACTCGGGAGTGCCTCAAGACCCATCTATTTGTCAAAATGAAAAGAAGCAGGGAACACTCAGCGTATCTGACATTAAACGCCTCATAGAAGAAGTGCTAGAACAGAAGCAGGTAATGATGATACCAAAGGTAACGCCCTCGAAAGGATTCCCTCTATCTGAGGAACTCCAGAGGCGACCGGTGCAACCAGGGTTTGAGCTACCGCAACTCTCGGTATACTCAGGAAGGGAAGACCCCGAAAAACACTTACAACATTTTGTCGCAGTGGCCGTGTTACATGGATGGAATGAGGTCACTAGGTGCAGGGCTTTCCCACTCTCCCTGGTAGGACAAGCTCAGTAGTGGTTCACTGAATTACCGGCAGGACATATACGATCATTCGAATAGTTGAAGAAAGAATTTCTAGATGCATTCTCCGTCTATCTCCCAAAGAAGAAGAGTGCAATATATCTAATGAGTTTACAGCAGAAGTCGGACGAATCCCTAAAGCAATATATCAAGCGATTTAGAGTTGCGACACATGAAGTAAGGGATCTCCCAATCGGATTGGCAGCGTCAGCCCTGCTAAACGGAACTACCTACGCCCCACTTAGAATATCCTTAGCCTTATCCGAGCCAAATTCAGTGACTGAGTTGTTCGACCGAGCAGAACAATTTGTCACCCAAATAGAAATTTTGGACGCAAGGGAAGATAATAGAAGAGGAAGGGAAACCCAGCCCGAAGTGCGAAGGACCTTACGAAATCCAGAAGATGGTAGACACCAATAGGTACACACTACCGACACCACAGAGAAAGGCGATAGGAAAAGCTCGGAACACCGTGCACCTCGAGAGGTACTTCCCGGCTTTAGCCCCAGGGGAAAGGACGAAGCACGAGCCATAGAGTCAAGCCTATCGTCAGAAGCGTTCCTCGACCTGGTTAGAGGCCGGAATTATCTTTGAATTTTCCATTGTAATGACATCCCCCGATAAATAAAAGAATAAATCCCATGTATTCCCGTGGAGTAGGCAAAACTATAAGCCGACCACGTAAAATCTACAGGAGCCCAGATTATTTGTATGTGTCTTGCAGGTATAGCGGCCTAAGCACAGCTCGCTTCCAATAGGTCAAGTCGCCTAGCTGCAATCTGGTGCCGATGATCACGGGATGGCTCGGGATTACCAGAACATCCGACGCCTATGCCCGCAGACTCACCCGGATCCCTCGTTTGAGTTCGGTGCTATGCCTTTTTGGCTAGACTCGACTCCTTGGTTGATCTGGCGCCTAGGTCTCCTGGCAAACTCGAATGTCTGGTAGGAATCCGGTGCTAAACCACTGGCCAAACCCAGATTCCCTAAGGTAGACTGGCCCTAGGAAGGCGAAAAAGAAGTGAAGTGATCACCTGATAGTTCCAGCATAAGACCGCTCCCGAAGGTCAAGTCACCTAGTGGCAATCTGGTGCCAATGACCACGAGCTGGCTCGGGATCACTAGAGGATCCGATGCCTATGCCCGCAGACTCACCCGGATCCCTCGTTTGAGTTCGGTGCTATGCCTTTTTAGCTAGACCCGACTCCTTGGTTGATCTAGCGCCTAGGTCTCCTGGAAAACTTAGATACCTGGGAGGAATCCTGCGCCTGGCCACTGGCCAAACCCAGATCCCCTGAGGTAGACTGGCCCAAGGAAGGCATGAAAAGACAACAACCCTGTCACGACCCCGCTTATCAGGGTTGAGCCACCCAGGTGGAATCTGGTGCCTATGACCACGAGTTAGCCCGGGATCAACAGAACATCCAATGCCTATGCCCGCAGACTCACCCAGATCCCTCGCTTGAGTTAGGTGCTATGCCTTTTTTGCTAGACCTAACTCCTTGGTAAGATCTGGTGCTTAGGTCTCCCGGCAAACTTGGATGTCTGGCCGGAATCTCGCGCCGAACAACTGGCCAAACCCGAATTCCCTGAAATAAGCTAACCATGAAAGACGGACATAGAGAGCACAATAGCCAGAGCGTTATGACCCATCATGGTATAATCGGATGCTCCGGAGACTGTGCCCGTGGGCTCGTCGGGATCCATTGATTGAGTCCGGTGCTATGCTCCCGAGCTAGACCCGACTCCTTAGCTGATCCGACGCCTAGACCTCTCAGCAAGCTCGGACACCCGACTAGAATTTCATAGTGAAGTCTATCTACTAGGGGTATGATTGCCCAGAAATAATTTGGTACTTTAACCCCTGATCGAGGTAAGATCTTTTTGGGCATTCTGAAACACTTGATTGAGTCATCGGGAGGATTCATCGGGATTCGGGACTGACTTTGGCATCGGAGGGCCTTCGCGGGGAAGATTCCCGCGACCCTTCTAACCTATTTTCTCAGCGTTAACAAGGCCGAATCTTTGCGGCGAACCTAACAGCGAGGGAAAAGTCTTGCGGCGAACCTAGCGGCGAAAGTAAAGTCTTGCGGCGAACCTTATGGCGAAGCTAGTGGCAAAGCTAGTGGCAAGACCTTGTGGCGAAGCCTAGTGGCAAGACCTTGTGGCGAAGATAGTGGCGAAGCTAGTGGCAAAGCTAATGGCGATGCCTAGTGGTAAGATCTTGTGGCGAAACTAGTGGCGAAGCTAGTGGCAAGACCTTGTGGCGAAGCCTAGTGGCAAAGCTAGTGGTAAGACTTTGTGACGAAGCTTGTGGAAAACCTAGCGGCGGAGCTTGTGGCAAAGCTCGTGGCGAACCTAGTGGCAAGACCTTGTGGCAAAGCTCGTGACAAAGCTAGTGGCAAAACCTTATGGCGAGAGCTAGTGGCGAGACCTTGTGGCAAGAGCTAGTGGCGAGAGCTAGCGGTGAAAGCTAGTGGCGAGAACTAGTGGCGAAAGCTAGTGGCAAGAGCTAGCGACAAATCCTTGTGGCGAGCACCCTAACGGCAATCTCCCTTGAAGCAACATCTCTTGCGGCAACCTAACTTCACCCGACACCGAGCTCGAGTGGACCCCACATCACAAAATTTTAATTGTTGTATTTTGGCAACAACACAATAGAAGAAGGGACTTCTACATTCGAATGGTAGCCTCTTGGGTGACGACGCCTCTCAACTCCGGATGGAAAAACTCTTGTAGGCTTGTTCGATCGGGGAGGTCGAGAGCTAGTAAATCCCTTAATAGGACAAATAGAAGTTCCAGTCACTACCGCAACACATGCCTCCTCCTCGCAGTGGCGCCTACGCAATTCCACCAGTCTGCTTATTCTTGCCATCTTCACAAAAATTAGCATAAAGCATTAGGTAGAAGAAGCAATACGACAAAAATACAATGAAGATGATAACAAAAAGAAATCTATCCTTAAGAGTGATTTCCTCCTGAGGATTGAAAGAAGGATATGAAGATTGCTTGGGCATTTCCATCTCTTCCTCCTCGGCCCCTGCCATCCCGACATCGCTTTGTTCTTGGTCAGACAGCGTATAGGGTGGAGGAGGAGCAGTTGGCGCTACAACCCTACAACCCGCAGCTTTGAAATTTTCCAAACCCAAGAGGCTCAACAATTCAACAGGACCTTCACTACAAGAAAAATGTATTTTAACGACGAAATTTAGTGACGGAATTATTCCGTCGTTAATTTTTTAAAATATTTTTTTTATTTAGCGACGAAAACCCATCACTAAATTTAGCGACGAGTCAACTCATCGCTAATAAAACAAATTTAGATAAAAAGAATCTAAATAAAATTAAATAAAAAATTAAATAAAAAAATTAAAATTTAGTGACGGTATACCTGTCAGTAAAAAATAAAAAAAATTAACGAAAATAATTCAAATTTAGCGACGAGGTACTTCCGTCGCTAAAAAATAAAAAAACTAAATAAAACAATTCAAATTTAGCGATGAGGTGAACCTCATCGCTAAAAAATAAAACAAAAATTAAATTAAAAAAATTAAAATTTAGCAACAAGGCCAATCCTGTCGCTAAGAAATAAAAAAATTAAATAAAAATTAAAATTTAGATAAAAATAAATTAAATAAAAATTTAGTGACGGGGTATGCCCGTTGCTAAAAAAATAAAAAAATTAAAATTTAGCGAAGGGGATCCTCGTCGCTAAAAAATAAAAAATAATTAAATAACAAATTAAAATTTGGCGACGGGACAACCCTGTCGCTAAAAAATAAAATAAAAAATTAAAATATAGCGACGGGTACACCCCATCACTAAAAAATAAAAAAATTAAATAAAATAATTCAAATTTAGCGACGGGTCAACCTATGGCTAAAAAATTAAAAAAAATAAATAAAAACATAATTTTTGACTGCTAACATTAGTATTAGTAAAAATTAAACTAATAATTTTTAAATATATTACAAATTAAAATTAAAATGAAAACATAATTTTTCACTGGAAATATAATAATTAATAAAGTTTTATTTGAATTAATAACGAAATAAAATTAAAATTAAAATTAATATTAAAATTAATATTCATTTCCCTTTACTAACATTAATATTAACATTAATATCATTAAATAAGTTTGAGAAATTTTGGTGTATATATATAATTCTGAAATATTAGAAGAGAATACTATAAATATATTTTATATACATCAATAAATAAAAAGGCTTCTAGATCGGCTGACTCGCGCGTGGAACTTGGTCATGAGAGGTTGGGATTCGAATCCGGTAAAGAGCAAAGATAATAAATGGGAATAATGTCCCAGCGCTGCCACATGGGAAGCAGAGGCACAGCCATATGGCGGACATGATGGGAGGTCGGGGTCTGGCGCGCGTTGAATTTTGAATTTTGGGGTTGAATTTAGCAATGGAATTAGAGACGGGCCCGTTGCTAGAAAATAAAAAAAAATTAATTAACAAAATTAAAATTTAGCGACGGGCTCAAACACGTTGCTAAAAAATAAATAAATAAATTAATTAAAATTTAGCAACGGCTTAACCTCGTCGCTAAAAAATAAAAAATTATATTTAATAAAAAATTAAAATTTAGCGATGGGTCAACTTGTTGCTAATTCCGTCGCTGATTAGTGACGGGTACAACCCCCGTCGCTGATTCCGTCGCTAAATTTCAACGATGCGCCTTTTAGTGACGGAAAGGTACCCGTCACTAAATCCGTCGCTAAAAAATTTAGCGATGGATTTTGATGTTTTAGTGATGGAATTTTTCGTCGCTAAAACGTTGATTTTTTGTAGTGCTTGTGCTATTTTCATCCCCACAAGGTGAGGATATACACCTCGGACATCCTTGAGGGGTGGGAACACTTAGCAAGCGTCATTATGGTTCCAAGACATGGGATTATCCCAATTGGGCGGGGGCTCAATCACCAACCAAAAACCTTTGAACTGATTAATCTTGTTAGGAAGATTGACAAACAACTTGACGCCAGATATCTTTTGGAGGGTGTAGAGTTGGCGGTCTTTGCTAGCCTTCCGCAGCCGATAGAAACAGCTGAAAAGCATCAAGGATGGGACCACATCCAGTTGATGACAAAGCATTGAAAAGCCCACCAATTGAGCCCAACCGTTAGGGTGGAGTTGGGCTGGAACGATCCTGTAATAGCGTAACCACTCTCTGGCAAAAGGCGATAGAGAAAAATGAAGTCCCTCAAATGAAGCATAATGAATGCCTAGAGAGCCTCCATCCACTTGTAAGGGGTTAGGCTCGTCAAGGCGAGGATATATTACCATATATCCTGAGGGGGTGGCATCATAAACTCTTCCAAAATCCCCGAAGTGAAGTCGAGAGGTTGAATCCTCGGGAATGTGCGTGGGGCCGGGGAGTGGTGTTGGTCTTCATCTCGACATATTGAAGAGACTTGAGAAATTACCTTACTTAAATGTTGAAGAAGAGAAGAAGTACGGTTGAACACAAAAAACAACACCTACAACGAAAAACAATACAAGAGCATTAGCACAAATGGAAAGAAGACAAGCCCTTGAAATGAGCAAATATAGGCAATAGGAGCAGGCAATGTATAACGGCCCGCCTCCCGGAACTGCCCCTAGCATAGAAGGTCCGTGAGAGGGTCGCCATAAGAAGGCACCCAAACAAAAATCCTAAAAAGAAAAACCCACTTCATTTCCATTTCAAAGGAAGCTTACATAATAATGAGACATTACATCAATCTTTTAAACGAGCACATCAACCCATACATAACAAAATAATAAGAAGGGCACAAAAATAAAGTACTTCAATTACAACTTTTAGCCCTTCACCCTCAAAACAACCCCCAAGGACCATAGGCTTGGAGTGACTCTGTACACATATCTAACACCCGCTCAAGCTTGGCTAGACTCACCACCCTCCTTTGCCTTCCCCTTGCCTTTACTTGGAATGATGCGAAGAAGCAATATGAGCCGCAAGGCTCAGCAAGTTCATGTAGCAATTAAAGGCATAATGAATGAATCAAGATAAGCATAACATGATATCTCAACTGTAACATAAGAAACTCCCTTACCACGAGGGACTGACATTGGAAACAAGACAATAAGATTAGGTTGAGAAATTTTCAACGTAGCTACTTATTGATCCTCATGCCCAATTCCATGCTCTATGTCAATGTATATGTAAACCCATGCAATATGCATAAATGATGTGGATCTCCGTCCACCCACGCTCTGGTTCGAACTAGACGGCATTTCATATTCTTATGGACTCACATCCACCCACACACTGGTTTAACACCAGGTGGCATTATAGGTCCAAAGCCCCCACAGCTAGGCATAAGCCCACTGGCATTATTAGGATATCTCTTGCTCACGTGCACATTCAATGCCATACAAAAACAATTCAAAATGCATGCATGTATATCACTATGTTCTATGCACCCATAATATCGATCAATGGAGTAATGCATTCTCAAAATATTATTACCCCCATCCTAACTAAATATATTTCCATGATAGAGTCCCTTTATAACATGCTTTGATACGCTCATTCCATCCCAAGTGTCCCCATGTATAAGCACCTCAACAACTCCCAAATGTTAGTTGAAAATGAATAGACTTGATTTGAAAACAATGTTATACCACTCAATTATTATCCAAATGATCTGAAAATTACACCAAAACAAAGCCTATAAAGTTTAGTTTTCAACCCTTCAAACAGTTCGTCAATCGGATATCTACACAAAAAGTTATGGCTGAAATAATATAGGGTGCGCAGTGTAGTCTATCGCGGGAGTCGACTTTCGACACCCGGGAGTCAACTCTCAAGGCAAAGTCGACTGTCACATGCCCAGAGTCGACCTAGCTGAGAACCCTTCATGCAAAGTCAACTCCTAACACCCCAGAGTCGACTGTTGAACCTCCAGAACCCAAAAATGACAAACAAAACACCCCTAAAGCCCTTCAAACCCCTTCCAAACATTCCAATACTCCAATAAACTCCAATTCCACCATAATCCCTCATCCCAAAGGGTGCTACAACCTCTATTTCAAGACCCAAATGAAACCAACAAAATCAAACAAAGGGTTTGAGAGATTTACAACTATTTCTACATAGCTTCCCAAATCAAGCTTTTCTTGAAAAAATACCAAAGACAAGGGAATCGAAGGGAATAAAAAGAGTTTAGAACTTGTCTTGCCCAAATGGAAGATCCTTTGGAGAAGAAAATGTTGAGCCTCAGAAACCCCACCAAGAGCTCTTGATCTTGACTATCAAATCCACTCTTGAGGCTCAAAGATGAAGAAGAAAAGATTGAGAGGGGGGAGAGAAAGAAGAAGAAAGTAACGAGAGGGAGAGAAAAGTGAAGGGTTTTACTCTCTCTCTTTTCTCTTTTATAGTATCCATTCTTTCCCCTTTTTCCCTTACTCCCTTACACAACTTTCCCTTTTTGTCCTTTCTTTTTTTTTTTTTCTTAAATCATCACAAATTCACATATATATATTAACTCACAATACATAAAACATTTATTTTCATAAACACACTACAATTTCATCCACACGGAAATAATACCCAAAATATCAAAATATTTGCTCATTTATTTATTTAACCCCATTTTTTTTTCAGACCCATGATCGAGTCGTTACACAATGACACACCCACTCGGTCATTACTGAGTAGGTCCTCGACTGCACTAGCATTCTCACTCTGTCACTTGACTGAGTGGGTATATATCCCACGCGACGAGACCTTGAAACGCACTAAGACTTTGAAACGAGCTGAGAGTTAAAAATGTGACGAGACCTGAGAAAGCTTGAGTTTGGAAGCCACCCATAACTAAGATTGCATGTGAAACAAATAAGAGTCTTAGGCCCTATTTATAAGGGCTCAAGGGACAGAAAGGCACCAGAGATCACATGCGGGCACAGAAAATAAAGAACAATTGCACGCAAACAGTTTATAGAAGGCAAATAAAGTATGGTAGAAAATACGCAAGATTTTGCAGGGCCATATACTCTCTCACCCGACTCCCTTTTCCGAAAGAGCAGGGAGCAATTGATATGCCTTAAAAATTACACCTGTATCTGGTTGAGGGTGGGTCCAAGCGTTGAAGAAGAAATAAGATCGAACTAAGAAAAAAAACAAAAGAATACACTCAAAGCCAAGTAAAAGATGACCCACTCAGTCATGATCGAGTGGGTGGGGGACCAACCCTCCTCTCTTTTCATTACTCACTCGGTCATGACTGAGTGAGTAGGGAGACTCCTCTCCCCTTTTTGTTGCCTCACAAAGTGACCCAAGACATGATATTTTCATAAGGGGTGCAAGTGATACTCTTGGCGCAATCACCGCGCGTCTCCCCTCTCCCTCATCTATAAATAGGATGCCATGCCTCCAACACAACGAACGCACTCTTGGGCACTCTTAATATGTTTTCGCACTCTTGCTCTTAAGAATTGACTTAGGCATCGAAGGGTTTGTGCAAGGACACCTACCCGTGCCCCTAACGATGCTCTCATTTTGTAGACTCACTCAGTCATCAGACTCTCCCATTCATCAAAACTCACTCGATCATCAGGCCTCTCGTTCATTAGACTTACTCGGTCATCAGACCCTCATGCTCATCAGACTCACTCGATCATCTTACTCTCCCGTTTATCAGACTCACTTGGTCATCACACTCTCTTGGTCACCAAGACTCTTAGCGCATTGGTGATGAGACTTAGTGCGTTGGTGACGAGACTCTCATCTCGTTGGTGACGAGACTCTCAACGCATTGGTAATGAGACTCTCAGTGCATTGGTGATGAGACTCTCAGCACATGTTGACAAGACTCTCAGCGCCTTGGTAACGAGGCCTGAACGAGGCTCTTGTGGTTAACCACGCATAATGTATTCTCCTACGATTAAAAATAGATTGTTGTATTTTGGTAACAACAACCACCCATTTGGATGTAGTTAAGTTGGCGTTGTCATGTTCTCCATTAAAAACTGCATCCTAAACTGGTAGAGGGGGAATCTTAAGCCCATCCTTAGGCTATCCTCGTGAATGGATACACATCCCTGTGCTAGGTAGCCACAGAGCAAGAATATCAAAGGCCTTGTTTATTCTCTCCACATCCTTGTCGGGTAAAACTAAGAGCTTACACCTAGCAGTTATAGCCTCACTCCTTTTGTCCTAGACCTATGAACAATCTTAATCCTTACCATTTAATTACCTTAGTAAAAAATAAGATAGGGTTCAAAGTTCTTTGAAGGAGTTCCTCAAGGAAAGTTCTTCGAGGCAGACTTTTTCAGAGCAAAAATGGGATCCACGTATGGGGGACCACCTACTATATATTTATTTACCTCATCATGGAAGTTGAATTAACATTGTAATCGTTATGCTCGTGACTCTTAGAGGCAAAAAAAAAATCCGTGACTCTTAAGAGTATTCTCAGAACTCTCCCAAATCAAAGACTCACAGCATCTCCAGACGACTCATCGTCTCACAGCCTTCTTTTGACCATGTTATTAAGTCATCTTGCGTCTTTCTTCCAGCCATGCTACTAAGTTTTCTTTGGCAATTTTTCTCGCAATCCTTTTTTCAAATGTTGAAGCAATCGGCCTCACAACTTCTCCAGGACTAATTGATCCTAGACAATTGATAAACAAAATTAGAGTAGGTCTCGACTTATTTGGAACAACTCCCCCAAATTTAGTATACTATTCTCCCCAACTTTCAGTCAAAACAAAAAGTGGGGAGCCATTGTTGTAACGCCCCGTTTTTCGAGCGCGTTATAACTCGGGACAATTCTGGGATAATTTTTTTTTTCTTAAAAACTATTACTAAATCATATCACTCCTTATATATATCCCAAAATTTCCATTCATTTATCTCCAAGGAGAATTATCATAAATATCAAATGCGGAAGCTAAAATCGAACCTAACATCATAACATTAATTATAAATCAGTTCTTACATCACGGGAACATAAATTTCTCAACATGACTTAATACATAACATGAGTTTTCAACTAACATTAACCCTGAATAGGGTCTACATCAGCATTCCTCAAAACGTTCAGACTTTGAAGTAGCAGAATATCAATACATGAGCTACATAACATACATTCAACTCATCATACAACTCATCATGCACTTTGCTAAGTGCCATTTCATACCTCATTCATCTAGTTTCTGCTACAATCTCCATCTGGAACGTTTGAATATTCCAGGGGCAAAGCCGAAATTAGATGATGAATCATCTAAGTAAGGGAAACAAAACATTTAATGCTCATGTATGTATGCAATGCACATAACATCATAACTCTCATATTTGGATCGACTGCACCTTAAGATTACCCGTCATTTTTTCAGTCTCCCTGCCAGACCAAGGTGTATGGGTGCACCCTTGGCAAAGTAACGGAGCCAGTACCTAATCCCAAACCCATGCAACGTATGACCGTGAATCTCATCATGCTCATATGCATATTTTATCATCAAACATGTAAATGCAAACTTCATGACATATTCACATCAAGGCATGATAACATGATAAAATCATTTACTTAAAATCAGATTTTGGGGTCGAACAACTTACAAACCAAATGTTTTCATAAAACTAAATCCAGTTGGGAAGTACCACTCACCTTCTCAAGTTTATCGGGCTACCTCGATTTTCGCGCATTCCTCAAAATTCGCACATCACCTCGATTTGCGTGCCAACCTAAGAATTCGCACAGTCACTTCAACTTTAAGTCTCAAAGTATCCTAAGTACCATATTTATTTAAATAAGTATTAAAACCTATTTTTTATAATTTCTTGCATTTTCTTTATTTTTCTTTCTATTCTTCCTATTTTTCCTCAATAAATCCAAACTAAATATTTTCCTCACTAAATAATTCCTTAATAAACCAAACTAAGCATTTCTCAATTATTTCCTCAAAATTTTCTCTATAACCATTCATAAAATAATATTCCTAATTTGCTAAAATTTTCTAAGGAACTTTTACTCACCTTAACTTAGCCTCTCAGGCTGCCTCGGCATGCGTGCCCTAACCTCGAAACACGTAACTGACCTCAATTGTTGAGTAAATCCTTGATTCTCGCACACCACCTCAATTCTTGAGCATTATCTTGATTCTTGCGCATTTACCTCGATTTTTGTGCAACATCTCATTTTTCGTGCACCACCTCGAAACGTGTGCCTGAACCATTTTTCTTACCAAAATCTCCAGAATATTAATACATCTCCCTTATCCATTTTTCTAGAATTTTCGGGAGCTTCCTCATATTTTTTCCTTATTTTTCTTATTTTCTTTCTTTTCTTTTTCTTTTTCTTTTCTTTTCTTCCTCCTACTGTTCATCTTCTTCCTTCCGTTCTTCTTCTTCACCGCACCCGCACACAGTGCTTGCGCGCATGGATACCTCACGACCTTCCTCCGCCACGCACCGCCGCCTTCGACCGCCATCACTTCCTACTCGCTCCGCCCAACATCGCCGCGTCACCTCTCGCCTCTTACGCGCGGCCTACGCACTGCTGCAAAGGCTACCATGGCCGAGCTTTTCTCGGCTGCCATGGTTGTGGCCATGGTCGCCTGCACCAACACCGGTCGCCTCCACTCTTCCTGCGACCTTACTAGTCACCGTCGCTGCCCACTCGTGCGCCGCTCAGCTCCGTTGCCACACTACTATGGCATTTGAAGCTTCGGCCGTGGCTATTTGATGCCATGGCCGAATTCGGCCAACTTTCCCTCTCTCTTTATCGCTTCCGATCTCTCACGGCCCTTGGCCAAGCCGTCACTCTCTCTCTCTCTCTTGATCTTTCAAGCTACTCTCGGCCTCCATTTTCTCGCTACAACTCTCAGCCATGGCTTCCTTTGCTATTTCCAAATTATACATCACATATATATACATATATATCACACACATATTTATATAAATATATGTATTATATAACCTTATCTCTCCAACAATTACTCTGGATTTCTTGCCGACAATTGCTTGGGATTATCTTCAATTTTTCATCCGAATGCCTTTAATAATTGTTGCAACTTGCCCACTTCACGCGCGTATATATATATATATATTATACATATATTATATTTTATATATATAAATTACATATTGAAACCCCAATTTCTTCTCTATTTTACTTGTGAAATTCATTAATTACGTTTACATCCTCAGACATCCAATTAATTTGCGTCACGATACAAAAAATCCAAAATTAATAATTCAAGATTTACTTGATAAGGACGATTTCGTCCCTACGCCCTTCACTGGACTTTTGTTTCGTCCCAAAACCACTCCAGGGTTTATCCTTACGAGAAACCGGAGCCCCCTCAGGGTTCCGTTTATTTTTTTTGGAAGTCTCCTATAATGATTCGATTTTTCAGCCTGAATCGAAGCTGTATTTTAGCTGTACCAAAAATTGTCTCAATTCCGATTTCTTTTAACACCATAAATCCTATTTCAAGACGCTCATCGAAATCATATAATTTTTCTTAGACAATTACACTCCGAGGCATTTCCTTCAGTTGATTCGACACTTATAACTGTAAGAAATTATACTTAAGTCCCAACTCTTTTGATAATTTCACCTATGGCCCACGTTAAAATTACTTTTGAGCCCTTTTGAAAAATTTGGGATATTACAATTGTTGTAGCATATCCTTCAAAGGGAAGTTCTCTCGGAGAAGTCTTGATACTCAAGAGAATAAGTTCTCCTAAAATAGTTCTTCGAGGGAGGAAGTTGTCCTGGAGAACTATTACGTGCCATAAGAAGTCACTCGATTAAACATCATCTTCGAGTAGATCACAGGGAGACTCTTTTACTTCACAACTTTGCCCCCATATTGTCTTACACAATATGGCTCGCCTTCTTCAGACTCTCCTTTCTCTATTGGACTTTCTCTTGGGGGAATTTCTCACTAAGGCTTTTCTGAGCTTAACCCCAAGACAATCATGTGCGGCTAGAAGAATCGTGTATTATGCAATTTGAAGAGTCTCAATCGACACCTATAAATACCTATTGACCTTTTGAGTTTAGGGGGTCTTTTTTCCATCTTTTCATCTCTCAACACCCGTATAACTCTTGTTTTTATAGAGAATTCTCCACTTCTCCCAAATTATTTCCATTGCATACTTCATCCATACAACATTTGCATTTTTACTCCATCATGACAACATCTAACTTAAGCATCGAAGGGTTTGTATTGGAGAAATCCTCATGTGCCTTTTAATTGTTTCTTGCCTTGTAGACATTTCCTCCAAATACATATCAACTCTCCCGAACAACAGAGACTTCCTCCGGATAACCTTTTCTCAAGCTACCCTTATCCAAACCTCTTTTAGCTTTCTGTTGTTGCCAAAATACAACGATTAAAATTTGTGATGTGGGGTCCACTCGAGCTCGTTGTCGAGTGAAGTTAGGTTGCCATAAGAGAAGTTGCCTCAAGGGAGTTCGCCGCAAGGGTTTCGCCACTATCTCTTTCGCCACAAGGCTTCGTCACTAGCTCTTTCACCACTAGCTCTCGCCATAAGGTTTTGCCACAAGTTCTCGCCACTAGCTTTTGCCTCAAGGCTCCACCACTAGCTCTCACCACAAGATTTTTTCATGAGCTTTTGCCACAAGGCCTTGCCACTAGCTCTTGCCACGAGCTTTTGCCACAAGGCTTCACCACTAGCTCTCGCCACAAGGTTTTACCACGAGCTTTTGCCTTTGCCACGAGGTCTCACCGCAAGCTTTTGCCTTCGCTGCTAGGTTCGCCATAAGCTTTTGCCTTTGCCACGAGGTCTCCCTGCAAGCTTTTTCCCTAGCCACTAGGTTCGCCACAAGCTTTTGACCCTATTGATGCTCAGAAAATGGGTTAAAAGGCTCGCAGGAATCTTTCCCCGCGAAGACCCTCTGATGCCAAAGTCAGTCTCGAATCCCTATGTCTATTCACCAAAATAGTGAAGATGCATTCAAAATGTCTCAATTTTATCGAAGTTCCCAGTCCCCATCAATGTCCTATAGTTGGCTATTTATAGGGCACGATTCTCAAGGGAGGCTAGCGCTGACACGTGGCGATTGCTGAGTAGGGCTTAGGCTTGGTTGAGAAGAGGTTTTTACCACCACTCTCTAGTCGAGAGGCAGCTCACGGCATGATGCCGCAAGGCAGCCCTAGGCAAGCAGTCGCGAGCTGGCTGCCCTTAGCTCGTGGCGAGCAGCCGTTGGGGTAGCTCGCAACAAGGAGCCACAAACTGGCTGCCTGCAGCCCACAACAAGCAACTGCGAGTGGGTGGCTCGCGGCATACTACTGAGAGGTAGCCCAACCAACTTGCGACAAGCAGTCACAAGCTGGCTGCCTACAGCCCTCGACAACCAGGTGCGAGCGAGCGTGCCGCCACGAGGCAACCCGCTGCAAACAGCTCCATCCGCGAGGCTGGCACGCTACCACGGCCTCGCGGCAAGGTCCTTACCATGAGGTTCGCATGCGTCAAGCTGTTGCGACCTCGCGATAGCGGATCAGTTGGCGAAAATCCTTTTTGTCGCCAGTTTTTCTTCATTTTTCACTTATTTTTCTAAAAATTCCTCATTTTTCTCTCCTTCTATTTTCCATGGTACAACAATTGTCCCCCACTCTTTTGTTTTTTCTTTAGACAAAATTAGAGAGTAGAGATATCAGCTAAAGAGTCGGGTCTAGCACCTAAACTCAATCGAGGGTTCTCGAATACCCCAAAGATCTTACTTCGACTCGGGGCTGGAGTACTAAATTATCTCTGGACCACCATGCCTTCGATAGATAAGCTTTACTGTGGAATTCTTGTCAGGTGTCTAAGCTTGTCGAGAGGCCTAGGTGCTGGATCAGCCAAGGAGTCGGGTCTAGCTTGGGAGCATAGCACCGGACTCAGTCAAGGGATCCCGACGAGCCTGCGGGCACAATCTTTGGAGCATTTGGTGATCCCAGGGTAGGTCATTGTGTTCTCCATGTTTGTCTTTCATGATTAGTTTACCTTAGGGAATTTGGGTTTGGCTAGTGGTCTGGTGCGGGATTCTACCAAACATCCGAGTTTGTCGTGAGACCTAGGCGCCAGATCGACCAAAGAGTTGGGTCTAGCTTAAAATGAATAAAACCCAACTCAAGCGAGGGATCTAGGTGAGTCTGCGGGCATAGGCATCAGATGTTCTCATGATCCCAGGCTAACTCGTGGTCATAGGCATCGGATTGCAACTGGGTGACTCAATTCCGATAAGTGGGATCATGGTAGAACTGCCATAGCGTTGTTGTCTTTCCATGCCTTCCTTGGGCCAATCTACCTCAGGGGATCTGGGTTTGGCTAGTGGTCCGGCGTAGGATTCCTACTAGGTATCCGAGTTTTTTGGGAGACCTAGGCGCCAGATCAACCAAGGAGTTGGGTTTAGCCAAAAAGACATAGCATCGAACTCAAACGAGGGATCCGGGTGAGTCTATGGGCATAGGCATTGATTCCTCTAGTGATCCCGGGCCAGCTCATGGTCATCAGCACCAGATTGCCACTAAGCGACTTGACCTTCGGGAGCGATCTTATGCTAGAGCTATCAGGTGATCATTTCACTTCTTTTTCACCTTCTTAGGGCCAGTCTTCCTCAGAGAATCTAGATTTGGCTAGTGGTCCGGCGCGAGATTCCTACAAGACATCCGAGTTTATTAAGAGACCTAGGCGCCAGATCGACCAAGGAGTTGGGTCTAGCCAAAAAGGCATAGCACCTAACTCAAGCGAGGGATCTGGGTGAGTCTACGGGCATAGGCATCAGATGTTCTGGTGATCCCGGGCCAACTCGTGGTCATCAACACCAGATTGCCACTATGCGACTTGACCTTCAGAAGCAAGCTGTGCTTGAGCTATCGTACCTGCATGACACATACAAATAATCCAAGCTCATGGAGATTTTATGTGGCTCGGCTTATAGTTTTGCCTACTCCACGAGAATACATGGGATATATTCTTTTATTTATCGGGAGGTGTTATTACAATGGAAAGTTAAAAACAGTCCCAGCCCCCAGCTTGGTCAAGTAACGTTTTCGGTGACAGTCTTAACTTTGCGTCTCGTGCTTCGTCCCCTTCCCTGGGGTTAAAGCTGGGAAGTATCTCTCGGGGTGCATGGTATTCTAAGCTTTTCCTATCGCCTCACCTTGTAGTGTCGGTATTGTGCACATGTTGGGGCCTAACATCTTTTGAATTTTGTAAGGTCCTTCACACTTCAGCCTGGGTTTCCCTTCCTCTTCTATTACCTTCCCCTGCGTCCAAAATTTCCATTTGCATGATAAACTGTTTTGCTTAGTCGAACAACTCAGTCACAGAATTTGGCTTGGAGAAGGCTAAGGATCTTTTAAGAGAGGCGTATGTAGTTTCGTTTAACAGGGCTGATGCCCCAATCCGACTGGGAGATCCTTCACTTCCTACATCGCGGCTCTGAACCGTTCGACGTATTGCTTTAGGGATTCATTCGGCTTATGTTGTAAGCTCATTAGATATATTGCACTCTTATTCTTCAGGAGATAGGTAGAAAATGCATTTAGGAATTCTTTCTTCAACTGTTCGAATGATAGTATATGTCCTACTGGTAATTCAATGAACCACTACTGAGCTTCTCCTGCTAGGGAGAGTGGAAAATCCCTGCACCAAGTGACCTCATTCCATCCATGTAACATGGACACTACGACAAAATGCTGTAAGTGTTTCTCGGGGTCTTCCTTTCCTGAGTATACCGAAAGCTGTGGCAGTTCGAACCCTGATTGCACTGATTGCCTTTAGAGTTCCTCAGATAGAGGGAACCCTTTTAGGGGAGTTAACTTTGGCACCATCATTACCTACTTATACTCTAGCACATTTTTTATGAGGCATTTGATGTCAGACACGTTGAGTGTTTCCTGTTTCGCTTCATTTTGGCAAAGAGATAGGTCATTAGGGACTCCCGAGTAGGTGTTTTATGATGTCTCTCTATACATGAGAGCTTTTCTTACCCTCATGCTATTTTTTCTTCTCAAGTTCGTTACTTCCAAGACTTGACTATTCAACCCTGGAGTTTTGATTCTCATCCTTGTCGATGGGCCCTTGAGGGTTGTCTTGGGATCTCCGATGTTCTACCCTCGTATCGATTTATCCCATGTGGGGAACGTGAATGTCCGGCATTAGTTCACGTAACAAAGTAGTGACTTCCTATAGTCTTCTCATATTCTCCTCATTGTTCATCATGAGTTCATCATTCTGTTGTTTCAGCTCCTCAAAATTCTTTCTCAATAGTTCATAATCTGAAAGTAAGACCATGGGGTAGAGCTATTCTTGATGTCCCCACGAGATTTCTATTTGGAATTGAAGATTGTCCAGAGGAGTGTTGTTCCTGACTAGCGGGCACTGCATGTGGGACTTGTTCCTCTCGCCCCATCGCATATCTCCTCAATCTAGCTACGTGTGCTTCTCCTTGCTCTAAACCCTCCATGCCCCGAGTCTTGTGGTATGGTTGTATTCGAGCATAGGAAAGTTCCCAGAATGCACTTCGTTGTTAGGGTGATCTACTGAAAATTTTGGTACTGTAGAGTGCACCTGATGGGGGCCTTTAGTGGCTTCCATCCTGGTACGAGCATTCATTCGAGCGAGGTCAGGCAAGTTTGCCCAACCGGATGATCTTGTCTCTCTCGGCATCTTGTGTTAAAATTCACTTTTTGTTGTGTTTCCCATAGACGGCGCCAAATTGTTGCAAAAATACAACAATTAAAATTTGTGATGTGGGGTCCACTCGAGCTTGTTGTTAGGTGAGGTTAGGTTGTCATAAGAGAAGTTGTCTCAAGGGAGTTCGCCACTAGAATGCTCACCGCAAGGGTTTTGCCACTACCTTTTTCACCACAAGCTCTTTTACCACTAGCCCTCGCCATAAAGTTTTGCCACAAGGTCTCGCCACTAGCTCTCACCGCAAGCTTTTTCCTTCGCTGCTAGGTTCGCTGTAAGATTTTGCCTTCGCCACGACGTCTCACCGCAAGCTTTTACCTTCGCTGCAAGCTTTTACCTTCGCTGTAAGCTTTTACCTTCGCTGCTAGGTTCGTCGCAAGCTTTTGACCCTGTTGATGCTCAAAAAATGGGTTAGAAGGCTCGTGGGAATCTTCCCCCACGAAGACCCTCCGATGCCAAAGTCAGTCTCGAATCCCAATGTCTATTCACCAATACAATGAAGATGCATTCAAAATGTCTCAATTTTACCGAAGTTCCCCATCCTATCAATGTCTTGTAGCTGGTTATTTATAGGGTATGATTCTTAAGGGGTGGCTAGCGCTGACAGGTGGCGATTGTTGAGTGAGGCTTAGGCTTGGTTGAGAAGAGGTTTTTGCCGCCACTCTCTAGCTGGGAGGCAGGTCACGGCATGCTTCCACAAGGCGGCCCGGAGCAAGCAGCCGCGAGTTGGTTACCCTTAGCCGGTGGCGAGCAGCCCAGCCAGCTCGCGGTAAGCAGCCGCAAGCTGGCTGCTTGTAGCCCGCGGCAAGTAGCTGCGAACGGGCGTGCTGCCTCAAGGCTGCCAGCGACAAATAGCCGCGAGCCTTGCGGTTAGCCTCCAGCCCCGAGGCTGGCATGCTGCCACGGCCTAGTAGCAAGCTCCTTGCCACGAGGTTCGCATATGGCAAGCTGTCGCGACCTCGCGGCAAGCTCCACGTCGCGCGACTCGCGGCCAGGTGCCATGAGGCTTGCCTTCGTAGCTAGTCCTCGCGACAAACTGCCGTGAGGCTGGCAACTGCGGATCAGCTGGCGATAATCTCTTTTATCGCCAGCTTTTCTTCATTTTTCACTTATTTTTCTAAAAATTCCTCATTTTTCTCTCTTTCTATTTTCCATGGCACAACACTTTCCCATAGAACGAATCAAGCACTCTCATAACTCTGCTGACTTCTCATAAACAGGCCTTATATTCCCAGTTGGTTCTGTCAGCTTCTTGCTGAATTCCTGAAAATAAATTTTATTTGTTATATTTAGGCAACAACACAATAGGTAGTCGACAAGTTATTTTGAAATTTGAAAAAATAGTTGATAATTTTTCCAACTTTGAAAGGCAATCGACTATTTAATCTTGAAAAATTAATATAGAAGGCACACACTAAACCCAATCAACTTATTTTGGCAAGCAATCAACAGTTTGTTTCAACTTTGAAGAATCAGTTAATAATGTATTTTAACTTTGAAGAATCAATCAATAGTCTTAGAAAAGAAGTTGACAATTTTGCCGCTATATTCAATGTTTAAATATTTTTTCTTCTATTTTAAAATTATTTTGTTTGCCTTTTAAAATAAAAAAATGACAAGTTAAAAATCATTTTCAAAAACTATTCAAAATAGTTTAACCTTGATGAGGACTTGTTTTAAAATTATTTAAGCAACATTATTAAAGTTCAAAACTATTTTTAAGAATTGTTCAAAATAGTTTTGATGGGGACTTATTTTAATATTATTTAATTAATACTTATTAAATTTTTTGTGTTAAAATACTCATTATCAAAATCAAACTAACAGTATACTCAATACATTAAAATTACAATAACAACAATAATTATACATATCAATAAATAAGTTGCGCACATATAATGTATGATAAGTGACTAATTTACATAAAAATGACTATTTTATCCTAATAATAAGAATGTGCTGCACACAAATTCAACAAGGCATGCGTCACGACCAAATGTTTGATACAAAAGAAGCGGATTAATAATGCAGTTAATACGTGATGGCGCAAAGTGAAATATATGATTAGATTAGGGGGGGCTAGTGTGATTTGTCTAAAATTGTATCCGTTGAAAAAAGGAACAAATTCAGCTTCTTATCGTAATTTCTGAAGCGATGTCTCTCTCTCCTTGGAAGCGATTGCAGTGCTTGAAAAGTAGTGCTTTTTCATGAATATGATAGCCGAACATTGGATAGAATGTTAATCCACTAGCTATCACAGTTCATCTAAGAAGCTCTGAGTTGATAAATAATCTCCGGAACTATGTATTCGCAATCAACGAGCAAAGCTGACATCTTGATCTCAGCTAGGGTTTTTAATCCTCAGCCTTCAATTATCCTCCGTCATTCACATTTCTTCTCAGTTTCTCTTCGTAGCCACCGGAAACGCTTGAATCTAACCCAGCACTTTAGGAGGATCCCACCTTTTGTAAATGCCCCCCGTGCGATTAGTCAAAAATCGGATTCGACGTCCGCTTCTGAATCTGACAATACTGGTGCAGCTAGCGCGGATGATTTCATCACAAGGGTTTTGCAAGAAAACCCTAGTCAAGTTGAACCCAGGTTCTTAGTAGGCAATAAATTGTATACACTGAAAGAGAAAGAGGACTCGCAGAAGCATAGTTCTGAAATTACGGCTGGGCTTAGTGAAATTCTTAAGAAGCTGAGATCCAAAGTGGGAATGGAGGAGAAGAGCAGTGGTCCGAGGTCTGAGGCTGTGTATTTGAAGGATATTCTGAGGGAGCATCGGGGGAAGCTGTATGTTCCTGAGCAAGTTTTTGCCTCGAATTTGTCCGAGGAAGAGGAATTTGATAGGGAATTTAAGAGTTTGCCCAAGATGAGTTTAGAGGATTTTGTAAAGTACATGAAGAGTGACAAGGTCAAGATGTTGACTCTCAAGGAGGACACAAGTGTGTCCTATGGTTTTAGGGATTTCATTGTGGAGCTGAAAGAAATTCCTGGTGACAAGAGCTTGCAGAGAACCAAATGGTGCATATCTGTAGGCCTCCTTTTTATTTATCTTTTTGTTTGGAACTTTCAGTATTACTGAATTTTGTATTTGTAGTTCTTTGCTATGTAGCTCTTTGATGATTGAATATCTTGCTAGGGCAATGAAGTTGATTGAGCGCCAAGCACAGATTGTTTTGCAGGAGTACACAGGACCACGTTATGAAATAGAGAAGCAAACTATGGTATTGATTTATGTTCTTTTTTGTATTTCCTAGTGTCCATAGAAACATGAACATAGTTGATGGTACTCATGTTGTGAGGCCTGATTTTAGCCTGCCATATGAATTAGAGAAACAAACTATGCTATTCATTTGTGCTCTTTGTTTTCTTTTTCCTTGACATAGGAACATGTACAAGGCAATGGTAGCAATGTTGTAAAGTCTCTTTTTTATTGTCATGATTTCCCCAGGGAGATGCTTGTGCCAGAAAGTTTGTCTTAGTGTTCTACTTATTATTACCGAGAACAAGATTGATTAAAATAAAATGATAAAATTGTTTGAGCAATGAACTTTACTGTAACTTTGTTTATTATTTTCTCCTTTTATTTGGAGAAACAAAACTGAACTCATTACTTAATGTAGAAAATCTCTCGTTCTTAACTTTGAAATCTGTCTTTGCTCTTAACTTTTTCCACAGATATGTTGTTATTATGGACATTTTCTGAATGATGATTCTTGAACATACAGTTTTGGGTAATGTTAGTGTACTAGTGGTAATTGTCTTTTATTTTGATAGATAATAATGCTGAAGAATTAGTTCATGATAATTGTTGTCAATTATTAAGAGAACCAGACGGTGCTAGATCCTGAGTAATGCATTTGCTGGTTACATTGTTCAGTTCTGGTGTTGAATTATTAAAGCAGAAGCAGAAATGTTGACTTGAAGGATTGGTGCAACCTATAACTAATAAATTAGCAAGACAGTTTGTGAAGTTAGAATAAAGAGACAAATTTGATAGAACTCTAGGGCAAGGAATGATATTTGTAGAACACAAGAGCAAGGTAAGAAATAGATGTTTATATAGATGAGGTGGAAAATGGGAAAACTAAGGTGGTGTTCTCTTTGTGTTTGAGTTTTGTGTTTTGAGTTTTGAATTCATTTTGAGTTTTGTGTTTTGAGTGTCTGTTTTGAAATTTTTAAGAATGCGTTCTTTTTGTCATTCTGAAAAATTATTTCTCAAAACAGGAAACTAGAAAACGAGTTTACTTTGAAATTTTAAAAACGATTTTTTTTTGTTATTATGATATTTTATTTAACAAATTATAAATTTGATTCAAAAATTTTAAACTATAAAATAAATTTCAAATAAAAAAAAAAAAATCAACAACCTTAGAAATATCATTTAAAAAAATTAATACAAATAAAATATATCACATATTCAGTTTAATAAATAAATAAAATAAAAAATTTAAATAACATAACAAAAAATCAAATCAGCCGCAACCCATCTCATCTTCTTCGTTCTAGGGTTTTCTGTGTGTGTGTGTGTGTGTGTTGGGGGGGGGGGGGGGTGGTCGCGGTGGCTATGGCAGTGAGGGGTGCTGGTCGCGGTACTGTCGCGGTGGCGATGGGAGGCTGGTCGCGATGGCAGTGGGGGGGGGGGGGGGGGGGTCTGGTCGCGGTGGCGGTGGCTGTGGGGTTGAAGATGGCGGAGGGGGGTGCTGGTCGCGGTGGCGGCTGTGGGGTTGAAGGTCGATGACAGTGGTTGTGGTACTGGTCGCGGTGGCGTTGAGGGGCGCTGGTCGTGGTGGCGGCGGAGTTGAAGGTCGACGGCGACCGCGGTGGCTATGGCTATCGATGGCCAGAAGAGAAGAGCGAGAACAGAGAAAAGATGGGGGGAGAGAGGGGGGGGAGTGGTTCTGCGTGTGCTCGCGCGCGCGGGGGGGGGGCTATTTTCCGCGTTTTCAAATTGTTTTGTGTTTTCAGTGTATTTTCACTGAAAACGCTCAAAACAACAAAATGTTGTTTTGAATTTCCTTAACAAAATTTTTAGTTGTTTTTGAAAACGCATTTTGAAAAGTGACAAAGAGAACGCATTTTCAATGTTTTCAAAAACTAAAAATAGAAAACGGCCCGAAAACGGGAAAGAGAACAAGCCCTAAAATGCTAGCGAACACACGTACAAGAAACTAGTCATGGCATGGCATTGATTTTGACAAACTAAAAGAAAGTTACCTATGATGAATTTCTGGCATGCAATAATGACCCATGAGAGCAAAATTTTGGAGTTATGTTACTAAGTTGAAGGCTAAGCAGCACTGACATAGATACCAAAAGGGATGTCTACAGACATAGAAAAGAATCACATGGAAAAATAAGAATATGAATATGATAGGGATACAATAAAGTATGTTTTATTTATTTTATTAGTAATTTTTTATTTTTATAATAACCAAAAAATACTAAATATTTTAAAACTAGTATTCTATATAAAAATACCATAATATTAGTGTGTGTGTGTGTGTGTGTGTGTATACACTAAAGATAACTAGTTCAATATGAAGATACCATTCAATATATAATTATGATAATATGTTCATCATTCCTTAGGAGCCCTTAGACAAATCATTAAAAGTGTTCTCTACCCTATGAAGCTTGTGGCAATAAGGTCAAATGCATCCATCTCATAGGTGATGACACTTAGGTATAAATTTAATATACATGTTGTGATTGTTCAATCTAATGCAACTAAGCCTAATGCATCCTTTAGTGCTGGGGTGGTGGCATATAGGGAGAAAAGAAATATGCATAGAAGTAGAAGCATCTTGCATATTACCACATCCAAATGCTGAAGCATGAGGTAGTTTAGATGTAGCTTGTTAGGTTATGATTTGTATATAGTGTATACAATACAGTAAATTGTTATGTACCGCGTGATATAAGGGTAGTATTGCAGTAAAATGTAATGGAGGGACTAAATGTAATAGAGAAGGAATTTAGACGAGAGTTAGTTAGCGGCTTTAGGGAATGGTACAGAATTTGTTGCTACTATGGCAACTTGTACATTCCCCAATGATTGAAACAGTTATAGCACGTGAGGAGAGAATCCCGGTTATATATGGGTATTCTCTCTCTCTCTGGATCATTGAGAAATATTACAACTTAATTCTCTTGAACCCTCTCTCTTTTCTCTCTCTCTTCCTCATTTCTCTCTGGTTTCCCTCTCCAAACTCTCTATTGCTTGAGAATCCCTTAGTACTAAGATCCTTCGAACCTGACAATCTGGTATCAAAGCTCGCTCTTGGGCATCGGGTGGATACTACAATATTGACACAATGGTCGATGGGACGAGAATGAAGCAGATGGAGACCCAATTGCAGCAAGTGACGATAGCCATGGCGGAGATGCAGTCAAGGTTGGGATCCTTGGAATTGTCGATTGGAACTAAGGTGGATACCAGTATTGATCAGGCAACGGGGAGGTGGCGTGAAGAAAATCGGGAGCATAGTACCCTGCTGCGTGAGCAGGTGATGGAATAGATACAAATGTTCATACGAATGTTTGCATCACAACAGTTGGGGAGGCTGTCACCGGAATTTTTGCCCAGGGAAAGGACAGAGCCCATATTGCCTGGAATAGCAGTGGAGCAACGACAAGGGGGAACTTTGAACTTCGAATTCGAAACGGAAACCCTGGGTGAAAATAGGAGGTATGGAGTGCAGGCGAACCGAACCCAACCAAATTTTTTGGGGCCGAAATTGGAGATTCCACCATTTGAGGGTGAAAATCCAAGATGGTGGATAAGGAGGTGTGAAAGGGTGTTCTCACTGTATCAAGTTCAAGAACAACAAAAGATAACTTTGGTTGCGGCTTACTTGAACGATATAAGAGATGCATGGTTTTAGGGTTGGTTCACATCGAAGGAGGGGAGTCCCTGGCATGTATTTGCAGAGGACCTCTGTGCGAGATTTGGAGACTGAGATTTGAGGGATGTGATCTAGGAGTTCAATAAATTAAGGTAGGATGGGACAATGTAGGCCTATCAACTGAAGTTCGAGGAGTTGAGATTGCTAATGGTAATGCACCAACCCCACCTAACTGAAGAGTATTTTGTATCAAGTTTCATTAGTGGATTAGGAGAAGATGTGAGACCAATGGTAAAGATGATGCAGCCCTAGACAGTTAAGCAGGCTGTCGATAGTGCAAGGCTGCAAGAGATGACTATCGAGGCCATGTTAAAGAAACAAAGGAGTCAAATGAAGGGGTTGAGCACCAAGGGGTGGCAGCCCGAAAATAGGGTTGTAGGCAGGGATACAGGGCAAGGTAGCAAGAATATCCTGGCCTTGCTTTCGACAGTGACCCCAGTTGCAAATGGGGGAAGGATTATGGAACAGAGATGCCTAGCTGGTCTTTGCTGTAGGTGCGGGGACAAGTATTTTGTGGGACATAAATGTAAACGACAATTGTTACTGTTAGAAGCAGAAGAGGAGGAAAAAGAAGAAGGGGATGAGAGTATAGAAAAGGAGGAAGAAGATAGAGGGGAGATATCCCTGCATGCACTAAAAGGGTACGGGAGAGTTCGAAATGCTCCAATATTGGTGCTCATTGACAATGGGAGCACCCACAACGTTTTGGATGAAACCATGGCTAAGAAGTTGAATTGTGAAGTTTCTAGTTCTCATCCCCTATCAGTGATCGTAGCAAACGGAAACAAGGTGATGAGTCAATCATCTTGCTTGGGATTCTGTTGGGAGATGAATGGGGAAGAGTTTGTAGCTGATTTAAGGTTGTTGAAATTGGGAGGTTGTGATGTAGTGTTGGGAGTGGACTGGATGAAGGAAGTTAGTCCTATTAGTTTTGACTTCAATAAAATGGAGGTCATGTTTGAGAAAGAGGGGAGGAGGAAGACCCTAGTGGGCAGCCACGAAATAGGGGTGTGTAAAATGATTTTGGGAAAGAGGCTGCACAGGATGCTCAAGAGCAAGTTATCATAGGTGGCTCAATTTTATTTTCTATCCATACCATGGAATCTATCCCCGGGGAGCAAGGAGAAGAGAGTCACCTGGCGGAGGTGGTGGATAGCTCTCGTAATCCATGGCAAGTACAGGAATTTGACTCTCTTAACATGCTGTTAATTGAATTTAAGGACCTATTTTCTAAGCTAAGTTCCCTACCACTAAAGAGACCTTATGACCATACTATCAATCTTAAGCCTAATGCAGAGCTTGTTAACCTAAGAGCCTACCGATACCCTCCCAGACAGAAAACAGAGATAGAGAAACTCATCAAAGATATGTTACAAAAGTCCATTATTCAACCCAGCCCTTTGCATTACCGGTATTGCTTGTTAAGAAAAAGAATGGATCATAGAGGTTTTGCGTTGACTATCGGCAACTCAATGCCATGACTATCAAAAACAAGTTTCCCATTCCAATTGTAGAAGATCTACTTGATGAACTTAAAAATGCCTCTGTCTTTACCAAATTAGATCTCTGATCCAGCTATCATCAAATCAGAATGCGGCTTGAAGATATCCCTAAAACAGCTTTTAAGACTCACCAAGGGCATAATGCCCTTTGGCCGCACACGCCCCTACAACCTTTCAGTCATTAATGAACAAAATCTTTGACCCATACTTGCGTAAATTCATCCTAGTATTCTTTGATGATATCTGAATTTACAACCCTACCTTTGAACAGCACCTAAGCCACCTGAAAATTACCTTTGAGGTCCTTAGACTCAATAAGCTGTATGTTAAGAAGTCAAAGTGTACTTTTTTCCAACAGCAGATTGAATATCTTGGGCATATCATATCCAGTTCAGGGGTGAGCACTGACCCGAGTAAGGTGGTTGCAATGGTGTCCTGGCCAAGGCCTCACAATGTGAAAGGGTTGAGGGGATTTTTAGGATTAATTGGGTATTATCGCCAGTTCGTTAAGGGGTATGGCATTATCAGTCAACCCCTTACTGACCTATTGAAGAAAGATGGGTTTCGGTGGGATTCTAAGGTTGAGGAAGCCTTTTGCAAGCTTAAACAAGCCATGAGCAAAGTACCAACTTTAGGCTTGCCAAATTTTAATAAGCAGTTCATTTTAGAAACAGATGCAAGCACTAATTGGATTGGAGTAGTCTTAGTGCAAGAAGGCAGACCTATAGCCTTTCTTAGCCAAGACCTTGCCCCAAGACACCTCGGGTTGAGCATCCATGAAAATGAGCTTCTGGTAGTGGAAAATGGCGTCATTATCTTGAGGGGGGAGTTTTGTGATCAAGACAGACCATGAGAGCCTTAAATTTTTGCTCCAATAGAAGCTACATACACAGTTACAACAAAAAGGTATGATTAAATTAATGGGTTTGGACTATATGATTCAATATAGGAAGGGAAAGGAGAACCTAGCAACGGATGCTCTATCTAGATGTCCTGAAGATGGGAGTGTAGTTGCAATCACAACTGTTGTTCCACATTGGTGCCAAGAGGTGGCTGCTAGTTATACCTCAAGTGAGAAGACCCGGGAGCTCCTGTAGCAGTTGGTAGTTGACCCCGCTAAACCAGGTTACACTCTAACAAATGGGGTGATTAGATACTAAGGGAAGATGGTGATTGGGGATGAGGAGGCACTTAAAAAAGAGGATAGTAGAGGCACTGCATGCCTTTCCCATTGGGGGACACTCAGGTATTGTAAACACATACCATCAAGTCAAACAACTCTTCAAATGGCTAGGACTTAAGAAGGATGTTATGGAATTTGTGATGAGGTGTGACACTTGTAGGCGGTGCAAGTCAGAGAATGTAGCAGCACCTGGGCTACTCCAGCCTCTGAATATTCTCGAGGGTCCATGGGAGGACATCTCCATGGACTTTATAGAGGGACTGCCCAAATTAGAAGGTAGAGACTGCATTATAGTAGTGGTGGACCGTTTCACCAAGTATGGGCATTTTATGGGTTTGGTTCATCCATACACTACCTAAGAGGTGGCCAAAATGTTCTTAGACCAAGTGGTCAAACTACATGGAACACCTAATGCTATAGTCTCAGACAAAGACAAAATCTTTACTAGCTTGCTGTGGAAGGAGTTGATGGGATTATTGGGGGTGAAACTTAAGATGTCCAGTGCTTACTACCCTGAATCGAACAGGCAAACTGAAAGGGTTAATTAGTGTTTAGAGATGTATCTCAGGTGCACTTGTTTCCTTCAACCAAAGACATGGCACAGATGGCTTTCAATGGCTTAATGGTGGTACAATTCTAGCCACCATTCAGCCATAAAAAAAGGTCCCCATTTGAAGCCCTTTACAGTTACAAACCACCCCAATTACTAGCCCTGGGAGACAACTCAACTATGGCATCCCTTGACGCATACCTACAGCAGAGGCAATAGGCTCTGCGGGGAATTAAGGAAGAGATGGCTAATTCCCAAAATCGGATTAAACAATTTGCAGATAAGAGGAGTGAAAGAGAATTTCAGGTAGGTGACATCGTGTATCTAAAGCTGAAACCAAGACACCTAAGAACCCTACATCCTCACCCCGGCTCCAAATTGCATCCAAGGTTCTATGGACCCTTTTCAGTTATTGCAAAGGTGGGAACAGTGGCATATCAGTTACAGTTACCAGAAGGTTCTAATATACATCCGGTGTTCCATGTTTCACTCCTCAAGAAAGCAGTGGGGGCACAACCAGCAAGCTCCATCTTAGTAACTCTTCCCCAGGCTGAAGCTCCTACTCGAGAGCCTATAGCCATACTTGACAGAAGGGTGATCTACAGATAAGGAGCCCCAATCACCCAAGTTCTCATTAAGTGGTCTGATCTACACTCGGCTGATAATACATGGGAGTATCTTCCGGACATCTTGAACCAGTTTCCTCGCGTGACCAGCCTCCTTCACGTTTCTTGTGGACAAGAAAAGTTTTGTAGGGCGGGGTAATTGTTATGTACTGCGTGATATAAGGGTGGTATTACAATAAAATGTAATGAGGGACTAAATGTAATAGGGAGGGAATTTAGGCGAGAGTTAGTTAGCGGCTGTAGGGAATGGTACAGGATTTGTTGCTGTTGTGGCAGCTTGTACATTCCCCAATGATGTAAACAGTTACAGCACGTGAGGAGAGAATCCTAGCTATATATGAGTATTCTCTCTTTCTCTCTGGATCATTGAGAAATATTACAACTTAATTCTCTTGAATCCTCTCTCTTTTCTCTCTCTCTTCCTCATTTCTCTTTGGTTTCCCTCTCCAAACTCTCTATTGTCGAGAATCCCTTAGTCAGATCCTTCGGACTTGACATATATATTTACAGGATATAGAGAATATATGTAGGTTGTGCACACCATTCAACAGTGAAGGGGAAATATACATTGTTCTATCAGATAGCTAAACTAAAAGAAAATGATTAGGGCACCTTTTCTTCCTTTCTTTCCCTGCCTTTTTCTTTTGGCCTTTACCCCCTTTTGTGAGGTTGCAAGTAATGCTTTTTTTAGCAGCTTGTGTAAACTTTCTCTTTTCATTCCTTGCAACTCCAACCTTAGAAGATTCAGGTTTTCACCTTTTGTTTTCATTGACTTCCTTTCGATCTTGGATGCTGTCTCCACATAATAGTTGAACAAACTTGGTTCCTAAGGTATGGAACCTGAAACGAGAGAGTGATTTTGTGGAAATCAACTCATGCTTGATTTCTCATGAAAGATGAATTATATATAGCTTTCTATTCTATCACTTCCTAACTTCTAGCAGATGATAAATAACATAATTGAAAATATTTACAGGATAATTTACAAATTCTATTCCTATAATTTGTCCTTCTCGGTTAGGAGTCTTATCTTGTTTTTCTCTTTTATTTCTTCTCCTTTATCTTGATGCTCCAGCCCACAACCTAAGCCCATATCTCCTGCAGACTTCTTCTTTACTTTTGACTCTTTTCTACTTTGAGGTCCCCTCAGATCCTAGGACTCTCCAACAGCTCCCCTCAAGCTAAGGAATAGATATCTCTCATTCTTAGCTTGTTAATAAGAGGCTCAAAACCAAGTCTTGACATGGCTTTAGTTAACACATCTGCTATGTGCTCTGTTGTAGGGATATAAAGCAGCTTTATGCCTCCTCCATCAATTTCCCTTTGGATGAAATTGCGGTCAATTCTGACGTGTTTCATTCTATCATGCTGTACTAGGTTATTAACAATATATATGGCTGACTTGCTATCATTATATAGTCTTGTTGGTTGAGTCAGAGGTATTTGTAGGTCCTCCATAAGCCTTACTAGCCAAATAAGCTCACATATGCCTTGGGTTATTGCCCTAAACTCTACTTCTGCACTGCTTCTTGCTACTACCGATTGTTTTTTGCTTCTCCATGTAATTAGATTTCCCCATAATTTAGTGCAAAATTCAGATGTTGACCGACTATCTATTACTGATCCAGCTCAATCTGCATCAGAGAACCCTTCAGCCCCTCTTTCATCACTCTTTTGAAACAACAGTCCCTTACCAGGAATTCCCTTTACCAGGAGTTCCTTTTAAGTATCTCAATATGTGGTACACAACTGTCATATGTTGTTGAATTGGAGCATGCATGTACTGGCTAACAATACTCACTGCATATGCTATATCTAGGCGAGTTAGGGAGAGATAAATTAACCTCCCTACTAGCCTTTGATATTTGTCTTTATCAACCACCAAGTCATCATCCTTTTTCACATATGTCCAATTTCTTTCTAGTGGAGTATACCTAGGTCTGCAACCTAACATTTTAGTTTCTTTTAGGAGATCAAGAGTGTATTTTTGTTGGGAGATAATTGTACCTAGTTTGCTCCTCTTGCTACTTCCATTCCAAGAAAGTACTTTATTTCACCCAAATCTTTGACTTCAAATTCTTCTTTCAACTTCTGTTTCAGAGCTGCTATCTCATGAATGTCATCTCTTATAATAATTATATCATCTACGTACACAATTAAGATACACTTCTTTCCATTAGCAGCATGTTTAACAAAGAGAGTATGATCGGCCTCACATTGTTTGTATCCAAATTTAATGAGAGTAGAGCTGAATTTTTTTGAACCATGCCCTTGGAGACTGTTTCAATCCATAGAGAGATTTCTGTAATTTGCACACCTTGCCACTTTCTTCAGTATCAAAACCGGGTGGAATCTGCATATATATTTCTTCTTCTAACTCCCTATTTAAGAATGCATTTTTTATGTCAAATTGGAACAATTCTCGGTCTATATTTACAGCAATAGATAACAACACTCTTAAAGAATTTAGTTTTGCAATTGGTGCGAATGTCTCCTCATAATCTATCCCATAAGTTTGAGAGAAACCTTGGGCAACTAGCCTGGCCTTGTATCTATCCACACTCCCATCTGATTTGTATTTGATGGTGAATACCCATTTGCAGCCTATAATCTTCTTGTTTTCTGGAAAGTCAACAACTTCCCATGTGTGGTTGCCTTTTAGTGCCCTCATCTCTTCCATTACTGCCTTTTTCCACTTGGGATCATTTAATGCCTCTTGAATATTCCGAGGTATAGCCACTGTATCTAAATTAGTGGTGAAAGCCTTGAATTCGGGAGATAACCTGGAATATGTCAAGTAATTTGAAATAGGATGCTTCACACATGATCTTACCCCTTTTCTAACAGCAATAGGGAGATGCAAGTCACTGTCAACTGCTGTAACTTCTTCCTCATTCACTAGACTTTCCCTCGGTTCTAGCAGTTGGCTTTTTTGAGGAGCTTACCTCTTCTTGAGTAAACATGCATTGGCTTTTCTAGATTCAAGTCATCCCCTAAATCAGTTTCCATAGATTCAGCTGGGATTTGGGGTTCTTGAGGAGATGATAGGCTCGGGTAACGAGGTTCAAAGCATGCTGGCTGAGGATGATTAGCTGCAGCAGTTTGATCAAGACCATTATTGGGGTTAAGATGAGGTATAGGTAATGAAATAGGCATAGGTACTGCTGGATCCCAATGATTATCTTTCAACTGTAGAGAGGTATTTGAGTAATAGGACTAATTCTCCACAAATGTTACATCACAAGAGATGAAGAATTTTTGTGATGTAGGGCAGAAACATTTAAAACCCTTTTGGGTAGGAGAATACCCAATGAATATACACTTTAATGCTCTTGGTTCAAGTTTATGCTGATTTGGACTGGTTTGATGGATATACACCACACATCCAAGTACTTTGGGAGGAAGAGTATTTAGAATACAAGCATGGGGAAAGATGGAAGTGAGATTATGCAGTGGGGCTTGGTATTTCAGGACTTTGGAAGGCAGTCTATTAATTAGATAAGCAGCTGTTAGGATTGCCTCCCCCCAATATCTATTAGGCATAAAACTTGTGAACATAAGAGATCTAGCCACCTCAAGTAAGTGTCGATTTTTCCTTTCAGCTATTCCATTTTGTTGAGGGATATAAGGACAAGTGCTTTGATGGAAGATCCCATTGGTAGTGAGATATTGGGTAAACGAGTGAGAGAAGTATTCTCGGCCATTGTCAGTTCTGAGGATGCAAATAGAGGATTGGAAGACATTTAAAATAAGTTTATGGAAAGTTTGAAAGATTGCACATGCCTTAGATTTTTCTTTCATCAAGTATACCCAACTCACTCTTGTGTGGCCATCAATAAAGGTTATAAACCATCTTGCCCCATTTAGGTTTGGTGCTCTAGCCGGTCCCTATATATCGCTATGGATCAAATAGAAAGGTTTAGAAGGAGTATAGGGGACTGACTGATAAGTACTATGAGTTTGTTTAGCAAGGATGCAATGATCACACTTAAGTACCACTTTTTCTTTATTGAAAAATAAGTTAGGGTGCAACTGTTTCAAATAGGAAAAATTAGAATGATCAAGGCGTCTATGCTATAACAAAATTTCAGAATCTGAACTAACCATAAGAGAAAACCTATGAGAAACTTGACTAAGAGAATCCCTGTTATCAGAAAGCTAGTAAAGTCCATCCTTCTCCTCAGCACTGCCAATCACCTTCCCCAAGAATCGGTCCTGAAAAATGCAATATGAAGGAAAGAATGTTACAATACAATCCAAGTCTCTCATTAGTTTGCTTACCGATAACAGATTACAACTTAGGCTTGGCACATGCAACACTGATTCAAGTAATAAATCAGCAACACAAACACTTCCCTTTCCTTTCACCAATGATTGTGTTCCATCAGCCATCAAAACAATTAGATCCTTATCTCCTATCTGAAAATTATCAAGAGTAGTAGTAGAGCCAGTCATGTGGTCGGATGCCCCGGTATCTATCACCCAATGACTCTTATTCATTCTCCTAGCAATCAGAGAAAGAAATTGACCTTTTTGTGCTAGAGATGCTGAATAATTTGGTGCTGCCTCTTCTGATTCCTTTGCAATATGTGAGCATTGTAACAGTTTCTGTAAGAACTCAATTTGATCAGTAGTTAATCCCATTCCTTTTCCTTTTTCACCAGTGGGGACACTTGCTGCTACATAAGCGGATCTGTCCTTCTCCTTCTTAGGTCTCGGTTTCCAGTTTGGGGGTTTCTCATGCAACTTCCAGCATGTACTCTTGGTGTGATAAGGCCGATTGCAATGTTCACACCATTGCTTCTCCCTTGGAATGTCTTCCTTTCTTGCAGCAGTGAGAGCTGATCCTAAATTAGGTTCGGTTGTTGGCAGCATAACCCTCTTTCTGCTTTCCTTCCGTCTGACCTCGACAAACACCTCCCGGAGAGATGGTAAAGGCTTGGTACCCAATAATCTTCCTCTTACCTCATCTAAGTCTGGATTGAGCCCTTGGAGAAAATAAAAAATCCTCTCTTTTTCCAGCATCTTGCTATACTTTTGGCTATCATCTGCACACTTCCAGCTAGGATCATAAAATAGATCCATCTCCTTCCATAGTTCTACTAGGTTGTTGTAGTACTCAGTCACTCCAAGATTGCCTTGCTTGGTATTCCGGATTGCAATTCTAATCTCAAAGCATTGAGCTGTATTTTCGAGATCGGAATAAATTTCCTGAATAGCCTCCCACACTTCTTTGGATGTTTTGTAAAATAGATAGGGTCGGCCTATCTTGGGCTCCATTGAATTGATAATCCAAGCCATCAATATCAAATTCTCTATGTCCCATCTTTGATATTCTATTGAATTTTCTGGTGAAGTTTGGATTGTACCTTTGAGGTAGCTGTATTTCCCTTTGTCTTTAATTACTAAGGTTATGGATTGAAACCATTCTCTAAAGTTTCTTCCGTTCAACCTATGTTGAGTGATATGCAAAGTATGGCTATCCAGTGATAGGGTGTTGTTTGGCGCTCTAGCAGTTGAAGTCGCCGGTTGTTGAAGATCCGAACTCAAGGAAGACTCCGTTGCAGTTGGGGCTGCATACTCACGATCTTGAGGCTCCATTTGATTCGAATCTTTGGACTAGGAAGAGTCGAGCTCTGATACCATGAACAAACTTGGTTCCTAAGGTATGGAACCTGAAACGAGAGACTAATTTGGTGGAAATCAACTCATGCTTGATTTCTCATGAAAGATGAATTATATACAGCTTTCTATGCTATCACTTCCTAACTTCTAGCAGATGATAAATAACATAATTGAAAATATTTACAGGATAATTTATAAATTCTATTCCTATAATTTGTCCTTCTCGGTTAGGAGTCTTATCTTGTTTTTCTCTTTTATTTCTTCACCTTTATCTTGATGCGCCAGCCCACAACTGAAGCCCATATCTCCTGTAGACTTCTTCTTTGCTTTGGACTCTTTTCTACTTTGAGGTCCCCTCGGATCCTAGGACTCTCCAACAATAGCAAAAGCCCTCCCTAGCTTTTGACACACATCTTTGTGTCCAAAATCTCATCAAGCATCAATTACTTGCTTTGAGCGTCTTGCAACAGCCATCAGCTCTCTCTAATTGATCATGTAAAAATTTTGGATTCAAAATCAGTTTTATTTTTCTGACTGTTTTCTTCTAGGAGATCCTGTTCTAGAGTTGACAATATCCCTCAACTTAAAATAGAACAAGTCAAATGTATCATCATTCTACAAGGGACTTGGAATTAGTAGTTAAACATTGTAATTTTTCCATTGTACTATTGTGGTACCCTCATAAGTCCTTTCCTTGCCTCCTTGGCTAACTTTCAAGTAAAAGCACATTGAAATTCCTTAAAAAATAGCATTTATGCTCTACTGTTCCACCACATTTTCTCATAATCAGTTTTACCCATCGAACCATGGGTATAGACTTAATTTTCCCTCCATCTCATGTAATGAAGGGCAAGCAATCATCAAAAACAGCTAGCCATACCTTCTCATGAATAGATTTGAGAAAGGCATGCATTATGGCTCTGTAATACGTGTGGTTGGGAGTTGGTAAAAGAGAGTATGAGCTATTGAACCTTTGTTCTTGGACATATGCATTTTCAAGAACAAAGTTTTCCAAAAATTCACAATGCGCCATGATGGGGGAAAATAATCAACCTCCCTTGATCAACCCTATTTTGCCGCATACCAAAAACTAGTTGAACAAGTGGACCACTAAATATAAGACACATGGTGGAGATCTAATCAAAGTGGACCATTACCATGTGGCTATCCTCCATGTGGTGAGCACAACCTCCACAATCAATAAGCATGGTCTAGTAGAAGTGGCTTAAGCCCTTGAGCGCATGCCCAGACCATGCTTGGCCACGTCTCAAATGAAACACTAGATGAAAATCACGCTCGAGCCATCCTCGCATGACTATAAAAGCCCTCGACTCTCCGATTGCAGGTAGTTGTGAAGTCCTCCTCTACTCGTTACTCTTCTCATCCTCCTAAAATTGAGTACTAACTTGACCATCGGAGTGTATATAGGGGAGAATAGCCCCGACATCATAGGGAATCACTTCTTGTCGGCGTGGGTCCCACTCTTCAACGACATGAATTGGCTCCCACTGTGGGGCCTAGTCACTGATCCTAGGAGCATTCCCTATTTGGGCTTATCTTGAAGAAGCATGCCTCCATGATGAGCACCTTCTGCTCGGATTTAGCAAGATGGCCACCAAGGGCAAAGGATGATGAGAACCCTTAGAGGTGGTCTCCATCAGATCTTCAGGGGCTATCACTAGGTTGTTTGGATGAGGCGCTTTGCTTGAAAGGTTTGGAGTGCGCCTCTGGATTGGAGCCCCAAAAGTGGAGGCATTGGTCGTCTTCTTTTTCTCTGGTGGCACAAGAACGTCCTCACCTTGTTGCTAAGCTTGATGTTCATCATTTTTGGTGCTCTCAATCACTACTCTATGCGCACTAAAGAACCACATCTTATCAACCATTTTCATTGAAACAAGGAAGAAAGAAAGCAGTTCAATTAGATAAACACAATGACCAAGCAAAAGTTAGACATAAATGCTAAAGATGACTTCTAAGGCAAGCAGAGGGAAGGATGGAACCTAAGGAACGGCTTGACACGATGTTAAGACGAGGAGAGATAAGTTTGAGTGACAAGGCTCGATCGGAGATGAACTTGATGGCGTTGACATGCTCTTGCAAGCTTAGTTTCTCGATCTTGGAAAGGCGGATCTTCGTAGCGATGTCACGATTTGTTTTCCAGTGAGTAGGAAAGGGGAAAGGAATCCCTTCCTCTCATCGAACAAAAAAGAACCTCTCCTTCCACCTCTTGATGGAGGAGGGGTTATCAACTATGAATTTCATTCAAGGAGCGGTTATCAACTATGAATTTCATTTGAGGAGCGGCCATAAAGGTGTATCATGCCTCAGACCGATTGATTGTAGTGCCTCGAAGCATTTTCAAGAATAGTCAAGCATGAGGAAGGATAGACTTAGCTCAATAGCATGTGTGGAAAGACATATGAGGTTCCTCCATCAATTGGGAGCAATTTGGGAAGGCTCAAATCTAAGAACTTGAAGATAGTATATACAAGATGGGGGAGGGGGAGATGTATACTCGGCTCCAAGGCCTGTTTGTACACTATCAAACAGTTCAGTGGTGCATGGTGAGTAGGAAGGTTCCTCGGCACGATGTACTCATAACCCTTAGTAGGGAGAAGAAACCTATGTTCAAGAACCTCAATGGCCTCAATCTCGAGCATTGAGAGATCCTCAGTAAGGTCTTCGAGGAGACCCTCAGACTCTTAAGTCCTCGGGCTCCATTGCTACAAGCTTAATTGATTGAGAAGAGGCCTCAACTTTCTTGACTAATTTCACTCGTGACACAAGAATAGGCCTAACTCTACTTGAATCTGAGCTCTCAAAACTACTATTGGTTTTTGGATATGATGTAGATGCACTAAATGACCTATTCTGGGAATCACTAGATGAAGACATGCTTATTGGGGGAAAGACGAGCAAAGGAGATGGAATGACTGAATAGGAGATGCCGAGCAAGGAGTAGTTAGAGCAAGTATGGAGAAAGTAAGGAAATGAAATTGGAGTAGGGGAAAGCCTCTTATAGGGTTCGAGAAGGGAGGCAAACAGTTTTGACCCCCTTTCCCTTTCCTCCTGGAATAGTGACATGGTAGGATATGAAATATCCCATCTAAAATGTCTAAGCAAGAGAAAGAAAGAAGAGAACGCAGAGAGGTGCTAGGCAGAAGGTCGAACCTGAAAAAACTCTTACGCCTAAGCAAGATTAGCTATAGGAGTTGGGGGGCAAGTGATAGGGCTAAATAATCAACCTCCCTTGGTCAAGCCTATGTGCCACATGCCCCAAAGCTAGCGAAACAAGTGGACCACTAAATAAAAGGCATGTGGTGGAGATCCAATCAAAGTGGACCATCACCGTGTGGCACACTAGCATGACAACCTCTGCAGTTAATAAGCATGGTCCAACAGAAGTGCCCTGACCCCCTAAGCTCATGCCCAGGCCATGCTTAGCCATGTCCTAGATGGGACACCTGACAGAAATCATGCTCAAGCCATCCTCACACAAACTATAAAAGCCCTTGACTCTTTAATGGCAGGTATGCATTAAGTCCTCCTCTACTTGTTACTTTGCTCGTCCTCCTAAAACCAAGTACTAACTTGACCTTTGGATTGTACACCGAGGGAGAATAGCCTTGACATCACAGGGAATTACTTGGTGTTGGTGTGGGTCCCACTTTTCAACAACATCACGCCTCAAGAACACAAAAAGAAAAATTGAGCATCTTACTCTAATGTCATGTAAGAGTTTTGAAGGGTTGAGAGTCGCACAAGAAAAAATCTTGATAAAAATTAAGTTGGATAGCCTTGACTTAACAAAGGTAACCTCAATGCATGAGGCTCCCCCACTTTAGGTGGGTTAAGAGTAGGTCGTATTTGTACATTTAGCTTTACCCTTTCTTTGCAAAGAGGTTATTTCAACAACTCAAAACTATGACCTTCTAGTCACAAAGGAACAATGTTACCTTTGTTACCAAGGCTCTCACTCATAGCCTTTGACTAACAAAATAAAGAAAAACGAAGGGACTTAAAACCTCCTTTGTGAACAAGATGATTTGCAAAGGTTACTCTAGATGCAAGGATGATTCCACCTTACCTCATCAGAGGAGTTGCAAACTTAAGTTTGAGGAGATGCTTCTCAATCAATTGTCTGTGTCATTACTCAATCACTGGCTAAATCTTGTTTCCAAAGGCTATTATGGCTTGGTAACCAAAAGGATAAGAATCTTATTTATTGTTGCTTGAAGGCTTGTGAATGGATGAAGGAACAATGTCACAAGTTCAGTACTGCAGAAAGAAGCTTTGGAATGCTCACAAGTTGAGAAGACTTAACAATTTACAAGCTTTATTCAATCAATCATGGTGATTGCATGCTGATTATGGAGAGAATTTTAGTTCGAGCATGCATTTCTTGATTGATTGCCTTCTGTTCTAGATCTGGATGGCCATCTCTAAGAAATTTTGCTCTCATTGGCTTCCCGTAACAAATCAGTTTCCTTTTCTGTCAAGGATATGCCACATCCTGGCAACATTTTTCCAACGGTAATCCTGCAGTCCCTACTATCTGGGCACCTCTATCCATGCTTTGGCTACAGTGGCTATTAGACTGGATCTTCTGCAATGTGTTGTTCACCTGGGCATGGTTTTCCCACACTTATCCTACAATGGCTACTAGAATTCTTCAATCTTGGTAGAAGCATTGTGAGGGACGCCATGGTGCACCTTGCCTAGGGTTGTTTTTGGGAATCTTTGAAATGGCTGTCAAACCCATGCATGCTAACCTTTGGTCATTCTTTGTGTGTGTGTGTGGGGGGGGGGGGGGGGGGGGGTGCAGTTCAGCAAGTTTCAAGTAAAATCATGAAATATAGTGGCTAAAACATCATGTTTTGTTATTTGAATTTCCATTTACAACAATAGTCCAATGGACTTAACAAAAATATTTATCAGTTGGGTCTTATACCCTTGGCTGTTTTTCTTATTCTTTTTTTTTTTTTTTTGTCTAGTCTATACCCTTAGCTGCTTTGTAAGTGATATGTTTTGCAACTTGCAATTTATTACACATGTTTATTACTTAGCTACCATGCAAGCGATTTCTTTGTGTCTTGCAATTTATCACAAAATGTTTACCACCTCTCGAATGTCAAAGAACTTGCCTTGGGTGAGTGGTTTAATTTTTTTACTCCAAACTCCCTCTTTCTTACAGCTGAATCTTGTCTACAGTCTTGGGTGGGAAAATTGCCTGAATATCCTCATCCTGTGGCATCTTCAATATCAAGCAGAATGATGGTGGAACTTGGAATGCTGACTGCTGTGATGGCTGCAGCAGCTGTTCTTGTGGGAGGATTTCTAGCTTCGGCAGTGTTTGCTGTGACAAGCTTAGTCTTTGTGGTGGCCGTATATGTTGTATGGCCTGTGGCCAAACCATTTCTTAAGCTTTTCCTTAGTCTCGTCTTCAGTATTTCTGAAAGAGTGTGGGATAATTTTCTTGATATTTTCAGTGATGGAGGGGTTTCCTCTAAATTGTATGAAGTTTACACTTTTGGGGGTGTGTCTGCCAGTCTCGAAATGCTTAAACCAATCATGTTGGTGTTTTTGACCATGCTTCTTCTTGTCCGTTTTACTCTTTCAAGAAGACCTAAGAACTTCAGAAAATGGGTGAGCTTTACTTGCTTCCCATATTTTTGACGTCATTGCATTTTGCAATGGATTTGGTCCATCTCTTATTTGTGCATTCTCTTCATTGTACAGGATATATGGCAAGGCATCGAATTTTCTCAATCTAAGCCACAAGCTCGTGTTGACGTCAGTTTCTAACCATTACTTCAGTGTACCTTCTTGTTTAAACTTCTTTCAGAGTCAGATAAATCTTCCATTCTGCTTGTCATCATATATATATTTTTTAACTTTTAATTTATGATGTTCCTCTAGGGTTCAACTGGAGTTACATTTAATGATGTGGCTGGGATTGAGGAAGCGGTGGAAGAGCTCCAAGAGGTTTTTTTTTTAACTGCTTTTCTTTCCGTTCTGTGAGGGAACAATATCTTTCAAGACTCTTGTTCTTTTATTCAAAGCCACTTGTTAGAAAAAAAAAAAATGTTAATTCACTCTAATGTCAACTAAAGGGCAGTTCATTGGTAATTTTATTTTTATTTCACTATGTATAAATTATGGAAAACTAAATAATTGTTTCACTTGCTATTGTGCACTATCAGGTGTTTATTTGGTCCCGTTAATTTTTAGTGGTATTTTTCAACCCTTTGCTTCTTGTTTTTATACATTCCCCCTCCCCCTATAATGATTGTGTGTCGGATTCTTGGTCCTCTGTTGCAATGCTACAATTTCAAGAATCCTCTTTTGCAATGCTACAATTTCATTTTCGTGAATGAATATTACTTTTCTGTCTAACTTTTAGACTTTAAACTCTATATCAGCTTTACAAACCTAATAAATTTTACTTTATATTCTCCAATTAGTTGGTGAGGTATTTGAAGAATCCAGAGCTATTTGATAAAATGGGAATAAAGCCTCCTCATGGAGTCTTATTGGAGGGCCCTCCTGGATGTGGGAAGGTTGGTAATTTTGTTCGATTTTGCAAAATTTTGGCTGTTAAATTTTCTGAAATGTTGAAAATAGAACTGCTGCTTTCACAGACCTTGGTTGCCAAAGCCATAGCTGGTGAAGCTGGTGTTCCATTTTACCAAATGGCAGGGTCAGAATTCGTTGAAGTTTTAGTTGGGGTTGGTTCTGCTCGTATCAGGGATTTGTTCAAGAGAGCTAAGGTGATAATTTCTTTAGAGTAGAAGATAACTTAATTGTTATTATACTCTGCAAGATGAAGTATTTATGAATAGAACGGGAATTCTAGAAGAAAAGAAAATTATCTGTCTTCTGAAATGTTAGATTATTCATGCACTTCCCCTTGTTTGAGTCTGTATTAAATGTGTGAAAGGAAAATGGTAAATGTAATTTGTTTATAGTTATTTGTAAATATGAGCAGACTTAATTACCTCGTTTCTATCAAGTGTGGCTCAAATTTTCAAATATCAAAGAAGAATTAAACTTTGCTGTCCTCCTAAATATTGTCTATTATACTTATTTGCCTCTTGTACCGTACCTCCTTGCATACAATACCAATCTAGATAAAGGTCTTCTAACATTTGGGTCCTAAAGAAGAAAAAATGGAGGTTGCTTTGAGTTTGATGGATTAATTATATCCCCTTAATCTTATTAATCTTTTATATTGGTTAAATTATTTTTGAACCAACTTCTTTTATATTTGAATGTAAATTGGGTTCCTGGAATATGTTTCACTTTTTCTCATTCATGGTCTTGATATGAACAAAAGATTATTTAAATAATAGGAGGGCATTGGTTTTTGGGTGTATATTGCATGTTTTCCTTTCTCATATAATTTAATGTGATATAAGGTGCTCATCAGATGCATTGACTTCATGGCAATTTATATACTTAATTTTGAGGTCATTAACAATGTATAGATTCCCTTTGCAGGTAAATAAACCTTCAGTAATTTTTATTGATGAAATTGATGCATTAGCTACAAGGTACGAGAATTCTTGTCAATACATTCTATAAGTCTCTTAAAATTGATATTTCATCATTTCCATGTTTTACAGATATCAATTTCAAATATCCCTTTAAAATTAAAAAGGCAGTTGTATAGGACAGTTATAAGATTATCTTTCTTGTATGGCTTGAAATGTTGTGCAATTAAGTATTAACTTATGCATAATATGAGTGTAACTACAATGAGTGTGTTACCGTTGATGTGTGGTTGTACAATAAAAAAACAAAATTAGAAATGATATTATCCATAATAAGTTGGTGTGGTGTGTATTAAAGATTAGATGCGCAAAATGCAATTAAGATGGTTTGGATATGTGAAAAGAAAACAAATAGATGCACCCATGAGATGAGTGGATGAAACATAAGAAATTTGTAACTAGAGAGATAACCCCCAATAAAACTTCATAGGAAGCCCTTGGGTACAACGTGGTGTATATTAATTGTTATATTGTTATATAGAATATATGGCCATAGATAGAGATGATGGAGAGATAAAATTCATGTAGTCATCGCTACATAGTTGGATTAAGGATTATGATGATGAGACATCATATTCATATACATGTACTAGCAATTCACCTTTGCAATACATGGAGTAAAGTAACTTATATTTTTAATGAATACTATGTTAAATAATCTTATACATGGATGTATGTAGGTTAAATGGAATTATAAGTTGATTTATTAATGGATGAATTCTAATTATAATAATAAAATGTATTATGATTTTCCTTTGGCTAAATTATAAAAAAAAAAAAAAAATACTGAACTTTTAGGCTTGTTACAGTTTTAGAGAGAAATTTTAATTTTTGCAATTCACTAACCAAACTTTTAGGTTTGTTACAATTTTATAATGAACTTTTGATTTTTGCAATTTACTTATTAAACTTGTAAGTTTGTTACAATCATAGAATTCCATTAGGAACTCTTAAGCCTTTATAGTGAAATGATGACTTCGTGGATGAGTTGGACAAAGAAAAATATGATATGAATAGTAATGAGGCTTTTAATTGCCATGCCATTTCTGCAACATAGTTCTGATTTTTTATTTATAAAAAACAAAACAAAAAACTGAAGAAAAAGCCACTCACCGTCCACGTCACGTTTCTTTTTCTTGTCCATCTCATTTGCCAAGTCATCATTTAACAGTAAAGGCTAACAGTTCCTAATTGCATTCTATTGTTGTAAAAAACTTTTAAGTTCAGTTGGTGAATTGCAAAGATTAGAAGTTTGTTATAAAATTGTAACAAGCCTAAAAGTTTGGTTAGTGAATTGCCAAAATTAAAAGTTAGTTCTTAAATAGAAACAAACCTAAAAGGTTAGTTTTTTTTTTTTTTTTTTTTTGTAATTTACCATTTTTCTTTTGTCATACTTTAGTGAATTTACTATCAATTTAGGGGCTGCATCAATATATTTGTAATTATTGTGTTTTTATGCTTACAGTGTGCTAACCTGGGGAACTAGTTTATATTTATATTCATGATCATAATGTTATTTAATTTACAAAATATATAAGTAGATTTTTTATCTTATAACAGAATCAAAATTCTGTTTCAGTAAAATGATCTCTGTAATATCTAGATTTACAAAATAACATTTTCAAATCTGTTATTTACTTATGTGTCCATCTTGGCCAATAGCTTTATAGGAACTAATTATTAAGTTATTATTTGGCTAATTAATGTTAATAGCAGATGAAATAATGAACTAATGCCTGAATTTCTGAAGGAAAAAATCAGCAAAAATAATAAGGAAAATGCTGCAAGTCTCGGGTGGGTGGCTAAAGATGGATCAATCATCCAAGAAGATGAAAAGATTATCGAGGATGCTACTCACAAAATTAAGGAATGATACTTAAAATAAAGAAGTGAATGTTATATTCTGCAATTATAACTCCCTTTGAAGTTGAAGAAGTTTCGACAGATGAATTTAGGACTAACTTTGTTATATGGCACAAAATGATGGGTAGTAAAGCACCACCATGTTTGCAACATGAGTGTAACTGAGTAAAAATATTAGGATGGATGTGCAACCATATAAGAAAGGACAAACTTAAAAATGAAATTACCTATAATACAGTTGGAGTGGCTTCTATCAAAAATAAGATGTATGAGACGCAATTAAAATAGTTTAGTTAGTGAGAGACAAACTAGATGCTCCTATGAGGAAAGTAGATTAAATGGAAAAAAGGATGTAGCAGAAGAGTTCAGAGTCTCAAAGAAAGATTAAGAAAAGCTTGATGGGAAACTCCTAGGCATGATGAGTTATAATGACCTTAAAGAAGTTATGCCCATAGATAGAGATGATTGGTGAGTTAGAATCTATCTAAGCCAACCCTACCCCAGTGAGATTAAGGTATGGCATGTTGATGTTTCTGTAATAATGATTTTTATGTGATACTGATTTGAATTATGAATGTCATTATCAGGGAAACATAAAGTTAAAATCATAGTAATAAATACTTGTTAGGTGATTCAGGACATTGGCAGTTCTGATTATTTCTAAGCAGTTTTCAATTTCTTCCATTTAATGTTTGCATACCGACAACACAGTGACATCTGTTAATCTTTATGTTATGATTAGACGTCAGGGAATATTCAGTGAATCCACCGACCACCTATACAATGCTGCTACTCAAGAAAGGGAGACTACATTGAACCAGCTTTTGATAGAACTGGATGGATTTGATACAGGCAAAGGTGTTATTTTTTTGGGTGCTACAAATCGTATGGACTTGCTAGATCCTGCACTTCTTCGACCAGGTCGTTTTGACCGTAAGGTTAGTATAATAGGCTAAGCTGGTGTTTGTGGTTCTGCATCAACTTTGTTTACAATGAGTGGGTGGTTATGGTTGTTTTCACTGTCTCCTGTAGATAAGAATTCGTCCTCCAAATGCAAAAGGGAGATTGGAAATTCTGAAAGTTCATGCACACAAGGTTAAATTGTCAGGATCTGTTGATCTGTCCAGTTATGCTCAGAACTTGCCAGGTGTGCAGTTTTGCTGATATATCTTTGGCAGTGTAACATTTCTTGTACACAATAAGCCAGATAAGGTTGCTTCAAGCAATAGTAAATGGTTCTGTTCTAAGTATTATTTATGTCTATAATGTGTGTAACAATTACCAATCTCTATTCCGTGGTTCATTAGTCGCATTTATGTCCAACATGTGAGTACCCATGTCTGAGTTATATCCCCAAAGTCATCACAAGGAATCACATTTGCAGGCGGCCATAAGGATTCATGTTCATCATGTGTTTGCGTTAAGATGGAAGATCATTATAGTTCTTCCTGGTTTTGAGAATTGCATGGCCAACTATAAGGATTATACTTGAACCTGTTGTTTCAATACCTGAGCTACCGTCTTCTGGTTTGTCAGGATGGACGGGAGCAAAGTTAGCTCAGCTGCTCCAAGAGGCTGCTCTTGTGGCAGTAAGGAAGGGACACGATTCAATTCTTCAGGCAGATGTGGATGACGCAGTTGACCGACTTACAGTAGGACCTAAACGTGTTGGGATAGAGTTGGGTCATCAGGGACAATGTCGCCGAGCTACCACAGAAGTGGGAACTGCAATGACTGCTCATCTGCTAAGGCAGTCTGAGAATGCAAAAATTGAATTCTGTGATCGCATATCAATTAATCCTCGTGGCCAGGTCCTCTCTGCTACCTTTTTACCTTCTTTTTCTTTGTTATTTTTGTTTCTGTTTTCCTAAAAGAAGTGGCAACACAAGAGGAAAAAGGAAAAAGCAATGGGGCGGCCAGTTCTGCTAATGTACTACCCTGTTGGACAATTATCTTTAGAACTCAAAAAAACTTGGTTGATTGAAATCTACAGAAACTTTATTAGACGTTCTACAGATCCAACCAGCAAGAGCATCTGCAGCAGCATTGCATCTAGGAGTGTTTACCAAACTACATTCTTTATCTTGTAGGGGGTAGAACTTTCAAGCATAGCTAACATGCTGATAGTAGGCCTTAACTGATTCCAGTAAAAGCCACAGACAAGCCTTAATCTCCACTGCCACAATATTGAGCAATTACACCAGCAGCCCTATAGACATTCCTGATAGCAACATGAAAGTTAATCTGTAAGGATTGTGGGAACTAATAGACAACATGAGTAGATAATCAATCAAACTCATCATCAATCCCCAATACCAAGAGTCCATCCTTGAGACAGAAGGAATAGTGATCTTCAATATTTGAGCCATGCATACCTGATCGAACGATTGTTGAAAGTTCTCGGTTTTCAATCCTTAAAATATCCCAATTGATCATATTGGCCAACTTGATTGACTTTGGGGAACAATTCTGGTGACCTCTAGGTATAAACTGAGGAAGATTAGGAACCCAAGGAGCAGCCAATACAAATATTTTGATAGCTTCTCTGTTCCTTTCTTTCATTTGCCCATTATTACTGCGAGGTCCATTTAAGATTTTGATGTTCACTTCTCTTGTAACCATTGCCTTTACTTTCCCCATTGGCTAATCATAAAATTGATACAAACTTCTGTAATGCACTAATTGATGGGCACAACTATATCCATTACAGTAGTCAATATATTTACTGTTGGATTTATCAACTCATTTCTATTTCCATGATTAGAGACTGCTGCTGTGTTGATTTCTGTGCAAATGGGTATCATGTTTGGTTGAATGAGATTTTTAGACATCATTCATTTTGTTTCTTATCATATATTTCTTATTAGTGAAAGTTATATGTGCAGACGTTGTCCCAAGTTGTTTTCCATAGACTTGATGATGAATCATACATGTTTGAGCGTCGGCCACAATTGTTGCACCGCCTTCAGGTGGGAGCTTTAGTTTAGCAGGCTTCACATTCACTTGTTCTTTTTCCTTTTTTTCCTGAATTTATTTATATTTTTCCATCATATTTTTTATTTAAAGGTATTACTTGGAGGGAGAGCTGCTGAAGAGGTGATCTTTGGACAGGATACATCAAGGGCATCAGTTAACTACCTCGCTGATGCTTCTTGGCTTGCTCGTAAAATTATCACAATGTAGGTTTTCAAGAATTTATTCCATTTTAATGATCTCTCTTTCATTTCCATTATTAGTGCTTCTCTTCTTCCACCAGATGGAATCTGGAGACTCCCATGGTAATACATGGAGAACCACCTCCTTGGAGAAAAAGAGTTAAATTTGTGGGCCCAAGGCTGGACTTTGAAGGATCATTGTATGATGACTATGGCCTGATTGAGCCCCCAATCAACTTCAATTTGGATGACGAAGTAGCAAGGAGGACAGAAGAATTAATGCATGAGATGTATGGAAAGACGGTCACTCTCCTGAGACGGCACCATACAGCTTTGCTGAAAACTATTAAGGTATATAGTGGACATAGAGGTCAAGTTTCTGTCTTCCAACTTTATTTATGTATTGTTTACTTGTTTTGGCCAACCACTCACACTTACGCTTTTCACCATCAAGGCATGCTGTTGAAGTTAAGGAAGACACCTGGGGACACTAGTTTGTAGTACAATTCTCTATTTAGTGTCAGACTAAACTTTGGTAGTGAAAATTTTGAAAATGTTAAAAGGTTATACCCATGACGCTGTAGATTATCTAATTCCAAAACAAGAAACACAGTCCTGCCACGGCAGCTGGGGCTCTGTTACCAGTGAGCTCTCTTTGATATGTTGCTAAGACAAGTATTTTTCACATATTCAGGACCCTTTCCGCTTATGAAGGGTATTCTATGAGTGACATTGCAAGCATGAACCTATACAACATTTCTTGTTATTCAAATTATACCCTGGAAATAAATGTCTTGGTTTAGGAGTCGTGTTATTCTCTCGCTAGAGGGCTGCATCAAGAAGTGCATCTAGCATAAAACTTTGCCACACTGCTCTTTTGCATAGAATTGTATTGTAAATGTGACTTTTAGAAGTCAATTGACATGAATACCAACTCCAACTTGGTTAAGGATAAGATGCACTTGGTGGTGGTGGGGGTTTGGGGGCCATGTTGATGCGCTATTATATAACTGACTGATCAAGGCTGCCGTTCATTTGTGTTTGCAGGTTCTTCTTAATCAGAAGGAAATCAGTGGAGAAGAAATTGACTTCATTCTGAGAAGTTACCCGCCACAGACCCCCACAAGTCGTATTCTGGAGGAGAAAGATCCCGGTAGCCTTGCATTCTTTAAAGAAGAACCAGGTCGAGAGGTGGAGTATAGCTTGATGACCCCAGTTCAAGGAGAAAGATTGTGATTGATACAACACTTGGGGGTGTTTGATTGGAATTGTTTTCTATAAAAAATGTCATTAATGAAAAAAATTTCATGCTTGCATGTTTGATTGCTTAATAGTTTTTATGAAAAATTTTCTTGATATAACATATTAAGACATGTTTTGATCCATTTTTCATAGAAATTTGTAACTAGGGAGGAGGTGGAAATTATTTTTGTTGGGATTTTGTAAAGGGCTGGCACACAGGTCATATTGTTTATTTGTTGACGTTGAATATTGTTGTGATCCATCCCCTCCCTTTGTCCATGCTCTCTCTTTGTTTGTGTGGATGCATTATGATCAGGGTTGCCAGAACCATACATGAAAAGAGTTGTGTGCGCATCTTTACTTATATTGGCTGGCTGTCTATCACTGTTGATTACACAATGGGGACTGGTTCCCTTGAGAATACCTATTCTATTCTAGTATACAAGCATATGAGTAATACTAAACTTTTGAATTTATTAAAAAAAAAATCATTTTGTTTTCAAGAGTGGTTCAATTGATGATCCACCTATTAATGGAAAACAAACTTATCCATGATCTTACTTGATTGTCAACAAGACTCACTTTGCGCCCAAAGATCTTCACAAGAATCTTCCAAACCAAACCATATAAGCTCCCAAATTTCTCAACTATAGTTTTTGCTAAACAAAACCACTTCACTATTAAACTTGCATTTCAAGCATGTACTTGCCCATTATATGTATATATGTATATGTATATGTACAAAACAAGCAGCCCAAAAACACATTGGATTGGAACCATGGCAGTCCCCTCCAAGCAGGCAAGGCAAAATGGTCCCAAGAACAAGGGGTGGGGGGAATGAAAAAATACGCATCGTATCAGAATACAAAGGGGCGAACTTGCTATTATTCTCTACCAAAGTATCATCTCTCTTTTATTTTGTATATATGGATCTTATTTTCTCTTCTTTCCATCACACTAGTCTATTGGTACTTTCTTTCCGTGCGTATCTGTTTTGTCTGTGCTGTATGATGTTAAGCTGCATTGCTGACTGCAAATACATCCAAAAGAGAGAGAGCCTGCAAAATTTAAAATTTAAAGCAATTTAGCATTAACTGCATTGCTGAATTGAGAGAAATTTCCACTTATAAAAGAAGGAAGAGCCTCTATAAAATTTGAACTCATAAATATGCTCTTTATTTATTTATTATTTACCTCTGGAATGCTGAGTTCGAGGCGGAATTTGGGGCCATCATAATGATGGAGGATTGGTCTGAAGGAGTCCTCTTCCAATGGCTCACACACTTCCCTCGTCACAACACGCACCTGAAGAAGATTGAGGAGCAGAAGAAACAAAAATTTACAGTGAATTGGTTATTCCATTTGTCAAATTACAGCAGAGCCAGAGTTTCAGCAAACAAGAAAGAAACTACTTATCATCACTCCAATTAGCATACCTGAGCGGGGAATCTCGATTCACCGGGGTTCTTTTTGTCCTCCCATGCTGTCGGATCAATATTTGTTCCTCCAAAGCTTGCTGCCTGAGAGTATATCATAAGCAACTTTGTTATGGTGCACAGATCAAACACTAACTAATTTTAGAAGTACAAACTTGAGAAGATGAGGATTAATAATCTCTGGATGAAATATTGGACCCTGCAATCCAGTCCGTGCTTGATGCTCTAAATATGCTTAGTCATGGACAATTCAAAACACTTTGGAATAGAAGTCATTTTGAGAACTTTCCAAATTTCAAATTTGTTTAAACTGCGAAACATTTATGAATTGGGATTCATTCCAAAGCAAAATATGATACGCGAGTACTCCACAAACCGGGATTCCAGTCTTCTCTAGAGTGATTTAGAGTCCTCACCAACCAGACTTTAAGGAATTGCTTTTTTTTTTTTCTTTTTTAAGTACTAAGTTCAGAAGAATGGAAGAAATACAAACCTCAAAAATCCCATGAAGTTGGTGGGTGGAATAGTTGTACAGGAAAAGGGGCAAGCCTGGGGTAATTGCTCGGACTGAGTCCCGATAGCGCGGAGGCAAACCTGGGAGATTCATTGAAAGAAAACACCAATTAAGAAAAGCATGTCATAAGAAGCAGAGATTAATGCTAACAATTCTTAATTACTAAAGATATTAATCAAATTAACAAACTTTTCAACTACTACAAATCATGGAAGTAAAACCCACATATTCTAGTAATATACTCTACTTACAGAAAAAAAAAAGAAGAAGCTTGATTTCGTTTTGCATGAGAAATTGTCCTTAAATTATCCAATAATGATCATACATGTAACCACATGCAGATTGGACCCAACTCTTCCATTCACTTTATTCAAGTGTTAATAACCATTTCAAACTTGGAATTCGAAGCATTTATCACTAAAATCGACTAATTAGTTGGATAAGATGCGATAAATCGATCTAAACCACCAATCCAGACCACAAGAAGGGGTCTAAAGTTCTGAAAAGCCAGAAAAGGAAAACAAACTGCATAGGAAGATAACGGGGGAAAACGTACCAAAAAGCTGCCTTCTGAGATTCTCTTGCATCGTATCGTTGTTGCAGACAAAGATATAGCCACCGATGGTTTCATTTCTTGGCAGGGCCTCAGATGCTGGAAGCGTCTTGAACCTCTTTTCCACACTGTTTTTGTCATTGTTATCTTTGTTGTTGTTGTTGTTATTCCCGTTCCTGTTCTTCTTCCCACTCTTTAGACTATGGTGATTTTGATGATGATGATGATGGCGATCATCTTCACCCTTACCAGTCCCACTCTTAATCCCCTTGGAATTGAGAACAACATTACCGTTGTTGTTGTTATTGTAATTCAAAGTAGGCGAGTGCTTTGAATAAATCCCTTTATTGAACCCACCGTTAAGCCCAATCACGTTCTGCTGCTGGGACAACCCGCCTCCAATCGGTCCAAAACCAGACGAAGCCAGCTTCCATCCGTCGTTGAACCCGTTGAGATCGGAGCCACCAATCTTCCAACTATGGTTGAACCCATTAAAATCCAAATCATTCTGCTTAAAATTGTTTGAGGAATTGGAGCCACCAATCTTCCAACTGTGGTTGAACCCGTTAAAATCCAAGTCGTTCTGCGTCAAATTGGTGGAGGAACTATCGGAGCCCCCAATCTTCCAACTGTGGTTGAACCCGTTAAAATCCGAGTCGTGCTGCTTCAAATTGGTGGAGGAACTATCGGAGCCACCAATCTTCCAACCGTGGTTGAACCCATTAAAATCCGAGCTGTGCTGCTTCAAATTGGATGAGGAATTCCAGCCATCGCCATGATTATTAACATCGGAGCCGCCGACCTTCCAAGAATGGTTGAACCCATTGAAGTCCGACGAGTCCTTGGGCCTCAGATTGCTGGGTGGGGTGACGTCAGGATTGAGCTCGCCGCCGACCCTGATATCGAAGTTGCGTCTCTCCTCCGGCCTCTTGAACACATAGGAATTGCTCCAAATGGAGTCATTGAGGGAGAGATTGACCAAGTTGTTGGTCTGGACCCTGAGCTGATCGCTGAAATTCCGGAAGGATTGCTGATTGTTGTCCATCTCAACGTCTGCTAATTAAAATCCGAAGTCAAATCGAGAGAGAGAGAGAGAGAGATGATTTGGTAAGTGTGTAAATTGGGTTTGGTTTGGGTAGATTGATTAGATAGATGTGTGGAGGAGCGAGTAAATGGATGAGATGGGTATGGAAACGGAAGGGATTAGAGATATATATATATATACACACAGATATAGGAAGAGCGAGAAGAAAGTTCCGGGAAGGTTGAGGGGGAAGATAGCGTGGAGGTGTTTTTAGTCAAAGCGGTGTTTTTTGTTTAATGGCAGTGTAGTTGAGCGAATAAGAGAGCGATGACGAAGACGCAGAGAGGACAGGCACAGGGAGTGAAAACGCGTTTTGTTAACAGAGAGAGAGAGAGAGAGAGAGAGAGTAATATGTATCGTGGGGAGGAAAGAGTGGGGCAAATGGCAATGGGTCGCGGTCGTCGGGTGTGGGGTTGTCTCAGACTCAGTATCATTCTAGAAGGCCTCACCGTTCACATTTTGATTTGATTTGGGCTCTTCTCTCTCTTTCTTCTCTTTGCTTAGCTGTTAAGGCAAGCGCTCCTGTCCTCAGTCATTACCCGCTATTTGTACACGCGTCGCCACTGCGTGTCACCCCACCCTACAAGGCGCCGTGCCTGTTGTGGCCTTTTTCTTTTCTTTTATCGTTATTTTTTCTACCCATAAAACGAAAAGGTTTGGGTGGGTGGGTGGGTGGGTGAGACAGGAAGGAAGGAAGGAACCAAGCAAGCCTTCTAATTGGACGGGAATTATTAATAAGCAGGGTTTTTCCTTCCCCCCCCCCCCCCCAAACTCAACCCAAAAAAAAAAAAAAAAGTTACCTTCCTCGTAGTAAGACTCAGACATGAGACAAAACTTTAGGAGCTGTGGAAATTTTTTTTGTTTTCTATTTTTAGTTTTTATCTCTATTTCTGTATTTTCTTTTGTTAAAAATTAAAAAAAAAAAAAAAAACGTATTCATCCTTGTTAAATATGAAACCAGTTTTAATCTTTAGAATACGAGAAAACATATTTAAAATTAAGATTGCAATCGAATCGAGTTAAATCAAACTTTGTTGAAGTTAGGCTTGGATAAAACTCTGCTCAAGCTCGAATTCGATTCATATGAACCAAGCTCGTTAAAAGGTTGACAAGCAAAACTTGAGCTTGAGCTCGAGTTCAAACTCTACATAAACTCGAGGTCGTACTCGTCAAAATCAATTATTTTGCTTAAATCTAATTTATTATTTTATTTTTGCAACGACCCGCCTCTCGAAACCTCTGTTAGCATAGTAGATTTGTGAGAGAGTCATTAATAGAATGATACAAAAGCAACTTAAATCAAAGCACCATTAACGTACCACATAAGCTCTCATTTTAGACACTACAACATAGAAGTAAGCATATAGATTGAGATAAAAGATACATCCTCTGAATATAATGCATCAAGCCACTAACACAAAATATACATATACCCTCAAGGCATAAGAGCCTAGCTAGCTCTGACAATTCAACCCAAAAATTTTCAAGACCTTTACATAGGTGAGATTTGTACATATCTATTGAAATAAAATCAGCCTCTATTAGACTCGCCATCAGCCTTATCTTCACCTTTACTTGGAACGATGGAAAGTAAAAGTGAGTCACAAGACTTAACAACTATATAAAAAGAACAAAAAATGGTTACGCCCAGACTTCTCCTGAACATCATGCATATCATGTCGTATATTAAAACACGCCCTAATCTCGTATACATAAACGACACACAATCCATATCATGTCATATGTCATATCACAACCTATGCCATATGATTATGTATCATGATACCCATCCGTAACATAAATGCATGGATACACATATATAGTCCTTGGGGTCCACGAAAGATGCACACATTGGCGCCTAATACCCTATATATAAACTTTTCAGTAGCCAAGGACAGGCTACCAAATTAATAACATGAGCCCAAGGCTCCCGTATCACATCTACCAACATCATATCTACCACCGTCATCATTACGTGCCAAAACACTCACAATCACATCACGTCAAGCCCCCGTGTAGCATCTCGGTAATTAGCAAACAGATAATATTATTAATTACTATATTTGAGGTGATTATTGAATATTTGTGTATTTAAGGGGGAGATATTAATTTAATTTTTTTTAAATAAATTAATGGGAATTTATGGTATTTTGTGGGTGTAAAGGATAAGCTGGGAATCGGGATAGTTGACTAGAATGAGTGTCGCGCCAATATGCAGTATGGGTGGTGGCAGCCAAGCGGTTGAGCGTGCGAGTTGCTGGGAGGAGATCAAGGGATCAAATCATGATGGGTGCAATGCTGGGAGTGTTGTTTTTAGTAAGGCAGCCTCAAAACCTCAAAATAATAGCCTAACATTAATGGTTGCAGCTAGCGTAATCAGGAGACTTGCGGTACAGCTGGTTGCTCGTGCGCATGCGCATGAGGGGGAGCTGGGATCGAATCCAAGGGGGAACAGGCACGCACATGGCTGGTTTCCAGAAGAAATCTGGAATTTTCTAGCAAGGAGGCGCCCAAAACGGCGCCGTTTTGGAGGGTGGAGGTGGTCCTGATAGCTGCCACGCGGCGGCCTCTGGTAGCCTTCTTCTTTTGGGAGCATTCGGGGTGAGGGGATTAAGGGGAGAAGGAAGGCACACAGAAGCTGTAAAATCAAGAGAAATTCAAAGTTAAATTTGGTTTAATGGAAGTTTAAATAATCAGGTAAGTAAGTAAATATATATTAATAATTTTGTATGGTTAGAATTTAATTTTATGTGTGATTTTATTAATTTTGAAAAGCTATATTATTTTATAGCATGTATTAGTTTGGCGGCATAGAATCTACTAATGCAAGCTTCTTTACTCCCTTTGTGAGTCTCCTTAGATTTATAAATTTCATCTCTTTCTTTAACCCAATTTGGTTACAAAGATTATTTGTGTGCATTATGGATATTTATTACGCGGATTAAATTAAATAGGAGATTTTTTGGGGTATTATTCAATAAGTGCTTACAAGGTATTATACTACCCTATTTCCTTAGGAATGGTACCGAACCTATTTGGGATTAAGTTCTTAGAGAGTTAGCGGGATTTAGTTGTGGTTATGATTTTTCGTGGGTGTGAGTCGTAATAACAAGAGGCATGAGCTATCATTCGGTTTGATGCCGTGTTGATCATTTGGTGACACTAGAGTGAACAAGTCAAGAGTGACTGTCGACTGGCTGTTCTTAGTCACGGATTATCAATCGGTACTGAGTTATTGTCGATCAACTCTGTTATTATATAATATATCATATGGGATTAAACTATTGTCGATCAACTCTGTTATTATATAATATATCATATAGGATTAAACTTACATTCATTGGAGTTCGTGTTTATATGCAATGAGAGTATGAGTATTGACATGAAAAGGTTTGTGTGAGGGTGAGACAGGAAGGAATGTAGCAACCCCCCACCTCAACAAAAAGGTAAATAAATAAATAAAAAGATACCTTCCACATAGTAAGACTCAAACATGAGACAATAAATAAAAAGATACCTTTCATTCATTAGGGCTGTGGAATTTTTTTTTTGTTTTCTATTTTTAGTTTTTATCACTATTTATGTATTTTTTTGTAAAAAATTAGAAAAAAAAAAAACGTATTCATCTTTATCAAATATGAAATCAGTTTTAATTTTTAAAAAATAAAAAAATATATATTCCAAATTAAGATTGTAATCGAATTAAATTAAACTAAATAAACTTGAATAAAATTCTGCTCAAATTCAACATCGAACTCGATTCATGTGAACCAAGCTCGTCAAAAGATTGATGAGCAGACCTCGGGCTCGAGCTCGAGCGCTTGCCAGCGAGCATGAGTTCAAGCTCAACATATTATATTACTTAAAGCTAATTTGTTATTTTATTTTATTATATACATATTATATTATATTAAATAATTAAATTAATATACGCAATAATTTAAAATATATTCAAATTAATTATGTTATTATAATAATTTTAATTTTGATAACTTTATATTAAATAATATATTTATAAAATTATAAATAAATGTATTACTATTTACTATATTTTATAAAAACCTTGTTATGTACTTTTAATTGAGTATGTTTACTAATCTCTAATCGAATATGTTTGCGAGTTTTAACGAGTCAAATTTTATTGAAGTGAAACTTGATTCGTTTATAAATCGAATTTTAAATTTAGGCTAAAACTCGACTTATTTACTTTAACAAACGAACTTTTGTTGAGCCGAACACCGAGTCACTCGCAAACGACTTGGCTCATTTGTGAACATGTTCAAAATCAAGAAATTTTTTATTTGGAAACATTAACTGAAAATAAACAAATCAAAATTGAAAACATTAATTAATAAATTAATGTTAATTTATCAAAAACAACAACCAAACAAATCCATTTCGGCTGCAAAGCTGAAAAGGCAACTCATGGTAGCGATAGATTTATGACAATTGGTGGCATGAAGTTAAAGAAGAAAGGTTGGCGACAAATTTGCCACGATCGGCAAATTAGGATATGTGATGATTGGTAGCAACGAGTTTGCAAAGCAAAAGAAAGAAGAATAGTCGCTGGAGGAAGCTAAAAAGTCTGCAATGATCGGTGACTCTTAGCGACGGTTAGGGACTCACGACAAGGGATTTGCAACGATGGCAATGAAGGACCTGTGAATCTGAAGAGGAAATTTGTAAGGTCAGTGCAGAAAAAAAGAAAGGACGATGACATGCACACGATGAACGATAAAGACAAAAGCAACGATCGGTGAGGCCTTAAGAGTGTCTCTGTTTTACTACCAACCAGGCCAAAGCTTTATTAACATAATTAGTAGAAGATTAATCACCATAATAATAATAACATAAAAAGGAATAAACATCTCTTAATTAACCCTAGTTAGTCTTCTTACTCCACCAAACACTAATCGTTGTCACCTCCTCTTTTGTTAACAACTTAACTGCCTGCCGACAATCTCCAACATGGCCTGCTAGGGTGTTTCCTAGCCACATCCATATATATATATGCCCACCCACACCTTCCATTGTTCAGTCACTGCCTTCCTTACTCTCTTTTCCTTGTCATACTGCCACCTTCATAATTCCCATATCTACTTTCTCATGAATGTTGGCTGTCATTGTCCCTCCTTACTCACTGATCCTCTCTATCTGTCAATAGCTCTTTTTGCCATTGACAACCCCATGCCTCTGTCCAACTCTCCCATTTGTTTCTCTTTTTCTCATCTATTTGTCTTTACTGTTGCATATAATGTTTTGCATTTGATATGATTTTGATGATGAAAAATAATTGTATTTTGATGATAAAATTATTTTGTTAATGGTTATTAACTTGGTACTCCAAATTATTTTTATATGTTCTATTAAACACCAAAATAAAAAATTAATTTCATCATGCAATCTAATCTCAAAAATCTTGTAATAAATTTTTTATAACATTTGAAATATTCTGTTTTATTTGGTTAAAATGTGCAAAAAAAATTATTTAAAAATATTTTTTATCGTTGCTACAGTTACCTACAGTAGCAAGTATAGTAAGCAAGATTTTACGAAAATAAATTATAAGAAAGCCTATAGAAGACACAATTGCAAAATTTGTAGGAGTCAATTTTCTATTTGTTCAAGTATGTAAATAAATCGCGAATACAGTCCAGGTAATAAATGCCCAAATTTCCTTCGGATCCCAATTCCAATATGATACAATGATGAATTGAATCTATTTGTAATCCACGTAAGATAGGAACGTAGATCACAAGGATTTGAATTCAAAACAATCAAGCAGACACTTATTCTCTTCATTTTGAAAAATAGGGAAGGTAGTTACTTAGAAAAACCTTACGTCCCATATTGAATTTTCAACAATGTATTTTGAATTGAAATGCGGAAAAACCTATTTAAATGAAGAAGTTCCAATCCTAGAGGGATACTATCAATCACTTAACGTCCATCCAATGCATCCGTTATGGTTATTTCGTATCCCTCTTTTTCTTTTAGTAAAATTTTGCTTACTATACTAGCTAAATAATATTACTATGGTTCAGGAAAAAATAACAATATCTACTCGAACACTACAGTGGAAGTGCATTGAATCAAAGGCAAGCAGTAAGTGTCTTTGTTATGGACGCTTTGTTTCGTCGTCACTTAGGAAAGGTCAAGCCAACACCATAAGCATTGCGGTGCGAAGAACTTTGCTTGGAGAAATTGAAGGAACATGTATTACACACGTAAAATCTAAGAAAATACCATACGAATAATCTATCATAATAGGTATTCAAGAATTAGTACATGAAATTTTAAAGAATTTAAAAGAAATTGTATTGGGAAGTAATCTATATAGAACTTTTGATGTGTCTATTTGTGTCAAGGGTCTTTGATATGTAATTGCACAAGATCCCGCTAAGCATCCACGGCTAAATAGTTAAAGTGCCCAACTCATAATTGCCGAATTCGTAGGTTCAATTCCTACTGGATGCATGCCAATGGGACTCTCCAATAAGTCTATTGGAATAATGAACAATAATCTGACTCTTGTGAATAGTAGCTATAAAAATGGCTAGTTTCTTTTGGAACTATTGTGATGTCTATAAATACTACTCAATGATGCACTTAAGACCACTAATGACCTAGAATAAATTTATTTGAGCTAACATTTGTTCTCCATTCCACTTGTGCTTTCATTTTTCTCTCAAAATATTTTGATTATCATTTGTATTATTTTGTTTAAGGCTTGTGTCCTAGCTTGTGAGCTAGAAGACCTATCGGGTTTTGGTAGGAGATTTTATATTCTTAGCAATGTATGCTAAATGACCTATTGGGTGTTGATAAGAGATTGTAATTTTTTAGTTTATTACTATAGGGCCTACTTGAGATCAAGTAGGAAGTTTAGTGGATTGCTTTAAATTCCTTAGTGGGAAGCTAAGGGAATAGATTAGGCTTAGTTTAGCAAAATCATTATATATCGTTGTATCCCTCTTGCATTTATTTTTGTTGTACTTCATTATTGTCTTGTTTATTTTTCAAAACCTCTCAAAAAGTTTTAAATTTTTCAAACACCCAATTCACCCCCCCTTGGGTTATGGTACTATTACTATATGATTATAACAATTGGTATTAGAGTCTAGTTTTCAAAATTTTCAAAAATCTAACAACCTAAGGATAAATATCCATATATGGCAAACATTTTCAATTCATCCCAATCCGAGGGTTAAAGCACCACTCGTCCACCTTTCTTTGATGGTTCTAACTATGGTTATTAGAAGAAACATATGTTTTGTTTTCTTATGTAAAACACAATCATTTTGTAATCCATCAAGAATAAAGTTAAGCTTCTAGACAAGGAGAAAATGGAGGTTTGGATAAAAGATGTAATATCCTAACATTTTGAGAATAATAATAATTAATTTTGTATTTAAAATATTTTTAACATCAATTAGAGATTATAATTAAAAAAAAGTTAATAGGTTTAGAGTTAGTGCGCTAAGTTGGAAAAATAAAGATTAAGTAAATGGGCTTAAAGTTAGTAGACTAAATTGAAAAAATAAAGACTAAGTAAATGGGCTTAGAGTTAGTAGGCTAAGTTGAAAAAATAAAAGGCTAAGTAAATTGGCTAATTAGTAGGCTAAGAAAATAGGTTTAAAATTAATGAATTAAATAAAAGAATAATCTATTTAGAAAAAGATTTAGTGAAAAATAATTAAGGTGACAAAATAATTAAAGATAGTAGGTGAAATAATTGAGAAATGTTGGAGACAAAGTAGGGTGTGGACAAATAATTAAAGATTATGAGTGAGATTTAGTGGAAAATAATTAAGAAATGTGACAAAATAATTAAAGATAGTGGGTCACTACAATTATATTAAGCTTAATTCAACATCCTATAAATAGAGGAAACTTGAAAGGTTTGAGAACTTAAATTAGAAGGAGAAATGTTGAAAGAAATATTTGAGAGTGAAAAAGAGATTTGAAAAAGAGGAAGAAAAAACAATAAAGAGAGAGAAAAATACCAAAAAATTCCTAAAAAAATCCTATAGACTGAGTTTAGTAGTTTGTGTGAAAATTTGTAATAGAAGGCGTTGTTGGATGCGCAAATCGAGGCTTCGTGGCAATATAAAAGAATACTGAATCGCTCCGCGAGAAGGTGAGTTATTTTCAAAAATATGAGAATGATATTTTAGAATTTTTGATGACAAAATTGGAAGAGAAATGCATGATTGGTATTTATTATGAATTTTTTAGGTAATAGATGCTTGAAAATCAAAGAGAAAATGAGAAATAAATAGAATATAGATTCTGAAAACTATGAGGAAATTTATGGGGTTTGGGAATATTGTTTTAGGAATTATTACGAAGAGAAATTGAGAAAATTTTATGAGAAATTATTTATTTCATAATCTAGAGGAAACAATAGAAGAAAATGGGAGAAATTAGGAAAATTAGAGAAAATTATAAATCTGATTTTCTTAAGTAATTATAATGCCCAGGATACGTCAAAGTTCATAATTAAGTATGATTGGAAGTCCGGCATGAATTTTGAGGCAAAATTATGTTAGGGGTAAAATTATCTTTTTGCAAGGTAAGTGGTACCTCCCAACTGAATTTAGTTTTATGAAAATATTTGATTTGTAAGTGGTTCGATCCAAAACCTGATTTTACGTAAATGATTTTATCATGTTGTCATGCCTTGATGTGAGTATGTCATGTAGATTGCATTTACATGTTTGATTTATGAAATATGCATATGAGTATGATGAGATTCATGGTCATACGTTGCATGGGTTTGGGATTATATACTGGCTTCGTTACTTTCCCAATGGTGCACCCATACACCTCGGTCAGGCAGGGAGACTGAAAAAATGGCAAGTAATCTTAAGGTGCAGTCGACCCAAACATGAGAGTTATGATGTTAGCATTAAATGTTTTGTATCCTTACTTAGATGATTCATCATCTAACCTGGGCTTTGCCCCTGAAATATTCAAAAGTTACAGATAAAGATAGTAGCAGAAACGAGGATGAATGAGGCATGTAATGGCACTTAGCAAAGTGCATGATGAGTTGTATGATCAGTTGAACGTATGTTATGTTGCTCATGTATTTAAGTTCTGCTACTTTGAATTCTAAATGTTTGAGAACTGATGATGTAAAACCCTATTTAGGGTTAATGTTAGTTGAGAACTTATGATTAAGTCATGCTGAGAAATTTATGTTCTCGTGATGTAAGAGCTGATTTTTTATTAATGTTATGATATTAGGTTCAATTCTAGCTTCCGCATTTAATGTTTGTGATAATTCTCCTTGGAGATAAATGAATGGAAATTTTGGGATGTATAAGAGCAATGATATAGTTTAGTCTTAGTTTTAGTAGTATGAGAAAAGAAAAAAAAAATTATCCCAGAATTGTCCTGAGTTATAACGCGCTCGAGAAACGGGGCGTTACAATTGGTATCAGAGCGAACTTTAAGAAAACTTAGGAAAGATCATCAGGAATCCATGAACCTGAGGTTTAGAAAAACTTAGAGTTAGAAATCTCTATTTAGAGATTCAGGGATGGATAATCGAAGTCTCAAAAGTTACTGGATTTAAGTGTGATGTAGTGGAAGTGCATGTCCAGGAAAGTTCTGGCTAAGGAAAGACTTAATATTTAAGTGTGTCCGTTTGTGACCCACCTCTCTTTCCTGAGAATTTACCTGGTGTACTATTCATGAACATACACGATTCTAGTATACGACTACTATTTTCAATAAATAGTGGAAGTCTAATGGAAGCTGAGGCAAGTGGAATAATCTAGCTATTAAAGTTAGTGTCCGATGATGAGATTCGAGTGTAAGGTTGACTCAGTAACCGTGATTATGAGAGATTTAGAGACTGTCGATTTGAGGTCATTAGCTGAAATCATTGCGATAACTAGTAGTTATTTAATCATGGATGCTTAGTATGATGTGACATAACCTAGTTGTTGAGTTAGCATCAAATGATAAGTATTTTCGAGAATCATTTAGAGTATCGAAAATAATATGTAGATCAAGAACCCTAGGATTTGGGTCAAGGCAAAAAGATAAGATATCAAACTCAGATATTTCTATTCTAAGGATAGGAAGATAGTATTAGCTAAGATGATGGGCCCAATTCCCAATGGACAAAGGAGCGAGGTATGCCACTAACATGTTGAACAAGTTTGGAAAGAAATCAACCCAAAATAAGATGGACCATTTGGTGAAGACACGATCCAAGGAAAGAAGTAATGTCTTGAATGTCGGTTGTGTCCTATTTAAAAGAATTGCATCGAGGTTCGTGGTTATCTTGTGAAAAGGTGATGAGTTGAGCGTTGTGAGGTTCGAGGGGTAGATTAAACTCGATGTCTAGTATGGCAATGCTTAGTGGGATCATGAGATAGGTCATATCAACCCTAAGGGAGGATGATGAGAAGCCTAGTTGGCAGAATTTGCGACTACGGTTTAATGTGCCAAGTGGGATCGGGATTCAGAAATCTATGAGGAAAGATATGTGAATGAGTGCAACCACTTAGGGACCTGAATTATTATGAGATTAAGATACTCTAGGGTAAAAAGTCCTTGGAGATTTTTGAGATTTGGTTGTTTCAAAATTATAAAAGATCGTTGGAACCAGATATCATGGTCTGATTAAAGGTTTTCGGAGATAAATTGGTTTGAGATTTCTGAGGAATTCCTTTAAATGGTTGATTTTAAGAACCATTAAGCATCTAAGAATTCGTGAGAAAAATTTATAGTTTTCAGGAAGAAATCTGGTAAGAATTGGAGTCCATAAGTGACGTAAGTATCTATCCGCTTTAGATAGTGAGACATGTATGGATTGTTGTGTTGATGATTGAGTGATTCTTTCGACATGCTTGAGAGAAAGCAAGTAATGAAAAATGTGCTAGAATGTATTCCCAGAAGATGTACAGGGATTAATTCTTGATAAATAAGTTTGGAATTTTCATTAATAACTTGAGGTTATCTGATGATCAGTTATGTGTGGCTTGACTAAGGACGTAAATTATCAGGTTTTGAAAGAGATGATAATTAAGAGCCGATATTTAATGAATTATTAAACAGCTGCAAGAGCCTGAAATATTTATGATTGTTATGCGATCAAGGATAAAGATATATGAATGAGACATTAGAGTATAAAAAAATATAACATTCAATACATATGTTCAATACAGTTACAAAAGATCAAGTCATACAATTACCTAAAAAAAAAAAAAGAGAGAGAGAGAGAGAGCTAGATCCCAAAATGTCGCCAATACTCAATGCTGCTGATGACTGCCAAAAACGTCGAGTCCAAGCTCATCGACGTCGTTAGGAAGAGGCCACTGACTACCGCTAGTTTCACCGGGGTGAAATAGAGTAGTCTCTGGAAAACTAGAGAGTGTGGCATGTTCGGGCATATTAGGATACTCAGGCCACTGACTACCGCTAGTTTCGCCGGGGTGAAATAGAGTAGTCTCTGGAAAACTAGATAGTGAGGCATGTTCAGGCATATTGGGATACTCAGGCCACTGACTACCGCTAGTTTCGTCGAGGTGAAATAAAGTAGTCTCTGGAAAACTAGAGTGTGAGGCATGTTCGGGCATATTAGGATACTCAGGCCACTGACTACCGCTAGTTTCGCCGGGGTGAAATAGAGTAGTCTTCGGAAAACTAGAGAATAAGGCATGTTCAAGCATATTGGGATACTCAGGCCACTGACTACCGCTAGTTTCACCAAGGGTGAAATAGAGTAGTCTCTGGAAAACTATGGAACGAGACATGTTCGGGCATAATGGGATATTCAGTCCACTGACTACCGCTAGTTTCACCGGGGTAAAATAGAGAAGTAGCCTCTGGGAAACAAGGAAGTGAGACATTCTCTGAGATAATGGGATAACCAAAGCTCCCGAATGGATTTGGATCATCCATGGGTAATGATCCATGCGAGATGGGTCTAAAAATGTTGGCAAAACTCGGATCAGGTTCTAGAATAGGGTTTGGATGAGGTTGTGGGTGAGACCAATTTTAAACCGGTTGAAGATATGTAGAATAGTTTGAAAATAGTAAATTCTGCAATAAAACTATATGGGCTTGCAAGTCAACAACCTGTTGTTGGAGATCGACAACCTGTTGTTGAAGGGAAAAAATGTTGGACACACAGCTGAAAATAAGATCTTGAAGTCGAGCTAGAGCTTCCATAGTGAGTGTAATGGCTGCCCTATGCCGGTCACTTATCAGAAGTTAGGCTAGGAGTTTGAAGGCATTACTGGTACCAAAGACCTGATGGATGGCAGAAAAATGAACAGATGCTCCCTCATAGCAAAAGTAAGGAGCAAAGACACACAATGAGGAGCATCTCTTACTCAAGACTTTACATGCACCACATGGAAACCTGGGTCCTGACATGATTTGTAGTTGGATTTGGGTACTGGCTAGATCTAACCAGATATGGGGACAAATCTAATGGATCAGATCTAGATGAATGGGATAGATTTAAGTGGATCGGGTCGAATTAGATCAAATTTAAGATCTAGATTGTAGGATTTCAAAACTAAGGCTAGGAGAGAAAAATGACAGACCTGAAAAGGAACAACAACAGGCAAGATTCGAGGCTAGGCGGCAATCGGTGGCAGCACAAAGAAGCAAGCGTAGGAAGCAGCGAGGCCGGAGCTGGCCGACGGAGGCAATCGATGATGGCAGCGGGTGGGCGCAATGGTCCGATCAACGATCGCACGGCTACTGGAGGCGGCCAAAAGTTGCAGCCATGATGGGGCGCTGTGCGCGTAGAAGGTTGAGGCTGTGGAGGCGACGATCGGCGATAGAGATAAAGGACCGAGGAAGTTGGCCGAAGGCGGTTGCAGGCGGAGGCCGGGCTATGCACGGTCGGTTGGCGTTCACAGAGAAGAAGAGAAGAAGAAGAAGAAGAAGAAAAGAAAAATCTAGGCACGCGAAAGTTGAGTTCGGGGTCTTCGAATATTTATAATCCCAACCTTATGTTTCCAAGCATAGAGTAACATAGATAGGTAATCGGGTAGGTTCTTCTCTAGTTATTCAACCAATCTGGTGCTAAATATCAAGGATGAAATTTTGAGATTTATAATATATGGCAAATTTCGAGGTGTTGATAAGAGATTGTAATTTCTTAGTTTATTACTAGAGGGCCTACTTGAGATCAAGTAGGAAGTTTAGTGGATTGCTTTCTTAGTGGGAAGCTAAGGAAATAGATTAGGCTTAGTTTAGCAAAATCATTATATATCGTTGTATCCCCCTTGCATTTATTTTTGTTGTACTTCATTATTGTCTTGTTTATTTTTCAAAACCTCTCAAAAAGTTTTAAATTTTTCAAACACCCAATTCACCCCCCCTTGGGTTATGGTACTATTACTATATGATTATAACAATTGGTATTAGAGTCTAGTTTTCAAAATTTTCAAAAATCTAACAACCTAGGGATAAATATCCATATATGGCAAACATTTTCAATTCATCCCAATCCGAGGGTTAAAGCACCACTCGTCCACCTTTCTTTGATGGTTCTAACTATGGTTATTAGAAGAAACATATGTTTTGTTTTCTTATGTAAAACACAATCATTTTGTAATCCATCAAGAATAAAGTTAAGCTTCTAGACAAGGAGAAAATGGAGGTTTGGATAGAAGATGTAATATCCTAACATTTTGAGAATAATAATAATTAATTTTGTATTTAAAATATTTTTAACATCAATTAGAGATTATAATTAAAAAAAAATTAATAGGTTTAGAGTTAGTGGGCTAAGTTGGAAAAATAAAGATTAAGTAAATGGGCTTAGAGTTAGTGGGCTAAATTGAAAAAATAAAGACTAAATAAATGAGGTTAAAGTTAGTGGGCTAAGTTGAAAAAATAAAAGGCTAAGTAAATTGGCTAATTAGTAGGCTAAGAAAATAGGTCTAAAATTAATGAATTAAATAAAAGAATAATCTATTTAGAAGAAGATTTAGTGAAAAATAATTAAGGTGACAAAATAATTAAAGATAGTAGGTGAAATAATTGAAAAATGTTGGAGACAAAGTAGGGTGTTGACAAATAATTAAAGATTATGAGTGAGATTTAGTGGAAAATAATTAAAGATGATGAGTGAAATAATTGAGAAATGTGGGAGACAAATTAAGATGTGGACAAATAATCAAAGATAATGAGTGAAATAATTAAGAAATGTTGAAGACAAAGTAGGGTGTGGACAAATAATTAAAGATTATGAGTGAGATTTAGTGAAAAATAACTAAGAAATATGACAAAATAATTAAAGATGATGAGTGAAATAATTGAGAAATGTGGGAGACAAAGTAAAGTGTGGACAAATAATAAAAAATAATGGGTGAAATAATTGAGAATTGTGAGAGACAAAATAAGGTGTGGATAAATAATTAAGGATTTTTAGTGAGATTTAATGAAAAATAATTAAGAAATGTGATGCTCGCCTTCATCTCCATCTCCAAGCATAGTCCGCCATTCATCGCCAAGCATTCTCTACTTGATGCTCCAACCACGCTCCGATACCAATCTGTAACGCTCCACTCCCACTTACGGGTGTTACTCGTGAACAATTACCCGAATTGTCCACCTGCCCGGTCTGAGATGAAGGGCGGACTATGTTTCAAGAAGAAACGCCCTAGGTGGGAACTAGGCTCGTCCTTCCCTTCCCTTAAACTCAGGATTTTCTAGCAGGATTGGGCTTTAAACCACACTACGTTTGGTTAAAAAGAAATCTCGCGAAGACGCTCAATCATTATTTTCTCATTTGAATTTAATTCTTTTTCGACCAAGAATTTTACCGGGCTCCAAAAATCACCATTTAAACCAATCAATTGATGGATCACCAATTTTGGAGGAAAAACTCATCATTTTAAAATTCCAAAATTTCGGCATTTTCTTCAAAAATGCCCGAAAAATCCCTTTACTTTGAAAATTCCTCCGGGGCCCAAATTCAATTAAGAAACGCCCCAAATTTCTCAATTTTTTTTTAAAAATTTGGCCGACGGGGCCCACAGCGCCCTGCTGGCGCTGGTCGTGCCTGCCCGGGCGCGGCCGCGCCGCCGCCTGCCCGCGCACGGGCTCGACCGCCCGCGCGCTCGCCCGCACCCGGGCGCGGCTGCCTGCGCGCGCGGCCTCCTGCGCGCGACCGCCCTTGCCCGCGCCCGGCCACCCTTGCCCGCGCTCACAGCCGCCCAGCAGCCTGCTGCTGCTGGCTGCCCCTTTCGCTGCTTCTGCATTTTTTTTTTTTCTTGGGCATTAAACCCACACTTTCTAGAAAAATAAATTAAATAAAATGCCTCACTTTCATCCAAATTTTTGCCTTTAATTCTCCATAATTAAGGCCTAAACAATATACTTGATATCTCCACAACATACATCAAACACCCACTATTTTCCAACCATAAATCATAGGATTTAACTTCTTAGTGCTTCCCACCATACACACCAAATGAGACCTCACTCGACCTAGGCACCAACGTGCCATAAGCCACTATCTCATTGTATAAATACAACATACACTTCAACTAACAACAAATTTACATTACACAAATCAAACACATAAGTTTCCACAAGCCAAAATATACACTTGAATTTTCTTCCATGCTTTCCCATCCCATTTCACCTTGTCTTGACTTTACCATGCTTTCACAACCTACATATGAGGGTAAAAACCTCATGAGCCATTAAGCTCAATAAGGGTGCTTATGCAATAAGTATGAACATAAACATAAATCATGTAATGGCATGTGCATGCAAATGTAGTTAGGTCTTCCATGCTCTCACAACCTCTCAAGGTTTGAAGCCTTAACCTACCCCTTTCCACCATGTATCTTAACAATCCCTATGGCCATAGCTATTATGTACATGAGGAGCATGCTTAATACAACATGAAAAGTTTATAAACATACTTACAACCATGCAAGGCCACCATCCCATGGGGCCATCCCTTACCTTTTCCATTTCTTTTGAAGCTTTAAGAATTTCCTAGCTTCACTTCTAACTCTTCCCATTGAAAGAATCTAGCCATATAATGGATCACAAAGTATTAAAGAAATTTCAAGAAAGGAAATTTAGCCTTAAAATGGCCAAGACACATACTTTCTTACCTTTCTTTCTTCTTTATTCTTTCTTCTCAATGGAAGACTTCTTCATTGCTTTCTTTCTTCTTTCTCTTCAAATAGGGAAAAGTTTGAGAGAAAGGCTCTCCTTCTCCTTTTATAGGCAATTATTTCCTTTATTCATTTTGATTTAATTCTTTAGCAAGAATAAATCCTAGCCCTTGGATTTAATGTGAGTTGGAAGAACCCATCCTAGCCATCCAAATAAAGCACAATCCATGTGCTCTTGTCTTCTTTAATCTCCACCATTAGATTTCTTTTACTTTTGAAGACTAGATCTCAACCATTCAAATCCCTTTACATGTGGCAATCCATGTCACTTCTCTTGAATCATCTCAACTATTAGATTTTCAAGACTTAATCTCCTCCCTTGATCAAGTCTTCCATGCCAAAATAGCTATTTTTCTCATTTATTTTTAAGGGGACTAATTTCATGCCATCACTTGAAAGACCACTTGAGAGACATAATTCATTTCCATAATGAATTAATTAAATGCCACCATTTTCCAACCATTAATGCATGACTATTTTCTTTTCCTTTTGCATTTTCTTTTTAAGCAACATAATCATGTCTCCCATTAATTGCAAGAATGACCATATTCCAATTTCTTTTGTAATTAATTTAATCTTTCATTTATCTTGGACACCACTTTGCCAAGTGTCACTCCATGCCACCAACCTTGGCTTCCAAGACTAAATCTAAACCATCCATGTGGCACCCCCATATAAATACACCAATTTAGGAAAAAATTAATTATTTCCACTCCCATAATTAATTTCCTCTTTTTCTCATAATTAATTCCTTTATGGAATTTCTCTCCAAAATTACCAAAACACCCTTTGTGAATTTTCAATCCCATTTATCTCCACATAATGTAAAATGGGAACTAATTCACTTCCATACTTAATTCCAACTTGGAATTATCTCCAATGTACCAAATTACCCTTTATTGGACTTCACTATCCAAATTACCAAAATGCCCCTCTCATAGGGCATCCTCAATCTCAAGGATCCAACACCTTCTCATGGGCATTTTTGGAATTTTCTCACTTTCTTTCTCATTCTTTTAACACCGGTAACACCGGGTGTTACAAGGAGACTGGAAAAATGACAGGTAATCTTAAGGTGCAGTTGACTCAAACATGAGAGTTATGATGTTATGTGCATTACATACATACATGAGCATTAAATGTTTTGTATCCTTACTTAGATGATTCATCATCTAACCTAGGCTTTGTCTCTAGAATATTCAAACATTCCAGATAAAGATAGTAGCAGAAACGAGGATGAATAAGGCATATAATGGCACTTAGCAAAGTGCATGATGAATTGTATGATAAGTTGAACGTATGTTATGCTGCTCATGTATTTAAGTTCTGCTACTTTGAATTCTAAATATTTGAGAAGTGATGATGTAAAACCCTATTTAGGGTTAATGTTAGTTGAGAACTTATGATTAAGTCATGCTGAGAAATTTACATTCTCGTGATATAAAAGCTAATTTTTTATTAATATTATGATATTAGGTTTGATTCTAACTTTCGCATTTAATGTTTGTGATAATTCTCCTTGGAGATAAATGAATGGAAATTTTGGGATGTATAAGAGCAATAATATGGTTTAGTCTTAGTTTTAGTAGTATGAAAAAAAAAAAATTTATCCCAGAATTGTCCTGAGTTATAACGCGCTTGAGAAACGAGGCATTATAAAAGAGGACAAGCAAAATGTGGAGATAAATACAAGAGGTATAAATATTTTATTCTGTGCTCTATGCCCCGAGGAGTTCAACTGGGCATACACATGCTCAACAGCCAAAGAGATTTGGGACAAATTGAAAGTCACTTATGAAGGTACTAGTCAAGTCAAGGAAACAAAGGTAAATTTACTAATTCACGAGTATGAACTTTTTTCTACAAAATCTTGAGAGCCAATTAAGGATATGTTTACTAAGTTTAATTATATTGTCACTCGTTTAGAGGCTCTAGGAAAAACTTTTTCAAATGGGGAGAAAGTTAAAAAAATTCTTATACTTAAAGTATTGATTTAAATGCTATGTCTACTGCTGAATATTTTTTTAAGCCTCTCTTGAGTATTTTATGGGCATACTCAAATTCTAATTATGAATTTCTAAAAGCAGTTCAACTGTATGATGAAAATTGCTTAAGTAAATATATCATAGACTTGAGTAATAAATCAAGAAACTACAAGTTAGTTAGTTAATCAATAGTTGAATAACTAAGGAATATTACTCAAGTAGTATATGAAAGCTTAGAATTTGAAATAAAGATTGAGAGAGTAGTATTTGAGTAATTTATTTCTCTAAATAGATAGAATGTGTATAGCAAGCACTTCTAATCACGTGATTAAATTCACAGTTTGACTTGTCTTCCAAATTTGTGTTCATAAATGAGTGTCCTCGTGAATTGAAATGTGTTAAGACACTCGTTACTTGTGCAAACATGTAAGCTTTAAAATTCATTAAAGATGGTTGTGTATATGTTGAATATCAATTTGATGTAAATTTGTGAATAACAAGATTGTTTAGATTTGTGTTCATTTTGTGTAATGACTGGCATTTTGGAAGAAGAGTAAATGGGAAGGAATAACTTAACTAGTTCTATGTTGGTTTAATTGTGGCCAACTAATTATTTCTGGGCTAAGTGAAAGATTGCATGTGATGTTTAATGGTCAAAGTAACTAAATTTGATATTGGAAGATCAAAATCAAAGGAGGAAGTCATTGGCAGTCGACAGATGGGCAAGGCTCTTGATGACTGATTAGTGCAATGGACACTATTAGTCGATAAATGGTGTTAAGGTTATCAACTGTTTGAGGCAGAGGGTGTCTAAGGGGGAGTTTGGCTTTTGTCAGTGGCCCATTCATGTGGTCTGTCGACCGTTCAGAGGGAGAAATGGAGGGAACAGATAACCAATAGTGTTGAAGTTGTCGATCAATGGTGAAGGCAGGCCTCAGGTTGTCGACTGATTTCAGTTGAGGCTCAATTTTCTAAGCCGTCTAGTATATAAATCGGTGAGAGAGAAAAGTGGTAGAAGCTTGGAGAAGTTGGTGGAAAGGGGGAGTTGCATGAGGCGATTCTTCTTCTCTTTATCTTCCTCATTTCTTCTTCTTCTCTTTCTTTTCTTTATGTTGCGTGAAAACCCCAAGAAGGGGGTGGAAGTGGACTCTTAGTTAAACCATCTTTTCTCTCTGTGGCCTTGTTCTTCGATTGGATTCACGAGTTGGATTTGTTAAAGACAAGTTTTTCTTCCTCTTTTCCATTTAAGAGGTAAGATTCATATCTCTTTATTTTTGGATAAAGTTCTTTTTCCTCTTTATCTTTTGGGAGGCAAGTTCTCTTTCTTCTTTTCTTTGAAGAGGCAAGTCTTATGTTTGGAAGGTTTTCCATGGAAAATCCTTCATTCTTTTTCATGTTATAATCCTATGATATTGCTATTCAAGAGATTTGTTGCAAGAAAATCCCTTTTTTGGTGGAAGGGGCATGTATTTGTTGTTTACACGAAAAGTTTGTAAATGTCTCTTGTTTCTTGTTGATTCGAGTCGAACTCTTCTTATGCCTCAAATAGGGCCTTGTGTCATCCTATATTTCTTGGAAATTATGCTTTTGTTGGTTAGGGTTGAGAACATGCAAAAATTTGGTGTATTTTGCATGTGATTAAGCTTGGTCTAGGTCATTTTTATTGCTGTCTGTTGACCACCTTACTTGGTGTTACGGGTATTTTTCGCTCTACTCCTTATAAGCTTGGCTCGACCTAGTAGGCCGGCCCAATCACATGAATCCTAGTAGACCTCGAACTGAGTTCGTCGAAGCAAGCACGCACATTGTTAGAGCCCGAGCTCAGATCGTGGGACCAAGTGGGCTTCATACGAGCCAGCTCCCAACTACGTTTCAAGCGAGCTCCCAACGACTCTTGCAGCTCGCTAACCTGACTAATCAGCTCGCATAACGAGAAGGTCAAATGCCAGACAATGTTAATGGGCTAGGAGCCGTCCCAGCTGGGCCAACCTAGCCCCATCCTCTCGGCTCATTTGCTCGGTCCATGTCAGTCCCATCCTAACCCCTGGCAGCAACATCATTATAGCCATTTCTAAATTTCTGCACACTCGCCTTAGATCACATCCTCATTAATGATGGATCCCATCCACATTACTGAGGGTCCCATCGGCACCTTGCCACTGCATGGGCACCTCCGCTGGCGCCGAATATTCTGTCCCATCACCTGCAGACGTACAACACATGCAGAGGGACATCTCCTCCTCCTATATATCAGTCATCTTTCCTCAGAACCATGGTATGCTTTTCCTGCCAACTTATTGATACTCTGCATTTCTTTACTCGCTTACTTACTTAAGCATCGGAGTATTTTGCAGGGGCCGACCGGGCGGCAGATCAACAAACCGAACCAAATAACCCATTTTTTCTCCCTCTCGGATCCATTACACCAGTGCAGGCCGATGAATCACGATCGATCAATTTCGAATGTCGACATTTTGGCGCTAGAAAGAGGGCCCGCTCTAGTAAATATCAATGCCGAAAACGAGAAATACAAGAGATTTCAAAGTGATGACCAACCAACCTGCAAATCATGTTAACCAATTGCCAAAAATTCCATGAGTTGGGGGCACGGTTGCATCCGCTTCTATGCCCCCTTCGGCTGGATCCATCCCTGGCGTCCTCGGATGGTGTCCCTACCCGCCTGTGGCCCCTACCTCTGGGATAGAGGCGACGCAGGCCTGACATCAACGTCAAGAAGCATTGGAGAATACCGTCATGTAGCTCGCTGACGCGGTTAGGGCATTGGCCCAAATATAAGTCCAGACGCACAGATGTAAGCAGGGATCATGCCACCCGTGGGAGCCCCTCGACCTCTAGGTGGAAGGCTTTCTCCAAACAAAAGAGAAGTCGGAAGAAACCCATGGCGAGCTGGATCGGTCCGCTCCTCAAACCTGCACTCTCAAAGGACAGAAGAACGACGACGCCATGATGATGAACCAGAGGTGCATCCCACTAAACGAAGGTCAGGTGGGAGTCCTTACAGAGATCGCTGTGAAGATGCTTATGAATGAAGTCGACAACGTGGGGATACATGCTGGGGGGATAGCTCAGTCGGAGTTAACCTTAGTTACGCTGCTCACCGCAACTCCCCCTGATCGTGAGCTGAGGAGGCGACCTCTTACACGGGATCGCCATTCCCCAAAGCAAGACCCCGCGCGGGAAAAAGAACCCCTCACAAGAAAAACAACCCCTCACGGGGCGATCTGCAAATCAGGATCTCGTAGTGGGGGAATTACTGCTAAGGATCCAGTAGCTGGAGGTGAGACATGGGGCACATAACTGAAAGGAAGGCCGTGAAGAGAGGACCCCATTCTCTAGGAAAATCGAGTTAGAGCCTCTCCCTGGCAGATTCAAGGTCCCTAGTATCCCTCAGTATAATGGGGATAGCGACTCATATGACCACCTGGATGCTTTCAATGTTTAGATGGACCTACAAACTTCCAGCCCATTAGCAAAATGTCGAGCTTTCCCATCTGAGCTCCCACTTTTGCCTTAATATCATCAATGGTCATTTTTGCGATCTACTCGCACTGGTTAGCTCGGTCGTCGGCCTTCTTCCGCTCGTCCTTAGCCGTCTACAGCTCTGTCTCGGCCGATTTCAGCCTGTCTTGGGTCCTTCGCAACTCCTCCCTGGCCTTATTCAGTTCACCAATAAGTTTGTACTTGGCAGTCTCCCACATATCCTTCGCCTGACGGAGCTCCTCGTCGAGGTCTGTCTTGTTCTGATGCACCTCTCTCAGCTTCAAGTCGAGGCCATCGATCGTCTTCAGGGCCTCTAGCAATTCGGCAGTGCGAGACCCCATCTCATTCTCAAGCTTTTCCATCTTGCCCTTGAAGGAGGCGGATGCTGCCTAGAGCCGCCCCTCGAAATCCTGTTCCATCTTCATGGCCTTTATGGCAGCAAGAGATGTCTACAAGACACGCAGGGTTAACTCGACACACACAAAAAAAGGGAAGGGAACTTACTAGAAAGTTGTGGCGAGATATGTAACGGTCCCCGTCACCTCGTCCCGGTCCAGGGTCCTGGTAGACGTACCTAGGATTTCGGGCATCTCATCCAGAAGGGCGTGAAAGTAGACCAATCCTAGCATCGGCTCTTGGGTGGACCCTTGGGTCGCCTTTTCCTCCGGGACTTTGGCCTTTTTTCCTTTGTCACTCTTCCGCTGCTGGTTCGGTCCTCTTTTTATCCCGACAGCAAGAATGTTAGAAGCTTCCCTCGCGACCTCCATCCCTCGAGCTCCGCTGGAATCGCGATCATGAGAGACAGAAGCTCGCTGCCCTGTTTGCTGATGGGGGCGTTGTTGTTGATGTGTTTGCTGAGAATGGGGTCATTTTCGTTGCTCTTGCTACTGATGTTGATGCTTTGGCCGCTGAGGTAATTGTTGTTGTTGAGAACGCGACCGCGATTGCGGCTGGTCTGACCTCCCACCCTTCGAGCTCGAGCTCGAAATTACGGACAAGGTAGCACCCGATCTAGCCCCAGATCTCTTTGGCGCGACAAGATCGAGATCCACCATATCTTCGTTTTGACTGTTTTCCCTTCTATTGCTGCACGACTCAAAAATTTGGAAGGCGGACGGAAGGACTTTCGCACCTAGGACTACAATGTGATTCCCCTTGATAATCTCGGCGTTAAGAGGGGGCGCGAGCTCTTTTTCTCTAAGCAGCTCGTCTGTAAGCTCGAGAGCTTCTAAACCTGACCCTGCAGCGACAAGCTTGTCATGGATGTCGGTCTCCTTGGTTGACAAAATTGGCCTCCTGTTCCTGAAATCTACATCACAGAATAAGAACGTCAAGATACATCTATAAAAAGTAAAAGACCCCGTGCGAGCTTATATGCTCTTACCTGGGGTCAATGCGAAGCTAGGGCTTCTGAGTGACGAAAGCGAAGGGCAAGAAACGAAGAACCAACTGGCCTTGTAGTCGCCCACGTTGGATTTCCCATTCGCTCTGCCTTGTGGAAGGACGACCTTGTATTGAGAAGGACGAGCTGCCAGATAGTATAGCTCGTCCTTGACATTCTTAAAAGAAAAGAGAAATTTTACTAGTCTTGGTGATGGGGAGGAAAGTTGTTCCTAAGAAATAAGACGATTAGGGAAGCGAGTCGTGTATACGAATTTGGTGTCAATGGAAAAGGTGCAAGTTTAACATCATTCAAAAGGCCAAGAAGGTATGGGGCTACAGGGAACCTAAAACTAAACTCAAGGTGCTGAGGGCTAATGGCTATATAGCCAGATGGTGGATAGACTGCATGAGAGCTCGAGGCGAGAATATACACTCGGCAGTTCGTCGAGAAACGAAACTCCCGAGCGCAAGTCCCCACCTCAGGAAATTTGGCTTTGGAGGGGAATCTTTTAAAAACCTCACACCCCGTCCTTCCTTCAGTGACCTGCTCATGGACCTCCAGGTCAGCTTTGGAAGAAGTCACATCAACAACCTCCCTAGATCGCGAGCTCGTCTCCTCAAAGTTTTGCGACTCCATCATAAGGCAATCTTCAGAGGTTAAGGTATCGTCTTCCCCTATGATATGGTTGTAGCGCTTTTGAACTGAATTCTTTCAGACAGAATCAGACATCTACAAAGAGAAAGAAAAGACAGTCAGGTCGCAGGTCGCGAACTAGACCCCAAAGAACTGGAAAAGCCCTAAATTTTTTTCCATATTTCATAGGCCACGCGCTTTGCAACAAGGTGTCGCCTAAGGCGAGGGGGCTGCAACTACGAGTCTGGTATCCCATAGAAGACTAACCCTAAAGTCTTTAAGCTTGAAGGCTTGTTGAACACTTAACCAACCAATTCGAATCGACCCCCCCAGAAAACGGAAGCGACACCAACATAATCGGGAAGACCAGAAGGACCATCGACGGCTAACTGACGATGGGCGTACTAAACAAAAGAAAGAGATGAGAGTCAAAAGAAACTTACCAATCGTCGAGTCTCTCGCCGACGTGAACTTGATGCAAGTCTCGGGCAGAAATGGTCGACGCCTGAACAGTTGCGAATGGAAGACCTGGTCACCGTAAATGTCTCAAGAGCAGAAGAAAGACAAGGAAAGTGAGAGCAAAAGCAAGAAAATTCAAAATAATGTGAAGAGGGAAATAGTAAGGGTTTTCCTGCCATTTATATCTCTTGGTTCGATCAATCTCCGCCATCAGATCATTGTGACTTATGGAGTGCTCTGCATCTGTCGGCTGCATGATAGCCTATGGGTCCCACAGGCACAATCATGCGTAGCAATGGGGAAACGTGGGCACTAAATGCACCGCAGACAAGACGTGCTGCATGAAACGATGTAATTTGAAGCGATTGGACAGAAAGCTGAAAGATAGATTGACAGATGGAATAACTGGTGCGCATCAACTTCCAGTCTGAAGATCGCACTGCGAGCTGGGAAGCTTAATGTTACGGGTATTTCCCGTTCTACTCCTTATGGGCTGGGCTCGACCCAACAAGCCGGCCAAATCGCATGAAGCCCAGTAGACCCTGAACTGAGTTCGTCAAAGCAAGCTCGCACATTGCTAGAGCCCGAGCTTAGATCACAGGACCAAGTGAGCTTCATACGAGCAAGCTCCCAACTACGATTCAAGTGAGCTCCCAGCGACTGTTACAACTCGCTAGCCTAACCGATCAACTCGCATAATGAAAATGTCAAATGCCAGAGAATGTTAATGGGCTAGGAGCCATCCTAGCTAGGCCAACCTGGCCCCATCCTCTCGGCTCATTTGCTCGGTCCATGTCGGTCTCATCCTGGCCCCTAGCAGCAACATCATTACAGCCATTTCTGGATTTCTACGCACCCACCTTAGATCCCATCCTCATTAATGACGGATCTCATCCACATTAATGAGGGTCCCATCGGCACCTTGCCACTGCATGGGCGCCTCCGCCGACGCTGAATATTCTGTCCCATCACCTGTAGACGTATAACACATGCAGGAAGATATCTCTTTCTCCTATATATCAGCCAATTCTCCTATATATCAGCCAACTCTCCTCAGAGCCATGGTATGTTTTTCCTACCAACTTGTTGATACTCTGCATTTCCTTACTCACTTACTTACTTGAGCATTGGAGTATTTTGCAGGGGCCGACCGGCTAGCGGATCAACAAACCGAACCAAATAACCCATTTTTTCTCCCTCTCGGATCCATTACACCAGTGCGAGCCGATGAATCATAGTTGACTAATTCCGAACGTTGACACTTGGTTTGTCAACTGTTTAATGAATGTGTTATTCGTGAGCTTTTTGCATTCTACCGATCGACAGTTTGGCTTGGATCTGTTGACCGATCAAGAAGAAAGTCTTTTGGTGATCGACATATGCTTCTTGTTTGTCGGCTAATTTTCCCCTGTGGTCGCTCAATTCTTCTTGTAATGCTTGAAATCCACCTTCCATTCTTCTTGGTTGTCATTCCTAGAGGGTGGGAAATCTATAATGTGTTCATGTATGCCATTATTGGTTTCTATGTTATGGTTGATCTATATGGATATGGGAGGCTACAGCGCTGTATGATGAGAAGAGGCTACAAATATGTTAATGGATATCTCTTCGCCTAATAATCTCAATCTCTATAAATAATGAGTGATTTATCTAATTAATATATGACCAAAATTCTACTCAAACTATATTTTTATTACTTCTACATTCTTTCTCGAAAATTAACTTAAGCATCAAATGGCTCGTATTAGAAACACCCCAAGCCCATAACTATTTTCTATTTTGCAGGCTTTTTGAAGATTAAAAACTTAAGGTGAACACTTATCCAGAGTTATAAATTTATTATTATATTTAAATAACAATAATAACAAAATTCCCTTCTACACCAAACCAGCATCAAAATTATTAAATAATTATACCAAACCTTAAATTTTTTTATTAATCGTCATTCAAGCTTTTTTTTTTTATTTTACCATTTTCTTTCAAAAATAATTTGCTAATATTCCATAGAATTTTGGTAACATCCCCAATTAAGTTGTGTAAATTACCTTAATACCCCTTTGCTCAATAATGGCCCACCAAGGTCATTTTCTAAACACCCATTACAAGTCCGTTGTTAGAAAACGTGAATGAATAAATAAATAGAATTCCTAATAAAGAAGAAAGTAAATTACTTCAAAAATATAATAAATTGATATATTAAGACACGAAATTAATAACATATTGACAGCAAACCAAGCAGTTAAAACAACAGATGCAATCCTCGGGACTAATAGTCATAATAATATCTTCAAACAAAAAAAGAAAAAGAAAAAAAAAAAAAAGAGTTTAATCTTTAGATGAGGTCATGGCCCCCAATTCAATACTACTGTTTAATTCATTTGATCTGTGGAAAGGTGGCACCTCCCACAAATGAATCTCTATCACAGCACACATCAATCAAACTCCCTAGACCAAGATCTAATTTTATATGTTCCAAGCCCTGTTCATGCCCAAATCCAGGTTCATGCCCAATCACTCGTCATTTTTGGCTTCAAGCAAGAACTGAAGCCAGTAACAACACTCTGAAGACATATATACTTACTGCAACAAGTCTAGTACAGGACCTTGCCATTTCTCACCAGGAGACCTCCGAACCCCCGCGCCAAATCGAAATACGACAGACGTCCCCAATTGGACACCCATGACAATTCAAGCAAGTATTTTCTCCCAACTCCATCGATAATGACTTGTTGATGATGATGATGATAGCATGTGGTCCAACCCATGCATGTTGCATGAGGTCAGTCTTTCAAATACAAGTGCCCAACGCCAACACTTGGGAGGGGATTAAAGATGGAATGTAGGTTAGGTTCCTCACACCAATTAGATTTGGACTTAAATATGTATGGTAAGATAAAATATAGAAGAATTCGCTACCAAACTCTGCATGGAACTCTTACTTTATCCAAGAAAAAATTCCCATTCTAGTCCATACACACCATTTTAAATTAAAAATACATACAAAAGAGAATCCCAAAAATAAGAAACTAGTTGCATCCTTTAAGGTTCCAGATATCGGACTCATATGAACTCAAAGCTGCTTGGACATGCACCCACCCCAACAATCAATTTCCCAAGGCCATGTTTTGTAACCCACAATTGAGACTGAATAAAGCTTTGAGCAAACAATATTGTAAAAGCTAGAAGAAGAGACTAATGGCAAACCAACATTAATGTGCTGCTAAATCGTGGACGTATCTTACAAAAACATCACAGGATTTGTAGACTGCACCTACAGAAAAGTCTGAACCAATAAACCCATCCTTCTGCCACACACAAGAAGCTTCAGCAAAATGCAAAATGGCATAAATTTCTTTTTTTTTTTTCTCAAAAGCTGCAGGTTGGGGATGGAATATGAATAATAAACTGAGGGGATGTTGGAAATCTTTTTACGAACCTAGAGAAAATGATTTCACAATTTCATCTTAAACGGTATCAATGTCATTCCTCTACACTCCTAAAGAATCCCATTGTCACATCCTTCCATAATATGTCATCATATCTTCCATATCTGGAACAGCAATAATTGCATGCTTATAGGTTTTAACCTGAAACACATCACTACCAAGTGAAAAAAGAAAGAGGAAATCCACTATGGAATTAAAAAGGTTACCATAAGAGAGAGCAGCGCAACTCAAACTCAACATTCAAGTAAGCATTATATTTGTGTGATACATAACACAGAGAGGATAAAAGATGAGACCCTTGAAAAGCTCATCATATAAGCAATAACTTTCGGTTTTAAATCAATGTTCAATCAAAGTTATGGGAGACCTTCTGATAGAGATCTAAGGAAATAACCCATTAATAAGTCTTAATATAGCGCAGACTCTTCGTTTTAGGTGCCGTACCATGTCAAAGACATGACAGACATAAGTATAAAATATGCCACGATATTTGGACAAGCTAAATAGTTTGTCCTAGTTTCCTTTAGTATAATTTTCACTTTTAGACATGTATAAGCCATGCACACATCATACTGTTACAACCCAAGGGTAGATTAGTCATTAGGAAACTATTGTAACTAACTGTAATAGCTAATGGTTAAGTAGTTAGAATAATACAACTACTTTAGCGGGCAGTTAAACACTTAGCGGGAAGCAGTTGCCTTTAAATAAGGCTGTTGTAGAATGGGTTCAGCATCTTATGGAATAATAGAAGCCTATCCTTTTCTCCCTCAAATTCTTCCTTTCCATCAGTTCTTTCTCTTCCTCAAATCTCTTCTCTCTCCCTCTCGACATATATGTTCTTTCTCAAATTCTCTTCTTTCAGGTAATTCTTCTAGAATTATCCAAATTGTCTGACCTCTTTCCCGAAAGCATGTCAACTTGGCATCAGAGCCAGTTATCCTCGACGACTTCAAGGCGCAATTCGAAGATAAAGGCGGATCTTTGACGGACAGCAGTAGATTCAAGCAAGACTGATGACGGGGAGGTGACAATTGTTCCCCGGCAGTAATTCGATTGTCCTCAAAAGCGGTGAGTGAGTCAGTTGACTTGGGCTGTTGAAGTCCGTAGCTGATTCACTCAAAATGCAACAGGACAAACGGACGGAAGCAAGGTAGCGGTCAGGTAGGCGAGCGACGGATGCAACACAATCAGACCCAAGAGTTCATGACCGACGCGGAAGCCTGACGATCTTGGGCAGAAATTGAAGGCGACACCGGTTAGAAGAAACAGGCGTGAAGTGGTGAAATTGTGATCAGTGGGTAGTGTCACAGTGAAGGATGAGCGTCGAAAGGTCATGCTAGTGTGATCGGAGAAGTGCACTGTCAGAAGTGAAAGACAAAGCGGCATTGACCACTAGACGATGAGTCTAGCAATCTTGGCAGCAACGTAAGGCAGGCCAGGCGAATTCCAACGACCCGCGGTGGAGGAATTCAACAGGAATTGACCAGGCAATGACGATCGGAAGTGGATGGCGATCAACCTAACTTCATGGCGGAAGGCACCTGACTGAAGAAGCTAGAGAATCGAATAGAGGCTTTGGAAGTCGACATGTCACACATGCAGGAGGACATGGCAGCCATGAAGATTCAGAGCAGGGAGGATATGGCAGCCATTAAGGAAAGCATACGTGAGTTGGAGAAGGGCCAAGAAAGGGTGGATCATTGTTGGATAAAGATCGACAGCATGTTAACATGTTGTCCGCCCTACCACAGTTTCATCTACCGACGGATTTCCCTCCAAGAACGGGTCTTGAACCGATCTTGGACCAAGATGGCATTCTGCCCAAGCCGGATGGAAGGTGAGAAGTTGAAGATAGGCCTATGTGGGAGCGGGGAAACCAGGTGAGGGGTACTACTTCAGCTCTTAACCATACACCCATGCCTCGATTGGAAATTCCAATCTTTGAGGGGGTTAAACCGAGGTGGCGGATCCGCCCTTGTGAGAGATTCTTTGAATTTTATCGGATCGGTGAGGAGCAAAAGGTAGCCTTGGCAGCAGCCTATCTCAATGATACGGCTGGCGTGTGGTATCAAGGTTGGAGACAAGCCAAGGGTGGGGCAGTGAATTGGCTAGAATTCTCGGAGGAATTGTGTGGTTGATTTGGAGAAAAAAATGTCAAATGTTGAAGAATTCAATAAATTGAAGAAGGAGGGTTCGGTGATTGACTACCAGGTGAAGTTTGAGGAATTGAGGGCGTTAGTGAGGGTGTCTCAGCTAAGTTTAACTTAGCCATATTTTGTATCTAGCTTTATTAGTGGATTGAAGGATGAATTACAATCTAGGGTTAAGATGTTGATGCCTACAACACTATAGGAGCTCACGTTGGAAGCTATTTGCAATAAGTACACAATGAAAATGGAAATTCAGCCTTCGCTTTATCAACCATTGGAAGGGAGTCTGGTGCGTGTGAATTCTAAGGTCTATTCCAACCCTAATGCAGCAAAATCAATTACTATAGAGTAGAGACGGAAATTGGGATTATGTTACAAATGTGGCGATAAATTCAGCCCCGACCACCGATGCCAAAAACAATTACTCAGCATGGACGGAATAGAGGACAAAAACGAAGAAGAACCAACAGGAATTGGGTAATGAAGAAGGCACATCGATTATAAATTCTTGGGGACAAAAATTTTCTAAAGGGGAGGGGGGAATTGTTACAACCCTGGGGTAGATTAGTCATTGAGAAACTATTATAACTACCTGTAACAGCTAGTGGTTAAGTAGTTAGAATAATACAACTACTTTAGCTGGCAGTTAAACACTTTGCAGGAAGCAATTGCCTTTAAATAAGGCTGTTGTAGAATGGGTTCGGTATCTTATGGAATAATAGAAGTTTATCCTTTTCTCTCTCAATTCTTCCTTTCCCTCCGTTCTTTCTCTTCCTCAATCTCCTCTCTCTCGACATATCTGTTCTTTCTCAAATTCTCTTCTTTTCAATAACAAATTGTCCAACCTCTTTCTCGAGGGCGTGTCACATGCGTACCCATGAGTTATGCACAGAGACACGACAAGGTTTCTAGAACTTCATTTTAAGTAAAATTTTTGCAGATCTAATAAGCTTTTGGTTAAAGGAGAAAAAACACAAACTTAAGCCATATTACAAAAACAAAAAATAGTTAATTTCTTTTATGTTGAATGATGATTATGCATTAAATGGTATTTTTATGTTGGGCTAGCCATAATTCTTTTAATATTTTTATATAATTATCATTATTATCAGTTGAAGGTCATATCTTTATTCATATTTCTCCAATTTTAATGTATGAATGATTCCCTAGATTTCTTATTGAAAGTCTTATTCTTAAATGTTAAGAATATGTGACAAGGACCTTTGGATTACGAATTTCTTAAAGTGATTCTTAGTCCTTAGATTTCTCATAATGGAACTATGAATAACCTATTACGGACTGCCATATGGATTACTATCTTTGATTAGTATGAAATACTAATGATAAGGATGGTGAATCGTATGTCATAATTCATAATATGGATATAGTAGACATGTGGGTAGATGTTTGATGAACATCTACTGAATGTGACATAAGTGATAGATCACATGATTGAGAAGATCTATGATCTGTCACTGGCTTCGATTGTGTTATTGGTCCTTAGACCGAAAGCAACACAGTTATCTTGTATATTGGTGTATGAGATTTGTGGTTGCTACCACCCAGTTGCCAAGGTGGGAAATGCATTGTGTGATCTCTATGTAGTGACGTATGGAGATAGGTGATTACTTATGGGATCCATTGATCTCTGACATGAGAAGAACATCCTATGCGATCAATGATGGTTGTGGTTGTATAAACCCGGCTAGAGTGCACTTGATTGGAAAGGTGTTTCCAATATCGGAAGGAGTTCTAATGTGTCATCTCAATCACACCACACTAGATCTTGGCATAGTTATCAACTTAGTGAGTTTGATCAGTCTATGATTCTCACTCGATCGGGATGTTAATCAATGAAAAGATTATAATACATGGTAATTGGAAGCCCTAATAGGTTCTCTTTGAAGTATGACTTCATTATGGTAGAATCGCCCTAACATAATACTAGTTGTTGTAACGACCTACTCCCACCTACGGGTGTCACCAGTGAATAATCGACAAGATTACTCACACGACAAGCCAATAACTAGAAGGTTGGACTATGTTTCAACAGGAAACGCCATAGGTAAGCACTAAGTTTCGTCTTTCCCTTCACTCCACTCAAGGAATCGGTCTCAAACACAGACAAGGAAGCATAGCGAACTAGAACCTAAAACCCAAATGAGCTTCACCCTTCTTCAACTCACCTCACAGTAAGCCGAAGGTGACTCGGGCACAAAACTAGCGCATCAAACATCCACCGAGTACTGGGGATTTATGGGAATATACCTTTTCGATCCTTACCTGATCTGAAACTCGGCTCCACCAACTAAAGCCATATACATCAACCAAACTCACAATTACCTATTACACTATAATGATTACAACAACTAAATACATCTAGCACACAACATTTATATTCATAATCAAGAATATATATAGGAATACATATGAAAATACAAGAGAATATACAACAACACATCTCGAGCAACAATGCTAGTTGCCACTTCATCTTCCCTATGCCATCCCTACTTACATCTGGACTTGTAACATCTACAACATGAGGTAAAACCTCATAAGTCATAAAGACTCAGTAAGGGTGCAATACATAAGTAAATGAAGCATGAGAGAGCATGTAATGCAAAATGGGTCGTCTTCCATGCCCTCATAACCTCCATAGGTTAAGGCATCAACCAACCCTTCCCACAACACTAGTCTTCCATATGGCCATAAGTACACTAGAACTCATATCATGCAAGTGTTAACCACTACATGCAACTCATAAGAAAACATTTACAAATGCATGCAAGACCACCACCCTTAGGGTCATCCCTTACATGGCTCGAAACCTCTTCTGCTAAGAGCGAGAATGTCCGCCTGAACTCTGAGCTCCTCTAGGATCACTGCCTCCCCGATCGAACATAGATACCATCACACAAAAACCCCACAATATCAAAAATTAAACCAAACCAGGCCTTCGCTAGTTGCTAAACACCGCAAACATGTCCCATTGACAATTTTCAACGAACCCCAGCCAAGGGTTTAAACCAACCAACACTTCACATCACATCATTCCACATCTCACATAAAGTGAAGAATTCAAAAAGAAATAATTAATTACCTTGATCAACCTAGAGGAGAAATCCAGAAAACACCCATATCGGCGTTGTCTCCCGAGCTGCCACCTTGCACTCAAATTTCCATTTTTGAGCTTCTAGCATGCTCCTCGAGCCTCGAAATAATTTCCAGAATTTTTTCAAATTTTTCTGAAATTTTCTCCTATTTTTCCCTTATTTTTCATATTTCTTTATTTTTATTTTCTTTTCTTTTTTTTCTTTTTTTTTCTTTTCTATTTCTCTTTTTCTCCTTCTTCCTTCTATTTTCTTCTTCCTTTCTTCTTCACCGCAAGGCCACTGTTCACCCACGCACTAGCCCGTCTACGCACACCAGCGCCGGCCACCGCCTGGCCCAGCCCCCGCCCGCCAGTCGTCACCACCTACAACGCCATCGTCGGCCGCCCCAGCTCCGCCGCACACAACGGTCTCCACTGCAGCCACCATTGCAGCCTCCCGCCATCATCGGCCCACATGCGCAAAGTCGCCGCTGCTCGTGGCCGTCGCCGCTGCCTTCAACCATTGCCGACACCCCCGTCGCTGCGAGTTGCCTCTGCCACCACGCACCACCGCTGCTCGCCTTGATCGCGGACCACGCTACTTCAGGTCGACTTCCACGGCTACCATCGCTACCTTGGCCAATCGGCCTTCCTCCACACACGGCTCGCCCGCAACCGCACACAACCACCATCGATCCCTCTTTTCTTCCCTCTCAGCCAGATGCTCTCACGAGCTCTCACCTCTCACTCTCTCTCTCTCTGATTCTCTTTTCCTCTGCGTTTGAAAACATCAGAGAAAGGCACGAAGCTTCCTCCCCAATCCATATATATATATATATATATATATACATGATTACACATTTAATCCCTCTAAGAACTCATTAATTTCACTTGAGGATTTTATAATTTCACTTGAGAATTCTTATAATTGCACTTGAACCCTCCAAGCCTTTAATCAATTACCCCCAAGCCTCACAACATCTTGATTTCTTCAAAATTAATAACCGGCTTTACTCGATAAAGTTGATTTTATCCTTGCGCCTGCACGGGACCTTTACTCCACCCGAAAACACCTTAGAGTTGCCTTACTCGCAAAACCGAACCACCCCTAGGGTTCTCTCAGCTTCGCGGAGGTCCCCTACTACCATTCGGTACCAGCACTCATTCGAGGTTATACAGAAATTATTCTGGAAATTATTCTTGGTCTGATTGCTTACAGCATCATTAGCCTCGCCTCGAGACGTTCACCAATCTCATGCCCTCTTCCCTAGACATCCAAGTCCCAGGGCGTTCCCTACAATCAATTCAGCAATTTTATTAATTAATTTCTCAAAACCGACTTTCGGACTTCTCAAACCACCCGAGGTCATTTCAAAATAATCAAAAGTTATACATTTTCTAATACCATGTAATACTGGGTATTACAGTTGTCACTCAAGGTCTTTCGAGGTACATTGGTGAGATGGAGAGATCCTCGTTGTAGACCAAAGTGTTTGGTCTGGGTCAAAGTGTTTGACATGTCCCGATTACTACTTAGTGATGAACCTAGAAGGTCACACGAATATCCGAATGTGATGGTTGACTAATGATATAAAGTTGTAATTAATTAATTATCGTCATTAAAAGTTAATGATGACATCATTAAGAGTTAATGGAGTAAGTTTAAATTAATGGAAGCAATTGTCAAGAGTTAACGGGCATGCCGTTAGAAGTTAACGGAGGACTTGGTTTCATTATAGCCATTGCGAAAAGTTGGAACAATGGATCAGAGCCAGTCGACCAACTTGGAGGCGGTTGACCAACTCGAGCTAAACCAATCAACAAGCTGAAAAACCAGTCAACTAAACCTTGCTGACTAAAGTAATCCGGTCGCATACTTCCTTGAAATCGATCGACCATTTCTTTTAGGGAAGGTTTCAATTCAGCATGATCTCTTGTCGTTTTCTGTAACAAATTCGGCCGTGAGCTGGAGGAAGGACAGCGGGCGTGCAGCATGCCTCTCCCTCTCTCTCCCTTTTCCCCTCTGTGTCTCCTTGTCGTTTACCTGATTTTGAGGCGTTTAGGGTTTTAAAGGATGCTCATATATTAAGGCAATGAAAAAGGAAGAACGGTGGCTTTTTGCTAATTACGTTTTGTAGCCTTAGTAATTTCTCTAAGCTTCACCTCTCTTCTCTTCATTCTAAAGTGTTTTGAATCCCTCCTAACCAACTCTAATCTGCTCCTTGTTTCTCATTGCTATTATAGCAATTCCAATCCAACAATGAGACCGTTTTGGATTTGGAATCCCATCTCTTTTGAGCCCATTACAATTTAAATCACCTACAAGAGGCTTGTGGCTAGCACATAGGCTCTTTTGTAGGTTTCATCCACATTCAGAGCGTAGACCGACTAGGGCCCTCGTAATTTCGAGGGTCGAACTAATCATCCAAAATCTGTTCAGAATAGTGAGACTGTTCGGATGAGCCATTCGAGAGCTGTCAATGAGCAACAATCGCTGCATCAGGTGGATTTTTAACCTCTACATCAGACCCGAAACTTCCCAGTAAGGTATAATTCTTAATGCCATATGGATGGTTTCGTTTTGTATAGCATATGGTCGCCGATACCAAGTCTTGCAAGGTGGTCTTGATTTAATTTCTGCTGCGTTTGTTATAAGTTTTCAAAAATGTTTTAAAAATCGATAAAACCCTTGCATGATAGACCAAGAATTGGCATTCCCCTTCACATACAAGTACACATACACTTATATATGCATATACATGAAAACACATACAAAGACATATACATGCGCACACACAAATATACACACATACATGCATACAAGCGCATATGCACATATATACATGCACATGGGAGCATGCATACACACATATATATACATACTTATACATATATGTTCACAATTCATACATATATATGTTTATATATACATAACTAATTTTTTAAAAATATTTTCAAAGTGCAAACAAACACCAGAGGATAAGTTAAAAATTATTTTTAAGTAAAACATTTTACATTGAAAAATATTTTCCAATGTAAAATATTTTACGTGCAAACAAATGAAGCCTTACTTGTAAAGATTGGATCAAATCCTAGACACTTCTCAATTTTAACCACCCTAACTTGATCTATGAGAAACTTCTTCATAATCTTCCATCCTTTTTGAACAATTGATCCACGATACCAAAATGATTTTTCTTTTGGAATAACTAGATCTACAAGTCTCACAATCACATTCTCTATACTTCTATTTTACTAAACTTGTATTTCACATATTCAATATCCAATTCTAATTTATTTAAAAACTTTTATTCTAAACTATTTCTCTATAAAGTTTATGATTCACGCCTTTTATCTCATCTACCTAGATAATATTGTATACAAAAAGCGTACACCAAAGCATTGCTCTTAGATGTGCTTTGTGAATTCATCCATCACAAACACAATTGAGTTAAGAGCTCAAAGAAAATCTTTGATGTAATCCAATTATAATTAGAATAAATCTCAGTATCCCCTCAACTCCTAACACGTGTTTTGCTATATTAGAATTACTAGTATAATTAGATATATTGCATATTATTGTATGAGTTTTATTTATTTATTTGTTATAACTATGTGTAATTAGGCTAAACTCATAAACTAAGCCCGTAGGTTATTAGGCTCGCTGTACCTATTATAAATAATACACTAAGAGACTAATCTTTTAAGTTTTTCTCTCATAATTCTTTTCTCACGTGGTATCAAAGCCACCGGTGAGAAAAACCGTAGCCACCGCTGTGCATCTTTTTCTAGTGGCCTAAAAACCTAGTTTTTTTTCTTCATCATCACTATTCACGCCGAAAAAAAAAAAAAAAAAACCTAGTTTCTTTCTATTCATCACTATTCACGCCGAACATCACTGTCCGGCCATCTTTTTCTGGAATCGACCCCACCCTCGCCGCCTTCTGGCCGAGTTGCCGCCTGAAAATCGCAGCCATTGGAGCTCCCACGCGCCGCCGCCACGTGCAGCCGTCCGCCCCCACTCAACGGCGCGTGAAGGCGCATCCGCCGACCGTTTTCTCCCGGCTTCCCCAAATCAGCTCGCCTCCCTGCCCTAGGCCTATTCCCGGTGTCAAATCCTCGTTATGTCTAACCTCAGTGACGCAATTTCTGTTGATGCTACTCCTACAACCGCAACTATTGCCCCTGCTGCCTCTCAGTCCTTTACTGTCTCCAATATCGGAACAGCCAATATCACCACTATCAAGTTGATAGGGTCTGCCAATTATCTCTCATGGGCAGCCTCTGTCAAAATGTGGTTCAAAGGCAAGGCCAAGCCGATCATTTTACCACAAAGGCTGAAAGTGTGCCGAAAGCCAATCGAGCTAGATAGGAACACGTTGATGCCCAGTTATGCAGTCTCTCCTATGGCAGTCCATTGATCCATCCATCATGCAGCTCTTTCGGCCATTTGAAACTTGTGTTGACATGTGGAAGGAAGCTGAAGAATGTTATACGAATGATATCCAACGTTTGTACACTGTGGTCTATAATATCAAGAATCTAAAGCAAGAGTCATCCATGGAATCTTATTTGGGACAAGTTCGGGCCTTCATGCAAGAATTTGATGCTCTTCTCCCCATTACTACGACCAAGACTGAACAAGTTAGTCAAGAGAGAAGTTTTTTATGGTTATTGCTCTTTCTGATCTAAAATCAAAATTTGACGCCATCAGGCATCAAATTTTGACTAGCTCCACTAATCCTACTATGAATGACTCTTTTAAAAGGTTGTTGAACATGACCGGTGCACATGGTATGTCCTCTTCTTCTCATGTTGTTCCTCCAGCCGAATCTTCAGCCCTTGTGTCTCAAGCTTCTCACTCAGGAGGAAATAGAGGCCGTAATAATAATCGGACATGTCCACAGTGTACCTTTTGTAAGAAATTGAGTCATCTCAAGGATAGGTGTTGGAAGAAACATGGTCGGCCCGCTACTCCGCCTACATCATCTATGTCCAATCTGCACCGGATTCACAGTTGACAACTATGTCTGCAGCTGAGTATGATGTCTTCTTGAAGTTTCAAGCCACCCAGCAGTCTCATCCTGTTAATCTCGTTGCTTGCGTTGCTAAAAGCCCATCTCTTGGTCCTTGGATTATAGATTCTGGCGCCACTAATCATATGTGTAGTAATGAACTTCTTTTATCTTCACTTACTTATTCTGATACATTGCCTACAGTTACTCTAGCTGATAGCACCAAAACTGCAGTTAAAGGGATAGGCCAAACCACACTCACTTCATCTTTATCTTTATCTTTAAACTCAGTTTTATATGTCCCTGACAGTCCTTTTAATTTGATTTCAGTTAGCCAGCTTACTAAAACCCTTAACTGCTCAGTCACTTTCACTCCTACCTCTGTTTATGTACAGGACCAGGGTACAGGGCGGACGATTGGCATCAGACGTGAGTCACAGGGTCACTATCATCCTGCTGTGCCGATGGCTTGCACGAGTGCTACTTTCCCAAATCTTCTCCACTCTCGTCTTGGTCATCCCAGCCTCTCCAAATTGAAGAAATTAGTTCTTAGTTTGTCGTTGTTGTCTATTTTTTATTGTGAGTCATGTCAGTGTGATAAACACGCACGTAGTTCTTTTTTCAATCGTGTCAATAATAGGGCTGAGGCTCCGTTTTCTCTTGTCCACTCTGATGTATGGGGGCCCAGTCGTGTCAATTCTACTCTTGGTTTCTCATATTTTGTTACTTTCATTGATGATTTTTCTCGCTGCACTTGGTTGTTTCTCATGAAGAGTTGGTCTAAGTTGTTTTCTGTCTTTTAGACATTCACTACTAAAATAAAAACACAATTTGGAGTTTCTATATGTATTTTATGTAGTGATAATGCCCCTGAGTACTTTTCTTCTCAATTTACTACTTTTATTACTACTCGTGGCATTCTGCATAAATCTTCTTGTCCTTATACACCTCAACAAAATGGTGTTCTCGAGCGTAAAAATCGTCATCGCATTGAAACTGCACGAACACTACTTTTACATGCCAATCTTCCCACCAAATTATGGGGAGATGTTGTTCTTACTGCGTGTTGTCTGATCAATCGCATGCCATCTTTAGTGTTAAAAGACAACATTCCTCACGCTCTTTTGTTCCCCTCCCAGCCCCTTTATTCTAATCCCCTTTGTGTATTTGGATGTATCTGTTTTGTACATTCCTTTTCACCGGAACAGGATAAACTTGCTGCCAAATCCCTCAAGTGTATTTTCCTCGATTACTCTCGATTGCAGAAAAGCTATAAGTGTTACTCTCCTAAGTTGAACCGCTATCTTATGTATGCTGATGTCACATTCTTTGAACAACAGTCTTTCTTCTCTGTTGTTTAGCCTAATTCACGACGTCTTGACCAAGTATTGCCTATTCCTTCTCTTTCGTTGCCCTTATCAGATTCGTCTATCTCCTCCTCGGTGGACCCTTCACTTCCATCTTCCAGTCCACACTCCCCAACTCCTCCACTTCTTACTTATCACCGTCGTCCTCATCCTGCTCCTGGCACCGGCATTCCTCTTAAATGCGACTCTCCTGACTCACTCTCTCCATCAGTGGTCACTCCTGCTATGGATCCTCAGCCCGACAGCCTTCCTATTGCACTCTGCAAAGGTACACGGTCTACTCACAATCCACGTCCTCTTTATAATTTTTTGTGTTATGATCGTTTGTCACCTGCTTATAGTGCTTTTGTTTCAAGCCTTTCTTCTATTTCTATTCCTAAAACCACTAGTGAAGCCATGTCCCATCCTGGTTGGCACCAGGCTATATTAGATGAGATGGGTGTTTTGAATTCTACTGGCACTTGGGATTTGGTGCCTTTGTCACCAGGAAAGACTCACGTTGGTTGTCGATGGGTGTTCACCCCTAAAGTGGGCCTCGATAGATAGGTGGAACGTCTTAAAGCCCGCTTAGTTGCAAAAGGCTTTTCACATATCTATGGGCTGGATTACAGTGATACCTTCTCTCCAATTGCTAAAATGGCCTTTGTTCGCTTATTTCTCTCTATGGCTGCCACGCATCATTGGCCGCTCTATCAATTGGACATTAAGAATGCATTTCTTCACAGTGATTTGCAAGAGGAGGTTTATATGGAGCAACCACCTGGTTTTGTTGCTCAGGGGGAGTCCAATATAGTCTGCAAATTCAAGAAGTCTCTTTATGGCCTATAACAATCTCCACGAGCGTGGTTCGGCAAGTTCAGCACTGTGGTTCAAGCTTTTGGTCTCACTCGAAGTGAAGCTGGTCATTCAGTTTTCTATCGATATTCTTCTTCTTTATGTATCTATCTCGTTGTTTATGTAGATGACATTGTTATCACAAGGAACGATCAGGTTGGTATACAAAATCTGAAGGAACATCTCCATCAGCACTTTCAGACTGAAGACCTAGGCAAACTCCGATATTTCTTGGGTATTGAAGTTGCTCGATCAAGAGATGGGATCTCAATCTCTCAGTGGAAATATACACTTGACATCTTAGAAGAAACTGGTATGGTGAACTGCAAACCGATTGACACCCAAATGTCAAACTCTTATCGAGACAGTGGGAGTCTTACTCAGATCCTGGAAGATATAGAAGATTGGTAGGCAAACTGAACTATCTCACAGTCACTCATCCCAATATTGCTTTTGTTGTGAGTGTGGTGAGTCAGTTTCTCAATTCTCCATGTGATTCTCATTGGGATGCTGTTATCCGGATTCTGAGATTAGAGATGTAAAAAGGGTCGGCCCGACCCGAGTCGGCCCACAGGCTTTTTAAACGGGCCGAGCCGGCCCTTTTACTAAAAGGGTCGGGCTGGGCCCAGGCCCTTTTGCCATGGATAAGGCCCGGCCCGGCCCGGCCCACGGCCCCTTTACAAAGGGGCCGGGCCGGGCCGAGCCCGGTGGGCCCGACCCTTTTTTTTTTTTTTAAATAATACATATAATATATACATATATAAATATCAAAATAATACATATATAAAAATTAATTTTTTTCTTTTTAAAATATTTTCTATCTTAATTCTTAAGTTTTAAATATTATTTCATCATTTTATATTTCAAAATTCTATATGCCTTATAAATTTTTTGTGAATTGATATGAAAAATAATGTACATATAAAAAAGAGAATGTTTATTTATAATTTAAATATATAAAAAATTTAACTTAAAAATTTTAAATTAATTGATGGTTATTATTTATATATATTGCAAAATTAAATTTTTTTAGTATCCAATATCAATAATTACTAAAGAATAACAAAATTAAAAAAAAAATGAGTAAGGGCCTTACTGGCCCATAAAGGCCTCATGGGCCCGGCCCATAAGGGCCCAATGGGCCAGGCCGAGCCGTGGGCCCAATTTCTTTGGCCCAGCCTGGCCCCCCAATGGGGGCCGGGCTGGGCCTGGCCTGTTTGAACAGTAACGGGGCGGGCCAAAGCCCGGCCCGGGCTAGGCCGGGCGGCCCGCGGGCCGTCGGGCCCTTTTGACACCTCTATCTGAGATATATCAAACGAGCACCGGGTAAAGGGCTACTCTACGAGGATAAGGGACACATAGATATTTGTTGTTATGCAGATGCAGATTGGGCTGGCTCTCCTCCTGATCGTCGGTCGACCTCTGGATATTGTGTTATTGTGGGAGAAAATCTGATTTCTTGGAAAAATAAGAAACATAATGTAGTAGCTAGATCCAGTGCAAAGGTAGAGTATCGAGCTATGGCTAATGCAACTTGTGAGCTCATCTGGTTTAAACAACTCTTTGAGGAACTCAAGTTTTGTGAAGTGTCCCCTATGAAACTTGTTTGTGATAATCAGGCTGCCTTGCACATTGCTTCCAATCCAGTGTTCCATGAGCAGACTAAGCATATTGAAATCGATTGTCACTTTATTAGAAAAAAGCTAATTGAAGGTGTTATTATTACAGAATTTGTTAACTCCGGTGATCAACTTGCCGATGTCTTCACCAAGTCTTTAAAAGATCATCGGATAGAATATATCTGTAACAAGCTTGGTGCATATGATATCTATGCTCCAGCTTGAGGGGGAGTATTAGAATTATTAGTATAATTAGATATATTGTATATTGTTGTATGAATTTTATTTATTTATTTGTTATAACTATGTGTAATTAGGCTAAACCCGTAGGTTATTAGGCTCGTTGTGCCTATTATAAATAACATGCTAAGAGACTAATCTCTTAGGTTTTTCTCTCATAATTGTTTTCTCACATGCTACATGCAACTTTATTAGCCAACAACATACCAAATTTATTAGGAATAACCTAATATAAGCCATATAGCCAGCTAATCCTATTAACTAACACAAAACTTTTATAATTTATCATAAAGACTTGATCAGATTTGAATTTTCATAAAACTGAAGGAGAGAAAAAAAAAAGGTATTTTCAGTGCATTAAACTCCTCTTTTTTGAAAGAAGCAGAGAGTATCATATTTATACACAGCCTTCCTTGCTTTCCCTACCTTTCTCTAGAGTAGTCTAGTCCATGTTTTCGCTAACAAATGTGGCTGGCTAGTCAAAGCTGAATCCTCAAGTCTGATCTAAAGATTGTGTTTATAACTTGAATATTCTAATTACAAAGGAACAACCTCACCGTTGTTACCAAGGCACCCCCGTAATACTAAAGAAAAAATTAAGCAAAAATAATTACAATATAGCTACAAAATATCTTCATAATAAAGATATTTAATCTTTCACCGAATAGAAAATTAGAGTATAATTTTTTTCCTAAATTCAATAAAGGATTCCAAAAAAACAGAAAAATCATAAGGGGGTTACACAGAAAAAACAGAAGAAAAGAAGGTTGGGTTTTTAAATTTCTAAAACAAAAAATATACAAATTTTCACAAAAAACAGCAAACATGGACAGTGGGGTTTTCAAATTTCAGTAATCAACAATAGATAGTTTTCCACTGAAAAATGACGAAAATAAATCTTGGAAACAAAAACTAGTATTTCTGAATGTTGACATTAATAGTATAAAGAATAAATTGAAAAAATAGAGAAAAAAAAGAAAAGAACAAATAGCTTTGACTTCAAAATACCATTTTTTACATAAAAAATAGAAAATATAGACCAAGGCTTTCAAATCATGGCATGATTCTTAAAGATGCTAGGTCTGGCCATCCAAAGGCCAAATTTGGGGCTGTCATTGCAATCAATCATATCAGCCATGTGTATAAATTAGACCAAATTATCAAATTGCCCTCGAAATGTATCAATTGCAAACAAAGCTATTGGCAAGAATTAGATTTTCCAATTTCTCAAAGTTGGAGGGCCTGGATATAGAAAGGAAAAACCTCAGCAGGTCTGTCTAGTTGTGATTAACTACAAAAATATAAACGATATTATTTTTTTTCTATGTTCTCTTTCATGGCCTTTAGTATTTCTAAACAAGATTGAGAAAATATAATTCTCTATTTCTTGATAATAATACAATGATTTCCCTTTTCTCTTTATAGCGGAAGAGAATAATACAAAATGGAAATAACAAAAAAGGAAATAGTAATATACATAGAATATACATAGAATCTAAGATATACACAGAATATTCTATTTCTACACTCCCCCTCAAGCTGGCTTGAAGATATCTTCCATGGCCAGCTTGCTCACAAGTTTCTCAAACTGAGTTCTATGTACTCCTTTTGTAAGAATGTCAGCCACTTGGTCAACTGTTGGAATGTAGGGCATACAAATTACTCCATTATCAATTTTTTCCTTAATAAAGTGTTTATCCACCTCTACATGCTTTGTCCTGTCATGGAGAACTGGATTATGAGCAATAGAGATTGCAGCTTTATTATCACAATAAACTTTAGCTGGAAGAGAAGTGGAGACTCTCAAGTCTGATAGAAGCTTCTTTATCCACATGACCTCACAAATACCATGAGCAACTGCACGAAATTCAGCTTCAGCACTGCTTCTGGCCACCACATTTTGTTTCTTACTCCTCCAAGTAACAAGATTGCCTCCCACAAAGGTGCAGTACCCTGATGTAGATCTTCGGTCAGTTATACTACCTGCCCAATCTACATCTGTATAAGCCTCTACATGAAGATGTCCACGTTTTCTAAAAAGTAGACCTTTCCCAGGGGTTCCTTTTAGGTATCGCAGAATTCTGTAGGTAGCTTCAAAATGTTGTGAACCAGGTGAGTGCATAAATTGACTTACAACACTTACAGCAAAGGCTATGTCTGGTCGAGTATGGGATAAATAGATAAGTCTACCCACAAGTCTTTGATATTTCTCCCTTTCTACCACATTCTTAGCCTCGGCAGGTTGAAGTTTTAAGTTGGGTTCAATGGGAGTTTCAGCAACCTTACACCCAAGCATTCCTGTTTCATTGAGTAAATCCAGAATATACTTGCGTTGGTTGACAAAGATCCTCTCCTTAGATCTTGCAAATTCCATCCCAAGAAAGTACTTTAGAGGACCCAAGTCCTTGATCTCGAACTCATGAGCTAATCTCCTCTTAAGCTCTTCAATCTCTCCCTTGTCATCACCAGTCATTATTATATCATCCACATAGACAATTAAGATTGCTTTCTTACCGTCGTTGGCGTGCTTGAAGAATAGTGTGTGGTCTGCTTGGCTCTGAATGTAACCATAACTTTTCACCGCCTTTCCAAATCTTTCAAACCACGCTCTCGGAGACTGTTTTAGACCATACAATGATTTTTTTAAACGACATACCTTGTTTGTCCCGAGGCTCTTTTCAAACCCTGGTGGAAGATCCATAAAAACTTCTTCTTCTAAATCACCATTTAGGAAGGCATTCTTTACATCAAATTGGTGAAGAGGCCAATCAAGATTCACTGCAAGGGAGAGGAGAACTCGAATAGAGTTTATTTTAACTACTGGAGCAAATGTTTCTTGATAGTCGATGCCGTATGTTTGGGTGAAACCCTTAGCAACCAGCCTTGCTTTGTATCTTTCAATACTCCCATCTGCCTTACATTTTATAGTAAATACCCACTTACAACCTACTATTGCTTTGCCTTCTGATTTGTTCACAATCTCCCAAGTTCCATTCTTTCTAAGAGCACTCATTTCCTCTTGGACTGCTAACTTCCAATCTGGATCACCAAGGGCATCCTGAATTGTTCTTAGGACATGCAGGTTAGAAATATTTGAAAGAAAGGCCTTATGATGATTGGACAATTTTTGGTATGACAGGTATTTAGCAATTGGGTGTTTGGTACAAATCTCACTCCTTTCCTAGTAGCAATAGGGACATCAAGATTAGACAAATCAAATGTAGAGTAATATGTAGGAGTGAGTTTAGAGTTACCATGAGAAGAAGAAGAACTATCGGAAACCCCATCACTCGAAGACGTCGATTGTTCAATTGTTAGAGGAATATTTGGACTGATAGTATTTTTCAAGGTTTGTCTTCTAGTATAAAACTGAAGCTCCGGTTTTGGAATATTTTGATCCATTTGTGGTAATTCTCCCCCTGGTTCTAATCCCATCACACTAGGCACCTGTGAACCAGACACACCTTGTTCCACAATATTTGGAACATTTATATCCTTGAGTTGTTTATTAGAGTGGAGGGGAGCACCAATCATGGTAGGATGAGGATCCTCAACATTAGAATTCAAAAAATTATCTTCTTTCTCAATATACTCCCCCTGAAGATGATTTTTGGGAAAGTAGGGTTGAGTTTCGAGGAAAGACACATCCATACTAATATAAGTTTTTTTGGTAACAGGATTAAAACATTTGTACCCTTTTTTATTTGGTGCATAGCCCAAAAAGACACATTTTTCAGCTGTGGGATCCAATTTAGAACGAAAAATGTGAGGAACATAAACAAAGCAAGTGCATCCAAAAACTTTTAAGGGTAACTCAGAATATATACGACAGAGAAGGAAGAGTTGTTTTAAAGAGTGTAAGGGGGTTTGAAACTGTAGAACACGAGTGGGCATACGATTAATGAGATAGGAAGCGGTTAAAATTGCATCACCCCAGAGGTATTTAGGGACATTCATAGAAAACATGATGGCCCTGGCAACCTCGAGTAGATGTCGATTTTTTCGTTCAGCAATACCTCATGGATGTGATTTTTTCGATTTTTTCGGCTGAAGATGCAGCAGCAGCGGTCGGGACGGCCGAATCTCAGAGGGGGCGACCGCTGGAGGGTGGTCAGTGAAGAACGGCGGGACTTCTAGGGTATGGCAGAGGAATAGAGGAAATTAGGGTTTCACAGTTGAACGGCTGTGATTTAATCCTAATTCCTACTCTGATACCATCTAAACAAGATTGAGAAAATATAATTCTCTATTTCTTGATAATAATACAAGGATTTCCCTTTTCTCTTTATAGAGGAAGAGAATAATACAAAATGGAAATAACAAAAAAGGAAATAGGAATATACATAGAATATACATAGAATCTAAGATATACACAGAATATTCTATTTCTACAGTATTCTTATGCTCATTTTTGTCAAATCACTGTATCTCATTTCACTTCTAGTACCTGCATCTGTGCTTATAAGACAAATCTTTAGATGACTATTTCATCAAAACAAATGCTTATGACAGCCACACAGATACAATATGGATATGTAATAGGCATCCCAAACTTGTGTTGACAAATACATAGCAAACATGAATCTGACAAAGGGGGCAAAAGTAAGCAAGCTATAAGATACCAGAAAGATACAAACAACCCCCGCACTTCATCTAATTACAATGTAAATTGGAAGATTTATAAACTATACCAACCTTACAATAAAATTTAACTAGTTGTGGAACCAACACTTGAGGGAAAGGTTTCATTTAGAAGTGAATTAAAGTAATCTAAGTAAATAGCCAATCTCATTCAGTTGCAATCAACAGAAACCAAGAATGAGGGGGAAATATATTATTGAGAAGATAAAAGGAGTATACAAACATGCAGGACCATTACAGAAATTACTTAACATTATCATGGAGGAGATATTTTAAAATTTGTCATAGAAGATTCAGCTCATCCTACTCAGCCCATGACTCAAGATTTTTTCTTTTTAATTGAGCTATACATGACATATAGATAAGATATAAATGACTCCTTGTTGGTCCATTCCTTAACCCTTATAGCAACCATAACCATTGCACCAATTCCTCCACTTCTGACAACCTATGGCTAAATTATTCAGCAGAATTGGTGAAGGTGGTCATAGTTCTAATATGTCTGAGTTCAAAGAAAAATAAGCAAAAATTCATCTTCTCGCTGGCAAGTTCAGCTTCTAACTGACAAAATATCATTTGAAAATATTGAAGCTGGTAATATGCTGAAGGCATGCATCAGTTATTAACAGCAAAACGAAAACCATGGTAAGACCAAAACAACATGTGCTGTGCCGATAGCAGGAAATCCTCAGCATAAGATACAATCCAAATTCAACAGAAACATCAATAACATCCTATGCTCAAATAAGGAAAATCCAAAAGATCAATTCAGAGCAGCAACACCTGTGTTACTCTTTCGAGCAAGCTTTGTCCACTCTGTATGAAATGACCCAGGACGATCAATCCTCTCATAAGTATGCGCCCCAAACAAGTCCCTCTGAGCCTGGACAAGATTTGCAGGAAGCCTTGCCCTCCTGTACGTATCAAAATATGCAAGACTAGCACACATCCCTGGTGTACTAATCCCCGCTGAAATTGCTAACCCCACAACTCTCCTCCATGCTGCCTGCCTTTGCACCATCTCCCTTGCAAACTCTGGATCCACCACCAAGCTTGCCAGATTTGGATTCCGCTGGTATGCCTTCTTGATACGGTCTAGAAACACAGCTCTTATAATACACCCTCCTTTCCAAATCCTCGCCAATTCGCCCAAATTCAGATCCCACCCTTTCTCAATACTCTTGGCTCTTAACAAATTCATCCCCTGAGCATAGCTACAAATCTTGGAAGCATACAAAGCCTGCCTCACATCAACAATCAACTTCTTCTTGTCAATCTCACTCATCACTGGCCCAACCTCCTCCTTCAGTCCTGCCTCCTTCAAAACCTCGGAAGCCACCTCTCTCTCTTCTTTCAATCCGCTCAAGTACCTACAATCCAGGGAGGCTGCAATCGTCGGTGCAGCCACTGACAGCTCCGCTGCCTGCTGGACTGTCCATTTTCCAGTCCCTTTCATCCCCGTCTTATCAAGAATCTTATCCACCAAATCCCCCTCCCCATACTCGTCCTTGACCTTAAAAATATCCGAAGTGATCTCAATCAAGAAGCTCTCCAATTCGCCCTTGTTCCACTCGCCAAAGATCTCCGCCAATTCAGCGTTGGATAGCCCGCCAACATTCTTCAACACATCATAAGCCTCGGAAATCAACTGCATATCGCCGTATTCAATGCCATTATGCACCATCTTGACGAAATTGCCGGAACCTCCTTCACCAATATAGGTGACGCAGGGTCCGTCCTCGACCTGTGCGGCAACTTTCTTCACGATGTCTTCAATGTTGAGATATGCCTGGTAGGAGCCACCGGGCATCAAAGAGGGTCCATGACGAGCACCCTCCTCGCCTCCGGAGACACCCATGCCCAGGTACAGAATGCCCTTCTGGGAGACGTCGTGCATACGGCGCTCGGTATTCTCGTACCACTCGTTGCCTCCGTCGATGATGGTGTCGCCGGGCTCCAAGTGCTCGGAGAGGGCGGCGATAGTCTGGTCGACGGGGGAGCCGGCCTTCACGAGGATGACAACGGATCTGGGCTTTTGGAGCGAGAGAACGAAGTCGCGAGGGGTGTAGTGGCCAGTAAGGGGCAGGTGGCCCTCGCGGTGAGCTCGATCAAGGGTTTCGTCCACCTTGGAGGCTGTACGGTTGTAGACGGAGATGGGGAAACCTTTCTCAGCGATGTTCAAGGCTAGGTTTTGGCCCATCACAGCCAGGCCCGCCAGGCCAATACGCGACGAAGCGGCGGCTGCTTCCATAGTCTGGAGTAGAGGGGTGGGCTTAGATTAGAGATGGAAAGGGAATGAGAAAGAGAGAGTATTGGATTGGAAATGGAGGCAGTGATCGATCGATGGATGAAGAAGAAGACACAAATATATAAAGAGGTCAAGTGTGTATTGTGTTATCTCAATTTGACGGACTCGTCGAGACACTGAAAGGGCAGTGGCCTGAGCCACCAACGAGAGGGTGCCGTGAAGCACGATGATTCCTAGGCGCCCGCCGAAGCTCTCCGCTCCCACGAAACCACCACACCTTCCGCACATCCACCTTCATTTTTCAATGTCTAAAACCCTAACAAAATAAAAAATTACAAATTTTCTTAGCAAAGAACAATCCACATATTTGGCCAAATTGTAAGAATTTTTTTAACATTTCAAAAACAAAATACCTTTGTTATTAAATAAAGAGATAAAATAATTAATTTGCCTTTGTTCTCTTTCTTCTATTCTCATATTAAATAATAAAAAATACCTCACCCATTTTCGTTCGGTGTTAATATTGGTGATAAACCCAGTAGATTTTGTATCGACATTGGTGATGAATGCATTTGGGTTCAAGACCTATGTTAGGCATGTGAAGCCAAATTTGGGTTCAATTATCTTAGATCTGGGTTTGGAGAAGAGAGCGAGCAAGAGAGAGATAGAAAGAGAGAATAAGAGGAAGAAAAAGAAAAAATTAGAGAAAAAAGAAAAAAAATAAGTCCACTTAATCTCGAAACTAGATCTAGGTTCAAGATGTTCATCTTGAACTCAATTTAGGTTTGAAAAAGAGAGAGAGAAAGATAAAAAGAATAAGAAATTAAAGAAATTGAGAACATGAAACATTTCATCTTGAACCCCAAATATAGATTCCAGATAAACAATGAACCCAAATCTAGGTTCAAAAAGAAAAAGATTGAGAGAAAGAGAAAAAAAAAGAAAAAATTAAAGAAAGAAAGTGAGTGTGACTTGTTAGTATTGTGTCCATAATGCTAGATTTGATGACGTCTAGGGGGCATGTGATTAGTGGTTAATTTTGTAAAAATGTTGTTATAATTATACCCTTCTTTCGATCTTAAATATGGTTTAAATTAGATATTAATATATATTTTATGGTTATATGTAAATTTAAATTGAAAGATGAATGAAATGAAGTTCTAAAGTAAATAATAATAATATATAAAATTATATATAATACATATATATCATTATATGCATGCATGTAATATATATATAATATAATCTAATATATATATGTGCCATGTGTAATACATATATATAATATATAATTTATTAATAACATTAAATTATTTTTATTTTTTTTAGGCATGAAGAATTCAAGCCCATGAAGACTTAAAGTCCATGAAGAATTCAAGTCCATGAAGAAATCAAAGCCATGGAGAAATCAAGTCCATGAAAAAATCAAACCCATGAAAAATTAAAGTCCATGAAGAATTCAAGCCCATGAAGAATTAAGGCCCAATTTGAGCAACCCATGGAAAATATTATTTGGAGAAGGCCCAAGGATTATTTTTAATCCTAATGAAGATTAAAAACCAATTTATAGAAATCTATTTTTATTTTTTATGTGAGAGCTTTATTAGGTGTGTTTTTTTAGCTAAAATCCATTTAACTATTAGGTGGATATTATAGCTAAAATCCATTTAACTTTATGAGTGCTTTATTAGGTATGTATTTTAGCTAAAATCCATTTAATATTAGGTGTGTATTATAGCTAAAATCCATTTAACTTTAAGTGTGTGAGTGCCCATTAGATATAATTATGTCTAATTGAATAATTGAAATTGTGTGGTTTGTATTGCATCTTGTGGCCTATAAATAGCTCACTTGATTGCATTTGTAAGTGTGATTATTATTCTTGAATAAAAAGTTTAGTTGTTTCCTTATAATTCTCTCTTTGAGAATTGTTCTTGTTCTTTCTCATTTTCTTTAGTACTTTCTCTTATAATCTTACTTTTTTTTTCTTTCTTCTTTTAAATTCTTATGTCATTTATTATTACTTTATTATTCACCGCCTAAATGGCCGGTTAATTTGTGCCTTTAAATTTCTGTAATTTTAATTCTTGTCATTTAATTATTCACCGCCTAAATGGCCGGTTAGTTTATGCCTTTAAATTTCTGCAATTTTAATTCTTGTCATTTAATTATCCACCGCCTAAATGGCCGGTTAGTTTATACTTTTAAATTTCTTGTCATTTAAATTCTGTTATTTAAATTACGTCATTTAAATTTCTGTCAATTATTTTTCAAATAAAAATGAGTAGTTAAATCTAATCTTGGGTTAAGGCAAGGACAGTGTCCAATGCCAATGATTCCCAAAGAAAGCTGCGCTTTAAATAAGTAACATTAATTTAAATTTCAGTATGAGTGTGTATTAATTATTAAAAAATCACTAGGTTTGGATTGGAGCGTAAGCCTAACTTAGAGCTTTCATGCCATGTATGAGAGTTACTAGAACTGGAAACGCTATCATACCTAAACCCAGATGATTAATTTAGTTGTTTTGTGTATTAATTGCAATTGGATTTATGGTGGTTGCTTAAATTAGAATCTCGCATATCATGTATGGGGATTGCTTAACCTAGAACTATCATCATCTCTAATTGCATTTAATAACAAACCCTCATATCTGAAATTAAATTAATGTTGCTAATTTTTTATGCTAAAATTTGGGAATCAACGGGTTGGTACTGAAATTGTCTTAACTCAAGCACTATCCAAATTCATATTTTTACGTTTAATGTTTATTTCAATTTTTGCCTTACTTTATTTTCTAGTATCTGTTGTCTAAAAACAAAACCATAAAAAATCTTGTTGTCAATTTGTCCAAATGCGTGTGCGTGTGTGTGACATTTTTTTTCTTTTGCCATAAATAAATCTCTCAGTGGACGACCTGGATTCATCCAGAAAATATAAATTTAAATTTGGACTAAAACTGCACTCGTACACTGGCGAGTATAAACTTCTCACTAAAATAAAAAAAATATATAAAAGTTTTATTATGATTTGTTTTTATTGTGTTTTAATTGTAGGGTGAGAGTGCAGTCAAATTTTGGCGCCGTTGCCGGGGAGATTAAGGCAAAAACAAAAAGAAAAAAATAAAAAAAAGAAAAAAGAAAAAAAGAATAAGCATCTCTTGATAAAATCGGTAACTCTATTTCTCTTTTACTTTATTTTTGTTTGTGCATTGTATATGAGACTGAGATCAGGTAGAATTTTGAAACAGTATTTTCATATCATTCTGAGTCTTTACCTGAAATTGGATTGTCAACTTTACACTCATGTCTCAAAATTACTACAATCTGTCTGCACAAGATACTTATCATGATGAAAATTATCATTTTGAATCTGATTTGTCTAGACCTCTTAAGGATTATCTATACCTTCTTAAGCAAACCACTTTTGATTTGCAATCAGACACTACCCATTTGTTACCCACTTACCATGAAATTGAGGTTTGGTGTGCTGTGTGTGAGACTTCAGCTCATTTAACGGATGACTGCCCTATAATACCTGCTTTTAAGGAGGTATTGTATGGTCAATCCAGTTACACACACACACACAACTATGAGAGAATGTATTACCAGAACCATGAGGAAAACTACCATTCGGACTTTGATGCATATCACCTTAATTCACACTTTCATCCAAATTTCTCATGGGAAAATGATTTTGTAGCCCAACCACATGAGCACTTCCTTTCCCAGCCTCAATCATTTCAAACTAATGAAGGGTCTACATTCGATGCATATCAACCCCCTCATGGGAGTTCATTAGAAGATACCTTCAATCTATTTATGCAAGGCCAAATGGAAATTTTTACACAAATGTCCAAATGTCAAGAACATACTATTAGAGTTACAGAGGACATTAGGAACCAATTGACACAGCTAACACAGACTTTGAGCATGTCAGAGCCTGTCCATACCAACTCACTCCAAATCCCATTAATAAAACCCATCATCAAAAGTGAAAGTCAGGAGCAGGACATAGGAGTGACTGTCTTAAGGAATGGAGAAATAATTGAGAAACTTGATGCCCCTAGGACAGTACACCCTTTGGTGCAAGAAGAGAGAGTGGTTGATCATAGTGAGGTAGATGTCAATGAAGCCTTGGAGGAAGAAAAAGACCAAAATGATGTAAGAAAAGAAGAAACCTGGAAGGAAGAAGAGGATAAAATTCGAGAGCCAAAATGTGAAAAAATCATAAGTTTATCCACATTTACCCCTCAATTTCTATCTTTTAGGTTAGTCGATATTATTGAGGATCAAATTAAACCAAACACATGTGAGATGTTTGTGCAAATTAATGTGCCATACGCGGATATAATAAAACCAACACCTTCGGACGATATATTTTCAAAATATATATGTGCATTCATGAGAAAAATCAATTTATATAATTTTGAAAATAACTTTAAAAGTGGTGTAGTGAATGGGAGATATTATACGATTAGGTGGGCAACCACTCATTTGATCCTTAATTGGAAGAAAAGAAAAAAAAATTCTAAAAAAAAAAAAATAAATAAAAATATAATAAAATAATTTTATATATATATATATACATATAAGTTGTTCCTTTTCTTCATTACTTAACTAGTGTTTCTCTATGTGCAGTCTAAATAAAATTTCTCCATACGAGTTTATGTATTGAAGACCGCCATGTATGCCTATCTTCTATCCTTTTATTGCCAATTGAGGACAATACGCAATTTAAGTTAGGGGGTAAGGTGTCTACAAAATTTTACCTAAAAAAAAAAATAAAACAAAATTAATTAAAAAAAAATTGAATTGAGAGAGACAGAATTGACGCTGGTGGTAGCCATCTTTTCTTGGGCAGTGCAATCACACTGCCCTATAAAGAAAGAAGGCACACTGCCAAATGTTGAAAATAGAGGCGCCGAGCGTTGAAAAAAAAAAAAGGCACACTGCCAAATGTTGAAAAATGAGACGCTAAACGACTTCAAGTCTGACGGTGCAATTATGGCATGCCTCGAGTCGAGTGTAGAATAGTGATGCCCATTGCTCTATAAGAGACTCCATATCTGTATGAGGCAAGTCACCCCTCTTGAGCTCAATCTTCTCTCCTTTGTGTTATTCTCCGATCAGGTACTCTCATCCCTTTTGTAAAGTTTATAGTTCTTTACTTTCTTCTTAGTATAATTTTTTTTTTTTTTTAAAAAAAAAAAAATGGATCTTTATCTCTCAAAAATTCACAAGTACTATCCATCTCTCCCGCAGAATGATTTGAAAAAAATTTATGTTGCTAGGTGTGAAAGACTTAGGTTGTTGATGCTTAATAACATCCCTGAAGATATTCGTTGGCTGATCGAAGCAAAAGTTCGATTAGCTGGTGAAACTTCACCTAATTTTAAGCATTTTCCAGGCTTAGGGAAGAGTAGTTTTGCGAAGAAAAGAAGAGCGAAAAGAGTGAATGGTTGTTACAAATGTGCTCGATGGACCTGTAACACACGATGCAAATCTGTGGGGTTTACGTCCATAAATCGAGAAGATAAAATTAGTTTCATAAAGGATGGACTGAGTAAGGAGTCTCTGGATGATATCCGATTGACTCTTGAGACGCATCCATGTGGAATAGTGCAAAGAGAACTTCTTGCTTTATGGACCCAGTTCAGAAGTGACCACCAACGCTATAGTCTTGGGAATCTGACTAAAAAAGACCCTGTTTGCCAATCTATAAGAAAATTGGATGGGAAGCTTATCCCCGCTTCATAGAAAGTGTTTAAGCCGTTTCTGGATGTAAAACCAGAGGAAGATGTGAGCCACAATCACAACTACTTATACATACGCATGATTTTTGTTTGTATTTATTTCTTGTTGAATTGTTGTATAGCTACTTTTGATCGCCAAACTTCTTTTCAGGACATACAAAAGGAACAAACATGGAAGGCCAATTAGTTCGTCGAATCAATACCATATGCGTACTTTGTGGCTCTCAACTTGGGAGCGATATTTGTTACGCACTTGCAGCGAACGAACTTGGTAAAAAATTAGGAGAGAAAAAAATTAATTTGGTATATGGAGGGGGAAGTCGTGGATTGAATGGTTATGTTTCACAAGCTGTACATCTTGGAAATTCATCTGTGGTAGGTATAATGCCAATCCCTTTAGCTGAACCACATATTTCCGGGATTACACGCGGTCAACTTATAGAAACGACTTCTATGTCTGAGCGCATGGCTTGTAAGATTTATCAGTCAGATGCCTTCATTGCTTTACCAGGAGGTTTTGGAACACTTGAAGAAATCTTTTGTATAATCTCCTGGGCCAAGAGTAATCTCCATACCAAACCCATTGGACTTTTAAATGTTAACTATTTTTTCGATGGGTTACTCTCTTTTCTTGATCAGGCTGTGGACCAACAGTTCATTTCTCGTTCAGCAAGAAAGATTCTCATTTCTGCATCCACCATTGATAAGCTGCTAGAGAAATTACATGCTTATGTTCCACAGTACGATCCTCATGAGCCTCAGATAGACTGGTCTAAGGCAATTAGTAACAAGCGCCAAAGGGGTCCGATTAATTTAGATTTATCACTGTGAGAAATGCTCTTTATTAAGATGGCTGAGTAAGGAGTACTTTTTGTACTCTTGAGACGCATCTAGTTATTGTACAACTCGCAGAATTTTTCTTGATTGTGTTCTTTAAAAAAAAAAAAAAAAAAAAAAAAAAACAAAACTGTGGAATGTTGTTAGCAAAGTCTTTGATAAGATGGCTGAGTAAGGAGTACTTTTTGTACTCTTGAGACGCATTTTTTTTATCTTATGACTTGCATCAATTTTTATTTTGGTATGAAAATATAAATATATATATATGGTGTGTTCATTTGTTGTTTAAGTTTTAGCAGTTCACAGCAAATCTATGGACTTGTGGAGTTACAGGTATTCCTAACAACCCTGATTTATTACTGCAATTCAAGTTGGGGGGTGTAAGGTCTAGTCATGAATCATCTGGTTTATATTTAACTGTGAGTTTGTAATTACTAGTTTGTAGTCTTGTGGGAATTGATTATCTTTATCTGCTCTTATAAAAAAAAAAAAATTATTATGTGTTTTAAATAATGCTATTCCTAAAGATTTAAAGTTATGCACTGATAGCCGGTTAAGTTTGCAATACGAAACATGAATGCATTGATTTCTCATTTGAAAACGTTTATGCATGAGAATAAGTAATTTACATTCATCAGGGATTCAAAATTTAGAAATTAGTTATCGGTCATAAAGTCAAAGGTAACAGTAATTAGCTGATTAGTACATTGAATGATCCCTCAACAGAAGTGGAGACTATTATCCAAGCAAGTGTTTGAGCCTAATAACCGTTAATTCTGAGTGAAATAACACTTACTCTAAATATGCTCTCTTGTTTATCTTATCTTTTCAATGGCTTCAAAATATCAATTCGCTTTGAATGTCTAGTATGATAGCGGATGAATTTGACTGGTTTCAAACTATGAATTAGATGACTGAGAAGCATGATAGGGGGATCAATTTCTTTCATTTTGAGCCTATTTTTTTCTTTAAATCAACCTCTTGTTAGCCCATTTGAGCCATTTGTAGTACAACTTCTTTCGTTACCCTCATTTAACCCATAACCATATGAATTTTATCCAACCTGGTGTGATTTTGGGAATTAGTTTGTTTATCTATTTTTATATTTAAAAAGAAAAAGAAAAAAAAAAGAGAAAAAAAAAAGAAGAAAAAAAAAAGTGAAAAAAAAGAGGGCAAATTCTCTTAGCTATTCAGCATAACTGTTTCAAAATGAATGCTAAAAAAAAAAAAAAAAAATCCCGACACACCCTTTGCACACTCTACCTTTTCTTTGACAACCCGTATTAACCTTATAGCCCCATTACAACCCAGTCCGGTCCCTTTTGATGCTATAAATCATGTGATCTCAGAATTCGAGTTTGGAGTAGGGAATCATGTTTAAATTCAGAAGTTACTCATCTAGAGCATTATTCCAATCATGAAGCTATGTCAATTTCCTTGTTCTTTCATGAAAATACGTTCCTTGTATTTGGGATGGCACCGAGTTTTGAACTTGTTCTGCATTTACTCTTATAACGGTGCACCCCCTTGTGTGTACACCTGAGGAATCCTTTTTATTGGAGAGAAAATCCATAGTAAGATTTGAAGTCAAAACTTCGAGGGAGTAAGTCTGTGTGTTGGTTATCCTAATTTCCATTCCTGAGATTGTATGACCTTTAACCAAAAATCTGATTTAGAATGCTAAATTACTTATTCGATTTTATGCATTTTGGTTTCGAATTTGAAATTTTTACATTCATACAGTTATTGTGAATAAAGTTTGGCAGGTGTATAATCTGATTGCTAAGGGACTAGCAATGTTTAAGTTGGGGGGTATGATTAGTGGTTAATTTTGTAAAAATTTTGTTATAATTATACCCTTCTTTCGATCTTAAATATGGTTTAAATTAGATATTAATATATATTTTATGGTTATATGTAAATTTAAATTGAAAGATGAATGAAATGAAGTTCTAAAGTAAATAATAATAATATATAAAATTATATATAATACATATATATCATTATATGCATGCATGTAATATATATATAATATAATCTAATATATATATGTGCCATGTGTAATACATATATATAATATATAATTTATTAATAACATTAAATTATTTTTATTTTTTTTAGGCATGAAGAATTCAAGCCCATGAAGACTTAAAGTCCATGAAGAATTCAAGTCCATGAAGAAATCAAAGCCATGGAGAAATCAAGTCCATGAAGAAATCAAACCCATGAAAAATTAAAGTCCATGAAGAATTCAAGCCCATGAAGAATTAAGGCCCAATTTGAGCAACCCATGGAAAATATTATTTGGAGAAGGCCCAAGGATTATTTTTAATACTAATGAAGATTAAAAACCAATTTATAGAAATCTATTTTTATTTTTTATGTGAGAGCTTTATTAGGTGTGTTTTTTTAGCTAAAATCCATTTAACTATTAGGTGGATATTATAGCTAAAATCCATTTAACTTTATGAGTGCTTTATTAGGTATGTATTTTAGCTAAAATCCATTTAATATTAGGTGTGTATTATAGCTAAAATCCATTTAACTTTAAGTGTGTGAGTGCCCATTAGATATAATTATGTCTAATTGAATAATTGAAATTGTGTGGTTTGTATTGCATCTTGTGGCCTATAAATAGCTCACTTGATTGCATTTGTAAGTGTGATTATTATTCTTGAATAAAAGTTTAATTGTTTCCTTATAATTCTCTCTTTGAGAATTGTTCTTGTTCTTTCTCATTTTCTTTAGTACTTTCTCTTATAATCTTACTTTTTTTTTCTTTCTTCTTTTAAATTCTTATGTCATTTATTATTACTTTATTATTCACCGCCTAAATGGCCGGTTAATTTGTGCCTTTAAATTTCTGTAATTTTAATTCTTGTCATTTAATTATTCACCGCCTAAATGGCCGGTTAGTTTATGCCTTTAAATTTCTGCAATTTTAATTCTTGTCATTTAATTATCCACCGCCTAAATGGCCGGTTAGTTTATACTTTTAAATTTCTTGTCATTTAAATTCTGTTATTTAAATTACGTCATTTAAATTTATGTCAATTAACTTTCAAATAAAAATGAGTAGTTAAATCTAATCTTGGGTTAAGGCAAGGACAGTGTCCAATGCCAATGATTCCCAAAGAAAGCTGCGCTTTAAATAAGTAACATTAATTTAAATTTCAGTATGAGTGTGTATTAATTATTAAAAAATCACTAGGTTTGGATTGGAGCGTAAGCCTAACTTAGAGCTTTCATGCCATGTATGAGAGTTACTAGAACTGGAAACGCTATCATACCTAAACCCAGATGATTAATTTAGTTGTTTTGTGTATTAATTGCAATTGGATTTATGGTGGTTGCTTAAATTAGAATCTCGCATATCATGTATGGGGATTGCTTAACCTAGAACTATCATCATCTCTAATTGCATTTAATAACAAACCCTCATATCTGAAATTAAATTAATGTTGCTAATTTTTTATGCTAAAATTTGGGAATCAACGGGTTGGTACTGAAATTGTCTTAACTCAAGCACTATCCAAATTCATATTTTTACGTTTAATGTTTATTTCAATTTTTGCCTTACTTTATTTTCTAGTATCTGTTGTCTAAAAACAAAACCATAAAAAATCTTATTGTCAATTTGTCCAAATGCGTGTGCGTGTGTGTGACATTCTTTTTCTTTTGCCATAAATAAATCTCTCAGTGGACGACCTGGATTCATCCAGAAAATATAAATTTAAATTTGGACTAAAACTGCACTCGTACACTGGCGAGTATAAACCTCTCACTAAAATAAAAAAAAAATATAAAAGTTTTATTATGATTTGTTTTTATTGTGTTTTAATTGCAGGGTGAGAGTGCAGTCAGCATGTAACATTTGATGTATCTTTATATATATATATATATATTAATGACAAAGTTATCCTCATTCATTACTTTTCAATTTTCTGTATTAATGAATCTCTAGATTTCTTGTCAGATATTTATTTTAAATTGTTAAGAATATATGACAAGTTTTTTTGGTAATAGAATTTCTTAAATATTTATGGTTCTTAGATTTTTTAGATGGAGACTCCAATTAGTCAATTATGGACCTCAACATAAGTTTGCTACTTTGATTAGTATAAGATACTAATGATAAATGGTGATGAGTCACATATCAGAAAGCATGTGATACTTGTAGTAAACTTGTTGGTGATTATTGATTGAACAATGTACCAACATGATGCCAATGACAAGTCACATGGCATAGTGTATAATGATCTTGTCATTTAATTGCAATTGTGTAACTAATTATTTGACTTGAAATAACATGGTTGTCTTATGTGCTGGTATGCAAGATTTACTAATGCATCAAACCATCCAATTGCGAGGTGATGACTTTTATCTTATGTGGTCTTATATTCTTAGTGCATGGAGGTAGGTGTTTGTGAATAAGATCCATCACTCTCATTTTGTTAAGGCGAATATTCTATGTGGTCTATTGTTAATGTAACAAAAAAGTCATTAACCAAGGTAAAATGAATGATCAAGAAAAAAGTTTCCTAATATGTTATTTAGTCATACTGATGAGATCGAACACATAGTTACTAAATTTGTAAGTTTATCACTTTATAACTCTCGTTCAATCGGGACGTTAGGTTATACAGTAATCGTCAATTGTAATAGGTTTATATATAAACAGAATTTATTGCCTTGACTATAAAAAAAAATGACTTTTAGTGGCCAATTTTAGTGGTAGCCAGAAGATACCCATCACTGAATACAACTATTAGTGGCAATCATAAACCTTTTTCATTGAAAAGACACCTTTAATGGTGGTTGAACAAAACTAACCACTAAAAGCTAATAATTAGTGATAACCAGGACTTGTCGACCACTGGAACATAATTATTAATAACGGCTATGAATAGGCAGCCATTAAAAATTTGTCATTTGTGACAACCTGTCAGGAGCAACCACTAAAATTGGTCCATTTGTGACGATCTCGCTGAAACACCACTTAAAGTTTATCATTTGTGACAACCAGTTAGTAGCAGCCACTAAAAGTTACAAAATTTGAATCATTTATCACGCCCATGTTCGAGTGCCCACTTGAAGTTCATCATTTGTGACTATCAATTAGTAGTAGCCATTAAGAGTTAATTATTTGTGACAGCTAGATAAGGGCGCCCACTAAAATAGTCATTTGTGACTCCCAATTGGAGCAACCACTTAAAAGTTCATCATTTGTAATAGCCAATTAATAGGGTTCACTAAGAATTCATCATTTGTGACAATTAATCAGTAACGGCCATTAAAAGTTCATCATTTGTGACAGTCAGTTGGTAACAACCACTAAAAGTTAATTATTTCTGTTAGCTAGACAAGGGTGGCCATTAAAATTGAGTCATTTGTCACTCCTAATTGGAGCGGGCACTTAAAAGTTGATCATTTGTGACAAAAAGTTGGGCGGCCATTAAAAAAACATTATTTGTGACAATTATAACTGGTTGGTCACTAAAATCAGAAATATTAGTGGTCGTCTTATTCGATGGCCTCAAAAGGACCTTCCATTTGTAGCTAATACTTTTGGCTACCACTATTAATGCAATTATTTGTGCCAAATGTTTATCGCCGCCACTAAAGGTTCACAAATTTTAGTGGTAACCATTTTTCTTTCTTTATATATGTTAGTGACCAATCTGGCCGTCACTAACTTTATATATATATTATATATGCATTATATTTAGATTTTTATATTTTTTCTATTTATATCCTAGAAAATATATTATATTTATTTTTGAATATATATTGTTGTAGCATATCCTTTGCGAGCTCTTTTTGGAGGGTACCCAAGGGAGTTCCCTTGGAGAAGTTCGTTCGGGCTTGAGAAAATCTTCTCTTTTTGGAAGGGTCTTTTATGGCTTTCCCCCTTGAATACCCCAAAGAGTCCATCTAAAGACCTTTCGGGGACTGCTTCCCCAAAGGCTCGATTAAGTCTTCCAATGACCCTTCGAGGGCTAGCTCCCTCGAAGGCCAGGTCCTCTCGAAGCCTAACCCAATGGCATCCAAACGGCTTTGCCTGAAGGGTCGTGCCACGTGCCCCTGTGCATGTACGCCACGTGTCCAGGTTTGTCAAGTGTCCCAGTCCTCGAGGGGTATAAATACCCCCTAACCCTTCACCTTTTAGACCTTTTTCAAAAACCCAAGGACCTCTTTTTGACTCTTTCGTGCACACCTTTTCTGAAGGAAACATTTGTACTGCATTGCATTCGCATAACCTCTTCCACACAATGACTATATCTGACTTAAGCATCGGAGGGCTTGCGCGGGAGAGATCCCCACGTGTCTTTTGACTATCTTTTGCCTTGTAGATTGGAAGACCCGAAGTACTTGAAGATCGAAGACCTGAAACATGCGAAGACCCCTTCGAGGGACTCTTTAGTATCCCCCAAAAGACTATTTAACAACCTGAAGACCCTTCTAAAGCCATCATTTCTATAACACCGATTGTCATTTTACATGCATTTATAAATTTTATATAATTTTACTGCTTATGCCATAATAAATGATTAAATTATAATTATTTATGCCAATTATTGAGCCTTGTTATGCAGTGGAAGGAATTGGACGCTGTCACACTCAATGTGTCAATTAGGAAAAAAAATCAATAATTTGTTATTATACAGTTTAATGTGTTATTATTAATTTAAAAATTATCAGGTGTATTATTTTCTATCAAATTTAGTTCAAGTGGCTAAATACATTTATTTGGGTTGAAAATTTTTAATAGCACTTAATAGGATCTAGAACACAAATTAATTTAATGTTGGGTTTAATTTATAAAAAACTCATTCTTGGCCCAATAAGTGAGAAAAAAAAAGAGAAACCCAAAAGCCCAAATAAATCTCACCCAACTCAAAACCTAATAAAAAGAAATAAAAAACCTAATACACTTTTTTTTCCCCTCAAACCTCACACCTCCCTCTCTCCCTCACACATCTCTCTTCTCTCTTCTTCCTCAACACAAACATCACATCTCCCTAGAAGAAGAAGAAGAAGAAGAAGATAATGTTCCTTTTATTTAATTTTTTCCAAATCAACCTTTAAAAAGATGTGTATTTTACATACAATATATATACATGGATGTGGTTGAATACATATAATTGGTTCAATTTTATATCAATTGGGTATTATAGGCATGCAATTTTGATAGATTTAATGGAATAACAATGCTATCCAGATTCAACAGCTTTTCTACCCTTATTTTAAAAATTCGTCACATATTATATATGTTGAATTTTGCAGATATTCAAATTGAAAAATGACCTCCTGTGAGTAGGCTATCATCTACATTTGGAATGACATCATTCGGAGGCTCATAAAAGTTTTTATGATATTTTTCGTATACATGGGCAGATTTATGTGAGAACAATATTTTGGAGGATAGAAAAATGTTTTGTTATCCCAAACATTGTTGTCATGAGCTTATTTTTAAATATAATGAATTTATAAGAGTTTTCTACATCATGTGTAAAGTTCATAATTTTACGACATCATTTCCTATTTCAAAATAATTTTTGAAATATTTTATTGCATGCTACCAAGAAAAAAAAAATCTGTTTGTGGATTTGGAAAATATTCTGAGAATCTAATAATCTGAATCTTTATGTGAATTTAATTGAGAATGTTTCCCTATGAGTTATTTAGTCCACTGAATTGGATTTACATAATTTTGTGCTAAAAATTTCAATTTGTGTTTGCCTTTGTAAGGGCTGATAGTTTGAATTCATAAATTGATAGTGTTTCACTAGAAAGTCCCTATTGTAAATGTTTTCTTTATATATTTGCATTTAATACTATTTATGATAGATTTGAAAAGATATGTCACACATCAAGAGAGGGGGTGAATTGGTATATAAAAAAAAATTATTTTCTTAAAAAATTTTTAATAAAAAGGAGATATCGTCTATGAAGACCTCAGTTTCGTTAAACCTCAAGATCTTGAAATGGCACGATGAAATATCAACCGTATAAAGACAATCTCGTCTTGACTATGGAGAACACAAAAAACAAATATGAAATCTTTTTCAACGAAAGGTTAAATATATGAATCAAGTGAAGAATATAGATATGCTTAAAAAGATAAATAAACAAGGAACACAAGCACAAGAGAACATTAGGATTTATAGTGGTTCAGATTAAACAAACTTAATCCACTATCTTAGCTCCTCACTAAGGATTTTCAAGCAAAACACTATAACTCTCCTATCACATCGAATAGGCCTTCTAGCACTAGACTAGGAAGATACAATCCTCTTGCTTAATCAAGCAAGCCTTCTAGCAACGCTAAGTAATACAAATCTCATACTATGACAAGTAAGTCCTCTAGCTATGCAAGCTAGGAACAAAAGAAATGATACAAGAGATGGATTTCTAAGAATATGCCCTCCTAGTTATAATGTAATCAAGAACAAATGCAAGACTAAAAATATGCTTATAAACAAATAAAATACAAACCTTGAAAGCAAAGAGATTTAGGGCACAAAGGAAGTACAACAATTGATAAGCACTTGGGAACGTGTAGATGGATCACCTTGGTAGTTTGAAATCTCCTATTGACTTGAATTTATAGAGGTTTGAAAACCCAAACTTAAAATCATCCTGTTACAAGTGGAGAAAGCACTTGAGAATGGTGGCCACTAGTTGTTAAAAGCTGTCTATGATAAGCCGATCGACAGCTTCTTCTAACCGGTCGACAGGTTAGTTCAAATATTTGAACACCGGTCGACAGGTGAGTTAAAGCGATCGATAGCTTCCTAAGACCTGTCGACAGGTCGTTATGCAGAGGCGATCGATAGTAAACAACAGAGAGCATATTGTTCAACCGGTCGACAACCTATATTAAGTAGTCGACAGCATGAAACAACACTGGTCGATAGGTTGTCTTATGCTTTAAGAAAAATGCTATCATAGTTCAACAACAATTAGAATCGATTTTTCAAACATAATATAACCAATGTGTTTAAGGCAAAATATGATGATTTTGCTATCATATAAATAAGAAAGATTATTTTTGATTGAATTTGATTTAATTTGCATAAGATAACTTGATGAAATATAGTTTGAAATTGATTTGATTTTCATAACATATATAAACTTTGGTCAACCATAAAAACCAAAATATCAATGTCATCAATTTATACATGTAGTGTTATAATAAATTAATTTAAGGAAATATAGTAGTTAACTGGAGTCAAGTTTAGAAGGTAAGGATTATTGAAAATTTTGAAATAAATGATAATGAATTAGGATTTTTTTGGCACATTGACATCGTGGACAACTAAGACTTCCCCACTTGCAAATTCAAGAAGTGAACTTTAAAGACTTCAGGTAAGTAATCTCTCTTTAATTTTCACCCCATGTTGAACGATTAATGTGAAAACATTGTGCTTTGTGACTAATTTACAGATATTTAATACTAAATCTTTTTATTATTTTGCGTCATTTCTTTACATACAATGAAAATGATTAAGCATGTATATATATCATGTCATTGCATCAATGAGCATGCATAGGCATCAATTTGAGAAAGTTAAATGTTTTCAAATGAAAGGTGTGTAAATGTGTAAATTTTCTTTTAAAAAATATGTAACTCAAGTTTTAAATGAAATGGGTGAATGTCTATGTCATAAATGATGTGAGTGAGAAATGGGGCATGGGGGATCGACGCACTTGACCTATGAAGTAATGTGAATGTGAAAGTGGAAATTTTTTTTAACCACTTTGCGGTACTACCGATGGAATGAATTCGATTCCAAATAAGAATTGTTCACTACATTCTGATTGGCTAAAGGACACAGTCTGTGAGCTCACAATAGTAATGAAATGTTTTGAGAAGTTAAAGTAAATGGGGATACATTTTTCAAAATTTATTCAAATTTTGCATGTCACAAGCATGCATCATGTGCATGGAGTTTACTTGTTCAACTTTAGCTCACCCCTTTATTTTTTCAACATTTTAGGTGATGAGAGCCAAACGAATTTAGGAGATCGCTTGGAGGCAAACTCACCCAGTAACCTATGGCATAAGATTTTAGTTTTGAACTTGTGGTTTGAGAAAGTTGTTCATTATTTATTTATTTACCCATTCTTTAATTTGTTTTATTTTGAAATTTTGAATAAGATAGTTTGGGTTTAGTTGGACTCAAATCTTCTATTTGGAGTTATTTACTTAGGAGGCGTTTGTTAAAATGAGTAAGATAAGAGGTATCAAGATAAACTTGAAATGCATTCCGGATCAAGATATGAAATGATCAAGATAAGGGTGGAAAGCATTTCAAGATTTCTATCAGAGTGTTTGTTTTATTTTTTGGAATCCATTGATAATTGTATTTTTTCTTATTATATATTTGTTAATACATATGATAAGTACCATGATAAGAGTTTTTTTTACCAAAATATCCCTATTATTAAATTTATGATTAAAATATTATTTTATGATTAATATGAATTGTCAAAAAAATAAAATTAAAAATTAAAAATAATATTTTATTTTCTAAATTCATGTTCAAAAAAAAATTTAAAAGGAGTTGAAAAGTAGAAATAATTATTATTAGAATTACAAATTGGTGAAATGAATTATATTAGTTAATAAAATATATATAGAGGGAGAGAGAAATTTAAATTTTAAAAATCAATGAAATGAATAATGTCATTTAAATTTTAAAAATTGTCAAAATATATAATAATTTAAAAATGTATTAAATAATATTAATTATAAGACTTAAATAAATAAGTTTTTTAATAAATTTAAATATTTAAAATGCATTAAATGACATTAACTATCCTACAAGGGGTATATAAGTAATTGAATCTTATCTTGAAAGAGCTAGATAAATTTATCTGAGGGGGAGGTCGGATAAATTTATCTTGAAAGGGAGAGATAAGAGGTCACGTGAGGTTTTTTCGAAAATGGTCAGATAAATTTAACAAACATGTTGGAAAGACTAAATATCCGGAATGCTTCCCATATCTGACATTTTCTCCCTCTTATCTTGATTAACAACACCCCCTTAGTTGGTTAATATTTTTATTGTTGTGGATGCGGTGTCCCTCTACAGGTTGACTAAATCCAATTTATAAGGAAGACTATCAAAATTTTTATAGAATTTTATTAAAAAATAATATATATATATATATGTATAGTAAATATAAGAAGTAAAAAGAGATAAGCTGAAAACGAATTTATTTTATTTCTGCATTTAAAGTGAAGTAAATGTTAATACATCTAAGTTTTGGACTTCTAAACTTGAGGTGTTACAATTTTGTAGAACCCTTTTGGACAGGGACGGATCTACGCTTGAGCTGCCTTGGCCAATAAAATTAATTTTATATTAAAAAATAATTTTTAATAATAAATTAGTTTTAAAAAAATTATAGTCCACTCCAAAATCTGTGATGTATAATTTTACATGTTAAAAAAAAAAATTTAGCCTCCTCTCACATAAATTTCTAAATCTGCCCCTGCTTTTGGATCATTCTAAGTAAACCTTACTCTTGCGTTCAACTCCGCCAACTTTTTGCTAAACTTTTCTGAGTTAAATAAGTTTTAATTATTGTATTACAACAATACCATATAAATTTTGAATTACATGTATTAATTATGTTATATATTTTATAAATATTTATTTTGACATTTTGATATATTTTGAATTTATTATATATACTTTTTTAAATGTTTCTTCTCAAATGTTTAATACACGCTCACATCTTATCATTATTGTTAGCTCTTACATCTAATTTGGAAATCCATATATAGGTCCCTGACGTGGAATGTGAGTATAGAATGGAATTTTTATTCCGTTGTTAATTTTTAATTTTAAAGTTTAAATTTTGTTTAATATAAAATATAATTAATTTATTATTTATTTTATAAGTTATTTTATTAATTTCTGTTTTGTAATTTATTAATTCCACTTATAATATAAACAAGTACAACTAATAATTATCAAAATAGCACTTGCAAACGAAGAAAAAAAAATAATTATTTAAATATTAATATAAAATGTCAAATAAAATATAATTAATAATTAATAGATAATATTTTCATTTTTAATAACATTTTTCTCTCAAAAATAGAAATGAGAACCATACAATTAATAATTCACAACAAATACAAAGTAAAAAAAAAATTGTAACTTATAACAACAAATACAAAATAAAAATTGAGAATTGAAACAAAAAATTAATAATAAATAAAATTAAAAGAACATTCTATGGTATTAGAATGAACCATAGACTCCAATGTTGGGAGGATTTCGGAATATAAGTTTAATTAAGCACCTCAACTCATCGTTTTTGACATATTATGTTATTCATTTTTCTTGATAGTAGAAATATGAATATTAATATAAATATTAAAATAATTTTTTTAATTGATGATTAAATTATTTTATTTTATTTTATAAATATAATATATAAAATAATCTTTACGCTCTAATAAATATTTTTTGTTACATAAAATATAAATAAGTACTTTTTATATGAATGTGACAAATTTCTAAATAGTTATTTTTTATTTTGTATTGTATTAGTTATTTCATAATAACATAAAATTACCTTTACATTCATTTAAAAATTATAATTTCTATCAAAAATAATTTTTAGTATTTTAAAAATAAAAAATTATAATAAAATTATTTTTAAAATAATTTCTTTAACCCTTGTCCATCCCCCATATATCGCTCCTCCCTTGCTCTATTTATCTATCTACCTACTTCATATCTCTCTCAATCTTAAACTCCTGCATTTGCCACCACCTCATCGCCTCCAACTCCATCGTGTATTAGTCACTGCCTCCAGCAAATCGCCTTCGCAGCCTCAATGTCACCGCTACCTCAGCTCTATCGTGGCCTCCTCGCTGCCTCAACACCACCGCCTTCGCCCCCACTGCCTCAACTAGACTTTTCAACCTTAGGTATGCAGAGTCGACCCAACGAGTTTAGAGGCCTTAGGAGGAAAAAATTGTCGAGGCCTTATTAAAGTATTAATTTATTTTTATAAAAAAATAAATAATACACATTTTTCTAAAAAAATTCATCATTTTACTAAATTAAAAAAAAATTAAGTTCAATCAACTACAAAATACAATAATCTTTTAATGATAATAAATTTTTAACTAAAATATAATATCTCAAAAAAAAAAAAAACTAAACAATCTACTATAATAAACAAAGAAAAACAAAACTAATTTTTATTTAAATTCTAAGAAAATCGATACAAATCAAGCAAAAAACTATACATTCCTAATTCTCCTATAGAAGGAAACAAAACAAAATATTAAACTAATAACATTAAAAAGATAAAATTCACCAATAATGAGCAATTTTTCATTCCACAAATATGTGTTGAACTATATTTAACTTTATGTAAAATCAATTTTTCTTGCCTTTTGTGATGCAAAATTACTAATTAAATCTTCATAATCAAGTTTATCTAATAAATCATATTCAATAGATAATATAGCTAATCCATTCAATCGTTCTTGAGACATAGTTGACCTCAAATATGATTTTATCAACTTTAATTTTGAAAAACTTCTTTCTGCAGAAGGGACTGAAACTGGAATTGTAAATAATATTCTGTAAGCAATATATGCATTTTGAAAAGAATTGACTCTTTTGATATAATGAAAAATTTTCATTGGACTATTTTTTTTTCTCTTGAAAAGTTTCACTTAACACTCTTAATTCTAAAAATAAATCTAAATCATCTATATCAGAAAGTTCATCAAATTTAAGAACGTTTTCAAGATTCAAACAATACTCCTTTAAAATATTTTCATCCATTGATTTTAGTTTCTTGAAATTGTATAGAAATCCAATTTTTTTTTCATATATTTCAAATTACTCAAACCTATTTCTAAGTGAAGAAATGACTTGATCAATCATGTATATAAAATAATCAACTCTAAAGGATTCTTTAGCAGATTGTGTTTTATCATCATCGACATTTTCATCAAATTGTTTTTTTCTACGAATCACACGTTTTTCACGAAATATGGGTTCTACTTCCATTTCATTTGCAAGTTCTTCGACATAAATTATAGCAGATTCAAATCCATTTTTCCTATAAGTTTCAAAAAAAGAAATAAGACCTTTTAATTGATCTATAGCAACATCAATATGCATATCTTCACTTTGAAAGTTCTTACTAACTGAATTAACCGCATACAAAATATCATACCAAATAGTTATGCCCAACAAAAATTCAAAATTCTCTAATTCATACATTGCAAGACATCTAGCTTCACTTTTTATTTTAGGATCATCACTACTTTCTGCTAATTCAAACAAAACATCACGTATTTTTGAAGCTTGAAATCTAATTGCCTTGACACTTTCAATACGACTTTCCCAACGAGTTTGTGACAATGATTTAACAGTTAAATTAGATATGTTATTCTTTAATATTTTCCATCTCTTAGGTGAAGAAGAGAATAATGAATATATGCGTTGTAGAACTCCAAAAAATGATACAGCTCTAACACAAGATGAGACAACATCAGAAATTACTAAATTAAGACTATGACAACCACATGGTGTATATAATGCTCTAGAATTTATCTCTAATAGTCTTCTTTGCTTGCCTTGTTGCTTTCCCTTCATTTTAGACCCATTATCATATCCTTGCCCTCTTATATCATTGATATCAAGATTCAAATTTTCAATTTCTTTTATAAGTTCACTAAAGAGGCCTTTTCCAGAAGTGTCATCCACTTTTAAAAATCCTACAAAGTATTCTTCAATTATTATTAGACCAGTTGAAATATCTACACACCTTAATATGAGAGACATTTGTTCTTGGTGACTTAAATCTGGAATACAATCAAGTATAATGGAAAAATATTTTACTTCTTTAATTTTCTTCAAAATCATACTCTTGATTTCATGTGCTAACATCTGTATCAATTCATTTTGAATTTTATGTCCCAAGTAATGATTATGAATTTCACCATTTTTAATACGCCAGACATGTTCTTGTAATACTGGATCAAATTCAGCTATCATCTCAATAAGACTTAAAAAATTTCCATTATTCACATGATAGATTTTTTCATTAGTTCCACGAAATGCTAAATTATTTTTAGCTAGAGTTTTTACCACAGCAATAATTCTTTTTAAAACATTTCTCCAATGTTCTTTTTCTTTACTAATTCTTACTTGCACATCCCTATCAATTTCTTTACTCTTAGAAAATCTCAATTCTAAATCAAACCAAACATTTATGTTAAGTAAGTGTTCTTTACTTGTTTCATGACTTCTCAACTTAATACTGAGATTTTTCCAATCTTTTGTTCCTTCATAGCCAAATTGGCTTCCACTAGATCTTGTACCAAATAATTTGCAACAAAAACAATAAACTTTGTCAAAATCCTTTGAATATACCAACCATCTCCTATCACAACTTTCCCCATTTGATAGCCTCCTCGTATAATAAAAAGTGGAGAAATGCCTAAAAGTTTCATCCTTTGGAAAATCTAAATCACTTTCTCTAATTGGACATTTTTCGACTAACAAGTCTCTTAACTTAATATTAATATTTTCCCATCTTTCCGGATCATAAATATTAATAGAAACATTACTCGGGTTATTGTCAATATTCTTAGTTTCCACATTAATTTCCTCTTCTTCTATATTTTCTTGACATTCTTCACCAACCATATTATTATCACAATTTTCATCATTATAATTTTCTATAGTTTGATCTACCATCATCTCATTATCTCTTATTTCATTTAAAGTTGTGTGTTTAGTTGTTTCATTATTTTGACTATTTTGATCTTTCTTATTACTCGTGATAAATTTTTCAAGGGCGCCTTTTTGAGATTGAATCAAACTATCTATTCTCTTCTTTTTCTTAAGTTTTTCATACCCTGATGGATATTTTCTATTAGACATATTAACTTGGCAATAAAAATTAAATAATTGAGTAAAAAGAAAGATATCACCTGAAAAATCTTGTAAGCTCCAAGTATATAGCAATTCCAAATTTTTCCAAAATTCAAATTAGACTCTTCAAGTGATTTTCCTCAGTGATGATCAAATCAATTGAATCCTAACATGAATCAAAATAAATTTTTGAGTGTTAGTTGAATGAAAATCAATTGGATATTAGCATTCAATTTCACATAAGAATATAAATACAAATTGGACAAGTATCAAATCTTAGTTTTAAACCACAATAGACATAATCTTTGTGAAATTAAACTTAAATCATGGATTGGACTCAATTTCAAACAAATTAAATCCAAAAACATAAAAGAACACAACCAGAAATAAAAGAACACCCAAAAATATGCATTTTAATAAAGAAACACCAATACCAGTGATACCACAGCACTTAAAAAGCCAAAAAATAACACCCAAAAATAAAAGTTAAAACTAAAAAGAAATCAAAGTATGTGCTTACCGATTTCGAAGAGGCGATTGTTGTTGTTGAAATCTAAAGGTTGAAAGCAAGGTAGGCAGGCTGAGTGCGAGTCTGGTTGACTTGCGACAAAGAGAGAGAGAGAGAGAGAGTCAGAGAGAGAGAGAGGGGGGGGTTAGAACTCACCCAACAACACTGATTCACCAAAAAATGACCGTCGATGTCAATCAAATGGCGAACGCGAACGTTGAACAGTACAATCAGTACTCTAAATAGACTCAATACATAGCACAGCAATAACAAACAACAAACTAAGAGACTAAGAGTGTAACTCTAATTAACACAACAGATGCTATTGCTGAAAACTGAAATAAAGCAAACAGCGATGAAGATTGAAGCTGAAGCTAGCTCTGCGCGCGCGAGAGAGAGAGGGAGAGGGAAGGAGATGAACAAGAAGTCAAGACTCAAGAGCAGAGGAGAAAAAGCTTACTAATTTGACTGGCAACGTCTAAAATCAAGAATGGGGAACTGGACCAAAGTTTAAATTATAATTATATATTGTATTTTAATTCTTTAATAAAATATTTATTATTAAAAAAAATAAAATATCTATATAATAAAACACAAGGGTTTTTGAAAATATATACATTTTAATGGCTAAGATTTATTTTTGTTAGATGAATGGTTGAGATCAGATGTTTCCATTTTTTTCCCGCCCACTGCAGTCACTTCCCCCCCCCTCTCTCTCTCTCTCGCCCAGTCACTTCCCCTCTGTTTCTCCCTCTGTTTCTCACTTTCTATCACACTCTCCCTCTCTGTTTCTCTCACCCACCCGCCTCCCTCAGTCACTCTCTATCTCTCTCTCCCTTACTCTTCCTCCCACCCACCTCGCGAATAGCTCTCCATCAAGCAGCAAGTAGCTCTTCATCGCGGCCTTCTCACTGCCCGCCACCTCCAGCTCCATCGACTCCCCGTGTACGCCTCCAGCTCCGTCGCCTCCATATTTTTTGTGTGTGCGTGTGTATGTATTTACATTCTGTTGTGTGTGTGTGTGTGTTTATTTACATTCTGCTGTGTGTATCTATATAAAATGTATATTTGTGTATTTACATTCTGCTGTATTTACATTCTGTTGTGTGGTGTATATCTTCACGAAAGCTCCGTCAAGAAGCTCTGTTAAATACATAAAGCTCCCTCAAGAAGCTTAAAGAAGGAGGAATCTGCCGTGTTTAATATATATAGTTATATTATATATGCAATGCAGCACTCTGTATAACTATATAACTATATATATATATAGCAGAATGTATATATACAATAACTATATAATAACTATATATATAGCAGAAGCACTCCAGTGCATATATATGTATATATATGTATGTATGTAGTTTCCCTAGTGTGCATCTTCTTCTTCCTCTAATTTCTGCGTGTGTGTGTATTTACATGCTCTGTGTGTGTGTATTTTGTGTGTGTGCGTGTAACTATTATATATTATAAAATATGTATACACAAAAGAAATTTTATACGCATTGTAGCAAAATTTTATATGCGTTGTATATGCGTTGTGTGTCTGTGTGTGTATCTAATGCAAAATTTTGTACCCATTCTGTGTGGCTGTGTATACACATTATAGCAACATTACTTGCACTAGAAAGTCAAATCAAACCAAACAAGTAATTTTGGTTGATGTAATTCAATTATTTTAATTTAATTGAAATGTGATTCACCCCTCTATTAACGTAAAAAGACACTAAATAAAAATAAATACGGAGCTAAGTTTATGAATGAAAAAATGGTTGTAACAAAATATGGTAATGTACTTTTTATGAGAAAGATGTGTTTCTGAAAATCTTAAAACCACTTAATTGTGCAATTTATGTTAATTTTAACATTAAGTGGTGTTTATAGTAATGTTATATCACATTAATTTTATTAACAAAATTTGATAAAGAATTAAAAGAGACTAAATTATACTAAAAATTAAAGTTTAATTAATTATGATGATAAAAATTCAAAGACAAATAATATAATTTACTCACAATTCTTAGCTCGGGTTGGCCCACAACAAAACAATAAAGCCCAAATTGTAGTGAATCATTCTTTAAAATATCTATCCTATATGGTATTCTCATTGTTAAAGAAAGTCATAACTTAAAACATAATTCAAAAATTATACATTTTTATTTTTTGTAACTGAAAATACTTCAAGCAGAAAAAAACAACCTTACCTATAATGACAAATGTTAAAAACAATCATACTAAAATGCAAAAAAACAGCCTTACCTATTAAAAAGAAGGATCTTTCCTTAATCCCAAGATCAAGTGAAGATTATAATTTTAGCCTGTTGGTACCGTTTTTAGGGTATTTTTAGGCTATTGGTATCGTTTTTTTCCTTTACCCAACAAAGGCTACTGGATTGTTGGGTACACTATTAATCCATATTAATTAGGGTGATAATTGAGAATTTGGTTTATATGATTGATGATTACCTCATGATCCCAGTGAGTGCATAAATTTGGTTTATTTCTGTGTGTGTATAGGGACCGTATATTTTTAGTCATTCAATCTCACTTGAAATAAGGATGGGACCAAAAGCATAACAGTCCATTATTAAGCATAGGGAATTATGTCCCATTCAAATCAGCATTCATATATGTAATATCTATCATAATCATAGCAATCGTGTTACAAGTCCCGTGTATATGTGTGTATTTTGTAGTCATTTTACGTGAGTTGTAGTCATTTTATATGTATTTTGTGTATTTTTTTAGAATAGGTGTGTTGTACTCTAAAAGGGAGTTTGTATGTATTTTAATATTTTAATATAATTATATAGAGACCCAACATAGAGCCTGTCACTGCTTGGGTGGCCCAACTCGCTTGGGCTTGGCGTGCCCCAACAACACAATCATGTAAAATAATTATGAATACGAATTCATAATGTAAAATAATAAATACGAATTCATAATAATTTAGTAATAATTTATAATAATTTGTAAAATGAAATTAACAATTTCGGTAATGGGCCATTTGATCTAATTCAATTAAAATGAATGAAAATTGTTTAATTAAGTATCTTGGTCAAATGTAATATATTTCATCTCACCCATTCATATACATTTCCATGTAATATAGCTTTAGTTTTAATTGAGATTTTTTTATATTAATTTTAATAATAAATTAAATTTGAATTGTAAATCAGTGTTGTGTCTATGTGTATTAATTTTAATAATAAATTAAATTTAAATTATAAATTAGTGTCATGTCTATGTGTATCCATGTAAAAATTGTAAATTGTAATTTTTGTCATCTTTCTAAAGAAAGGAAATTTAGTATTGGAAGCACCAAAAAATATAACAAAAGAAAAAATATTATGACATTGGGTACACTTTTATTCAAACATTTATTCAAAAATTTTAATTTTAACAATTTCTAACATTGGGTACAATTGAGTTGGATTCAAATATATATAATTTTATTTTTTAAAAATTTTATGGGACGAAAATGAGTTGGATCCAATTATATAATTTTATGAGCAAATTTTTTTCATATGTGTTTATTAGGAATAACCCGTGCCTTCAGGCACGATGCAAATAAAAAAAAATTATGTAGGTCTCACTCAAATAAAATTTTGTGTTTATTTTTTTTATATATAATTATAACTTATTTAAGTTTCTCTCAAAAAAATTATAACTCAATTGAGATAATCCGTGCTTAAAGTCAAAAACTATAACTAACAGGAGTATTGTAAATTTAAATTAAACAATTAAAAACAATCTCTTCATGGAATAAAGGTGAAAACTTCAAGACAAAAATCAAATAAATCCTTTATTAAGACTCAATTTGCATGGAAGCCCATTTAACCCAACATCAATGATAATTTCATGTACCTGAACATAATAAATGCTATTTTATTTTTAATTTTATAAAAAAATAATTGGGTGTAAAAAATCAGGGTCGTCATTTTCCTTAATTTTAGTTTCCAATTATTCCTCTTAGACTTTCCAAGTGATAATTATTCATACCAGGTTTTGATTTTAGTTTTGATTTTATTTCTATAAAATTCTGCTCCGATTTTAATTTTATCATTTTAATGTGATTGTTAAAATACATTTATTCTAAACATTAGGTTGGCCTTTTATCATTTTGATTTATATTTTTTTTTCTTCTCCTCATCATCTATTTTATCCATGGTAGTTATTTATATTAAATAAAATATTTAATTTTATTATCTGATTTAGTAGCAACTGATTTGTTTTTTAGATTAAAGTGTAACAGTTATGGACAATATTACTATTTTTGGTCAAGTGAGTTTTTTTTTCTTCATATAAATTTAATAATGTAAGGCCTATTGTTTTAAAAAAAATACTTATGATATCTAATTTTTTTCCTCATACTTTACAGGTGGATGGAGATTTACACCGAATCGTAATATCGACTTCGTTTACTAATTTTTTTTATTTATGTGTATAAAGTTTTATTTATCACTCTAAAGTGTTTACATGTATAGATTCGATTTCTTCAAGAAAGAAATGTTAATGTTGTTATTCGCGATGAACGTGACCTTAATACTATTCGCATTCGTGAGGTAAGCCTAAAAGTCACTTCAACATTGGACATGAATTTTCTTATCATTTAATTTTTTTTTATAAATATAGTCTACTTTTTTTTATTATTATAGGCAAAGGCAAAGGAAAAAGAAAAGGCTACCTCTTCTGGCAAAGGGAAGAAAAATGTTTATCCCATGGTATGGTTTCTCAATAATTTTTAAAAATTTCTTTTTCGAATATTGTCATATAAAGTTTTTTAGGAATTTAGTGTCATATACTATTTTTTATGTATATTTTTAAAATGCTTTTTTTTTTTTCAAATATTTAATTTGAATTTTGTTTTTCTGAAGCATGTTAAAGTAAGCATTAAAAATAAGAGAAGAAAACGAATATATGATGAAAAAGAAACTACATTTTTTTAATTTTTTTTATAAGAAGTTCTTAAGAAAAAAAAAGAAAAGTAGAAAATATTACACGCTAAAGAGATGGGTAGTAAGTTTGTAGTTTTGTGTGCTTAATGTGTATAGTGAGTTTTCATTAATATATGTACTGGTTCTTATGTGACTAACAACTCAACGGAATGAAGAAGAAAAGTTAGTTAAAAGGAAGAAAAAATACATGATGAAAGGGAAGCAAGAAGGGATAATCTTCACATTTTATTCTCATTTTAGGCATACAGTGATAATGTGTTATCAAAAGCTGCATTAGCCCAACGCCTGCGACTAGAATGAGAAATATCAAAGAAATGTATTAACCCAAGACAATTTTCTTTAACACGAAATATTGGTGTGGTCATTCGTGATTAGCACTGCCTTAATGTTATATGTGTTCATACGGTAAGTACAAACATTGTGTTCGCGTGGTAAATACAAATGGCTCTTTTTGACAAGAGAATGACAAATGTATGTCAGGTGATATTAGTGCATAAAATTAATTTGTTGTTTTGTGTTATTTTTATAGAATGATTGTAATATATTTTCCTGTAACTTGCTATTATTTGTATGTGTTTTTCAAATTTATTTATTTTTATTTTGCATGGATACATGTGCATTATAATATAAATATAATGTACCATCCATAAGTTGTTACTTATATGAAAAAATAATAGCAAAAAAAAAAAAAATAAAAAATGCATGAAGAAAGAAAGAAACAAAGAAGATAGTTTCATTTTGCACCAATGATAAAATATTTTCATTTTAGGCACAAAATGATAATGTAATATCAAAAGCTGCATTGGCCAAACGTGCAAGGCGAGAGCGTGAAAAAAATCATAAGTCATACTTTGAAATTCAACGCTTGCAACGAGAACAAGAGGGAATAGAAGAATGTGTTCAATTAAGACAACCTTCTTTAACACCAATTGACTGCACTCTCACCCTGCAATTAAAACATAATAAGAACAAATCATAATAAAACTTTTATATTTTTTTTTATTTTAGTGAGAGGTTTATACTCGCCAGTGTACGAGTGCAGTTGTAGTCCAAATTTAAATTTATATTTTCTGGATGAATCCAGGTCGTCCACTGAGAGATTTATTTATGGCAAAAGAAAAAGAATGTCACACACACGCACACGCACTTGGACAAATTGGCAACAAGGTTTTTTTTTTATGAGTTTTTTTTTAGACAACAGATACTAGAAAATAAAGTAAGGTAGAAATTGAAATAAACATTAAACGTAAAAATATGAATTTGGATAGTGCTTGAGTTAAGACAATTTCAGTACCAACCCGTTGATTCCCAAATTTTAGCATAAAAAATTAGCAACATTAATTTAATTTCAGATATGAGGGTTTGTTATTAAATGCAATTAGAGATGATGATAGTTCTAGGTTAAGCAATCTCCATACATGATATGCGAGATTCTAATTTAAGCAACCACCATAAATCCAATTGCAATTAATACACAAAACAACTAAATTAATCATCTGGGTTTAGGTATGATAGCGTTTCCAGTTCTAGTAACTCTCATACATGGCATGAAAGCTCTAAGTTAGGCTTACGCTCCAATCCAAACCTAGTGATTTTTTAATAATTAATACACACTCATACTGAAATTTAAATTAATGTTACTTATTTAAAGCGCAGCTTTCTTTGGGAATCATTGGCGTTGGACACTGTCCTTGCCTTAACCCAAGATTAGATTTAACTACTCATTTTTATTTGAAAGTTAATTGACATAAATTTAAATGACGTAATTTAAATAACAGAATTTAAATGACAAAAAATTTAAAGGCATAAACTAACCGGCCATTTAGGCGGTGGATAATTAAATGACAAGAATTAAAATTGCAAAAAATTTAAAGGCATAAACTAACCGGCCATTTAGGCGGTGAATAATTAAATGACAAGAATTAAAATTGCAGAAATTTAAAGGCAGAAATTAACCGGCCATTTAGGCGGTGAATAATAAAGTAATAATAAATGACATAAGAATTTAAAAGAAGAAAGAAAAAAAAGTAAGATTATAAGAGAAAGTACTAAAGAAAATGAGAAAGAACAAGAACAATTCTCAAAGAGAGAATTATAAGGAAACAACTAAACTTTTATTCAAAAATAATAATCACCTTACAAATGCAATCAAGTGAGCTATTTATAGGCCACAAGATGCAATACAAACCACACAATTTCAATTATTCAATTAGACATAATTATATCTAATGGGCACTCACACACTTAAAGTTAAATGGATTTTAGCTATAATACACACCTAATATTAAATGGATTTTAGCTAAAATACATACCTAATAAAGCACTCATAAAGTTAAATGGATTTTAGCTATAATATCCACCTAATAGTTAAATGGATTTTAGCTAAAAAACACACCTAATAAAGCTCTCACATAAAAAATAAAAATAGATTTCTATAAATTGGTTTTTAATCTTCATTAGGATTAAAAATAATCCTTGGGCCTTCTCCAAATAATATTTTCCATGGGTTGCTCAAATTGGGCCTTAATTCTTCATGGGCTTGAATTCTTCATGAACTTTAATTTTTCATGGGTTTGATTTCTTCATGGACTTGAATTCTTCATGGACTTTAAGTCTTCATGGGCTTGAATTCTTCATGCCTAAAAAAAATAAAAATAATTTAATGTTATTAATAAATTATATATTATATATATGTATTACACATGGCACATATATATATTAGATTATATTATATATATATTACATGCATGCATATAATGATATATATGTATTATATATAATTTTATATATTATTATTATTTACTTTAGAACTTCATTTCATTCATCTTTCAATTTAAATTTACATATAACCATAAGATATATATTAATATCTAATTTAAACCATATTTAAGATTGAAAGAAGGGTATAATTATAACAAAATTTTTACAAAATTAACCACTAATCATACCCCCCAACTTAAACATTGCTAGTCCCTTAGCAAGCAGATTATACACCTGCCAAACTTTATTCACAGTAACTGTATGAATGTAAAAATTTCAAATTCGAAATTGAAATGCATAAAATTAAATAAATAATTTAGCATTCTAAATCAGATTTTTGGTTAAAGGTCATACAATCTCAGGAATAGAAATTAGGATAACCAACACAGAGACTTACTCCCTCGAAGTTTTGACTTCAAATCTTACTATGGATTTTCTCTCCAATAAAAAGGATTCCGCAGGTGTACACACAAGGGGGTGCACCGTTATAAGAGTAAATGCAGAACAAGTTCAAAACTCGGTGCCATCCCAAATACAAGGAACGTATTTTCATGAAAGAACAAGGAAATTGACATAGCTTCATGATTGGAATAATGCTCTAGATGAGTAACTTCTGAATTTAAACATGATTCCCTACTCCAAACTCGAATTCTGAGATCACATGATTTATAGCATCAAAAGGGACCGGACTGGGTTGTAATTGGGCTATAAGGTTAATACGGGTTGTCAAAAAAAAGGTAGAGTGTGCAAAGGGTGTGTCGGGATTTTTTTTTTTTATTTTTTTTTTTAGCATTCATTTTGAAACAGTTATGCTGAATAGCTAAGAGAATTTGCCCCCTTTTTTTTTCTTCTTTTTTTTTTCTTCTTTTTTTTTTTTCTCTTTTTTCTTTTTCTTTTTAAATATGAAAATAGATAAACAGACTAATTCCCAAAATCACACCAGGTTGGATAAAATTCATATGGTTATGGGTTAAACGAGGGTAACGAAAGAAGTTGTACTACAAATGGCTCAAATGGGCTAACAAGAGGTTGATTTAAAGAAAAAAATAGGCTCAAAATGAAAGAAATTGATCCCCCTATCATGCTTCTCAGTCATCTAATTCATAGTTTGAAACCAGTCAAATTCATCCGCTATCATACTAGACATTCAAAGCGAATTGATATTTTGAAGCCATTGAAAAGATAAGATAAACAAGAGAGCATATTTAGAGTAAGTGTTATTTCACTCAGAATTAACGGTTATTAGGCTCAAACACTTACTTGGGTAATAGTCTCCACTTCTGTTGAGGGATCGTACAATGTACTAATCAGCTAATTACTGTTACCTTTGACTTTATGACCGATAACCAATTTTTAAATTTTGAATCCCTGATGAATGTAAATTACTTATTCTCATGCATAAACGTTTTCAAATGAGAAATCAATGCATTCATGTTTCGTATTGCAAACTTAACCGGCTATCAGTGCATAACTTTAAAGCTTTAGGAATAGCATTATTTAAAACACATAATAATTTTTTTTTTTTTTTATAAGAGCAGATAAAGATAATCAATTCCCACAAGACTACAAACTAGTAATTACAAACTCACAGTTAAATATAAACCAGATGATTCATGACTAGACCTTACACCCCCCAACTTGAATTGCAGTAATAAATCAGGGTTGTTAGGAATACCTGTAACTCCACAAGTCCATAGATTTGTTGTGAACTGCTAAAACTTAAACAAAAAATGAACACACCATATATATATATATTTATATTTTCACACCAAAATAAAAATTTCATGCAAGTCATAAGATAAGCAAAATGCGTCTCAAGAGTACAAAAAGTACTCCTTACTCAGCCATCTTATCAAAGACTTTGCTAACAACATTCCACAGTTTTGTTTTGTTTTGTTTTTTTTTTTTTGTTTTTGTTTTTGTTTTGTTTTAAAGAACACAATCAAGAAAAATTCTGCGAGTTGTACAATAACTAGATGCGTCTCAAGAGTACAAAAAGTACTCCTTACTCAGCCATCTTAATAAAGAGCATTTCTCACAGTGATAAATCTAAATTAATCGGACCCCTTTGGCGCTTGTTACTAATTGCTTTAGACCAGTCTATCCGAGGCTCATGAGGATCGTACTGTGGAACATAAGCATGTAATTTCTCTAGCAGCTTATCAATGGTGGATGCAGAAATGAGAATCTTTCTTGCTGAACGAGAAATGAACTGTTGGTCCACAGCCTGATCAAGAAAGAAGAGTAACCCATCGAAAAAATGGTTAACATTTAAAAGTCCAATGGGTTTGGTATGGAGATTACTCTTGGCCCAGGAGATTATACAAAAGATTTCTTCAAGTGTTCCAAAACCTCCTGGTAAAGCAATGAAGGCATCTGACTGATAAATCTTACAAGCCATGCGCTCAGACATAGAAGTCGTTTCTATAAGTTGACCGCGTGTAATCCCGGAAATATGTGGTTCAGCTAAAGGGATTGGCATTATACCTACCACAGATGAATTTCCAAGATGTACAGCTTGTGAAACATAACCATTAAATCCACGACTTCCCCCTCCATATACCAAATTAATTTTTTTCTCTCCTAATTTTTTACCAAGTTCGTTCGCTACAAGTGCGTAACAAATATCGCTCCCAAGTTGAGAGCCACAAAGTACGCATATGGTATTGATTCGACGAACTAACTGGCCTTCCATGTTTGTTCCTTTTGTATGTCCTGAAAAGAAGTTTGGCGATCAAAAGTAGCTATACAACAATTCAACAAGAAATAAATACAAACAAAAATCATGCGTATGTATAAGTAGTTGTGATTGTGGCTCACATCTTCCTCTGGTTTTACGTCCAGAAACGGCTTAAACACTTTCTATGAAGCGGGGATAAGCTTCCCATCCAATTTTCTTATAGATTGGCAAACAGGGTCTTTTTTAGTCAGATTCCCAAGACTATAGCGTTGGTGGTCACTCCTGAACTGGGTCCATAAACATGGATGCGTCTCAAGAGTCAATCGGATATCATCCAGAGACTCCTTACTCAGTCCATCCTTTATGAAACTAATTTTATCTTCTCGATTTATGGACGTAAACCCCACAGATTTGCATCGTGTGTTACAGGTCCATCGAGCACATTTGTAACAACCATTCACTCTTTTCGCTCTTCTTTTCTTCGCAAAACTACTCTTCCCTAAGCCTGAAAAATGCTTAAAACTAGGTGAAGTTTCACCAGCTAATCGAACTTTTGCTTCGATCAGCCAACGAATATCTTCAGGGATGTTATTAAGCATCAACAACCTAAGTCTTTCACACCTAGCAACATAAATTTTTTTCAAATCATTCTGCGGGAGAGATGGATAGTACTTGTGAATTTTTGAGAGATAAAGATCCATTTTTTTTTTTAAAAAAAAAAAAAAAATTATACTAAGAAGAAAGTAAAGAACTATAAACTTTACAAAAGGGATGAGAGTACCTGATCGGAGAATAACACAAATGAGAGAAGATTGAGCTCAAGAGGGGTGACTTGCCTCATACAGATATGGAGTCTCTTATAGAGCAATGGGCATCACTATTCTACACTCGACTCGAGGCATGCCATAATTGCACCGTCAGACTTGACGTCGTTTAGCGTCTCATTTTTCAACATTTGGCAGTGTGCCTTTTTTTTTTTCAACGCTCGGCGCCTCTGTTTTCAACATTTGGCAGTGTGCCTTCTTTCTTTATAGGGCAGTGTGATTGCACTGCCCAAGAAAAGATGGCTACCACCAGCGTCAATTCTGTCTCTCTCAATTCAATTTTTTTTTTAATTAATTTTGGTTTATGTTTTTTTTTTTTTTTTTTTGTAGACACCTTACCCCCCAACTTAAATTGCGTATTGTCCTCAATTGGCAATAAAAGGATAGAAGATAGGCATACCTGGCGGTCTTCAATACATAAACTCGTATGGAGAAATTTTATTTAGACTGCACATAGAGAAACACTAGTTAAGTAATGAAGAAAAGGAACAACTTATATGTATATATATATATATAAAATTATTTTATTATATTTTTATTTATTTTTTTAAATTTTTTTTTTTTCTTTTCTTCCAATTAAGGATCAAATGAGTGGTTGCCCACCTAATCGTATAATATCTCCCATTCACTACACCACTTTTAAAGTTATTTTCAAAATTATATAAATTGATTTTTCTCATGAATGCACATATATATTTTGAAAATATATCGTCCGGAGGTGTTGGTTTTATTATATCCGCGTATGGCACATTAATTTGCACAAACATCTCACACGTGTTTGGTTTAATTTGATCCTCAATAATATCGACTAACCTAAAAGATAGAAATTGAGGGGTAAATGTGGATAAACTTATGATTTTTTCACATTTTGCCTCTCGAATTTTATCCTCTTCTTCCTCCCAGGTTTCTTCTTTTCTTACATCATTTTGGTCTTTTTCTTCCTCCAAGGCTTCATTGACATCTACCTCACTGTGATCAACCACTCTCTCTTCTTGCACCAAAGGGTGTACTGTCCTAGGGGCATCAAGTTTCTCAACTATTTCTCCATTCCTTAAGACAGTCACTCCTATGTCCTGCTCCTGACTTTCACTTTTGATGATGGGTTTTATTAATGGGATTTGGAGTGAGTTGGGATGGACAGGCTCTGACATGCTCAAAGTCTGTGTTAGCTGTGTCAATTGGTTCCTAATGTCCTCTGTAACTCTAATTGTATGTTCTTGACATTTGGACATTTGTGTAAAAATTTCCATTTGGCCTTGCATAAATAGATTGAAGGTATCTTCTAATGAACTCCCATGAGGGGGTTGATATGCATCGAATGTAGACCCTTCATTAGTTTGAAATGATTGAGGCTGGGAAAGGAAGTGCTCATGTGGTTGGGCTACAAAATCATTTTCCCATGAGAAATTTGGATGAAAGTGTGAATTAAGGTGATATGCATCAAAGTCCGAATGGTAGTTTTCCTCATGGTTCTGGTAATACATTCTCTCATAGTTGTGTGTGTGTGTGTGTAACTGGATTGACCATACAATACCTCCTTAAAAGCAGGTATTATAGGGCAGTCATTCGTTAAATGAGCTGAAGTCTCACACACAGCACACCAAACCTCAATTTCATGGTAAGTGGGTAACAAATGGGTAGTGTCTGATTGCAAATCAAAAGTGGTGTGCCTAAGAGGGTATAGATAATCCTTAAGAGGTCTAGACAAATCAGATTCAAAATGATAATTTTCATCATGATAAGTATCTTGTGCAGACAGATTGTAGTAATTTTGAGACATGAGTGTAAAGTTGACAATCCAATTGCAGGTAAAGACTCAGAATGATATGAAAATACTGTTTCAAAATTCTACCTGATCTCAGTCTCATATACAATGCACAAACAAAAATAAAGTAAAAGAGGAATAGAGTTACCGATTTTATCAAGAGATGCTTATTCTTTTTTTTTTTTTTTTTTTTATTTTTTTCTTTTTGTTTTTGCCTTAATCTCCCCGGCAACGACGCCAAAATTTGACTGCACTCTCACCCTGCAATTAAAACATAATAAGAACAAATCATAATAAAACTTTTATATTTTTTTTTATTTTAGTGAGAGGTTTATACTCGCCAGTGTACGAGTGCAGTTGTAGTCCAAATTTAAATTTATATTTTCTGGATGAATCCAGGTCGTCCACTGAGAGATTTATTTATGGCAAAAGAAAAAGAATGTCACACACACGCACACGCACTTGGACAAATTGGCAACAAGGTTTTTTTTTTATGAGTTTTTTTTTAGACAACAGATACTAGAAAATAAAGTAAGGTAGAAATTGAAATAAACATTAAACGTAAAAATATGAATTTGGATAGTGCTTGAGTTAAGACAATTTCAGTACCAACCCGTTGATTCCCAAATTTTAGCATAAAAAATTAGCAACATTAATTTAATTTCAGATATGAGGGTTTGTTATTAAATGCAATTAGAGATGATGATAGTTCTAGGTTAAGCAATCTCCATACATGATATGCGAGATTCTAATTTAAGCAACCACCATAAATCCAATTGCAATTAATACACAAAACAACTAAATTAATCATCTGGGTTTAGGTATGATAGCGTTTCCAGTTCTAGTAACTCTCATACATGGCATGAAAGCTCTAAGTTAGGCTTACGCTCCAATCCAAACCTAGTGATTTTTTAATAATTAATACACACTCATACTGAAATTTAAATTAATGTTACTTATTTAAAGCGCAGCTTTCTTTGGGAATCATTGGCGTTGGACACTGTCCTTGCCTTAACCCAAGATTAGATTTAACTACTCATTTTTATTTGAAAGTTAATTGACATAAATTTAAATGACGTAATTTAAATAACAGAATTTAAATGACAAAAAATTTAAAGGCATAAACTAACCGGCCATTTAGGCGGTGGATAATTAAATGACAAGAATTAAAATTGCAAAAAATTTAAAGGCATAAACTAACCGGCCATTTAGGCGGTGAATAATTAAATGACAAGAATTAAAATTGCAGAAATTTAAAGGTAGAAATTAACCGGCCATTTAGGCGGTGAATAATAAAGTAATAATAAATGACATAAGAATTTAAAAGAAGAAAGAAAAAAAAGTAAGATTATAAGAGAAAGTACTAAAGAAAATGAGAAAGAACAAGAACAATTCTCAAAGAGAGAATTATAAGGAAACAACTAAACTTTTATTCAAAAATAATAATCACCTTACAAATGCAATCAAGTGAGCTATTTATAGGCCACAAGATGCAATACAAACCACACAATTTCAATTATTCAATTAGACATAATTATATCTAATGGGCACTCACACACTTAAAGTTAAATGGATCTTAGCTATAATACACACCTAATATTAAATGGATTTTAGCTAAAATACATACCTAATAAAGCACTCATAAAGTTAAATGGATTTTAGCTATAATATCCACCTAATAGTTAAATGGATTTTAGCTAAAAAACACACCTAATAAAGCTCTCACATAAAAAATAAAAATAGATTTCTATAAATTGGTTTTTAATCTTCATTAGGATTAAAAATAATCCTTGGGCCTTCTCCAAATAATATTTTCCATGGGTTGCTCAAATTGGGCCTTAATTCTTCATGGGCTTGAATTCTTCATGAACTTTAATTTTTCATGGGTTTGATTTCTTCATGGACTTGAATTCTTCATGCCTAAAAAAAATAAAAATAATTTAATGTTATTAATAAATTATATATTATATATATGTATTACACATGGCACATATATATATTAGATTATATTATATATATATTACATGCATGCATATAATGATATATATGTATTATATATAATTTTATATATTATTATTATTTACTTTAGAACTTCATTTCATTCATCTTTCAATTTAAATTTACATATAACCATAAGATATATATTAATATCTAATTTAAACCATATTTAAGATTGAAAGAAGGGTATAATTATAACAAAATTTTTACAAAATTAACCTACCAACCGTAGATGAGATTGCGATTGTAATACCAGGTGATGGAACAAAGGCAAGTGGAATGAGAGATATTATCTTATATTTTCGAGGAAATAATGAGTTGATGCAAATTAATGAATGTCACCCAGCATACTTTCCATTACATTACGTTCTATTATTTCCATATGGTAAGCTTGGATGGGAACCTGAGTTGAAATTGTGGAATGTTCAGTATGATCGACCTTCAACTGATCGACTTACTCAAATGGATTTTTATAGTTATCGTTTGTTTGAACGACCCACAGAGTATTCAACAATTTTGAGATGTGGGAAACTATTTCAAGAGTTTTTGGTAGATGTTTGGGCTACAACTGAGCAAAATCGATTGACATACTACAAGCTTAATCAAGGAAAACTTCGGGCTGAGCTTTACCAAGAGTTGTCAGATATGGATCCAGATTATGTGCGACCTGGTCAAATTCGTCAAAGGTTTGTTTTTCCATCTTCATTTACTGGTAGTCCTAGACATATGTTTAAAATCTTTCAAGATTCAATGGCTCTCACGCGATACAACCAACACCCAGATATTTTTCTTACCATGACTGCAAATCCCAACTGGCCAGAAATTACTTCAGCGTTACTACCACTTCAAAAACCGATTGATCGTCTTGATTTAATTGCCCATGTTTTTGAGTTGAAGAGAAAATATTTGATGAAGGTGATAGAAACAAATAAAGTGTTTGGGTATAAAGTTGCATATATTTTCACAATTGAATTTAAAAAACGAGGCCTCCCTCATATGCATGCACTTTTATTTCTTAAGGGCCCAGACAAAATTCGGACATGTGCTCAAGTAGACAAATTGGTCTGTGCAGAATTTCTAGACCCAAAAGATGATCCTATGCTTTTTGAAAGTATCAAATGTTGTATGATACATGGACCGTGTGGTGCTCGAAATCCACAAGCACCATGTATGGAAAATGGTAGATGCACTAAGAGATACCCTCGAGTTTTCATAGAAACAACAGCTATGGATCAAGATGGATACCCTATCTATCGTTGTCGCAATAATGGTCAAGTACATACTGTGAGGGGGCAAAAAGTTGATAACAGGGATGTCGTACCATACAATGCATATCTTTCTAAACTTTTCAACTGTCATATAAATGTGGAAGTTTGTGTCGGGATGAGATGTGTCAAGTATATACATAAGTACATTTATAAGGGTTATGATCGTACAACAATGGTGTTAGGAATGATAAATAAGATTCAACAATATCTTGATGCAAGGTATATTGGACCTTCATAAGCTGCTTGGCGAATATTTGGTCATCCTTTGCATGCAGAGATGCTAACAATTGTACGATTGACACTTCATTTAACTGGAATGCATCGCGTTGTTTTTAATCCAGAAGAGTCATTAGAAACGATTCAATCCAGAGCTGGTCAACAAATGTCAACTCTTACTGGCTTTTTTGCATATTGTGCTAGAAGTGAAGAGGAATGTCCATTCACTTGTCAAGAATTTCCACAGCATTATGTTTGGCTCAAGTCGGAAAAGAGATGAAAATCAAGAGAAAGGGGATAGGTAATTGGTAGAATGTATTTTGCTAGCCTTAATTGTGGTGAAAGATTTTATCTGCGTTTGTTATTAACCGCTGTCAAAAGACCAAAGTCGTTTCAGTCTTTACGCACGGTCAATAATGTTGTGCATGATACATTTAAATTAGCATGTGTTGCAATGGGGCTTTTAGAAGATGATGAAGAATGGATACAATGCTTGAAAGAGGCTGCAGTTATGAAAACTGGATATCAATTGAGAATATTGTTTAGTATTATTCTCACCCAGTGCTATCCACTAAATCCATGTGCATTATGGAATCAATTCTCAACACATATGTGTGATGATCTTGCACATAAGATTCGTATATTATTTGCCATTTCTAACCCAACTGAGACTCAAATTAAAGATTATGGTCTCTATCTTTTGAATCAAATGCTTCATGAATCAGGCAAAAGTTTAATTAACTTCCCACCCATGCCACAACCTACTGCAAATTAGAGTGCAGTAGTTGGTAATCGATTGATATTCGAACATCAACAACTGTAGAGTGAGGCTGTAACACTCGAGATTTTGTTTATTTCCTTTCTCGGTTCAAATATGTAATATCCAAGAACTTTCAATTGTGATATATACCAAGGATATTTAAGTTCAGATATATGATGAAATGAGACACTTTCAAGTGGTTACGAAAATCCTAAGACAAAAACTTAGTTTTCAAAGTAGTGGCAAAACTGTAAATACTAAGTCCGGGTAAAAGCAAAATTCTTGGAAAAACTCGGGCACAAGTGTAATGTTGGTAAACTAGCCAAAATATCAACCAAAAATATCAAGGATTATCCAATGAACACTCTCCAAGTGTCCTTGTGAGGTGGAAGCATCCTATTGGGTGTTTAAGGATAAGATCAACGATGACGTGGCACAAATCTATTGGCCAGATTTCAATTAAAGTCTTAAGGTGGCTTATCTTGGAAGTTGTAATAATTAACTTTGCCCCAAAAGTCTTAGAATGGCTTACCTTGGAAGAAAGAGATTGGCTTACACTAGAAGCCTTAGAATGACTTAGCTTGGAAGTTGTAATGATGAACTTTACCCTAAAAGTCTTTGTAATGATGAATTTTACACAAAAGTCTTGGAATGGCTTAACTTGGAAGACTTGACTTGGAAGACTTAAATTGTAAGAATTGTATTGGCTTACAAAATAAGAAGAGACTCATCTTGGAGGCCACATGAGAGTTTGGATTGGAAGAGAATAGAAGCTTGTATGGGAAGCTAAAATCAAAGAAGGAAATATTCAAAATTTGTAATGATTAATCTTTATCCTAAAAGTCTAAAGTTGGAAGGTTAGGATTGGCTATGATTTAGCTTGCAAGGGAAGAAGATGATAAGGCTTATCTTAAAGGTGTATTTGGTGACCTAGGATTGGAAGAAGAAGAAGCTTGCATTGGAAGATTGGAAGAAAATTCAAAGTTGTAATAATTACTAGGGTAGAAAATGAGCAACTTGGAGGCCAAGTAAAATCTTGAGGATTTGGGCATTTAAAGGCTATATAAAGGGAAGGAATTAAGGCCACGAGAAGCTAAGAAAAGAGGAAAGAAAGCAAGTGCAACAAGAAAATGAAAGAAATCCAAGAAAATGAAGGAAAGGCAAAGGCTTGACGGAAAGTGGACAGTCGCAAGGATTTTCCATAAGAGTCTTCCAATTGGAGAGGTAATTATGATTTATTTCCATAATCATGTAGAGGACTGAAATAGGAGTCTGTAGGTTCAAACGGAAGTCGATTCGGAGTTAAAATGAGAAAGATATGGCAAAAATACTAAAGGGTGTCAAATCTGCCCCCAAGACGTGAAAATAGGCGCCACCTCTTCTTGGGGCGCGTGAGGGCGCGTGGAATCCTATTTTCCCATTAAATTTCACATATGAACCCATTATTTGATTACCTACAATCCAATATAAGATTACATGAGTTTTAGTTCACGAAAATATGCGTTTTGTCTACAGAAATACAAACCCAGTAAGGTGTGAAGCCTTAAACATTCAAATCTTGTCCAACCAAGTTGAGGTAAGTACACTATGAACTATTTATGATGTTTAAGCATGCCCATGAATTATGTTATGTGGTCCCTCATGTTATGTTATGTTCACACAAGTTTCGAGACCGGAGCTCGGTAGCGCTACGCACGAGGGTTCGTGCCCCCGTAGTTGGTGGAACCTCTCGTGTCTCCATATGATATGTTATGTTATGTTATGTTATGTCATGACTTGTTTAAATACATATGATAGTTCTCTTGTACTTACTGAGACTCGCAAGAATCTCATCCCATATTTTCCCCCCCAGGTGATTATGAATGAGGAGACTGGAGAAAGGACGTGGAACATGGTGGCTCCTTTAAAAAGGATTTATGTAAATCTAGTGGCTATTTGAAGATAAATTTTAATAGTCAAATGACGTTTCTCTCTTCTTGTATTAGAAAGATTTTCAATATTACACTCTTATGATAGATGTACACTATTGCTACACCATATGTTCTTAAACCTTATATAAGTTTATGAACAGAGCCAAGTCTCATTTTAAGTCCGATTTTCTCGGTATGGATGCTATGATATTTGCTAAGTCCTTCTCTCTTCTATTGAAGCCATGTTTTTAGTATCAAACTTTATATTTACACGAAAAATACTCTGACTCTTATTATGTTCGAAACTTTACTTAAGTTTATTAAAGTTTTGTTTCTCAAGTTTTCGTCTGCGCTAAACTTTGAATTTCATATGGATATTATTATTGTTAATCATGCTCTTAAGATTACGGGTGTCACATAGTGGTATTAGAGCAGGTCTACTTTCCTGTAGACTTAAATTATTTTAAAGGAAAATTTTTAGTTTTTGAAGGATTTGTAAGGAAATTCTTTTCATGAAAAGCACCACGACCCGTCCAAGCTTCCAGTCTCCAGGTATGTTATAAGAATTGCTACGCTTATGAATACCATGTTTATACCCCATAGATTATTCTCATGAGAGCATTGTTCCATATGATTATGCAGTTATTCTCTCAAGCTATATCCATGAGCGTATGTTGTTATATGTATGCACACGTATGAAGATCATGTTGGAATAAGTATGTGAGAGATATGATTCTTATTTTCCATTCATTAGTATGTGATTCTTTCGCTAGTGATATTGCTTCTACCCAAGAGTTCATGATTATAACGGAAATACTTGTTTAGGAAGGGCTTAATAGAATGAAAGCAATTAGGAATCAGGTCCATCAAGAAGAGCTTGCATAATGAATCCTAATTAAACATGAATCTATTGTTGATTTTATTGATATGTGTGACCGCGCTAAGGGCTTTGTCAAAATGACCTAAACTGTCTAAGGCGAGCTTGGGACTTAAGTGGTCCACGTGACCCCCCTCATTACCTGGAAGCTCTTTAGTTGCATGTTATATATATTGGTAGATGAAATGATGGACTAACGAATCATAGTAATTCATGAAAAACCTCCATAGTCAGAGGATTCCTTGAAGGTTTGGAAAATGATCTTAAGGAAACAAAGTTTTCTTTTTAGAGACAAACTCAAATGGAGGCAATTTGGAAGTACTTATGAGGATGTGGAGGGAGGCTAAGAGGAACCAAGGAATCAAGTATGGGCATCTAATTGTGGAATTAAGGATAATAAGCGTTTCAAAGACAATGATTCCTTAAGACTTAAGGGCGTGAAACTGAGCTATAACATAAGTCGTGATAAGCCTAAGACACAGCTAAGCTAAGGAGGGATTAATGGAACATCCCTAGCCAAGTATGGTTGGAAATATAAAATTACCCCTCAAGTTGAAGTAATGAGATAGGGCTTGTGCATTTAAGATGAACAAAATCGTATTCTTAAGACTCGACTAACTAAAGAAGTGAGATAGAGAGCTAAATGTAGGAATTAGCTCGTAACTTGAGGAGATGATTATATCTAAGGCTTGAAGTGACTCTAGTTGGTTTAAGAACAAGGTTTAGAGCACAGGCATGGGTATGAAATGGGAAAATCCCTAGCCGGTTGAGTTGGAATGTAAAGGAGCTCGAATTTCAGATGAAAGGGTTAAGGATACAAGTAAAAGGACTAAAGGCTAAGCTACCATTCATGGAGTAATGGATAGATCAGACCCTTATCCTGAAACTTAAGGTTGACCAAGAAGTCTAAGGTCATAGGATTTTTGTTGGATAATGATAAGGAGACCAAAGGTGTAAGGGGATATGATGGTCACCCTAGTATCAAAATGATCAGACATTTGGTATTAAGAATGAATTTGGTGGATACAAGGAATTCAGTCAAAGTACCAGTGGTGGCAATGAAAAGAACACAAGGCACCCACAACTATGATCATTGAGGACCACAAAGAAAAGATACAAGCAGACTTAGGATGAAGGTTAAGAAGATCGAAAGACTAAGAATCGCCCAACTGAGGATAATGATTCAAGCTAGTTACTTGACATCTCAAGATTTTGAATTGAGAAGTAATGAGACAACTTAGGTGGGCAAAAGATCAAATAGAGGTCAGTACCCAATAAAAAGGATAGGACATTGGAACATAGCAATGGATCCTTACGAAAAAGGAATGTTTGAACTCATAGGAGGAAAAGTTAACAAGCTGTGTTGCAATCAAGTCAAAGTTATGCATACAAAGGCCTGTATGGGTGGCAAGTCTTTTATAAACCATAATGATTGTGTTGGACCATGGGATGATCATAAAGGTCTCGACTCGCATTCTAAGGCACCAAACAATGAGGAAGGATTTGCTAACATGTTAAGCTTGTAAAAGATATCTTGAGACTCCGGGGAATGATCTGGTGTATACCTCGTGTGTTCTCAGGTATTAACAATTGTTTAGGCTCGATGGGGAATGATCTGGTGTATACTCCACGAGTGTTCTTTAAGACTCCGAGGAATGATCTGATGTATACCTCGTGAGTTCTCAGGTATTAGCCATCACAGGGAATGATCTGGTGTACACTCTGTATGGATGGCGTAGTGTTTCCCATGCTTATACTTTCATAGAGGATTGTGTTTCAATGGAATTGGTAAAGAATTGTGACTGCGAGATTCATTACCACCTAGGTAAGGTAAATGTGGTAGCTCAGGCTTTGGGTGGAAAGAATTTAAGTAGTTAAGCCTCAAGATAGTTGCTACACTGTTCTAATGTACAAATGGCAGCTTTGTCCGTCCATCCAACCCTCCGTGATCGGATTAAGAGCCACCAAAAGAGAGATTAATATTTTGAGTACGTTAAAGTTGAAATAGGATTGATTGGAGGAATGACCCATAAAGTAAGTGTTAAGTTGAAAGATAATTATGAAACGAGATGCCAGAGACATGTAAGGATTGAGGAACCTCTAACTAGTCGTGATGGACTGGGCATATGGCTATGACATAAGACTATAAGAGAAGAAGGGTACACGATCTAGTGTAAATCCAGAATGTGAATGAAACTAGATGGACTGCTAATAACCCTAGATGAATTCTAGTTGATATTGAAAATTCTGAAATATTTGGTTAACAGATCATAGAACTTGTAAGGATGGCAATAAGAGCATGAGGTTCCATCGTATGTATGGTAAGTTTAGAAATTGAATAAGATTGGATTCTTGTAAAGAAATCTAGAGTCTTATGAATAGTTAGGGCAAGGATGCACAATCTGGTTGAGTGTTGTCCTAAGAAAAAAAAAAAAAAAAAAGAGGATGAGTATGAAATCATTTGAGGAGTGTTTTAGGGATCTTGAAGGAAAAGACGTCATTTGTAAATATGCAAGTAAGTATGTGGTTATTTGATAAATTTGGGGAAACTAGTTGAATTGTTGGAGGAAGTTAGAACCCTTTTGTACAAATGTTTTATTTAAAGTTATTGGGTGCTAAGGAGATTATCTAATTATCAACTTTCTTTACAAAGAATTTTTGGGAAATATGGAATCTTTATTAACAGATATTTTACAAAAAAACTTGATGGATCTAGGTCTCAAGGATTTCAGGAGATTATTCTATAAATCAAATTATTTTATGAGAATTTTGGAGTTCAAGGAATGTATGCAACCAAGGTCATGAGGACCCTATGTCAATTTGAGGATCATAAGAGCATAATAAGATCTTAGAAAGACATTGCCTATAGGAAATTTTGGGATTCAAGAAATTATTTGAGTTGGAGTGTTGGCATCACAATTTCTCATATGTATATAAGGAAAATAGGCATTTGGTGTACATATGGGCATTAAATAGATGTGTAGATATTTGGTAGATTGATAATCAAAAGTTGGGAAATTTATGATTAAGGTGCTTTGGTTATCAATTGGTTATGAACATTTCGGGATTATCCAATTGATTAATTATTTTACAGTTTGGAGGATTGTTAAATCAAAAGTTACAAGTCTGATAACGGAACAGTTTGTACGACTATATGTCAAGGAGATAGTAAGATTGCACGGTGTTCCAATTTCCATTGCATCCGATAGGGACCCTAGGTTAAGAAGTACGGAAGCTTTGTAATAAAGAAATACCATTGGTCAAAGTATCAAGGCAACAACTTTCAGTCGAAGAAGCAACTTGGGAGCGCAAAGATGAGATGCGATCCAAATACCCCCAACTGTTTGATGACCTCAACTGAAGGTAATTTCGAGGACGAAATTTATTTTAAGAGGGGGAGAATGTAACACCCGAGATTTTGTTTATTTCCTTTCTCGATTCAAATATGTAATATCCAAGAACTTTCAATTGTGATATATACCAAGGATATTTAAGTTCAGATATATGATGAAATGAGACACTTTCAAGTGGTTACGAAAATCCTAAGACAAATTTTATTAGTCAAATGATGTTTCTCTCTTCTTGTTTTAGAAAATTTTCAATATTACACTCTTATGATAGATGTACACTATTGCTACACCATATGTTCTTAAACCTTATATAAGTTTATGAACAGAGCCAAGTCTCATTTTAAGTCCGATTTTCTCGGTATGGATGCTATGATATTTGCTAAGTCCTTCTCTCTTCTATTGAAGCCATGTTTTCAGTATCAAACTTTATATTTACACAAAAAATACTCCGAATCTTATTATGTTCGAAACTTTACTTAAGTTTATTAAAGTTTTGTTTCTCAAGTTTTCGTCTGTGCTAAACTTTGAATTTCATATGGATATTATTATTGTTAATCATGCTCTTAAGATTACGGGTGTCACAGAGGCACAACAAACAGATCCACAAATTACTATTGATTGTCTCAACAATGGACAGCGGAATGCTTATAACACAATCACTTCTTCAGTTTTTCAAAATAAAGGAACTATTTTCTTTCTGAATGGGGGTGCTGGAACAGGGAAAACATTTATGTACAATACAATTGCATTAAAATGTCGCAACCTTGGGTATATCATTGTTACTATGGCTTCATCTGGAATTGCATCATTGTTACTGGTAGGAGGTCGCACTGCACACTCAACATTTTCCATTCCATTAGATGTCTTGGATAATTCGAATTGTGGGCTTAGCAAACAATCATTACAAGCTGAGTTATTTAGAGAAACAAAACTCATAATTTGGGATGAAGTTCCTATGCAACATAGACATTGTGTTGAGGCGGTTGATCGTACATTGAGGGATATTTGTGATAGTAAAAAGCCATTTGGGGGTATTACTGTTGTTCTTGGTGGAGACTTTCGACAAATCTTATCAGTTATACCCAAAGGAGTTCGTGAGAAAATTGTGAATGCATCATTAAGACACTCTGTTCTATGGAAACATATACATATCTTAACTTTGGATTTGAATATGCGCTTGAATCGTGAAGGCCATGAAAATGCTAATTTTGCAAATTTCTTGATGGAGGTAACACTACTTTAACTTTTTTGCTTATTATATAGATTATAATTTTAAATTAATAAATTGTGTTTACACTATTAATTTTTTATTGATTTCACTTTTTTTAGATTGGGACCAATCCTCAAGAAATCGTTAACCTCCCATCAACAATACACAAATGTCAAGATTTGAATGAATTACTCTCTACAGTTTACCCACAGTTGAATATGATAGAGACATCAACTCCAACATTTTTAACCGAACGCACAATTTTGTTTGCGCGTAATGATGATGTCAGTGAGATTATTACTATTGCGTTGAATATCTTTCTAGGGAGATTATGTACTTATCTTGCAGCAGATAAAATGTCTGAAGATAATGAAATTGATCCTACCATTACAAATAGATATTCTAATGAATATTTAAATTCATTAGATCCTCCTGGGCTTTCAATTTTTAAGTTAGAGTTGAAAGTGGGTTGTCCTATAATATTGTTGAGAAACATTGCACCGAAAGATGGATTATGTAATGGTACAAGATTGATGGTTACTAGGTGCGATACTCGCATAATTGAAGCTCAAATTTTAACTGGAGAGAAGTTTGGTAATTTGGCATTCATACCAAGGATATCTTTGACACCATCTTCTTCAGAAATGCCTTTTCAAATGACAAGACGTCAATTTCCAGTTTGATTGGCATATGCCTTGACCATTAATAAATCTCAAGGACAATCTGTTCAATTTGTTGGGGTTGATTTGCGCATGCCAGTGTTTAGCCATAGGCAATTATATGTGGCATTGTCCAGATGTACATCATTTGATCGTATAAGTATTATCTTCCCTAAAGATAGTTTGGATTCTACTACAAATATTGTTTATCCTAAAGTGTTGTTATAGTGTTCTACTATTGTAAATTAAATCACATGTTATCAAAAGGTAACCATGTACATTTATTTCTATTGATTATATAACTTTTTATATAATTTTAATCTAATAATAATTTGAAATATTGACTTTTGTAGGATTGGATCGAAAAATTTATGGAGCTTAAAAGGAGAAATATGACTAGTTTGCTTCAATGGGGATGTAATAAGGTAATTTCAATCTGAAAGTATTTTGATATATGTATATTTTCAATAAATGTACTAATCTATATTTTTTTTTGTTTCCACAAATTACTAGATTATTGTGCATATTCCTCATTGGGGATACATACAAGTTGATACAAAGACTTTTTGGAAAGTAATGAGGAGAAAGTTTGGGCGAACACATATTTGAAGACATGTTATTGAAAGATCTTTTGTAAATCATACATATTTTGGAAAGATTTAACCCACTTTTTGTAAGGTTTTAACCCACTCTTTTGGTGTATGATAATATAATACTTATTTTTCTTATGTAGTTATAATTTGATGTCAGTAGTAGTAGTACAGAATTCAAGCTGAGTATCCACTTTTTAACCTTTTTTATTTCACTAAAGTCATAACATTAAAAATGATCAAACGATTTTTAATTTAATGTATACAGGGCAACACGAGTTTATATGTATCTGAGTTTAGTGTTTGATTATTTCACGTTCAAATTTAATGTTTAATTTTTTTTTAGTTGCATCGTGTCTAAAGGCACGGATTATTCCTAGTACATATATAATTTATAATTTTTTGATTTTGGGGGCCCCTTACTGTGAGGGGCCTTCTTAGGCGGCCGCCTGTCTCGCTTAACGGACGGGCAGGCTCTGTAGGTATGAATGTCCGTAACTTATTCTTCCATTTAAATTTTTTATTAAGCCAATCCTCCTCTTATCATCCCTATAATTATTGCACAAAAAACGGTTAACTGTCAACATGGATATTGTGCTTGATTTTAAACCACACTTGACCCCTTCCCCTTAGTCCGTAAGACTATTTATACCTGTACTGCCCTTTCAGACCAGAAACTATTAATTTCAGCCCTAAATTTATAGCTTTCCACTCATGTTTTTTTTTTTATCAAAAGGTAAATGTATAAAGATCAAAAGAACTGTACAAGTACACTGGGTATACCCAGGAAAACAATCAGTGACCCATAGAGAGGGCCTCAAACTAAATCAAAACATGAGGATACAAAGTAAAAGTGACCCTGTATACTTGTGTTTTGATCCTACGGATGACAAAATCAATACAAGGCATAATGTCTTCAAAAATCTTCATATTCCTTGTGTTCCAAAGGTAGTAAACAGTGCAGGCAAGAGCAATCCTCTTGACCTTGGCTTGCCACGATGATCCTCGAGCTTCTTTCTTTAACCATTTTAAAGCACTTGGAATAGTGCTCATGAGCCTCGATAGTCCCAGCCATTCACGGATGCTGCCCCAAACTGATTTGCTGAAAGGGCATTGAAAGAATAGGTGACTGTTGGTCTCCACATCAGTCCCACATAGTGCACAATTTCTGTCAATATCAAGATAAAGCAGCCTGTCCCTCGTAAGAAGCTTTGCTTTGGCAGCCAGCCAAAGGGTGAAAGCATGCTTAGGCACCACACTCGGGTGCCATACATCAGATGCCCAGACCCTCAAAGGGCCTTTGTCGCGAAAGAAATTATAAGCGGCCGAAATGAAGAAGCGACCATTGTTGACCCAGCTATCTAAGTGAGCTATGGCAGCATCATTAGACCCAGCTTCTAGCATAATTTTGTCCCTTATCCAGCGTAGCTTCTTAAGAAGAGGGGAGTCATCACTTCTGCCAGACCATGCCCACACGGACTGTCCCTTGAGATATTCATGAGATACCCATTTGACCCAAAGAGAATCCTTCTTTTGATGGATGTCCCACAGAGATCTGGCAAGAGGGGCAAGGTTCCAAACTTTAATATCTTTGAAACCGAGACCACCTTCTTTTTTAGGCAAACAGATGTCTTTCCAAGGCACAAGAGGGTGCTTGGAGTTCCAAAGGAATTCACGGCATAAACGGATGATGCGAACAATAACCGCTGAAGGAATAGGCAGGATGGAGAGCCAAAAACTCTCTACACCTTGAAGCACAGCACGAATTAATTCTGCCCTGCCTGCGTAAGATAGAGAGGCGGAGGACCATGCACTGGTGAAGGTTGCCATTTTGTCCACAAACGGGGCATAATATGAGACTTTGAGCTTTTCAGCCGCAAGAGGGATACCAAGATATCTAAATGGCATGGACCCATTGGGAAAACCAGTTAGGCTTCGAATATCTTCAAGATCGGGACCCGCTATGCCATCAGTGTATAGGCTGGATTTAAGGGCATTTGTTGAGAGGCCTGAAATAGCCCCAAATCCATTGAGGCAGTCCATGAGAATTTTTATAGAAATGGGGTCACCCCTTGCCATAAGAAGCAGGTCATCCGCAAAAGCTAGATGCGTGATCCTCTGATCACCACACTTGGGATGGAAATTGAATTCTGAATTATTGGTTGCCACTTTGATGGACCTGGAAAAATACTCAAGGCAGCAAACGAATATGAAGGGGGACAGAGGATCACCTTGGCGAAGCCCTTTTCTCCCTTGGAAAAACCCGTGCAAGCTGCCATTAATCATAAGGGAAAAAGAGGTGGTTGAGACGCACTGCATGATCCACCCAATAAATTGTTGGGGAAAACCCAAACCGGATAGAGTAGCCTCGATGAAGACCCAACTGACTGAATCAAAAGCTTTGCGAAGATCAACTTTGATCATGCAACGCGGAGAGATCTGCTTCCTATTATATTTCTTGAGAAGCTCTTGGGCAAGATGAATGTTCTCAACCAAGCCCCTCCCCTCAATAAAAGCAGCCTGAGCACGATCAATGATGGAGTTCATAACAAGGGCCATTCTCGCTGCTAAGATCTTGGAAATGACCTTGTAGGTGACATTGCAACATGATATAGGCCTGAAATCTCCCACTGAAGGAGAATGGGAAGACTTCGGAATGAGCACGATAGCAGTGTGGTTGATCTGTTTAAGAAGGGAGGAGGCGTTGAAAAATTCCAAGACTGCTTTGGAGAAATCAACTCCAATCGTGGGCCAAGCTTTCTTGAAGAAGCAAGAAGAAAAGCCTCCTCCACTCATGTTATATTAATGTTGAGGTTGCTTGTGGCACTACTTTTAAAAGAGAGTATCCTGGTCCTCTTGACATCAGACAGCAGATTTCCAACCTAAAGCGACTGTAGTGGAGTTGTTCGTTGCCTAGATCAGCTCAAGTATACTAGAATAGGTTTCCTGGTATTTTAATTTCATGGTTCCGGTGGTGGTGAAATGTTATTCTCACGAAGCAAATGGCAACAACATGACAGATTGCATATAGGACACAAGTATATTGCTTGCTTGCAAGTTGCCTTCCTTTTTTTGTACACTATAGGTGTGAGTTGAGATTGTTGCAAGTTTTTATCTGTGGAAGTGATAGCAAAATGTTCAGGGAGGTGATGAAGAATGGACAGTTTGGGGAATTTTTCTTTTAACTATAGAAAATTGCAAGGTTAGAGATCCCAATAAAATAAAAATATCAGGTGAGATTAAACAACTAGCTATACTACTAGTTGTTTAACAGGGGAAGGTTAGTCTGTTAGAATTTTGAATTTTTTATGCAATATTAATTAGATCTTATTTTGAGAAAAATCAGTTAGACTATAACTTATATGTGATCATAACTAAATATTGGACTTGATATATTTTTGTGAGCTTGGGCCCATTTATATATATATATATATATATGATGTGTGAAATAAATATAGATCCAATAAAATTCTGTAATAAATAAAACTTTATTGTCATTATAAATAGAAAGTTAGGTTTTCCATTCTGTCTATTAAATCTATCACATCGTCTTCTATCCATTGAGAAGCAACTAAAGCACGTACGGTAGAAAAGAAGAACTAGCTTTTGATTTGTGCATCTGCACTTGCCGTTTTAATCAGATTTTTATCGCTACTCATGAATCTAAGAGGTATTCTTCTTGCTTAATATGGTGTTTCATATGATATGTGAAATTCATATATTTTGTAAAAGATTTATCTAACCTGTGATATTAGAGCAAACAAATATTCATAGAACCCTAACTTGCTATGTGCATGCATATATTGTGATTTTTTCTGTGCAATCTCCGTATATTGTTTACCGCCGCTGTCCGCCCTGCCATGAGCGTTTTTCCCTTGGTGTACCCTTTCCCTTTTTCTTTCTTTCTTGTTGCAAAAAGAGAGGGATGTGGGACACTGTTCGCGGGTCTCTCCTTCTCTCTCTATTACTCTCTCTCTCTCTCTCTATATATATATATATATATGTATGTATTATATATGCACTGTGTGGATAACGGCATTGAAGGAAGAGGAGAAAAGGCGGCTGGTGGCGATGAACAGAGAAGGGAGAAGGCGGCGGCAGCGGCCATGGCGTCGTTAGCCGGTGGCCACAATAGTCACGACTCGTCGTGAGTCGCCTCCCACCGTCTGGGTTTGCCGTGGCTATCGGCCGACGGTGGTCATCGTCGCGTGGCTGCGGCTGTTAGCCTCCTGCTCGCCGTGACTGGTAGCCTTCCGCCATGGCCATGGCGTTGTAATCGCTAGCGGTTAAGGCGATGATGTCGCCGTGAATGATGGGGAAGAGAGAGGCGGTCGGCGGCGGCAGGTTAAGGCACAGAGAAGAAGAGAAAGGGGAGGTGGCGGCGGTGCATAAGTAAGGTGCTGGGCCAAAATATGGGTCAGATATGGGCTGTTCCGACCCGATCCATCGGAGATCTATGAGTTGATC